>NC_092747.1:64991595-65616595 GCF_047496795.1 Chiloscyllium punctatum
TTTGTGCTCCAGCAGTAGCAGGAGTTTTTCTAGGTCTAATGAGGAAATTCTGTACCTTCCTTGCCATAGTTCATTGGCTACAATCTCCTGCATACACTCAAACTGATTGAGTTCAGACTGGACTTAGACAACATTTATTCACAAAAGGTTTGGTCATTAAGATTGGTTGTGCCTTCATATCTCTAGACTTAAAGATACACTGGCTGAATTGGGTCTCCCCAAACCATAATTATCCCCTCATTAATATTAGGCATCTTAGATATTTGGCATTACAGTTTTACAAATGCTGATCCTTGGCCAAATGAGAAAAACTAGAAGTGTGAAATTTTAACTACCTATATTTATACTTTAGAATGCTGCTGATTGGTTTTGCATCCTATAAAATTACTTGATAAATCATTATATCTCAGCCTGTTTATTGAGCTTTTGAAAGCTTGAGCCTTAAGATTTAAAACAAGATTATCCACAGCCTTTGAAATTTATACTCCTACTTCCGGATGAAAAAAAACACAAAAGAATATATGTCATCCCAGTATCCGAAGAATAGTGGTAACCTGACAGAGAATCGGTAATGTTAATGTTTCTGTTCAGAGGTTGTCAAGGATTCATTGTTAGCAAGTGTGAGTGATGTCTTTCCTCCCACTGACTTTGTGGATGGACTTGCACCACTGAGTCATGAAATCCAATAAATTAGAGTTCTAATCCAAACAGTCCCTTTATTTGAAGCTTAACAAAGCCTTAGATAAACTATGGAAATGGGTTTGTTATCTCATGAGTGATAAAAATATGTAAATCCCATGCACATTGAGAGAACAAGAAAGGTGGTCTGTGTTTTGATGACATAAAAGGTTTCAGGCATACTCCTGAGAGCTGGATGGCAGTTAAGATGGATAGTTTCCAATAATAGAATGTTGGACCCATTGTAAGCAGTTAGCATTTCTTGGGTGGATTATGCCACATTGTGCCCGTTTCCTTGCTACATTTCATTTATAGCAGACAAAGAAATGATATTTGCACTTGAATCAATGTCAGTTTTGAATGTAATGCATATTCCCATCTCCTTTTGAGGAAATCACTTGAATGAAGGGAAATGCTTCAGCTTTTCATGAAGGTATGCATGAGGGATGTCAAATGTACCATATGTACTGTCTGAATGGAGACTGGAGACTGTAACATTGTGGTTTCCTCTTGGACTTTGTTGACTGCCTGCATGCCAAGATTGGAATTTGGATGCTTTGTTGTCACTAATATTCTGTTGACTGTTCTTCATGTATGGTTATGGAGCATCCTGTTATATTTTGGGCTTCTGTGGGCAATTGGAATTCTGACACATTTTCGCCAAAGCCGTCTTTTAGAAAATAGGTTACATATTTCACATAGTGCTGAACACTATCTTAGGATGAGGCAAGCCTCAACTGATTCAAGATTTGGAAGTTCTGCTGAACCTATTGACAGCTGCAATAGTTGCTCCAGAGTCAAGCACTTGGAAATGCTGTTTGCCTAAAATGTTGCTGCAAGCTTGCAAACTGCTTCTCATAGAATTTCAATGCTACATTCTTTGGATTTGTCTGGAAGTGATCTTCAGTTAAATTTGATGAGTATAGCAGCAATGACCAGTTCCAAAATACTTTCAGTTAAATTAACTCCAGCAAAGTCACGTTCTCTACATTTGTATTGACACTTGCCTAAGAACTGGTTGTTCTTTCCACCCAGTATTGTCACTATGACATGAACTCAAGCCTGAAATCGACTTGAACTTTAAGTTGAAATTCTAACACCTGAACAATGTTGTCAGCTTCATTAAGGTCAGAAAAAAAATTGAAGAATTGTATTCCTCTCAGAACGTCAGCAAACAAGGAAAGAAGGTGTTTGACAGCCTGATATTCTTTGTCAGTTACTGCTTATCCATCAAATAAAGATTGATTCTTTGTTTAAACAACTGAGGTTCTGGCAGCATTGCAACCAATGATTAAATATCTTCTTTGTTTTTTACAGCTTTACGCTCTCTCAAATGCCAATGTAAGAATCGGTATTGAAGTAAAAGTTAAAAACTCCTCATGTTTTTAACTGGCTTTGGTATTTGTTCTATTATTATTTAATGTTGCTTTGAAAGTTGTTGCTCCTTTAAAATTTGCAAGTTTGTGCCTAAAGGTTTCATCTGTACCCAATAGATTGGGTTGTCCCACAATGTGTGCCTTTTCTCTTTGTTTTTACACCTTTTTTGAGGGACAAAGTGGTGAGACCGAGTAACAACTCTGAATAGCCAAATGTTTTTACTGTAGGAAGTATCTTTTCAATGTTTTATTTTCCGGTTTGTTGTTGTATGAGAACTTCTTTTCAGTTAGGAGTTGTCATTTTAGTACCTTTTAAATTGTTGTTGTTTTAAAGAGAGAGAAAGAAGGGTAGAGTACCCATTTCACTTCAGGACAGAGTTATAGCCTTTTATTTGGATTGTAGAATGTTAGTCTTGGTCAGAGTTATAACTTCAGCTCTGAACTTGGACACATTGATGGACAATTGTTAAGAAAAAAGCCTTTCACAAATGCTACACTGCTGTTAACCTTTCAGCCTTGAGAATCCATTTACTGCCACTATGATATTTTTTGTGATTTTATGTGTGTTAGTCCATGAGGCATATAACAGAGGCTTGGGGCTGTCATGAATGCAGATATCTTGAAGTTTATGAATAACACTAACTACTTACTCAGTCACAATATCACGGATTTGTGCACATAGCATGCAAAATGTCTTTACGCATATTGTGTTACAGGCTGACTGAACACACACTGACTTTATGTCACAGAGAGTGACTGAAGTGAGGTGTGTCCCTTGAAACTGAAATGTTACTTGTTGTAATGTCATGTAACCAACTTAAAGATACAAGTCTGTCTGGCCTGGAATCTATGCCAAAGTACAACATCAGAAATTGTTCCTGCTTCTCTGAGTGGTTGCCCACTGTACAGTTGTCCAAGAGTGTGGTGCTGGTAAAGCACAGCAGGTCAGGCAGCATCCGAACAGCAGGAGAGTTGACGTTTCGAGCATGAGTTCTTCATCATTCCTGAGGAAGAGCGTATGCTCGAAACATTGACTTTCCTGCTCCTCGAATACTGCCTGGCCGGCACCACACCCTTCGACTCTGATTTGCAGCATCTGCAGTCCTCACTTTCTCCCACTGTACAATTGCCTAATCTTGGTGCAGCTGACTTAGAATATTCCTTGGCATCACCTCAAAAATCTAAATTAGCTTTGCAACAATGTTTCAATTAGCTTGTCAATGTCTGACTTTGGTATCTATCACTTTTAGGCAGGTTGCCCTGACCTCTGAGAAGACACTGCTACTATAATTGTTGGGAGGTGGAAATACACCAGGAAATTGACATCAGACTGAGCACTGCTATCTTGCTGGAATACCTGCACCTGCCTCAGCCTGAAATTTCAGGCCGTTATATCTGCAAGAGACACCTTAAAGAAGCACTACACCATTTGATTCCAGCTCAATCGTTCTGTAAACATTTTTCTGATGCACAATCTGACAAGTAGCTCCCACTGAATTTTGAGAGAAATGCATTTCAATTTTCTTTCTCACTGTCAGATTTCTAATGCGTAGGCTAGCCTGTTGTTCCAATTGAGGAATTCAGCCAAAGCCATCAGAGTGATGTAAATAGGCCAGAGAGATTCCCTGAGGATGAGCGACAAGCTGCCAGATAAGGTTTAGTGAAAGACACTACTTCAAGGTTAACTCACACTGAATGCTGGAAGAGAACATACAACATGTGCAGATCTGTAGGTAGAGAATTAATATATTCAGTCACATGAAGACCTAGGGCATAAACTCGCAATCTGCAGTAGATGTCATCTTCAACCCAGGGACAGCAGATTCTGGATAATCCAAGATGGACGATGGGAAAAATTTCTGGCTGTAAGAGCTGCTCGATTTTTTGAGGTATTTTAGGTGTTGGAGGTGATTTCCTCAAATTCCAGGAGCAGCAATTACTGTTTTATATGCTGTTGCATTGTTTTGGAACTTTGGAAAAAAATGTCAAAACAACGGCAGTTTTAAAAGGGAGAAGAGCAGACAAAGGAAGCACATGGTGAGGACAGTGCAGGAGAGAGGGAGAGGGAGAGAGAAAAAACCTGCACAGTTACCACCTTTGCTGTTTGAATTCGACATCGGAGTGCATCTGGGAAAATTAACAAACAGTGAAATTCACAACTAATCTTGGAGGAACTGTTGGGCGAAGTTCACAACACAGAATCAGATTAGTTAGTTGTTGTTTTAAGTCTGTCCAAGAGAAAGGCTGCAGTAGTGAGTATTGTGGATTCTTTCTTGATTATATGTTTTTGGAGATAAGTCTCTTGATTAAACTTAAAATATAAGCCATAGCTATTAATTTAACCTGGGGCAGTGTTTGTAGAGGAATAAGACAGTGTTATTTTCTGGGTCTGTAGATTGTGAAGGAGCAAAAATGGCCTTTGCAGTGATATGTACTTCTTGTCAGATGTGGGAGTTTAAAGAGAGTTTAAGAGTTACTGCGGATTATATCTGCCATAAATGCTGTTGGATGCGAATCTTATCAAATTGAGTGGATCGGTTGGAGAGACAGATAGAAGCAATGAGGAATTTGCAACAGCAATGGTATGTGATGGATGGCAGTTATGGGAAGGGGGGATAGTCTCAAATACAGTCACATAGATGGGTTAACTCTAAGAAAGGTAAGAGAGGTAGGCAGCTAGTGCAGGAGTCTTTTGTGGATGTACCCATTTCAAACAGGTATGCTGTTTTGGAAAATGTAGGGGGTGATGGATTCTCAGGGGAACATAGCACGAACAGCCAAGTTTCTGGTATTGAGACTGGCTCTAATGCAATGAGGGGTATGTCGGCTTCCAAGAGATCAATTGTGTAAGGGGATTCTGTAGTCCAAGGTACAGACAGATGTTTCTTTGGCCAGCAGAGAAAAAGCAGAATGGTGTGTTGTTTCCCTGGTGCCAGGATCAAGGATGTCTCAGAGAGGGTGCAGAATGTTCTCACGGGGGAGAGGGTTACCTCAGATTACAACAGGATCTTGACCAGATGGGCCAATGGGCTGAGAAATAGCAGATGGAGTTTAATTCAGATAAATGCGAGGTGCTGCATTTTGGGAAAGCAAATCTTAGCAGGACTTATACACTTAATGTTAAGGTCCTAGGGAATGTTGCTGAACAAAGAGACCTTGGAGTACAGGTTCATAGCTCCTTGAAAGTGGAGTCGCAGTTAGATAGGATAGTGAAGAAGGCGTTTGGTATGCTTTCCTTTATTGGTCAGAGTATTGAGTACAGGTGTTGGGAGGTCATGTTGCGGCTGTACAGGACATTGGTTAGGCCACTGTTGGGATATTGTGTGCAATTCTGGTCTCCTCCCTATCGGAAAGATGTTGTGAAACTTGAAATGGTTCAGAAAAGATTTACAAGGATGTTGCCAGAGTTGGAGGATAACAGCTACAGGGAGAGGCTGAACAGGCTGGAGCTGTTTTTCCTGGAGCGTCGGAGGCTGAGGGGTGACCTTATCGAGGTTTACAAAATTATGAGGGGCATGGATAGGATAAATAGACAAAGTATTTTCCCTGGGGTGGGGGAGTCCAGAATTAGAGGGCATAGGTTTAGGGTGAGAGGGGAAAGATATAAATGAGACCTAAGGGGCAATTTTTTTCACGAAGAGGGTGGTACGTGTATGGAATGAGCTGCCAGAGGAAGTGGTTCAGGCTGGTACAATTGCAACATTTAAGAGGCATTGGATGGGTATATGAATAGGAAGGGTTTGGAGGGATATGGGCCGGGTGCTGGCAGGTTGGATTAGATTGGGTTGGGATATCTGGTCGGCGTGGACGGGTTGGACCGAAGGGTCTGTTTCCATGCTGTACATCATATGACTCTATGACAGCAGATGACAATATTCTGAGACAAATTAATTATACCTATAACAGCGACAGAACTACAGGATGCCATTTACTGAATTAGTGGTGCTGGAAGAGCACAGCAGTTCAGCCAGCATCCAACGAGCAGCGAAATCGACGTTTCGGGCAAAAGCCCTTCATCAGGAATAAAGGCAGTGAGCCTGAGGCATGGAGAGATAAGCTAGAGGAGGGTGGGGGTGGGGAGAGAGTAGCATAGAGTACAATGGGTGAGTGGGGGAGGAGATGAAGGTGATAGGTCAAGGAGGAGAGGGCGGAGTGGATAGGTGGAAAAGAAGATAAGAATGATGTGATCAAGGATAGTCAGCATGGTTTTGTGAAGGGCAGGTCGTGCCTCACAAACCTTATTGAATTCTTTGAGAAGGTGACTAAGGAGGTAGATGAGGGGAAAGCGGTAGATGTGGTATATATGGATTTTAGTAAGGCGTTTGATAAGGTCCCCCATGGTAGGCTACTGCAGAAAATACAGAGATATGGCATTGAGGGTGAGTTGGAGGTTTGGATTAGGAATTGGCTCTCTGGAAGAAGACAGAGGGTAGTAGTTGATGGCAAAGGTTCATCTTGGAGTGCCGTCACTAGCGGTGTTCCGCAAGGATCTGTTTTGGGACCATTGCTGTTTGTCATTTTTATAAATGACCTGGAGGAAGGGTTAGAAGGTTGGGTGAGCAAGTTTGCGGATGATACGAAAGTCGGAGGAGTTGTAGACAGTGAGGAAGGATATGGCAGGTTACAGCGGGATATAGAGAAGCTGCAGAGCTGGGCAGAAAGGTGGCAAATGGAGTTCAATGTAGCTAAGTGTGAGGTGATTCACTTTGGTAAGAGTAATAAAAAGATGGATTACTGGGCTAATGGTAGACTACTTGGTAGTGTGGAAGAGCAGAGGGATCTTGGTGTCCATGTACACAGATTTCTGAAAGTTGCCACCCAGGTAAATAGTGCAGTGAAGAAGGCATATGGCGTACTGGCTTTTATTGGTAGAGGAATTGAGTTCCGGAGTCCTGAGGTCATGCTGCAGTTGTATAAGACTCTGGTGCGGCCGCATCTGGAATATTGTGTGCAGTTTTGGTCTCCATACTATAGGAAGGATGTGGAGGCACTGGAACGGGTGCAGAGGAAGTTTACCAGGATGTTGCCTGGTATGGTAGGAAGATCCTATGAGGAAAGGCTGAGGCACTTGGGGTTGTTTTCATTGGAGAAAAGAAGGTTTAGGGGTGATTTGATAGAGGTGTACAAGATGATTAGGGGGTTAGATAGGGTTGACAGTGAGAACCTTTTTCCACGTATGGAGTCAGCTATTACAAGGGGGCATAGCTTTAAATTAAGGGGGGGTAGATATAGGACTGATGTTAGGGGTAGGTTCTTCACTCAGCGAGTCGTAAGTTCATGGAATGCCCTGCCAGTAGCAGTAGTGGACTCTCCCTCTTTATGGGTATTTAAGCGGGCATTGGATAGGTATATGGAGGATAGTGGGTTAGTGTAGGTTAGGTGGGCTTTGATCGGCGCAACATCGAGGGCCGAAGGGCCTATACTGCGCTGTATTCTTCTATGTTCTATGTTCTATAAGATAGGCAGGTCGGACAAGTCAAGGAGACAGTAACTGAGCTGGAAGTTTGAAACTAGGATGAGGTGGGGGAAGAGGAAATGAGTAAGCTGTTGAAGTCCACATTGATGCCCTGGGGTTGAAGTGTTCCGAGGCGGAAGATGAGGCGTTCTTCCTCCAGGCGTCTGGTGGTGAGGGAGTGGCGGTGAAGGAGGCCCAGGACCTCCATGTCCTCGGCAGAGTGGGAGGGGGAGTTGAAATGTTGGGCCACGGGGCGGTTTGGTTGATTGGTGCGGGTGTCTCGGAGATGTTCCCTAAAGCGCTCTGCTAGGAGGCGCCCAGTCTCCCCAATGTAGAGGAGACCACATCGGGAGCAGCGGATACAATAAACGATATTGGTGGATGTGCAGGTGAAACTTTGATGGATGTGGAAGGCTCCTTTAGGGCCTTGGATAGAGGTTAGGGAGGAGGTATGGGCACAGGTTTTACAGTTCCTGCGGTAACCACTCCCCACCTCTTCCTCCGCTACATTGATGACTGCATTGGCGCTACCTCATGCTCCCGCGAGGAGGTTGAGCAATTCATCAACTTCACCAACACATTCCACCCTGACCTTAAATTTACCTGGACTATCTCTGACACCTCGCTCCCCTTCCTGGACCTCTCCATCTCCATTAGTGACGACCGACTTGACACCGACATTTTTTACAAACCCACTGACTCCCATAGCTACCTGGATTACACCTCTTCCCACCCTATCTCTTGCAAAAATGCCATCCCGTATTCCCAATTTCTCCGCCTCTGCCGTATCTGCTCCCAGGAGGACCAGTTCCACCATAGGACACACCAGATGGCCTCCTTCTTTAGAGACCGCAATTTCCCTTCCCACGTGGTTAAAGATGCCCTCCAACGCATCTCGTCCACATCCCGCACCTCCGCCCTCAGACCCCACCCCTCCAACCGTAACAAGGACAGAACGCCCCTGGTGCTCACCTTCCACCCTACAAACCTTCGCATCAACCAAATCATCCACCGACATTTCCGCCACCTCCAAAAAGACCCCACCACCAGGAATATATTTCCCTCCCCACCCCTTTCCGCCTTCCGCAAAGACCGTTCCCTCCGTGACTACCTGGTCAGGTCCACACCCCCCTACGACCCACCCTCCCATTCTGGCACTTTCCCCTGCCGCCGCAGGAACTGTAAAACCTGTGCCCACACCTCCTCCCTAACCTCTATCCAAGGCCCTAATGGAGCCTTCCACATCCATCAAAGTTTCACCTGCACATCCACCAATATCATTTATTGTATCCGCTGCTCCCGATGTGGTCTCCTCTACATTGGGGAGACTGGGCGCCTCCTAGCAGAGCGCTTTAGGGAACATCTCCGAGACACCCGCACCAATCAACCAAACCGCCCCGTGGCCCAACATTTCAACTCCCCCTCCCACACTGCCGAGGACATGAAGGTCCTGGGCCTCCTTCACCGCCGCTCCCTCACCACTAGACACCTGGAGGAAGAACGCCTCATCTTCCGCCTCAGAACACTTCAACCCCAGGGCATCAATGTGGACTTCAACAGCTTCCTCATTTCCTCTTCCCCCACCTCACCCTAGTTTCAAACTTCCAGCTCAGTTACTGTCTCCTTGACTTGTCCGACCTGCCTATCTTCTTTTCCACCTATCCACTCCGCCCTCTCCTCCTTGACCTATCACCTTCATCTCCTGCCCCACTCACCCATTGTACTCTATGCTACTCTCTCCCCACCCCCACCCTCCTCTAGCTTATCTCTCCATGCTTCAGGCTCACTGCCTTTATTCCTGATGAAGGGCTTTTGCCCGAAACGTCGATTTCGCTGCTCGTTGGATGCTGGCTGAACTGCTGTGCTCTTCCAGCACCACTAATTCAGTGTTTGGTTTTCAGCATCTGCAGTCATTGTCTTTACCTACAGGATGCCACTGTTTGGCTCACTTACGCACATACCTGTTAATAATTTTATTTGGAACATGAAAGTTGAAGCCATAATTCCATAATATTCAATAATGGCTTCTGCTATATGCCATTTAAAACAAAATAGAACAAACTAGAGAATAGGATGTACCCATAAAGTTAACTGCAGTGACGGAAGATGTTAACTATATCTTGACATCAATAGAATTACCTGTGTAATGAATGGCAATATATATAGAGAGAGTAGAGAATTAAGAATTGCTATGTAAGTGGTCTAACTGTGATTCTTGAGAAGAACTATCTAGATAAAAACATTGTAATGATAGCAGCTTTTACAATATCACTGGATGATCTTCAGTGGTTAGCACTGCAGCCTCACAGCGCCAGAGATCCGGCTTCAATTCCTGCCTCAGGCAACTCTCTGTGTGGAGTTTGCACATTCTCCCCATGTCTGCATGGGTTTCCTCTGGGTGCTCCAGTTTCCTCCCACAATCCAAAAATGTGCAGGTTAGGTGAATTGGCTATGCTAAATTGCCCATAGTGTTAGGTGAAGGGGTAAATGTAGGGGAAAGAGTCTGGGTGGGTTTCACTTCGGCGGGTCGGTGTGGACTTGTTGGACCGAAGGGCCTGTTTCCACACTGTAAGTAATCTAATCTAATCTAATCTAATCTAATCTAATCTAAAGGCAGGTATTGAAATCTATACTCAGTGTACTATCCCTTTGCCCCCAGAAGAGTGGTCTCCATTTTAATCAGACTTATTATCCTACTATTGTTTTCAGGTACCATCGGTGATGGCCAAATTATCTTGTATATGAACTTAAAGTGTTTACATTCTCTTGGGCAGTGTGTTTATGCCATAATGACACCCATTTTATTTTGTTTTGAATATATAAGAATGCAAGGGAAAGAACTTGACCAAATTAGATAATCCTCATACTTGGGTTGAAGATTTGGGTTGCAGCCTTCCTAAAGGTTACAACATATTCCATTGTAAACTGTAGAGCGTTACTAAAACTGATAGTTGTCTCCTCTCTATTTATGGTCATGATATGGAAAATTCTTGGTAACCTTCTTTGTCACTTGTTACTTAGTCAAATCACAACAAATTTATTCATAATGAGATTTCATAAATAACAAAATAATGAATGAATAATTTGTTTTTATTGATTTTGATTCAGGGAGAAATCTTACCAAGAAAAGTAAGAAAAAGTCTCACCTGATCAACCATTGGTTATTCTTGATCAACTTAATCAAGCAAAAGGAAATTCAGTTTATTTGAAAGATGGTGCCTCAGGGAATGCTACACTCCTTGAACATTGATATGAGGGGCAAAGTTTTCTTAAGTTAGATTCTGCTGAAACATTAGCACTATTAGCAGATCAGGAACCCATTAGAATCTCCAATGGATATTGTTGTGGTTCCTTCAGTGAATGTTAAGGTTAGTATTTTGGTTCTGCGGTATCTAAACAATCAGAGAATGTGGTTGATTTTTACTGATGAAAAACATAGTTATAACGTAAGTTACAATAGCTCAACTATACATGGAATTTTGAGCCTGCAGCAACTACAGGAATAGACATAAGACTGTGTTCAGGAGGCAGTGGATAACAACAGAACCATACCATGCAATACTTGTAGCTTGTTATGTCTTCTCTTCAATGTAATCTTTCCAATTATAAGCTTGTCAATCACTGGTCAAGTAGTGATGTTACTTTTTGAGGAGTGCTGTGAGCAGCACTAGTCATGTGGTCATGACGGGAGTTTTGCAGTATTATTTATCAAAGGCTTTCCAGCCTGTACATTTCACTGGAGAATCACTGCCAGCTCAGTAAAGATGTCTGCTAGTTGTCAAACTTTGTTTAAGACAGTACTGAATTACTTACTGGAATATTTAAATAACTGCACCAAAAGTTGTCCAATGTTCCCTTTTCACCTTCAAACTTGCTCAGGTGAAACATAGGAGAGGTTGAAATGACATCAGGATCGCAACTCTGTGTCACTTTTATGAAATATTATCTCATGCAAGCACTCAAGCCTCCCACTCAAACAGTTAAACTTTGGCCCAAAGTCTCAGACCGGCTTCTCTCTACGCAAGCCATGGTGAGATTGGAATTCTGTCTTCCTCTCTTTCACAACACTTATTACCCCAAGCCACCTTCCATCCTCCTTGCACTTATTCAGAATTCTGGGTCACTTCAAATCTTGCATCCAATTGATACATAATCTAACTTAGCAGATAAACCTCAAATATTATATATTTCCTTACTTAGAAATATGGATCTGGATCTTTCTTTTTTTTTTGGCTAAGTCTGAATTGCATTCAGTTCTTATCAGGCGTTTTTGCAGTGCTGAGAGGCTCACCTGAAAGCCAGAGGAATAAAGAGTATACATTGCATTGGGTCATGAAGCCACCTTTGTCTCTTCTTGTGCAACAACCCTATTTTCTTACAGCCTCTATGCATAAAAGCCTAGCTGTTAATGAGTTGGCCAGAAGTGTCTATAACAGAGTTGCAATGTAAGGGAATCAAGGGTACGGGAAAATGAAGGCAAGTGGAGGTGATGATTATCAGGTCAACTATGATCTCACAGAATGGTGCAACAGATTCGATGGGCTGAATGGCTTACTTGTTCTCCTATATCTTATGGTCTTATGGTTATACAGAAAGGGGCAAAGGTATAGGATGACCTGAAAATAGGGACCTCATACATTTGTATTATGTATTGTACATGGGCCTGCGTGCAATGTTATTTTCCTGTTAAAGTTCTATCATTGGTGGGTCAACCCTTCCTCACAGATCAAGTTAATTACCCCGTCCACTTCAAGTATCATTACAGCCACTTTCTTCCCCATTTTGATTTCCAGCATGATGAAATGTAACAGTCAGGGCTCCTCAGATAGTGGCTTGCAGCTTCCGCCTGATTGTGTCAGTCAGCCTCTGAACACTTATGTCTCATTCATAGTAGCCCATCTCATGAACACCATATGCTTCTTACTTCCCCAGGTCTTTGGCCAACCTATCTAAACATACCTGCACCTGCTTACATTTCCCATCTAACAAATGAGGTGATGGTACCTGATATATCCTCTGCCACCTTCTTGAAGTCAGGGTGCTCTTGATGGAGCTATCAAGAAATAGTGCATTATGTGCAGAAGGACTGTTTATACCTTTATCTTGTGCTGGCAAAATTGTCAAAAAGTAAGTCTAAACATGTGAAGAATATTCCATCATACTCCTTTCTTGTACCTTGTTGATTTTGCATGGGCTAAGGGAAGCCAGGAATTAGGTAATTTGTTACAGAATTCCTTGCCTTGGCTCTGCTATTATAGTTATTGTGTTTATCAGACTGGTCCTGTTTAGATTCTGGTTAATGTTAATCCCAGGATTTTGATCATGGGGGATTTTGCATGGTAATGCCATGGAACACAATGGTTAGTTTTCCTGCTGTTAGAGATGATCATTACTTTGCACTTGTGATGTGAGCAAATCCAACAAAAATATTCAAAAGTTTGCAAAGTAAATAGTTGAAGAAGAAACGTTTGTAAAGCTATAAGGAAACAGCAGGAGAATAGGATAGCTATTTTCAAAGAGCCAAGTGAGTTTCTTCTGTACTGTATCATTCTGATTATTTGATTAGCAAAATCCAAGGCAATTATAGTCCACAGAAAATTATACATTATTTTACTCAGATTATGTAATTACAGGAAATTGAACATTGCAAGAATTGTAAAATAGAGAGCAGCAGTGCTGGGCATTTTAATTTACTATTCATAGAATAGCTGAAATAAAATACTTGTTTACAAACTTGGTATTTAGAAAAACACAGAAAGAATTCGTTTAATTGCTGTGGGTTGATTGGGTGTACACTGTTACAAGAAAATACAATTTTCACAATTTTCAGTAAGTTAACAGAAAATGGATGAAAGCTATTTGAAAGAAAGTTCAATCATAAAATGCAACTTTGAAAAATGCATTCCAATGGTACTTTGAATGAGATGAAACTCATGCATCTTCTCAAGGTGGCATGAACTGTAGACTATTATACCTTCAATAAAGCTATCCTGGGAGATATCCCTAACTTCTCAGGGTATTTATTCTACTTCTTCAGTTATATGCACAGAAATTTACAACCCGTCTGTGCTTAACATGCAGATCTTTGTGGGGTGAGGAGACATGATGGAAAGAATTTCATCTGCAAGTATCACAGCCAACTGACTTATAAATAAATAATGTACTCCGAAACAATTCAGAATTGCAGATAATCTTATTTATATGTTCTGCACTAACATCTAAATGTAGGCATAGTCTACAAATGAATTCTGTGTATGAATAAGATAAAATGTTGGAATGATTGAAGCTGCAAACTAGCTACTAATGCAGGTGAGTCAACATGCATTAGTAACAGTCCCAAATCTATGTAAATGAGGTGGATTAGCAGCAGGGAAAGAGTCCATAGAGTCAGAGTCATAAAGCAAGGAAACTGACCCTTCAGTCCAACTCTTCCATGCCAACCAATTTTCACACTTGCCTGTGATTGGCACATATCCCTTTAAACGTTTTGTATTCATGTACCTGTCCAAATGTCTTTTAAATATTGTAATTGTACCTGCATCTACCACTTCCTCTGGCAGTTCATTCCACATAGGAACCACTCTTTGAGTGAAAAGGTTACCCCTCAGGTCACTTTTAAATCTTTTTCCTCTTACCTTAAAAATATGTTGCCTAGTTTTGAACTTCCCTACCCTAGGAAAAAGACCTTTGCTTCTATAGCCTCTCATGATTTTATGAGCCTCTGTAATCTCAACCTTCTATACTCCAGTGAAAAAGCCTATCCAAAGTTTCCTTATGTGATTTCCATTCATGTGAATGAAGAATTTGGATTTGGTGGATAGTTTTACAGCTGGACTCTGGGATTCTGAGAAACAGGATTTACATGCATTTGGAGAAGCAAGGACTGATTAGGGATAGAGAGCTTGGGAATCATATCTCACAACTTGATTGAGTTTTTAGAGGACACAATCAAAAAGATTGATGAGGGCAGAGACATTATCTACACTATCAACAAAGCCTTTGATGAGGTTCCTAATTGTAGGTTGATTAGTAAAGTCAGATCTCATGGGATTCAGGGAGAGTTGGCCAAGTGAAAACAAAATTGGATTGTCAGTAAGAGAAAGAGGTTGCTGGTGAAGAGTTGTGTTTTGGACTGGAGGCCTGTGATTAGTGATGTGTCGCAAGGATCGGTGCTGAGTCCATTGCTGTTTGTTATTTTTATGAATGATTTGGTTCAGAATTTAGGAGGCATAATCTCAAATGTATTGGTTGTTTTCTCACCAATACAGACATAGTCATGCTGATTCTTGCTGGAAACTGCTGTTCAGAGTGCTTTGTTTGTTGTGTCTTAGACTGTTTTCTAGTTACAGTAGAATTATTCAGTGTTTCCAGTTTTGGTGTTCTGATTTGGAATTTGTTTCATCACACTGTCATTCCAGTTGGCATTTATACTTGATGTCATCTTGCTTCTTTACATTGACTGATGATTGCTGCTAAAATCCAATTGGATTTTGCACAAGGAATTTCTGTCCTATGTTCAGGGTAATTCATTATCCAATTATTTCCAATTCAGGACAGTGAGTTGCTTAGAGGGAATTTGTAGATGTTTCCATGTGTCAGTTGTCTGTATTTTTCCAGGTAGTAGTGGTCATGAGTTTGGAAGGTGCCTTAGTGAATTCCTACTGTGTATCTTGTAGATAGTACACACTGCTGCTACTGAATGTTTGTAGTGGAGTGTTTAATTATGATGCCAATGAAGCCAATCAAACTTGTTGCCTTATCTCTGATGGTGACAAGCTTCTTGAGCATTGTTAGAGCTGCACTCATCCAGTCATTTGGGAGTAATACATAATGCTCCTGACTTGTGTCTTGTAGATAGTGGACAGGACTTGCAAAGCCAGGAGGTGAGTTATGCGCAACAGGATTCCTAGCTTCTGATCAACTCTTGTAGCCACTTTGTTTATATGACTGGTCCAGTTCAGTTTACGATCTATGGTAGCCCTCAGGATACTGATAGTGGGGGAATTCATTGATGTCATTGTCATTCCATATCAAGAAGTGATGGTTAAATTCTCTGCTGTTAGAAATCGTTATTGCCTGTCATTTATATTCTACTTGTCATGTACCAGCCTGGATATTGTTCAAGTCTTATTGTCCAGCCTTTGAGGAGTCATGAATGGTGCTGAACATTTTGCAATAATTTGCAAACATCCCTCCTCCCTTTGGAGCTTATCATGCAAGGAAGGTCATTAGTAACAAAAACAGAAATTGCTGGAAAAGCTCAGCAAATCTGGCAGCATCTGTGAAGAGAAATCAGAGTTAATGTTTCAGGTCTGGTGACCCTTCCTCAGAACATTAATGATGTTGCTAAAAATGGGTGAAGAACACTACTTTGAGAATCTTTGTAGTAATATAATGGAGTTAAGATGGTTGTCCTCCAACAACCACAACCAGGTTCCTTTGTGCCAGTTACTATACTGGAGAACTTTCCCTTTGATTCCCATTGTGGCTTTTTTTGATATGGCTTCTTAAAGCCATACTTGGACAAACATAGCATTGACATCCAAGGCAGTCAATATCACTTCACATTTGGAATTCATCCTTTTGTTCATGTTTGAACTAACGCTGTAAACAGTTTAGGAGCTGAATAGTCTGGTGGAACTCAAACTGAGCCTTAGTCAGTAAGTTATGGCTTCATTGTACTGTTGATGACCCCTTTTATCACTTTACTGATGATCAACAGTGACTGATGGAGTGGTCTTTGGTAGAATTGCATTTATCTTGTTTTTTGTATACAGGATGTATTTGTTCAATTTCCAGGGAGATTCCAATGTTATAGTTGTCCTGGAACAGCTTGGCTAGGAGTGCTGAAAGTTATAGTCGGAAAGTTGTCAATACTATTGCTGGAGTATCCAGTGACTTCAGCCATTTCTTTATGTCATATGGAGTGAATTAAACTGGTATCTGTGATGATAAGTCCTCTGGGGGCGATCTAGATTGATCATTCGCTTCACAGTTCTGGCTGAATATTGTTGCAAATATCACAGCTTTTTCTTTGTACTTAAATGCTGGACAATCTCATTGTTGAGAATGGGGTAACTTATGGAGTCTCCTGCTCCAGTGAATTTAATTGTCCAACATCACCCACAATTACATGTAGTGGGGATTTGACAGAGTAAATGCTGAAAGGATGTTTCCCCTCATGGGAAAATCTAAGAACAGAGGACATAGTCTTAGAGTAAAGAAGTGTCAATTTAAGACTGAGATGAGGAAGATTTTTTTTCTCTCGCAAAGGGTTGTGAGTCTTTAGAACTCCTTTCTATAGACAGGTGTGGGAGAAAAGTCCTTGTGTATATTTAGGGTTGAAATGGATAGATTCTTGATCAGTAGAGGAATCAAGGGTTATGAGAAAAGGGCAGGAAACTGGTTGTGAGAAATGTTAGATCAGCCACGATCCTATTAAATGGTAGGACAGGCTAAAGAGCCAAATGGCTGAGTCCTGTTTCTATTTATAATAGTTGTATGGTCTTATTTTCTACAACATGAAAAATTTGCTATGGATATCATGGTATTGAAGAATCCAACAGATATTTTTAAAACTAACTATTATGTATAAACATTACTTTCCTCAGACACCTAATTCTTTGGATATATGTGAAGCTGCTGACTTCCAACAGAGCAGCATGTATCCTGTAGAGTATCATGTATCATGATCCAAGGCAAGATGGACTATGATACCTTTATAGTCTCAGGTCACATGCCATGATGCAGTGATTGTAGCAATAGTATGTATCCTAAAGATATAATAATGTACTGACTGAAACGTTACACAATATTCCCCACATTCCTTCACTTCTCCTCCTCCTTTTCTTCTTTAAAATACACCTTTATGGCTAACTCTTCTTTTGATCAATTGCCCTATTATCTTTTTTGTGTATCTTATTGTCAAGTTTTACAATGTTTCTATGAAGCAACACAGGATGTTTTACTTTGTTAAAGGCACTATGTAATGCAAATGCAGTTGCTGAACAATTTCTGCATTCTGAAGAATTCAAGTGATATGCTCTGTGATGTTTCTATGATCAGGCATCATAAAACAAATGAATGCAAACAGAAAATGACAAGATGCTGTTTTTATTGCAGCTGCACGTAGAACCTGCGACAGCTCCCTTGTTAAACAACTACAGCAATTACATATTTTCTTTCAAATATCTAGATAAGTGTAGAAAGGTAGTTGTGTACAAGTATTTCCCATATTGTTGCATCTGCATCACAAGTACACTAATTCTCAAGCAGTTGAGTTTAGTTCAGTTTCAGTCACATGATAGAAGTCCAAACAGATGGGCTTGCTATTGTTTTATAGCAGCACTCAATTTCTGTACTACCAAAGAACTATAAAATGTATATCTTGCTAAAATTCACAAAGCAAATCATTTACAAGAAGTAAGCAAAGGCTTCCACTCGATAGGGTCTGTAAGGTCCTTTATTGAGAAAGACAGACTGGAATGACTAACAACTGTTAACATTGTGCTGCCCATTGACACAGCACCAGGTACATATAAATAGGAGCTTGAGGAGACAATATCAGCTTTCATATGAATGTACAAACATGAGAATTAGGAACAGAAGTAATCCACTCAGTCCATTCAGTTTTCTCTGCTTTTCAATAAGGTTATGGCTAATCTGATGACTCCATTTTCCCACCAACCCACAATAATCCCTTTGCTTATCAAGAGTCCATCTACCTCTGCCTTAAAAATATTCAAAACTCTGCTTTCAAGGGAGACAGTTCCAAAGACTCACAATACATCAATGGAGAAAGTAATTCTCCTTATCTCTGTCTTAAATGTGCAAACCATTTAAAAAAAAATCTGTCATGTCTGAAATTATGTAACGATGGTGAAACTAAAAACCCAGAAAAGTTCACTTCACCTTGTAATCTGTTAAACTATGAGTGACAGAGAATTCCCAGATTCCACTATTTAAAGATAATATCAATTTATTCTTTAACTCTAAAAGTGAACATTAAACAACAACTATTCACAATTCTAAGCCTCCCTTTCTCTTAACTGCTTATTATCTGCCTCCAACTCTATAACAATATACAGTTTCAATAAAAACACATTAAAATTACATCAACCTAATTTCAAAACTATACAGCAGCTGCCGTCTTTGGTGTCTGTCTTTGTCCGGCTGAAGGTCTCCTTGGGTCATCTTCTTTCTTTTTACTGTGAAGATGTTCCACATGAAATGATACATTGATAGAGAGAGTTTCAATGTCTTGGGTCCCTCTCTCTCCCTCTATAGCATTTACTCAGACTGATTTTCAAAATGCCTGGCTTTTCTTTATATCCCTAACATCAGATTGTTTCATTGGTTCAATGTTGACAAAACAATATATTCAAATTTGTTTAGGTTTTAGTATCCTGGTGTATAATTAAAAGTCATTGATTAAATTCAAATTGTTGTTAAAACAGCGACAGACTCAGGTATCTGTTTCACAGCTAAATATTACATATTTCCAGAACGCTCTGAGGCTGCTCTTGTAAGCTGTCAGTTCAGAACAGCAATCACTCAACCTTATAGTAGAGTACGCACCTTCAACTTCATAACACCTCTCCCCTTAACAAAAAATGAACCATCATAATGAAGAGATGGCTTCTTTTTTTTCTAATTTTTAATCACACTACAATGAAATACATAGGACACTAATCTAAGTTCATATTAATTTCTGCACAGATAACATTGAAATCTGTTCAATTTTATCTATACTTCTTCGTTTAACTCTGTGATAATGCATCTGGTATCGCATGTTTATGACCCACAACATGTACAATTTGTAAATTAAGACTGTTTTCTTTATATCATTCCAAGAACATAAGAGGATTGTGATCCATGTATACAATTGTCTCCCACACATTATTCATCATATAAAACTAAAATGTTGTAAGGCCAGTACCAAACTCAATAATTCTTTTTCAATGCTAGAGTATTTTCTCTGGTGAATGCTGAGTTTCTTTGAAAAGTAGCCAATTGGCCATTCAATTTCATCATCAGCTTCCTATAGCAGTACAACTCCAACTCCTATATTGCTCGCATCAATTGCAACTCTGAAGGGTTTCAAAAACTTTGATATCGCTAAAACTGGTGCGGTGGTTAATACTGCTTTTACATTCTCAAGTGCCTCCTGGCATTGTTCTGTCCACCAAAATTTTGTGTTTTTCTGTTAGCTATGCCACCACACTGCTGAAGGTTGGAACAAAAATATGATGGAATCTGCTTAGTCCTAAAAATTGAAGCGCCTCTTTCTTCAAAGTGGGTGGTAGAAATTTCTCAATTGTCTTCATATGTGTGTTCCTTGGGGTCAACCTTCCATGACTGGTGTTATGTCCCAACAATATCCCACAGCTTTCAAGGATTACAGGCTTGCTAGAAAGGAGCTCAGAAATGGACTGAGGAGAGGTAGGAGGGGGCACGAAAAAGGCTTGGCAAGAAGGATTATGGAGAACCCAAAGGCATTTTATTCATACGTGAGGAATAAGAGAATGATCAGGGAGAAGGTAGGGCCGATCAGGGATAGTGGAGGGAACCTGTGTGTGGAGTCTGAGCGGACAGGGGAAGCCCAAAATGAGTTTTTTGCTTTGGTTTTCACCAATGAAAGGGAACTTGTTATAAATGAAAACTTTGAGGAGCTGGGATACAGTCTTGACCAGATCAAGATATGCTGGAAATTTTGGAAAACATTAAGATTGAGAAGTCTCCAGGGCCAGACCAGATTTATCCAAGGCTGCTCCAGAAAGCAAGAAAAGAAGTTGCTGAGCCGCTGGCGAAGATCTTTGCTTCCTCACTCTCCACAGGAGTCGTAGCAGAGGATTGGAAGGAGGCGAATGTTGTTCCTCTTTTCATGAAGGGTAATAGGGAAATCCCTGGCAATTACAGACCAGTCAGTCTGACGTGTGGTCAGCAAAGTCTTGGAAAGACTTCTGAGAGATACGATTTATGACTATTTGGCATAGCATAGCGTGATTAAAGGCAGTCAGCGTGACTTTGTGAGGGGCAGGTCATGCCTCACAAATCTTACTGAGTTCTTTGAGGAGGTGACAAGACAGGTCAACAAAGGTGGATGTGGTGCATATGGACTTCAGCAAGACATTTGATAAGGTTCCCCATGATGGGCTCATTCATAAAGTCAGGAAGTATGAGATACAGGGAGATTTGGCTATCTGGATTCAGAATTGGCTGGCTGACAGAAGGCAGAGAGTGGCTGGAGATGGAAAGTATTCTATCTGGAGGTCAGTGTTGAGTGGGGTCCTGCAGGGCTCTGTTCTTGGGCCTCTGCTCTTTGTAGTTTTTATAAATGACTTGGATGAAGAGGTTGAGGGGTGGGTTAGTAAATTTGCAGATGACACAAAGGTTGGAGGTGTCGTCGATAGTATAGAGGGCTACTGCAGGCTACAGCGCGACATAGATAGAATGCAAAACTGGACTGAGAAATGTCAGATGGAGTTCAACCTGGATAAATGCGAAGTGATACATTTTGGTAGGTCGAACTCAAATGCTGAATATAAGATCAAAGACAGGATTCTTGGCAGTGTGGAGGAACAGGGGGATCTGGGTGTGCAAGTACATAGATCCCTCAAAGTTGCCACCCAAGTGGATAGGGTTGTTAAGAAAGCATATGGTGTTTTGGCTTTCATTAACAGGGGGATCGAGTTTAAGAGCTGCAAGGTTTTGCTGCAGTTCCACAAATGCCTGGTGACACCACACTTGGAATATTGTGTCCAGTTCTGGTCGCCCTACTATAGGAAAGATACAGAGGCTTTAGGGAGGGTGCAAAGAAGGTTTACCAGGATGCTACCTGGACTGGAGGGCTTACCTTATGAAGAGAGGTTGAATAAACTTGGACTTTTGTCTCTGGAGAGAAGGAGGAAGAGAGGAGACCAGATCGAGGTGTACAAAATAATGAGTGGAATAGATAGAGTCAATAGCCAGAGACTTTTCCCCAGGGCAGGATTGAGTGGTACAAGGAATCATAGTTTAAAGATATTAGGAGGAAGGTATAAAGTAGATGTCAGGGGTAGGTTCTTTATGCAGACGGTTGTGAGTGCATGGAATGCTTTGCCAGCTGTGGTGCGGAAGCAGAGTCATTGGGGACATTTAAGCGACTGCTGGACATGCACATGGATAGTATTGAGTTGAGGGTTGCGTAGGTTAAGTTACTATATTTTACATTAGGATTAAACCCTGGCACAACATTGTAGACCAAAGGGCCTGTTCTGTGCTGTACTTTTCTATGTCCTCTATGTTCTAATATCATCTCTGCCTTCACAAATCCTGTTTTCTTTAAGTTTATTACCAGCTTTGCTTCTCATAATCATTCAACGAGCTCTGCCAGCTGTACCGTGTGATCTTTCTATGAGATGCTGAAGCTCACTTCATCATCCAGATAAACTGCACAGTTTGTTAACCCAGCCACAACTCTGTTCATGAGTCTTTGGAATGTGGCTGGTGTGATCTTCATTTTGAATGGCATCACTTTGAATTGATATAGACCATTTGGGGTTACAAACGCAGAAACATCTTTTGCTTTCTCTGATAAAGGTACCTGCCAATAACCACGTGGTAAGTCCAACTTTGAGACATAACTGGTTTGTCCATTTTTCTCTAAATAGTTCTCTAATCTTGGTATTGAGTATGAGTCCAATTTTGTTATGGCGTTGACTTTCCAATAGTCTACACAAAATCGTTGAGTCCCAACAGGTTTGTGAACTAACACAATCAGCAAACTCCATTCACTCTGACTCGGTTCAATCATATCTTTGTTGAGCATCGCATCCACTTCCTCTGGATCTGTGTGGCTTTGCAAGGACTAAGTCTGTAGGGGTGTTAGTTTATCGGAACACCATTTCCTATTTCCACCTCATGCACCATAGTATTAGTCCTCCCCATCTTATTCCTGCATATGTCCTCATACTACTGCAATAAACCTTTTAACTTGGTTCTTTGCTCCTGAGACAGATAATTCACTAACTTATCCTACTCCTCAAAGACTTCCATGTTATTTAACGTATTTTGAGACACATCAAATTCCATGACATCTGGATTTGATTCCTCACTCTGTCAGGCAGGAACTAACACCTGTTTCTCCAGTTCCCTGTCCCTATTATAGTAAGGTTTCAATATATTCATATGAAATACCTGATACTGTTTTTTTTTCTATCCCACATCTTTACCAGATAGTTTAACTGGCTTAGTTTTTTCTCAATTTGATAGGGAACACTAAACCTGGCTCTGATGGGATCTCCTACTACTGGTAACAAGACTAATATGCCATCTCCATGGGAAAATATCCAAATTTTAGAGATTTTTTATCTGTCAGCTGCTTCATTCTATGCTGTGCCCTCTTCAGGTAATGTTTAGCTAACTTACCTCCCCAATTTAATATCTCCCTCACCTCAGATACATAATTCAAATGTGAGATTTCTGACTTTGATCCTATCAATTTCTATTTAATTCATTTCAAAGACCCTCTTACTTCACGTCTGAATATCAACTCAAAGGGAGTACATAGAACATAGATAATAGGACAGTACAGCACAGTACAGGTCCTTTGGCCCACAATGTTGTGCTAAGCATTTATCTCAATCTAAAATCAACTAAACCTTCACACCCTTAAATTTACTGCTGTCCAAATGTTTGTCCAACAGTCGCTTAAATGTTCATAATGTCTTTGACTCTAAACTGAGTAGATTCATTTGGGACATCTGTAATGGTAAACAATACGAATGGGATACCTTTATCCCAATCATTGGGGTAATCCTGACAGTACACTTGGTCTTCAAGGTCTGATGCCACCTTTCCAAAGTTCGCTGAGATTCAGGATGATATGCATTTGATTTAAAGTGTTGTATGCCTCAGCTATCCATGAGTTCCTTAAACAGCCTAGCAGTAAAATTAGACCCTTGGTCTGACTGAATCTCTCTGGGTAGCCCATACCGGGTGAAGAAAGCTACAAACTCCTCTACCACCCTTTTCACCTTCATGCTCCATAATGGAATTGCCTCCAAACATCTGGCAGATACATGCATTATTATTAGCAAGTGCTGGTTCCCACTTTTAGTTTTAGGAATGGGACCTACACAATCAATCATAACCCATGTAAAAGGTTCTTCGAACCAAAGGTCCTGGTTTTATTACTACCTGTGGTTTATCTACCATTTGGCACATATGATATGTATGGCAAAATTTAACCACATCTTTATGCAGTGTGGACGAATAGAAATGCTTTTGGACCTTAGCCTGCATCTTCTTCACTCCTAGATGACTTCCTACTGGTAATTCATGTTCCATAACACTTCCTGTCTGTATGCTACTGACAACCCAATCTGGTGTACATCTGCCCATTTATCCTCTGCACTAACCTGTTATGGTCTCTATTTTCATCTTAGGATTCTATCTTTAAGATAAAACCCTTAGGAATACATTCTGATTCCTTTTCTGAGTATGCCTCATACATATATCTTTTATCGTCTCATCTTTCTGTTGTAATTTCATTAACCTTTCAGGACTAAACACTTCTGCCTGACCATCTACCTGTTCACGTTTTCCCTGTACCTTTACATCAAACAGGGTGTCTGTTAACTGAACCTCAACTCCTTTGTCTTTCTTTTTAGTTTCTGCTTCATGCTGTGACTTATGATAGTGGCATTTGTTACTATGCAGTCTGGAAAATGCCCCGGGTATTGTTCTTTGAACTCCTCAGTTCCCTGGTTTTCCTTTGGCTTCTCCACAACAAGGGGTGTCACTCCCACCATGAATCATTCCCACTTCCCCAGTCTTGATTTTGCACTCCAACCTGATCTTACATAGGGGAATGCTAAATTTCTGTCCATCTATGCCACAAATTATCACTCTCATGGGTAACATGTCAGAAAGAGTGCAAATATGTTCATCTCTTACTATTAGAGACAGATTAGGCCCTGTGTCTCTCAAAATTATAACTTCTTTCCCTTGTCTCCCTGTTCTTCCTGAATAAAATGTACCGACAAGAGGCGAAGTTTTTATAGAGATCAGGCACTAACTCAATATCCAGCCTGTGCTTAGGCTGTGCACTCTCCTACAGCTTTTCGACTTTTCTTGGGGTCTTCTTTACTACTTTCACTAATGCCACTGGCTTAGCCTCTTTTACCACATCTTTTCCCACAGTGCCTTTCTTCAATGACCAACACCTTAACTTTACATGTTGCACCTTACCGCAGTGGAAACACCTGTGTTCTTTCATGTTCTTTTCACCCGCTTGGGCTTTCTTTTTCATCTGTGATGAACTATTACCAGTGTGCTGTAATCTTTGTTTTTTAGTGTAGGATCTCCCCTTCTCCCAATTTCTATCCCTCACAGGATGAAATTCTTGCCGTAAGCTAAATTTTGCCTGATACACCAATGCATATTCATCTGCCATCTCTGCCACTCTTCTTACTTCTTGAACTTCCTGTTCATCCACCTTAGTTCTTATCATCTCTGGAAGTGAGCTTCTAAACTCCTCCAGCAGAATAGTGTCTCTCAGAGCATCATAAGTCTTATCTATTTTTAAGGCCTGCACCCATCTATCAAAATTACTGTGTTTAATTCTTTCAAACTCAATGTAAGTCTGAACTGGTTCCGTCTTTATGTTTCTGAACCGTTGTCTCCATACTTCTGGTACCAATTCAAAAGCACTCAAAATAGTCTGTTTGATATCTGCATAATCTCTTGACCCCTCATCTGACGGCGTTGCAAATACCTCACTGGCTCTGCCTACCAATTTAATCTGAACTAGCATTCCCCACATGTTCTCCGACCACTCCATCTGCCCAGCCAATTTTTCACATGTAATAAAGATGGCTTCAACATCTTTCTCATCAAAATGTGGCAATGTTTTAATGTATTTGTATATATCACTACCATCTTTCTTCATCTCTATCCTGTTAACTTGACTTTCCTGACTAATTCGCTACTTCTGAAGTTCAAATTCTCTCTCGCTTTCTCTTTCTCTTTCTTCTCTCTCTCTTTATTCAGCTCAGAAGCTTCTCTCCCTTTCTTTTTCCTCTCTCTCTTTTTCTTCTCTCACTCTTTCTCACGCTCTCTCTCATTTATCTGCTCTCTCTTTCTTCTCTCATGACACTTCTTTCTCTTTCTTGATCTTCTAACTCCATTTGCCACAATTACAATTTAAGTTTTTCTAACTCAACTGCCCTTGTCTGTTCCTCTGATACACCTCAGTGCTTAACCAACTCCATTATAATTTCAGCCTTCCCTTCATCCCTGGTTAAACCCAATTCTAACCTATTTGCTAATTCTACAATTATGTCCTTCCTCTTTCTTTCTAAATTTTCTTGGCAAATTTGGAAGCATCTTAAAACCCCAGATCTTTTTTTAACAATCTTAAGAGCTATTTCTCTCACTTTAATTTACCCAACTACAGGTAACCAAAATTAAACAATTTGCCTCGCCTAATTTTATTTAAAGATCTAGGACACTAATCGACAAGAGGTTAAATCTGCCAGGATCTTTCGTACCCAAAATATGTTCAAATCTGACCAAATCTCAGACTGGATCTGTCTAAAACTGGTCCAAATCCCAAACCTGAGCCCCCAAACTGTAATGACATGGAGGTGAACCCCTCTGTTAATTAAAATAAACATCCAGAAAAGCTCACCTTGCATCCTAATCTGTTAAAATATGAGTGACAGAGAACTCCCAAATTCCACTATTTAAAGAAAATAATATCAATTTATTCTTTAACTCTAAAAGTGAACATTAAACAACAACTATTCACAACTCTAAGCCCCCCCTTTCTCTTAACTGTGTATTACCTGCCTCCAACTCTATAACAATATGCTGTTCTGATAAAATACATTAAAATTACTTCAACTTAATTTTAAAACCAAATAGCGGCTGCTGCCTTTGGTGTCTGTCTTCTTCTGGCTGAAGATCTCCCTGGCTTGACTTCTTCCTTTTTACTGTGAAGATATTCCATATGAAAAGGTACTTTTGATAGAGAGTGTTCCAATGTCTTGGGTTTGTCTCTCTATGGCAGTTGCTTGGACTGATTTTCAAAATGCCTGGCTTTTTTTATATCCCCAACATTGGATTGCTTCATTGGTTTGATGTTGGCAAAACAATAAATTCAAACTCAATTGGGATTTAGTATCCTAGGGTATAATTTAAAAGTGATTAGTTAAATTTGAATTGTTGTCAAAACAGCAACCAACTCAGGTATCTATTTCACAGCCATATGTTATATATTTTCAGTTTTCCAGTATACTCTGAGACTGCTCCTGTAAGCTCTCAGTGCAGAACAGCATTCACTCTCTCTGAATGGTACAGACCATGCCTTCAACTTCATAACACTAGTTCTGGATTTCCCAAAAGAAGAAGTATAATTTTCATATCTGCCCTGTCAAACTCCTCAAGATCCTATAGATATACCTTCATAAACCTGTCCAAAGGTGTTGTTACACACTTCTGGAGGAACTTGAACACAAGCCTCCTGGCTCCTCCATCTCCTATATATTCCAACTAAATCACCTTTCACTTTTTTAAAGTCTATAGAGAAAAGTAAAATCAGTTTGACCATTCCATTAAGTCAACATGACCATCCCAGATCTTAGACAATTAAACCTTTTCTAAACTATTTACAACACATTTACATCTTTCCTAAATAAAGAGATCAAACCTGTCCATGGTACTGCAAACGTCGTCTCATCAATGTTCTTTAAAACTGAAGCAGAATCTCCCTATCTTTATATTCAATTCTTTGTATAATAAATTAGATTAGATTCCTTACAGTGTGGAAACAGGCCCTTTAGCCCAACAAGTCCACACCGCCCCTCTGAAGAATACCCCACCCAGACCCATTTCCCTCTGACTAATGCAGCTAACACTGTGGGCAATTTAGCATGGCCAATTCACCTGACCTGCACATCTTTGTGACTGTGGGAGGAAACCGGAGCACCCGGAGGAAACCCATACAGACACGGGGAGAATGTGCAAACTCCACACAGACAGTCAGCCGAGGCTGGGATCAAACCTGGGACCCTGGTGCTGTGAGGCAGCAGTGCTAACCACTGAGCTACCGTGCCGCCAAATTATATATAAATTATTTCTTACTTTTTTGCAGTTTTACAAATATTTATGAGATGTTACTTGTATTCTCTACAGTGGAGAGAACTTACAGTACTTATTCAATTCATCTGCTATCTCATCACATATTTTACATTAATCCCAGACTCTTGCACCAATATTCACTGTGTTAACTCTTTTCTTTTCAAAATGGCTATATAAATAAACACTTGCTATTGTCCAGATCACACCATTTTATTTTCTAAACTTTTGGTTGTGAAGTGAAATGAAAAAAAAAAGACTGTGAACTGAAATGCTGCACTTTTAAAAACAAGTTATTGAAACTTATTGTATGTGTTCACACTGTTGATTTGGTCAGCAACCACTAGCAAATTGGTTTGGCAATTGTGACCAGTCATGGATGCCAAAGGTCATCACCCTGATGTGAACTTCTGATTGATTGCCAGGTTACTGACCAGCTTTTAAATATAAACAGTAGAGTGAGAAAATCATCAGGCTGCTCAAAAGGCTGATGAGGTGCCTCCCTCTCAGAAGTAAAACTACTTGAAATCAAAGAAAGCCAATTATTTTTCCCACCAGCTGCTTCAGCAGTTGCCCTTACCCAGTAACTAAGAGACTTCATAGTTAATGTATCAATTTGCCTGCACCTCCTGTGCAGATGTAAAGGAATCTGGCGGAAAGAGATTGAAGGACAGAAAGTCTTGAAAATCAAAAGGATAATCTTAGCAAATCTAAAACCTGGTGCTATTGAACTGTGGATCCCAGTGTATTTTGCCTCCATGCATAAATCTAATTTATTTTGTTTGGCTTCATCTGACCCCATCTGCGTGAAGTGGTTTAGAAATGTGTTATGTTTTAACCAGTAGAGTTTTAAGTTGGCAGCTTATAGCTCTTTACTTGTGATTAGAATTTGCTCGTTTTTAACAAAGCTAGTTCCAGTTAGGTACAGGAACCTGGTTTTCCATTTACTTGATTCCATCAGACATGTGAAATAGGCAATTTGTGTGTTTTGATTAAATCATTAATGTTGAGATGATCTCAGGTAAACTGAGGTTCAGGAATTAGTGCATTTTCCCACGTAGGTTGCAACACTATCTATTTTTAGATTGATAGCTAGCTTTCATATGCAATTTATTCTTCTGTCTTTTTAGACTGAGAGGGGATCTGATTGAAACATATAGGATTATGAAAGGATTGGACACTCTGGCAGGAGGAAACATATTTCCGCTGATGGGGGAGTGCCGAACCAGAGGACACAACTTAAAAATACGGGGTAGACCATTTAGGACAGAGATGAGGAGAAACTACTTCACCCAGAGAGTGGTGGCTGTGTGGAATGCTCTGCCCCAGAGGGCAGTGGAGGCCCAGTCTCTGGATTCATTTAAGAAAGAATTGGATAGAGCTCTTAAAGATAGTGGAGTCAAGGGTTATGGAGATAAGGCTGGAACAGGAAACTGATTGGGAATGATCAGCCATGATCATATTGAATGGCGGTGCAGGCTCGAAGGGCTGAATGGCCTACTCCTGCATCTATTGTCTATTGACATTCTTTATTCATTTTTAATATTCTGTCCACTTCTCAAATCTGTTTGCCATTTTGAGCAATTATATGTTTTTTTAAAGTTTAATTCAATCTTTAACTTTTTTTTAGTTAACCCTGGATGTTTGGCTCTCCTCTTGGAATTTCTCTTTCTCATCAGAATGCATCTACTTTGTGTATTCTTTGAGTTTGCACACCCATTCACAAGTTTACAGCTGATCATCTACCTCAAATACCCACCTTGCCACATTTCTCACTATGTCTTAATTTCCATGATAACCAAAATAAACACCAGTCAAACTGGTTTGAATATGCTCAGTTAATGTGAATCCACATTTCTGTGGAGTCAAAAACATGAAAGGTTCATAACAATGTGAACGACAAAATATGTCCCAATTCTGGTTCCAAATGGCCAATGCCGTACCTGGACAATCATATTTTGTGTGATTAAATGAGGATTCATCAATCCGATAGGTTGAAAAGTCATTTTTTTTGTTGCACTGTTGTCATGTCACATGTACCCTGTGAGGGATATCTAAGGCAATTAGTAAGTGTAGTGAATATCTGACATCAGAAGATGAGTTCTAGTCATAAAACACTGTTCTTGAGAGGAGCTAATGAGAGATATTAGGTTTCTGTGCTTACTTCCAATGCTGCGCGGAATTGTTTTAGTAGCTGTAGTGTGAAATTATTCTTGAGTTGAGCCTGATGTCGCACAAGAAATGACCACGTATATCTGATATGGAGTCACTATGAAGTAATATGTAATTAGCCCACTGTCTGCTTACTTAGAGTCAAATATTTTATGTGGGCATTCTTCCCCACATTATATCAATAGTACAGGCTAATACTAGCAGACAGGATGGTGGCAGCGATCTGCCATGGTATCCCAGATGGTTCAAATGCTTGGCCATGACAATGTAAGAGATTTCACACAATCAGAAACGACACTGATTAGAGGCATCTCCACTGACCAGCTTATGAAACATCTGGGCAACTTGTCAACAAGGTAAACTACAATTGCTGTTTGCTTAGTGCTGACAGAAAACAAAAGCTTAAAGATAAAAAAGATGTGTAGGTTAGGTGGATTGGCCATGCTAAATTGTCCCATAGTGTCCTGGGATGTTAAGGTTAGATGGGTTAGCCATGGTAAATATGGGCATATGGGGTAAGGTGAGCGGCTAGGACAGTGTGTGATGCTCTTCGGAGGGTCAGTACAGATTCAATGGGCCAAATGTTGTCTTCCCATAATTTTGAGATTCTATGCTTCTTTGTTGTCATTTAGATTAACTTTGTTACATCAGTTCGGAGACTCAACTTCATCTTTGGTTTTCTCTTCTTTACGATTGTCATCTTTCTTTGGTTAACCAATCTAGTGAATCTTTTTCTGTATTATGATTCTCCCAATTTATTGTCAACTTGCCCAAAGATATGCAATCTTAACTGAAAATTTGATACAATTTATAGTTTCATTTTCATCAGATAAAGCATGCAACCATTTTTATCTTCTAGCTTTCAACCATGACATCTGTCTGAATCCCTTACAGAAACAATACAAATGTACTTTAGCATTTCTGCACTTCCACTGGCTTCATGAAAGTGTAAATGTTATGATTGCAGTAACAGAGTATGAAAGAGTAAATAAACATTTTTTATAACAACTTCAAGCATTTAAAATTGTATAGTATGGCCACAAATAGATATAGCTAGTTGGTTAATGGGGACAACAGTTTTGATTCAATTTGAGAAAGTTTCAGAAGTATAGATCACCTCAAGGGTGGGAAATTTTCAGAATGAATTGCTGCCTACGTTGAATGATCAAAATTCTTAGCTCAATCTTGTTCAACCCTAAGGTAGTTGAAGCATTGTTTGAGATGCTACAATTGGTCTTGGGTCACTTTGTTTTTATTTTCAGAGAGTTATATTATTGATTCTGAATAAAAGTGTTTGTGAAAATCTATGTTGAACTTGAAGACAACCTCCTTTCCATTTCCTATGATCCTACTGCAAGAATTGCTCAGAGTAATGCAACAGGATATATACCGCCATAGTATAGAAGTGGTATTGATCAGGCCATTCATCATCTTCTATAACTAGGACCAATGCATTTACTGAATAAATTGCTATCTTTGATCATTGAGAATTCATGCTGTAGCACTTGCAGCAATTTTAGAAGCATTTTATCACAGAATCTGTGAGAGGGCAACACAGAGGGCATCACTTTGACAGTTTATTAGATGAAGATGGTTAGGGTTATCTCTATTGCAATAATTTTACCTGTACTGAAGTACTTAAGGCTATCGGTCTACAAATCACTTCTGGTGCAAACATTACTGTTGATATGATCTGCACTATTAAATGCATCACCAAATACAAGGTGTCCTTGAAATCATAGAAGGTGAGAGGTAAAACACATTGTCCATTAATACACATGTAAATTGAGTGTGTAATTTTTCAAGTTAAATACCAAACTTCAGCACGTTTATAATTAGAAGGCTGCTTGATGGGGTGAACTAAGATGTGGTCATTAGTTGATGTTCTCCAGGAAGGTTACTCCAGCTACATGCAAGACAATAATTTGCCACAAAGCGGTGTCATCTATTCTGTCCTCCACACAGTTTATAAATAAACAAAGACAAGTCCCAGGGTCTATTTTTGTGTATTCCCATTGGATTCTCATACGTTTGGAGGAAATTCATTACAGGCAGCTATGGACTAAGCCGTGAATTTCAATTTGTCAGCTCCTCAAATCAATTTATGAGCGAGTTTCCTGACATTTCCTTCAAAATGTTAGATCAAATGTATTTTATGGTTATCTCAACTAAAATAACTATTTTACATGATATGTTTTGTTACACACTTTTATACAACAAGCAACCTGAGTTAACCTCCTCTGCCTTTGAAATTGTGCCTATGAAGTAGGATTTTGGGACTTTTTACAGCACAGTTTATCATCACAATTTCTTCCACTGTCATGCGGAGTTCTCCTATAGCATTTAACTAATGACAAACAAGCTGTATGCTTACATGTAGGGAGGGACTTTTGAAAAATGATAACATGCATCTTGGTCTATTAGGGTTTTAACTCAAAGCGTTAACTGAAAGATAATCTCTATTTTATTAAAAGTCTTAAGGAAATTATTAGCCTTGGTCATTGAAGCTACAGAAATTTTCCATCATTCAATATTTTAATTTTCATCTTACCCTCCAAATTCCCATTGTATTTTGACATTTTATTACTTTACTTGCTGATCTATATAGAAGAAAGGGACATCTGCTGAAAACTGGCAGAGCTGTCTAAAGTGTACAGATCAATATCCAAAGACAGATAATTGATTGTGGTTTCATCGAGACAAAGCCATGAGGTTTTGGATGTAGGTTGGCTCACTGAGCTGAAAGGTTCATTTCCAGACATTTCATTACCTTACTAGTTAACATCTTCAGTGGACTTTATGCAAAACAATGCTGAAACTTCCTGCTTTCTATTTTATGTTTGGGTTTCTTTGGGTTAGTGATGTCATTTCCTTTGGTGATGTTATTTCCTGTGGTGAAGTCACTTCCTGTTACTTTTCTCAGGGGGTGGAAGATGGGGTCTAATTTGATGTGTTTGTTGATAGAGTTCTGCTTGGAATGCCATGCTTCTAGGAATTCTCATGCCTGTCTTTGTTTGGCTTGTCCTATGATGGATGTATTGTCCCAGTCAAAGTGGTGTCCTTCCTCATCCATATGTGAGAATACTAGTGAGAGAGGGTCATGTCTTTTTGTGGCTAGTTTTCTGCCTGTTTTTCCAATGTATTGTTTGTTACAGTCCTTGCACAGTATTTTGTAAATGATGTTAGTTTTGCTCATTGTCTGTATAGGGACTTTCAAGTTCATTAGCTGCTGTTTTACTGTGTTGGTGGGTTTGTGGGCTACCATGATGCCAAGGGGTCTGAGTAGGCTGGCAGTCATTTCAGAGATGTCTTTGATGTCGGGGAGAGTGGTTAGGTTTTCTGTACGTGTTCTGTCTGCTTGTTTAGGTTTGTTGCTGAGAAGTTGGTGGACTTTGTTTATTGGGTACCCATTGTTTTTTTAACCTATGGTATAAGTGATTTTTCTCTGCTCTGCGTAGTTCCTTTGTGCTGCGGTGTGTGTTGGCTCATTGAAATAATGAATCAAATCTTCTCAAAACCTGCTAAAGCTATGAGGCAACGGAGTTTGGAACAGAAAATCCTAAAGTTTTCTTTTTCTTTCCTCTAGTCTCCATGATAGTTTATACATCCCATCTCCCAACTACATGGTATTTTTAAAACACCTCCCAATTACATACTTGAGTGTAGGTTCAGTTTCTTCAGATCTGGCTTCCTGATGCCTGGTGTTTAGTTCCTAATGACCTAGCCCCTTCTACCAGTTTTGAAGGCCAATGAGGTTGAGACAAAGGCCTCATGTTACTGAAGTTCACAAGGGTGCCTTCCTACTGTCCCATGATATCTAACCCACCTCGAGTCATAAGAGTACTACTTTACAGAAACAAGTCCTTTCAGACCAATTCATCCATGCCGAGCAAGTTTCCAAAACTAAATTGGCCCAAGACAACTACTCATTCTAGTTATCAAAGTAATAAGCCTCCTGATATACCTCCCAACATTTTAAAATATTTCATTAATTAACAAAGTTAAAAATCTCACAACACTAAACTAATTTGGCTGCATTTAGCCAATATTTTAAAATTAGTATTCTCTAATTGATTATATTTTCTGTCTACAAAAGCTTCTTGTTCCCATATTTGATGCATTAACATATCATCTCATTCAAATTATATGTTAAAATGAGTCAAATCTTCTGGTCTCTGGATCATTGGAAATGGAATGTTTAACTGAAGTTGATTTAAGGGAGCCCTGTGGATGCCCTGACAATCAGACTTACATGGAATTACCTGAGAAATGGTGATGCCCGATGGGCAATGTGTTTGCTCTCTGAGACACTACAAATGCCCCTCTTTGTCAGATAAAGAAGGAGACTTTAGACTTTTCCATGATATTTACCTGGATAATTATTCAGGAAATTTTAGACCGATTAAAACCTCATTTAAAGTCTGAAAGACCACCCAAACATTGCCCCTCAAAAATGTTAATCTGATGCCCCAAACTGATGATCACCCTTCTACGCACTGATACCCTGAACATATCTCTCATGAATTAGAAACAGAATTAAGCATTTCAAACCTTTGGACTTGCTTTGCCAATCAGTATGACTACAGTTGCCCTGTCTGTGTTCCGCATTCCACTTTTCTATCCATTCCCAATAATCGTCAATTTTCTTGCAGAACAAGAATTGATCTACTTCCATCTTAAAAATATTCAATGACCCTGCTTCTATGGCCTTCTTAGGCAAAGAATTCCAAAGTCACACGACCCTCTGAGAGAAAAAATAATTTCCTCAATGACGTCCTTTTAATGTCCTAAAAGGGTGACCATTAGTTATAAAACTGTTTCCCCTATGTGGTCTCAAGAGGAAATATTCTTTCCATGTTTGCCTTGTCCATTCCTTGTAAGCATCCAATAGATCACACCCTCAGTTTTGTAAACTCCAGGAAAAACAAACTAGTCTGTCCAATGTTTCCTCATAAGACAACTGCTCATTCTAGTTATCAAAGTAATAAGCCCCCCGAAATGCCTCCCAACATTTTAAAATATTTCATTAATTAACAAAAGTTAAAAATCACGCAACACCAGGTTATAGTGTAACAGATTTAATTTGGAAGCATTAGCTTTCAGAGCACTACTCCTTCATCAGGTGGTTGGCTGGAGTGGTGCTCCAAAAGTTAGTGCTTCCAAATAAATCTGTTTTTTTAACTTTGTCCATCCCAGTCCAATGCTAGCACCTCCAAGTCATTAAATATCAAGACCAAACTGCACACACGACTCAAGATGTGATGTCACTGATCTGCCATATAAACAAAACATAGCATCCTGACAGTTACATGCGGTTCCTCTTACAGTAAACAATAGCATTCCATTTGTTTTCTTACTCACCTGGTGTATCAACATGGAGGAAATGTGGACTGCAGATGCTGGATATTCAGAGTCGAAAAGTGTGGCTCTGGAAAAGCTCCTTCATCAGGAATGGCTCATGCCTGAACCATTGACATTCCCACTTCTCGGATGCGCCTGACCTGCTGTGCTTTTCCAGTGCCACACTTTGTGACCCTGGTGTATCAACACATTAACCATTGGAGACTGGCACTAAAACATCTAGATCCTCAACTGTGTCCTGAACACCATTTCTCTGCCTAAGTCCAAACTCTCTTATGAGCCTAAAATCTATTGAAACCTCCTTTAAAAATACTCAACAGCTCTACCTCCACCATTGCAGAACTGTTCTTGGGACTCTCAACCCTCTAACAGAAAACAAAGATTCTCCTCTTCTCACTTTAAAATGGAAGACCTCTTACTTTAAAACTGTTCTCCCGAGTTCCAGTTTCTTCCAAAAAAGGATCCATCTTTTCAATATTACTCCTATCAGGTCCTCTCAAGTATCTCATATTTCAATAAAATCAACTCTCATTGTTCTAAACTCCAATAGACACAGGGCCAACCTGTCCAATTTTCCCTCATCATCACCCCAGAGCAGGAATCAGATGAGTGAATCTTCCTTGCCTTTCTTACAATGTAATTATTGCTGTATTATGACATAGATTGTAGGCCAGGCTGTCCTGTGACTTTAAGACAGTTCCATGACATCACAACACGTGAAATTCCAGTATAAAAATATTTTACTTACATTCAGTCACTCTGTTTTTGTAAGAGTTAGCGTACTGTCTTCAGCCATTGAGTTATGAATGTCGTGTGTAGTAATATCAGTAAGCTCAGAACCAAAGCTATCTGCCTGTGATATTGTCCCTGTATAAATGATTTGTGTTTTGAATAAATGTCAGAGCATCTATCTCATCAAGATCCCAGCTCTCTGTGACATACATTATGTGGATTAGCATACAGAAAACCACAAAGCACATCAATGTGTCCTTTCTTAAGTAAGGAATCCAAAACTGGATGAACATCAATAAGAAAGAACATACAAATTTGGAGAAGCAGTAGTCTATTCATTCCCTTAAAGCAGTTCTCTCATCTAGTTACAGCTTCAACCCCACCTTCCTGATAACCTACAAAAAAGCAAAAATGCCCAATGTGGGGTATATGTAGCATTCTAGATGTGCTGTTACCAAGGCCTTGCTAGCTAACCAATCCTCTAACCATGTTAGCATGGTACCTTCTGCACCATGGACTTTTCACCCAATTCTTGTTGATCACAGCAGTGCTGTAGCCATTTAAGGCTTCAGAAAAGATTAATTGTTTGAAAGTGGTCTTTCTGCCCCATGCTCAGTGGGCTGGCCAACTGACTTTTTAATCTTAATATTTTTATCTCAAAATTTGTGAAAGCAAACTTCAGAACTAGAATGAACAATATTACTGCAAAAGAATCATTAAAAATACTGATTTATACTACCACATTCTTCCCATACACCATTAAGAATGAACGCAGAGCCTCATATGGCATATTTATCTGTGATCTCACCGATTTGTCATTCTGCAAAAGACTGAATTAAATTATTTCAAGCTCTATAGTAATCAGTTCTACCTGCATGCACTTAGGAAAGCAAGAATTTGTTTCAAGAGCTTTGCTTCATTTCTTTATGTCTTACACTAAATGTCAAATCTGCAATATTGTAATATGGATAACATCTATAGAATTAAAATCCCCTGGTTCAATCCGGAAAATAGTGACGCAATGCTATTAAAATGGTGAAACTGTGCTTTTATAGATCGAAGAAAATGAAATAGAGAAGTGGACTGTCCATAAATCCTTGTATTACAACTGCGCTGATAGGAGTCATGGGAACTACATGAGATATTTGAAGTTGAGCTTCAGCTCCTATTTCCCCTGTGGTTCACTTGGAACATTAAAAGAAAGCTCCTTGCGCATTTAAACCGTGGAATGACAGAACCTTTCATGACTTCTGCTGCTCTTTACTAGGGACTGGCTTTGCTCCCATTATCAAATAAAGAGCAAGCAAAATTTATCAAGACTAATTAAATCCTCATATTATGTCTCACTCTGTTGTACATAGGATGTGTACTAAGGGTATCCATATTAGAAAACAATATACGAGTCAGCCAAGGATTATAAAGCAATGACCTCTCTGCAACAATAAAATGGTACCATGAAATAATCCACTGAATATTGCTTCCTGTGTACTCAGCATTAGACCACCATTCATGCAATCAGCAATATAGATAAAAAATACTTTTCTCTAACCAGTGCCTTTGGGAAATTTAGTTCCCAAGTCTAGTCAGAGTAAAATGAGAGTAATGATGCAGTTCACCACCATAATAGTACCGAGCGGTTTCCAGTTCCTTTTGTGGCCAAGTGGGGAAGGAGGCAGGAGACAATATTTACAAGGTGTTGAGGAGGTAGTATGAGACTTAAAGGCTGAAGCTAGGTAGGGAGGTTGGAAAATTTGAGAGAGTCAGTAGTGGGAAGTGTGTTTTTGCAATCAGAGGCTTCAGGAGTAGGAAGATTTTTGGAAACTTCAAGCGGAAGAATTGGAGGTTGGAGCCTGAATTGAGGGTCAAAGTTCAGAAGGCTGAAGATGTGCCATTAAAGTCTTTGTGTATTGACAGGTTATGGGCTTCAAGAGAGCTGAGGGAATGGGTAGGAGGGGGTGCTGATGTTATACATTCTCTGGCTTGCTATGTTTTTAATATAAGTTGTGTATTTCAGAACAATGCAGAGATGGCACTAGTGAATTGTGCAGGAAGTTAAATTTCCAGTGAGCGATTCCCCTGCTCCCAGAATCCTCTGAGAATATCCAGAAATCTGAGTGAGTGTGCTCAGAGGAATCAGTCAGTTTCTTGAGACTTAACTGGATACTTACTCAGGAAATGTTAGATAGACTTTTTGTTTTAAATCTAACATGTTGGTTAGATGCAAAACTGAGGGCCCTTAATCAATCACAACCCTCTGAACTGCTCAACAAATCCCTGGTCTGGGTGCACCACCCAACAAGCCCCATCCTCCTATCCCCTTCATCCACCTAATTATCCTCTGACCACCCATCTACCTATTGACTTTAGCCTCTTGCAGGCTGATAAATCTCCATTTTCAGATGAAGTTCATTCTAGGTCCTTAAAAGAGCTGACTAATGAGGTAGTAGATCATGTGAGGCTAATTTACCAGCATTGTTTTATTCAAGCAAGATTCCATCAGACTGGAAAATAGCAAATATAACACCTTGAATTATAAAGGAGGGAATCAGAAAACAGAAAGCCAAAAGCCAGTTAGCCCCGGTGAAGATGTTAGAAATAATAATTAAAGGGATATTAGCTGCCTACTTAGAATATCTTAAGGTAATCAGGAAGAGTCAGTATGGTTTTGTCAAAGAACAATTATGTCTAATCAATTTATTGGAGAGCTTTGAAGGACTGATATGATGCTGAGGGTGGAAAGGAGCGTGTAAACATATTGTGTTTAGAATTCCAGAAAGCACTTGGTAAGGTGCCACATCAAAAGTTATTGGGGATACTAAAAAGCTAATGTTTTGAAGGTAATGTATTAACATGGATAGAAGACTGGCTGGCGAGCAGAAAACACGGCACAAATGGGCCCTTGGCTGAATCGCAGGATGTGAAAAGCAAGTCCCATGGGAGATTGTGTTGTATCAAACATTTGACTTTGTTGAAAGGAATAAAAGTTTGATAGCTGACACCAAAGTCGGTCGGTAGAAATAAGGAGGATGCAGATGGATACAATTAGTCTGAAATAATAGGCAGAAATATGACATATGGAGCATAATGTGAGAAAATATGAAGTTGTTCACTGGCAGGATGAAGGAAAAAGCAAAGAATTACTTGAATGGAGAATGACAATGGATTATGGGTTTTAAGTGAGTCACAAAAAGATTAGTGTGCAGGCATGGCATAATATTCATTTATTATGAGACGAATTGAACTTAAATGTAAGGATGTTATGTTTCATGTATACAGGGCATTGGTGAGATCGCATCTCAAATACTGTGTCCAGTTTTCATCTCCTAATATAAAGAAGAGTATAATTGTATTGGAGGTATTTGCGGTAGTTCAGATATTAACTCAATGAATAACTGAAATGAGCAATTGTCATTTGAAGAAAGATAAGGCAGGCTGAACTTGTTTTCCTTGGAGTGTAAAAGAATGAGGAGGTGATTTAATTGAAGTTTATAAAATCCTGTCATCATTGAGATCAAGGTACAGTGTTCTCTACAAATTCGTGAATCAGACGCTGAACACTGCTTTTGTGTGGTCAAGAGAAAGAAAGGTCTTTTTGCCTTTACAAATTTAAACAACTCTCTACTGGATCTTGGGCTAGAGTCAATTCTTTCTTCATCAGAACTCCTTTCAAAGTCAGAGCAACTTTTTCATTTTACTCTTTTCCTTCTTTTTCTCTTTCCCTTTCCCTTTCCAGCTCCAGCTCCAGCTCCAGTTTTATTTTAAATGCTCTCTTTCCTTTTCTGAAATTCCCTTTTCTTCCATTTCAAACTTTTGCTTTTCATTTCTAATTTTCTTTCCTCTTCGAGTATTTGATTTTCTTACTTTCTTTACTATTTAAAACCAATTCATTTACAACAGAATCCTAACTAATTCAACTAAATATCACTTGGGTTACATTTTCCTTCTTTAGAATGCTATTGTTGAACCATAGGCTCAATCACATCTACTTCCTTAGATCCTACTTCCAACTCCAACTCTTCAGCTAATTCAATTTACCAAACTTTGGTCATTTTGTGAATCACACAGCAATAAAACTTGACCCTTCTGAAAGGCCGTAGCAACTGACAAAGCCAGTTTGATTTCATAAACTTAACTCTAATGCACAAGAACTACGACATTGCTTCCTTTTATGTTTTTTAATAATTATTACCCCCACTTTGAATTATACGTTTCCAATTCTGAACTATCCTACAGTAAGCATCCACTTTTATATTCCAATTAAGGCTGCAGATTGCATTGCCAAGTTCCAGTCCCAGCACTCCACAGGTCATAATATACATATTACTGCTTTACCTAGTTACCAATAAAGCCAATTATGCAGTTTATTGCCATTAGATTCAGAACGACAAAGAAAGGTTTCTTCAATAAATCAGAGAAGTATCGATTTATTGTAAAAATAGCATTTATATGGCAAAGATGTAAAACTAATTTGGAACACAGTTTGGAACAGTATAAAGTAAATGCTTAAGCTTCTAAATAACAATCTTACACACTGACAACCAGTTAACAAAATGAAATAAGTAAAAACTTGTCCTGCAGAAATTAACATCAAAAATAGTTTGGCCAATAATTGTTAGCTCAGGAGGGCAAAAAGAAGTTGAAATGTTCAAGATAGTGTTCAGTTAAAACATTGACATACAATGATCAGTATCAATGCATTCTGTAACTGTGACATTTCCAGACACAGCTCATTCAGGAATTGTCAAGAATTCTCTGACTTTACAGGAGAACAGCTGCATCAGTTTTGTTAGGCCTCACATAGTTGTTTCCAAAACAGTTTTCTCAGCAACACAGAGGCTAAGCTGGGTAACTTTCCTCTCTCATAGAACCTCCAAATGAACTTCAAACAATAATGAAACAAAACTTAACTCCTGACAGCCATAAGCCAAGGTGTATGATCTTATGTAAACAATTCTAAGCAATTAGCTTAAGGCATGTGATTTCCAAATCAAATCTTTAAAACAAAGCCTCCCAGTGTCCTTTTGGTGACCCTTCTTACCAAATATCAAAATGAGCAACTGTTCACAATAATTTCATATAAATCCAAATAAAGGAAGCTACAGGTCCCTGCCAGAGAATTACAATGCCATTTCCCTCTTCTGAGATGTTTTCAGAATTACATCTGTCACCAGGAAGGACTACTTCAGTATACCAGTGCTCATCCAAATATACACCCGCCAGTTATAGATGGCACAGGTGCCAGGTATGCTAATCTTTTGGAGGAATAACCAGAGAGTGGTAGGTTCTTTCAGGAACTGCAGGTGTTAGAATGAGGCTAAAATCAAACCAAAGGGGCACCATAGGAATGGAGCAGGTAGCTAATAAGGTGTGTTTCGTAAGATGTAGTGAGGAAATTAATGTGGAGAGAAGCCCCCTGTGAAACATGACAAAACTTACACCTAGCCAACAAAGATTCTGCTCAGTAAATAATCCATTGTACCTATTTAGTCATTTGTCATAATAATGCTTTTAGATTTTAACTCTAGTTGTTATATACTTTTAGTATTAACTAGAACCTCATTTTTTAATGTTATCAATACAGGCATCATAATACTGAGGCCATGTCTGTAAGATGAGGATAAGAGAAACAGGAAACCTGAAAACAATTTAAGGGTGGCCTAGTATTTTATCAAATAGCAACTGATGTCCATTGATTCAGCAGCAACAGATCAGCACTGGGAGTCAAGGGAAACATGTTTTATCACTCAGGGAACTACAAAGACATTGTTCAGGGGTCTTGTCAGTCACGTCTAAGGGCTGCTTGCCAAAGTTGGTTAGAGGTCTGGGGCAAATACAGTCGTGGGGTTCCATCCATTGATTCACCATTACACATTCAGGAGGGTACAAAGGGGCCTGTAAAGGCAGTGGGGGGAATCACTGCCTAAAGTGGTAAAGGAATCAAGACTTTCTCAAGGCGGAGAAAGAGTATGTGTAGAGATGGAGGCAAGGACAGTGATGAGGAAGCAGATACTCAAGGTGCATGGTGTGGTGGGGGTTCAGCATTTGAGAGCATGATAGGCTATGAGAGAGCATGGTGAGAGTGAAAGGTTATAGTGTTAGGGTTCCGGACACAGGGAGAATAGTTGGAGACAATGTGAAATGTGATGGCTCTGCATATGGGGGGTGGGGGTGCATTGGTAGAAATGGGCTATTGGGATAGAATGAGTAAAGTTGACAATGGAGGGCTTGGTGGTTAACTGGTGGTAATGGTGTCAGAAACAATGTACATTCCCTGCCACCACTTTCTCTGGATGACTAATGAGGCTGGAAATGGTTGGGTCAACATCTAGAGTGAGTGGAGTCAGTTTAATGGGCAAAAGCATATGATCCCCATTTGCTGAATGGTAGGATGTTGAAGAGGCAACCACATGAAGATGGTATTTGTAAACTCCAGCTACATTTAATTTTCAATCATTTAATTGCCCATTTACAAAGCACATGGAGTGAATATGTTTAGGTTCAAGTGTTAGTTAAAGATGATTTGCTACATGCCATTAATCCTTGCAAATTGACAATTGGCATTGCATTGATGCAGAAGTATTAGCAAGAAGTTAAAGGAAAGTGAATCCTGACCAAAAGCAACCATTCACTCATAAAACCTCCAAGGGTGCGGTGGGAAGTGGAGACTGTCATGATGAAGCGACTGAATGCAATGGAAAATTATATACTTGATGTGGTTCTGGGATGGGAAGGAGTCAGACTGCAGCAGTCCTTGCCTTTTTGATGTTATATATTAGTTACTCAGCCTGAGCACCACTTTCATTAATTTGATGTACATGCCAGGGCTCAAGCTGAATGAATAATGGAAATATGGTATTTGGACATTGCATGTCTCACTGTATGGAGGAGTGTATGTGTGTGGCCTGCATCTGTAGGGTATGGCAGTGCTGATTGTCTTGTCAGCTTCCAATAGTTTTACTTGAGTTCACTTTTATCTTCTATTAATAAAAACCCATGTTTGGTTTTGTCCTATTGCTTCAGCACAAATGTATAAAATTGGAGTAGAAATAGGTCATATGGCCCTTCAAGCCAGCTCTCCCATTCAATATGATCACGTCTGAACATTCATGTCAGTAATTTGTTCCCCCTTTCTCCCAATATTTATTTGGTCCCTTTAGCCCTGAGAACCGCGTCTAACCTCTGGTGAAAACATTCAATTATTTGATCTCAATTTCCTGCAGTGGCAGAGAATTCTGCAGGCTCACCAATCTCTGGGTGAAGAAATTTGTTCACATTTTAGTCTGTAATGATTCACCAAGTCGTTTTCTTAGACTGTGATCACTGGTTCTGGACTCCCTGATCATCAGGAACATCCTTGCTGCATTTCCTGTGTTTAGTCGTTCTTTGGAGTGATGGGTGACATGTGTAGGGCCTCTCAGTCGTGCACCACAAATGTGTTAGACAAATCTCACTAGTGCAAGATCACAGCAGTTCATATTGTTTTCTGATCAGTGCTGCAATCCAGGCATTAGGATTCAGGAGCAGATATATGAGATACCTCTATTGGTGAATGACAAGCTGCAGATCATCAATGGGCTTTCAGGACAGCACAACACGGACATGGAGAAGGTTTTCATATGAGAGATATAGATCCTGACAGGCATAGTATGAGGTGTGGTAGTTAAACTGTGTGTGAATGTCCTCTCTAGGAAATTTTCCTTATTATAGATATGACCTGTGGAAGGTTTTTAGCTCACACACCATGTTGAGAGGAGATGAAAAGAAAGAGAGCGGGAAAAATGGGCTATTGTTTCATGAGGCATGGTTCAAAGTCCTGTCACTGAATGCAAAAAAACTGGGCCATGAGACCTTTTTCTAAATGTCCTCCAGATTGTAGGCCTTCACCCTCACTCCATATTCCTGATGGGTGCACATTTGCTGTTGTTGTACCCAATGCCTTCTCATTGCCAATGTATTCTTTATTTCACAATTCAAGAAGAATTTATAAGGAGCCCTGTAATCTTTTAAAAATACTATTTGGAACCTGGGTAGTTAGCACTGCTGCCTCACAGTGCTCATTGCGCCAGGGATCCGGGTTCAATTCCAGCCTCAGGTGACTATCGGTGTGGAGTCTGTACATTTTCCCCCTGCCTGCATGGGTTTCCTCCCACAATCCAAAGATGCGCAGGTTAGGTGAATTGGCCGTGCTAAATTGCCCATTGTGTTCAGGGATGTGTAGCTCAGGTGCATTAGTCAGGGGTACATGTAGCATAATGGGTCTGGGTGAGTTATTCTTCAGAGGGTTGGTGTGGACATGTTGGACCAAACGGCCTGTTTCCACACTGTAGAGATTCTATAATGATTCTATGACTCCCTTGGGAGAAATGAAACAAGGCTTATATATGTGCTTCATTACAAGTTGTCAAAACATAAAGAAACATAAAAAAAAGTCACATACACACAACCATTCACTTTTTAATTCTACTGAATGTAGTTTGTTCTTTTTAAAATTTTATTACTCAATTAATTTAGAGCAAAGTTAAATTCTGGACAAAGCATTATATAGTTGTTATTTTTTCCCATTGGAATTTTGATAAGCTTTAAGTGATAGGATTGCAAAAGCAAACTTCATTGAAATTGTAGAGCACTCACAAAAGTTCGACAATACAATTAGTATGCATCAGCATTTCTTTGTATATTTAGTGGATATATACATCAAAGTGTTTACAAGCCATTAATTGACCTAGAGTTTCCTTGTGCTGAGTAGACTAACATTATATTGTCTCTTTAATTTTTGGAGTACTTTCCCACCGCTCTCTCTATCTCCAAACCATCTTCTTCAATTAAGACTCTCCATACCTCCAGTTCACTGATATTGATCACTGTATTGAAAGGCTTCATGAATTTTTGAGTAGCTCGATCAGGTTCTTTGATTAAGATGGCACTCTTCTGTTAACACCATCATTATTTTCTTCTGTAACAAGTCCATCAGGGGAGTAGCAATGGTGCTAGAGTTTAGTGCAAGCTTTCAGTTGAAATCACCCATCCCCAGATCCTCATGTTTGGTCTGAGAGGCATAGAACTACATTAATGCTTGTATATTTGCTCTTTCTGATGGGACCTGCCTTTGACCCACAATTTCCCCGACGTAGGTTAAATGTGAATTTGTAAACTTATTTTTGGCCAGGCTTACCACTAAATCAACACTTTTTAAAAAAGGTTTTCATCTGTTCCATGAAATGTCTCCAAAGCATCACCATATCTCAGTTAATAATCAAGGTATACTGCACAGTTCGGAATCTTAGCTTGTACTTTGTTTATTGGCCTTTGGAAAGTGGCTAGAACATTTTTTTAGTCCAAGTGACATAATTCAGCATTGTATGACGCTGCCAGCACAACAATGGCTAAGGTTGTCATTGTCCCTCTGAACACTTTGAACATTCTAAACAGCCTTTTTAGATCTCCTTGATTTTCAATGTCCAAATATTGGAGCACAACATGCAATCTTCCAAATAGCTTGGAACACTCATTTGAACTTACCTTTTTTGGCTATTTCTTGAAATGAAATTAAAGTGTTGCAATGTCCCTTTCCTCAAAATGTTGGGATGGCTTGGACAAATTTAACCAGCTCATCCCTTGGCCTTGAGTTGGAGGAAGATCTCTCCCCATGAATATTTCCATTGTATTCAAGGTCATTTATATTCTTAGTTTGAGTCTTTTTATTTGGAACAGTCTTATTTAATGCACTTGCACTCTCTTTTTCTTTTATTTTGTTTACTTCTCTCTAAAAGGCGGCACAGTGGCTCAGTGGTTAGCACTGCTGCCTCACAGCACCAGGGACCCGGGTTCAATTCCAGCCTCGGGCGACTGTCTGTGTGGAGTTTGCACGTTCTCCCCATGTCTGCGTGGGCTTCCTCCAGGTGCTCCGGTTTCCTCCCACAGCCCAAAGATGTGCAGGTTAGGTGAATTGACCATGCTAAATTGCCCATAGTGTTAAGTGCATTAGTCAGAGGGAAATGGGTCTGGGTGGGTTACTCTTTGGAGAGTCGGTGTGGACTTGTTGGGCCGAAGGGCCTGTTTCCACACTGTAGGGAATCTAATCTAATCTAAAATGCTGTCCTCTTTCTTTTTCCTCTCTGAAATATTCTTTCCATTTTTCTCTCTGTCTCTGTTTCAGTTTGAAATTCTAGCTCTAGAATTTTCTGTTCTAACTGAATCTTTACCAGAGCTATCTTGTCTACTTCCAGTTCCAAATATTTCTCTTGCTCTCCTAATTCAATAACCTAATTGTTGGCTTCTAATTTTAGAACTTCAACTGTGCACCCATACTTTTCACTTTATCATTGATCAATGCCTTTAAAGTATTTAAATTAATCCCACTCTGTCACAAAAACACAGGTTTCAAAACTTTTCAGTTCGTATACATTTCACATTAATGTATAAGATACCTGTGCTGCCATTTTCCTTTTTTTGAAGATTATTTCCTCCAGTTCCAATTACACATCGCAGTCAATGGATTCAATGTTGGATGAGCCCCCAAAGGGGTGCTTTTAATGAGGTTGGTGGGTGCACTATTTCCAATTTTAATCTCATCTTCCATTGTTTGAAACATTTTAGATATGGATCTGCATATTCTTTTAAAAATATTATTTGGATCATATCCCTTCATAACAATAATTAAAATGTTTATGCCATTATGTTTAAGATGCAGATCAAGGAAGAAATTGACTAAATCCCAAATCCTGGGCACTGGCAAAGGGAAGGGAAATAGAACCAAGTCCAAAAAAAGTAGCTTTAACTAATGTTCAATCTGATTCCATGCAGGCCTCCGCGTAATTCATACTAAAGGGGGTGTTATCTTTCATCAAAGGTTCTGCTCCTCACCTGGCCCAAAATGTGCATAGATTTTGAGAAAGAACATGTGGAAGGTTATGTCTTTATCCACAGTGTACTGCTTTAATTTGTGGCTGTGTGTATGTCTGGCTCATGTCCAGCCTCAGCGTTCTCTGTCTCCCCATTCACTCACTCGATCATATACTCACTCTCACACTTTCTCCCTCACTCATTCTTGGGAATAAGTTTTTTTATTAACCTACAGCTGCCTGCATGGCACAATGCTTTGTGGTGTTGGTCTTTGGAAATATCCAAGATGTTTTGGGTAGGTTCACTTCCACAATTCTACTTCTTGGTGTTGGTCTAAGTTACTGATACCATGTGAAAAGGATGCTCGTGCAAAGGCTTAGGCAGAAGACAGGCTCAATCACAATAGATTTATTACATATCACTTAACAGTTAGTTACATTAGATCTAAGATACCTGATTGTCTCTTAAAAGGAAAAAGGGTCAATGATTTTTACTATTTAACATTTTCAATATTGAACATATTCAACATTATTTTTACTCTTTAAACATTCTGGTACACACAAATTGCTACACTGGACACAAGTAACTCCTCCTATAAACTGTCTTTATATCCTGAGGGCAGAGTTTATCTTGTAATTTCAATTAAGCCTTTCAGATACTAACTCTCATAACACTCTTGTCTCCCTCACTATCACTAATTTTTTTTCTCTCTATCGTACTTTCTCACTCTCACACTCACTCAGTCACCAATGAGCCAGTGACATTCAGTTGGGATGTAGGGCACATGGGGTAGATGGGAAAACTCATCATTAACCATCCACCAAGCATCATTGAAGGGAGAGGAAGGGAGATCATGTCAGGTAATGAGACCTGGACATGGAAAGGGAGGTGAGTGAAAAAACCATCAATAATAATGTGACACAATTGAGAGGTCAAATTTGGAAGTGAGGCCCAGGGATGGGATGAGGAAAGAGTTTGGAATACCATTGAAAGGGTGGAAGGGATTTGCCAGCATTGAGAAGCAGGCCATAGTGGATTGGGGTTGAAGGAGATATAGGTACCAACTGCCATCAGGGCACAACATTGAGACAGAAGGAGGGAGCACTAGAGGAGGTTGGGATTTTGCAGGCATAGAATCATAGAGCTGTGCAGCACAGAAATAGGCCCGTCGATCCAACTCGTCCATGCAACCAGATATCCCAACCTAATCTCGTCCCGTTTGCCAGCGCTTGGCCCATATCCCTCCAAACCCTTCTGATTTATATACCCATCCAGATGCCATTTAATTGCTGTAATTCTACCAGCCTCCACCACTTCCTCTGGCAGCTCATTCCATGCAGGCACCACACTCTGCTTGAAAAGGTTGCCCCTTAGGTTCCTTTTAAATCTTTCTCCTCTCACCCTAAACCTATGTCCTCTGGTTCTGGATTTCACCAATTCTAGGAAAAAGACCTTGTCTAGTTACCTAATCTACCCCGCCTCATGATTTTATAAATGCCTATAAGGTCACCCCTCAGCCTTTCTCCAGGGGAAATAGCCACAGCCAATTCATCCTCTCCCTATAGCTCAAACCCTCCAACACTGGCAACATCCTTGTCAATCTTTTCTGAACCTTTTCAAGTTTCACAACATCCTTCCAATAGGAGGGCGGTCAGAATTGAATACAATATTCCCAGAGAGGCCTAACCAATGTCCTGTACAGCTCCAACATGACCTCCCAACTCCTATACTCAGTGCTCTGTCCAATAAAGGAAAGCATGCGAAACACCTTCTTCACGATCCTATCTATCTGCAACTCCACTTTCAAGGAACTATGAACCTGCACTCCAAGGTCTCTTTGTTCAGCAGCACTCCTCAGGAACTTACCATTAAGTGTATAATTAAGCTCTGATTTGCCTTTCCAAAATGCAGCACCTCGCATTTTTTCTAAATTAAACTGTATCTGCCAATTCTCAGCTCATTGGCCCATTGGCCCATTGGATGCAGATCCCATTGTACTCTGAGGTATCCTTATTTGCTGTCCACTACACCTACAAACTGGTGTCATTTGCAAACTTACTAACTATACCTCCTATGTTCACATCAAATCATTTATATAAATTAAGAAAAGCAGTGGACACAACACTGATCCTTGTGGCACATCACTGGTCACAAGTCTCCAGCCTGAAAAGCAACCCTCTACCATCACCCTCTGTCTTCTAGCTTCAAGCCAGTTCTGTATCCAAATGGTTAATTCTCCTTGTATTCCACCAAATCTAACCTTGCTAACCAGTCTGCCATGAGGAACCTTGCTGAACGCCTTACTGAAGTCCAAATAGATCATGTCCACCACTCTGCCCTCATCAATCCTCTTCATTACTTCTTCAAAAGCTCAATCAAATTCATGAGACATGATTTTCCACACACAAAGCCATGTTGACTATCCCTAATCAGTCCTTGCCTTTCCAAATACATGTACATCCTGTCCCTCAGGATTCCTTCCAACAACCTGCCCACCATCGACATCAGGCTCACTGGTCTATAGTTCCTTGGCTTTTCCTTACCACCCTTCTTAAATAGTGACACCATGTTAGCCAATCTCCAGTCTTCTGGAACCTCACTTGTGACTATCAATGATACAAATATCTCAGCAAGGGGCCCAGCAATCACTTCCCTAGCCTCCCACAGAGTCTAGGGTACACCTGATGAGGCCTTAGAGATTTATCCATTTTTATGCATTTAAAAACATCCAGCGTCTCTTCCTCTGTAACATAGACATTTTTCAAGATGTCACCATATATTTTTCCACATTCTATATCCTCCATGTCCTTCTCTACAGTAAACACTGATACAAAATACTTATTTAGTATCACCCCCATTTCCTGTGGTTCCACATATCGGCTGCCTTGCTGATTTTTGTGAGGCCTTATTCTCTCCGTAGTTACCCTTTTTCCTTAATATATTTATGAAATCCTTTTGGATTCTTCTTAACCGTATTTGCCAAAGCTATCTCATGTCCCCTTTTTTCCCTCCTGGTTTCCCTCTTAAGTATACTGCTACGCCTGTATGTTCTTCAAAGGATTCACTTGATCTCTGCTGTCTATACTGAACATACGATTCCTTCTTTTTCTGAACCAAACCTCAATTTCTCTAGACATCCAGCATTCCCTACCAACCTTTCCTTTCACCCTAATGGGCATATATCATCTCTGGACTTGCATTATCTCATTTTTGAAGGCTTCCCATTTTCCAACCATCCCCTTACCTGTGAACATCTGCCCCCAGTTGGGTTTTGAAAGTTCTTTCCTAATACCTTCAAAATTGGCCTTCCTCCAATTTAGAACTCCAACTTTTGGATCTGTCTATCCTTTTCCATCACTATTTTAAAACTAATAGAATTATGGTCGCTGGCCCCAAAGCCCTGGTGATCAGCCCTATGCAACTCCCTCTCTTGTTCTTGTTCTTTTTCCTTTTTTATTTATCCAGAATTGTTCTTACACAAAACTGAACTTCTTCTTCCATCACCAAATCATCTGAGGCTTTTTTTTCCTATTAACCACCACCAGTAAAACACCCAATTGATTAATTTAGGTACAAAGTTTAACAAGGCAATGAAGGCTATCAAACATTAGGGAGAGAAGGAGAGGCCTAAATCAAAATGGGGTTGGATTCTATTGTTTGATACTATATTGCATCACCTGTGTGACTTATACTCAGCTATTCACTCTTCCTTGCAATGCAAACTTCATAAAATGTCTGACAAAGAAACTCTAATGGCAATGAGAAATCAGGCTCTCACTGTCCACCCTAGCTAACCCTCTGATTATCTTATATGTATCAATTAAGTCTCCCCTCAACTTTCTTCTCTCTAACAAAAACAGCCTCAAGTCCCTCAGCCTTTCCTATGCTACACTCTGCTCATCTACACTGCCAAGAAACTTACCATTAGCCCAGTACTCTGCATTCCTGTTACACCTTCCAATGTGAAGCACCTCACAATTTTCCGCATTAATTCCATTTGCCACCTCTCAGCCGAGCTCTCCAACTTATCTACTTCCCCCGTAACCTACAACATCCTTCAGCACTATCCGCAACTCTACCGACCTTAGTGTCATCCGCAAATTTACTAACCCATCCTTCTATGCCCTCATCTGGGTCATTTATAAAAATGACAAACAGCAGTGGTCCCAAAACAAATTCATGCAGTAGACCACTCATTAAAGAACTCCAGGATGAACATTTTCCATCAACCACCACCCTCTACCTTCTTTCAGCTTGCCAATTTCTGATCCAAACTGCTAAATCACCCTCAATCCCATGCCTCTGTATTTTGTGCAATAGTCTACCGTGGGGAACTTTCTCAAACTTCTTATTGAAATCCATATAAATCCACATCAACTGCTTTACCCTCATCTACCTGTTTGGTCACCTTCTCAAAGAACTCAATAAGGTTTGTGAGGCATGACCTACCATTCACAAAACAGTGTTGACTATCCCTAATCGATTTATTCCTTTCTAGATGATTATAAATCCTATCTCTCATAACCTTTTCCAACACTTTACGCAGAATCAAAGTAAGGCTCGCTGGTCTAAGATTACCAGGGTTGTCTCTATTCCCCTTCTTGAAAAACAAAACAACATTTGCTATCGTCCAGTCTTCTGGCACTATTCCTGTAGACAATGATGACATAAAGATCAAAGCCAAAGGCTCGCCAAATCTTCGCTAGCTTCCCAGAGAATCCAAGTATAATCTCATCCGCCCAGGGGACTTATCCATTGTCGCACTTTCCAGAATTGCTAACACCTCCTCCTTGTGAACCTCAATCCCATCTAGTCTAGTAGTCAGTGTCTCAATATTCTTGTCGACACATTGTTTTTCAGTAATATAATCACTGCTAAAAGACATTCATTTAGTGCTTCCCCTATCTCCTTGGACTCCATGCACAACTTCCCATACTATCTTTGATTGGCCCTAATCTTTCTCTAGTCAATTTTTTATTCTTGATATTCCAATGGAAAGCCTTAGGGTTTTCCTTGATCCTATCTGCCAACGATTTCTCATGTCCCCTCCTGGCTGCTCTTAGCTATCTCTTTCGGTCTTTCCTGGCTAACATGTAACTCACAAGTGCCCTAACTGAGCCATCACATCTCATCCTAACATAAGCCGCCTCCTTTCTCTTGACAAGAAATTCAACTTCCTTAGTAAACCACGGCTCCTACACTGGCCAACCTCTTCCCTCCCTGACAGGTAAATACTTATCAAGGACTCACAGTAGCTGTTCCTTGAATAAGCTCCACATTTCAGGTGTGCCCATCCCCTGCAGTTTCCTTCCCCATCCTATGCATTCTAGATCTTGCTTAATCGCATTGTAATTGCCTTTTCCACAGCTTTAACTGTTGCCCTTCCATCGCTAAAGTAAACATAACTGAATTATGGTCATGACCACCAAAGTGGTCACCTACCTCCAAATCTAACACCAGGCCTGGTTCATTACCCAGTACCAAATCTAATGTGGCCTCGCCTCTTGTTGGCCTGTCTACACACTGTGTCAGGAAACTCTTCTGCGCACGTTGGACAAAAACTGATCCATCTAAAGTATTCCCAGTTGATATTTGGAAAGTTAAAGCCCCCATAACAACTACCCTGTCACTCTTGCTCCTATTGAGAATCATCTTTGCTATCCTTTCCTCTACATCTCTGGAACTATTTGGAGGCCTATAGAAAACTCCCACCAGGGTGACCTCTCCTTTCCTGTTTTTAACCTCAGCCCACACTACCTCATTAGATGAGTCCAGAAACATCCTTTCTGCAACCGTAATACTGTCCTTGACTAACAATAATACACCATCCAATACACCACCAAGCAATAACATTAGCAAATTTGCTGATGATACAAAGCTGGGTGGTAGGGTGAAATGTGATGAGGATGTTAGGAGATTACAGGGTGACCTGGACAAGTTAGGTGAGTGGGCAGATGCATGGCAGATGCAGTTTAATGTGGATAAATGTCTGGTTATCCACTTTGGTGGCAAGAACAGGAAGGCAGATTACTACCTCAATGGTATCAAATTAGGTAAAGGGGCTGTTCAGAGAGATCTGGGTGTTCTTGTCCACCAGTCAATGAAGGCAAGCATGCAGGTACAGCAGGTCGTGAAGAAGGCTAATAGCATGCTGGCCTTCATAACAAGAGGAATTGAGTATAGAAGCAAAGAGGTGCTTCTGCAGCTGTACAGGGCCCTGGTGAGACCACACCTGGAGTACTGTGTACAGTTCTGGTCTCCAAATTTGAGGAAAGACATTCTGGCTATTGAGGTTCACGAGGTCAATTCCTGGAATGGCGGGATTACCTTACACGGAAAGACTGAAGCGACTGGGCTTGTATACCCTTGAGTTTAGAAGACTGAGAGGGGATCTGATTGAAACGTATAGGATTATGAAAGGATTGGACACTCTGGCAGGAGGAAACATATTTCCGCTGATGGGGGAGTGCCAAACCAGAGGACACAACTTAAAAATACGGGGTAGACCATTTAGGATAGAGATGAGGAGAAACTACTTCACCCAGAGAGTGGTGGCTGTGTGGAATGCTCTGCCCCAGAGGGCAGTGGAGGCCCAGTCTCTGGATTCATTTAAGAAAGAATTGGATAGAGCTCTTAAAGATAGTGGAGTCAAGGGTTATGGAGATAAGGCTGGAACAGGATACTGATTGGGAATGATCAGCCATGATCATATTGAATGGCGGTGCAGGCTCGAAGGGCTGAATGGCCTACTCCTGCATCTATTGTCTATTATCCCCTGTTTTACCATCTTCCAGCGCTTTGAAGGTCTTAGACTCTAAGTTCAGGATGAGGATTTTGGGCCAGATATATGAGACATAATTGTGCATTTAGCCAGGAAAGCTTCATAACCTTGTTTACGGTATGAAATGGCTACCTCATAACTGACCCTTCCCCCACAAATACACCCCCCTGACCACCCAACCCTCGATCACCCAACTAAGCCCCTGCAGACTTAATCCACCTTGACTATGCCCCTGTCTAATTGATTTACTCCCTGCAGGTTATTAGGGATAAAACATTTCACTGTTGACTTAGTTGTGTTATAATAGCACAAATAAAATATATTAATTAATATATAATTTTGCTTAAACGTAACCAACATGGATCTTGCTGCTCCATGCCATGGGACTTTGCTTAGCTCCACTTGACAATGTCTATTTTTCAATATTCTAAATCCCCAAACTAGGAATTTTCTTCCCTTCATATCAGTGGCTTCCACAGTATGTACTGCGTCATCTATTGTGATAACATATTTATTTTCAATCTTCCTGTAGACTTGTGCTTCGGCATTTTGTTTGGTATTGACTCTTTTTCTTGCCCTCAGTAACTGCAGTATTGATGAAAACAACATGGTCACCTCTATACTTTGCTATTTGTGGATTACATCTATCAAGGTATGATCCATGTCACATTGCTGTGGAATCTTCTTGGGAAGGTAAGGAAACTAAATATTCAGCTTGAACTTGCCTCTACTGAGTCATATCAGAAACTAGCACCAGAATTGAATCTATTAGAGATACTTGTTCACTAAACTATGTTGTAAGTCAAGTTACATCAGTAATAGAGTTGTCAATTGGTTCAAGTGAGTATGTTGTGTATCAGCTTTCTCATTGCATGTTGTTTTCTCACAAGTCTTGCTGGCATTTGGGGTCTAAGCACTTTTCGTCTATGGTAGTGTTGGAAAACATCTGTGTTAATCGTGTGTCGTCACAGATTGTCACCCCTGTCCCTGCAGATACCACCGCCGCAGCCACTTCTGCCCCTAAAGACATCACTCATCTAGACATGGATGACTCCATCACCAATGTCAGTTCTGCCAACAGTGACATCACTCACCAAGAACCAAACCGCAATGGCGCAACTGTCACTCATGACATCACTTCTGCCCCTATGGGCCCCACTTCCGCTCCCTTTGTGAGTGTCCCTTCTGTTGGTGAAGTTACCCCTGACCCTATAATCATCCCCCAGTCAAGTGACTGTCTCCACCCCCACACTCAGCTTCAGCTCCAGCCCCACCCCAGGTCCTAGCTCCTAGCCCTGCCATGTGTGTACCATTCCACCAGACCTCACCCTGACTGGGGCCGAATGTTTAGTCCTCAGCAAAGGCTTCAGCCTCGTCCCTCTACGCTACCAGATTAATGAGTTCAACACACGTTGCGACCTTGAAATTTTCTTCCACCGTCTCTGGGCCCACTTTTTCAACCAAGACTCTCATAAACACACCCCACCCACCTGGACACCCCATGCTGGTCTGTTAGCCGCCCTTGACCTCTTCATTTCAAACTGCTGCCATCATATCGACCTCCTCAACCTGTCCACACCCCTGACCCACTCCAACCTCCGCCCCTCACAATGCACAGCCCTCCATTCCCTCTGCTCCAACCCGAACCTCACCATCAAACCCACAGACAAGGTGGGGGGCAGTGGTAACGTGGCACACTGACCTCTACATTGTTGAAACCAGGCACCAACTTTCAGACACCTCTTCCTACTGTCCCCTTGACCATGACCTCACCTCCCATCATCTCTTAGACCATGCAACAGCCTCATCACCTCTGGGGATCTCCCATCCACAGCCTCCAACCTCATAGTCTGTAAGCCCTGCACTGCCCAATTCTACCTCCTTCCTAAGTTTCACAAACCTGACTTCCCCAGTCGACCCGTTGTCTCAGCCTGCACCTGCTTCACCAAACTCATCTCTTCCTACCTCAACACTGTCCTGTCCCCTTTAATCGAGGAATTCCCCATTTACGTTTGTGACACCACCCACACCCTTCACCTCCTCCAAGATTTTCGTTTTCCCGCCCCCTAACGCTTCAACTTCACTATGGACATCCAGTCCCTGTACAGATTGATCTCCATGATGAAGGTCTCCAAGCCCTCCGTTTTCTTCCTCTCATGCCGTCCGAACCAGGACCCTTCCACTGACACCCTCATCCACCTGTCAAAACTGGCCCTCACCCTCAAAAACTTCTCCTTCCAATCCTCCCACTTGCTCCAGACCAAAGGGGTAGCCATGGGCACCTACATGGGCCCCACTATGCCTGCCTCTTTGTCAGGTACGTGCTACAGTCCGTCTTCCACAGTTACACTGGCACCAACCCCGACCTGTTCATCCGCTATATCGATGACTGTATCGACGCTACTTCATGATCCCACAAGGAGGTTGAGCAGTTCATCAACTTCACCAACACCTTTCACCCAAACCTCAAATTCACCTGGACCATCTTAGACACCTCATTCCCCTTCTTGGACATTTCCATCTCTATCTCTGTCTACCAACTAACCACGGACATCTACTACAAGCCCACCGACTCTTACAACTTCCTAGACTACACCTCCTCCCATCCTGCTTCCTGTAAAAACACCATCTGTTATTTCCAAATCCTCCTACTCTGCTCATCTGTTCTCAGGATGACCATTTCTACCTTAGAATATCCCAGATGGTCTCCTTCTTCAAAGATCATAATTTCCCTTCCCATGTGGTCGGCGATGCCCTCCAGTGCATCTCCTCCACCCCTCGCATTTCCGCCCTTGAACTCCATCCCTCCTAACACAATAAGTACAGAACGTCCCGGTCCTCACTTTCCACTCAACCAACCTCCACATGCGTCGCATCATCCTCTGCCACTTCTGCCATCTACAAACAGATCCCACCACCAGAGATATATGTCCCTCCCCATCCTATCAGCGTTCCGGAGAGACAATTCCCTCCACGACTCCCTCGTCAGATTCACGCCCTCCACCAACCCACACCCCACTCCTGGCACCTTTCCCTGCCACCACAGGTAATGCAATGCCTACACCCACGCCTCTCCCTTCACCTCTGTCCAAGGCCCCAAAGGATCCTTCCATCACCAACAGAAATTTACCTATACCTCCTCCAATGTCATCTGTACCCGTTGCATCTGATGTGGTGTCCTCGACATCGGGGAGACAGGAGGCCTTCTTGTGGATTGTTTCAAAGAACATCTCTGGGACATCCACACCTACCAACCCCACCGCCCCATGGCTGAACACTTCAACTCCCCCTCCCACTCTGTCAAGGGCATGCAGGTCCTGGGCCTCCTCCAATGCCAAACCATTACCACCTGACACTTGGAGGAAGAACGCGTCATATTACGCCTTCGGACCCTGCAATCATAACGGATAAATATAGATTTCAACAATTTCCCTAATTTCCCTCCCCCCACATTAACCTAGTCCCAAGCCTTCAACTCAGTACCACCCTCCTGATCAGTCCATCAACTTTCCAATCTATCCGGTCCACCCCCAACCCCCGACCTATCACCTTCTCCCCCACCTTTTTCTACCTATCGCTTTCTCAGCTACCTTCCCCCCAACCCCAACCATCTCCCATTTATCTCTCAGCCCCCCGGCCCACAAGCCTCATTCCTGATGAAGGGCTTATGCCTGAAACGTCGATTCTGCTGCTCCTCAGATGCTGCCTGATCGGCTGTGTTTTTCCAGCACCACACTCTCAACAGTAATATTAATGTCAACTGGATCATTTATTGCCCCGAGGAAATCATTCGGCTTTGCTTCCATTTTAGGCTCTTCTACCTCATTAACCGCTATGTGTAGCTAGATATTGGATTTCTTGTTTTTTATTTCTGTAATTGTGACCCAAGTCTTCACATTATCTGAAAGCAATCTATTGTGCGACAGATAATGCAATCACTCTTGATAGCTGGGTACTGCCTGTGCCTGTGTTGCTGCACAGCGTTGACAACAGATTTTAACGTCTGGACCCTAGCCTGGTGCCTACACTGGCTTCTCATATGTATCACTTGAGATTTTATATCTCAAGAATTGCATGGACTGATTTTCTGTGCTAAAGTTGATCGGACCACTAGACTCAGATTTTCTTTTGGACTTTAATATATCTGGCAGAGAATCATCAGTAATTCCTTCAAAATTTTGTCTCTTACAAATTTGACTTGAATCACATTTGTCCACCACTCTGTAGAGATTATTAATTAAATAATCTATAGTTTCCCCCGGATAACAAATGTTTTGTTAAATCTAGCTTTTTTGACAGTTCAATTTATACTGAAAATCGTTGCTGTAACTGTCAAAGCTTTCAGAATTTCAAGACTATTGCTTCTTTTATAGCTGGGAAAGCAATAAGATCATCACCATTACAGAGTCATAGCGATGTACAGCATGGAAACAGACCTTTCGGTCCAACCCATCCACGCTGACCAGATATCCCAACCCAATCTAGTCCCACCTGCCAGCACCCAGCCCATATCCCTCCAAACCCTTCCTATTCATATACCCATCCAAATGCCTCTTAAATGTTGCAATTGCACCAGCCTCCACCACTTCCTCTGGCAGCTCATTCCATACACGTACCACCCTCTGTGTGAAACAGTTGCCCCATAGGTCTCTTTTATATCTTTCCTCTCTCACCCTAAACCTATACCCTCTAGTTCTGGACTCCCCAAACCCAGGTAAAAGACTTTGCCTATTTACCCTACCCATGCCCCTCATAATTTTGTAAACCTCTATAAGGTCACCCCTCAGCATCCAACGCTCCAGGGAAAACAGCCCCAGCCTGTTCAGCTTCTCCCTGTAGCTCAGATCCTCCAACCCTGGCAACATCCTTGTAAATCTTTTTTGACCCTTTCAAGTTCCACAACGTTTTTCCGATAGGAAGGAGACCAGAATTGCACGCAATATTCCAACAGAGGCCTAACCAATGTCCTGTACAGCCACAACATGACATCCCAACTCCTGTACTCAATACTCTAACCAATAAAGGAAAGCATACCAGCCGCCTTCTTCACTATCCTACCTACCTGTAATTCCACTTTCAAGGAGCTATGAACCTGCAGTCCAAGGTCTGTACGTCCAGCAACATTCCCTAGGACCTTACCATTAAGTGTGTAAGTTCTGCTAAGATTTGCTTTCCCAAAATGCAGCACCTCGCATTTATCTGAATTAAACTCCATCTGCCACTTCTCAGCCCATTGGCCCATCTAGTCCAGATCCTGTTGTAATCTTCGCTGTCCACTACACCTTCAATTTTGGTGTCATCTGCAAACTTATTAACTGTACCTCTTATGCTCGCATCCAAATCATTTATGAAAATGACAAAAAGTGAAGGACCCAGCACCGATCATTGTGGCACTCCACTGGTCACAGGCCTCCAGTCTGAAAAACAACCCTCCACCACCACCCATCAGGGGTTTTAAACTTTACTAATAGAGCCTCTGATATCTGTTCATTCACTGATGAAGTCCAGCTGGGACTGCTCCTTAGAACATTACTTCATGATGCAACCTATGTCTGCTGTGGAGTTGCTAATCCTCCTTCTCTAGGGAGTTTCTAACTCTCCTTTGCAGTATGTCATTTTACAGGTCTGATACGCACTCAGCAATCTCTTGAGAATTTGTCATTGTTGGATTGCCATAATGGTTTCTCATGTGGAATTTTAAAATCTCCTGCTCTTCCTGCTACTGACTGCATTATAGGATCAGGTGTGCTAAAGGTGAGTCTAAAGATCTCAGACTCCTGCTTACACTGTACTGTCTGAACAGTAAAGTCAAATCTGCCCCACTGCCTACTGTGTTGTAAGGACATTTCAGCTCAGAACTCCGGTTGAGCTGCTGCTTCGAGTGAGGGATACTATACCAGCCTCTTTAAGTGTAAGAAACCCCAAGGTCGTCTTGGCGTGTTGTGGTAGAGGAAGACCACTTCCTGGTCTAATTAGTAGATAACAAGTTGCAGAATATTGTATATTAGCAGCTAGCTACAGGTGATATCCATATAGTAGTTATTGTTACAGACATTGAAGGGGACTGTATTTTACACACAGTCCCCTTCACTTCTCCAAGATTTGAGATGGTTCTAACCACAAGGTGTATGACTTCACCAAAGTGATGTTGCTTATGGCACTCCTCCATATTAATTCTTCCAGACCCTTATGCCACACAGATCACCTGGCTATCTCCAATTGATCTGACTGGACTGCTCCGTGTTATCAAACATGACTTTCCCTGACCACCCCTGAGCAGACCCAACAACTCCCCTGACCTAACTACGCACCCACCCACCCACCCAAACATTTCAGTCAGCTGCTATAATGGGAGCACAGGATTTACAAGCAGGAGGAAGCCATTCTGACCTTCAAGCTTGCTCTGTCATTCCATAAGATTATGGCTGATCTGGTTGTGGTCAAAACTCCGACTTTGCTTTCTGCCTCCCATAACCTTACTTATCAAAAACATGATGTAGAGATGCTGGTGTTAGATTGGGGTGGACAAATTTAAAAATCACACAGCATCAGGTTATTGTCAAACAGGTTTATTTGGAAGTAAAAGCTTTTGAAGCGCTGCTACCTGATGAAGGAATGGCACTTCAAATCTAGTGCCTCCAAATAAACCTGTTGGACTATAACCTGGTGTTGTGTGATTTTTAACTCTGTCAAAAACAGGTTAGTGATGCAGAATTGAGATACACAGATCAAGAAGGTTCAATCATTCATGTGTGTGAGCTAAGGTAATCCCAAACAGTGCAGTACAGGGTATATTATAATATGTCTTAACTTCTCCAGGCTCAGAATGGAAAATAAGTCATCTCTTTAGCATTCTGAATAATGATTGCTATCCCTTGTTACCTCAGGGTTTAGAGAGATACAGGTCAAATGCTGGCAAATGGGACTTGATTAATTTAGGACACCTGGTCAGCATGGATGAGTTGAATGCCAAAGCCCTCTTGATTGACAGTTCCATCCTCATTATGCCACTTCACAAAGCAAAGCCCCAAGGATGTTCTGATGAAGGTGTAATGAATGGGCTGCTTGCACTTTGGATCAAAGGTATTGTCTAAGAATGGAATGCTACAGAGAAAACATGGACAAGAACCGGGATCCTGTTTATGAGGATCTACAATCTTTTAGGTGGCAAGATTAAGGCAGTAAATAAATAACTTGATTTCTTAAATACTGTAGTAATTGGGAGGAGGTCAGCCAGGTAGGCATCATAGAATACGAGTCCCCTGTTTGGAGCTGTTAATCCAGTCCAATCAGGGAGCCCTTGCTGACAGAAATAAATGAGAATGTCAGAGGTTCTGTTCACTCTGGGAGCTGACTCTGAGGAAGCCTGACTACTGTCAAGTACCAAGCACGTGTAAGTCAAAGGTGAATTGGTGTCGGGATACCAGCCTCCGTAGGGTTATTTCAGCGGCAATGAGAGAAAAAAAATTGCTTCTAAAGGAATTTGCTTGCAATGGTCATCTTTGAGTTGGGATAAGCATTTTTGGTATCACGCCATTATTTGGAAAGCTTGGCTCATTTGATTTTGCCATCAAAGACTGGGTACAGAATGTAGAAAGAATGTATTACTTTTTCCGGGCAAATGACATTGGGGTAGATGAAAAGCAATGAGTAATTCTCCTGCCAGTTTGTGAACCTGGTATTTTTTCAGTTATTAGGAGCCTAACTTAAGCTACATATTAAAAGCCTATCAAGAGGTGATGGACTTATTGAAGGAATATTACAAGCCCAAGCTTCCTCTAATTCTGAGATGCTATTGGTTTTACTCAGAAATTCGAGAACCAGAACAATCTGAATTGAGATTTTGATGAGCATAAGTCGACTGGCAGAGGCATGTCACTTTGGTTTAACCCTTAATGAGATGCTGAGAGACTACTTAGTATATGGGATTAATGATGTAACCATGCCAAAATGAACTTCAAACAGGTACTACAGCTGTCTTTCGCATTAGAAAATTAGGCATGTGGAACATATGAGTTACAGGATAATCTGATGGAAGTGGACACGCTCATCACTCTGATTGAGCTTGGGGAACACCACTTGAGTGAAGACAATTGCATAACCTCACTCAGGACATATCCTGAACTCTAGCACTCCAGCTCAGCCCACAGCAAAACCCCAAAACAAAGCCAAGTCTCCACCAAACGGCTAACATTTACTTCAGGATCCAGGTTGGCAAGCCATTGTATTTGATGCTAGTATGCGGACCTGAGACTGCATAAGAGTCCCACTAAGTCTGAACTGAATAACAGAACACATAGATCAGTATCCAGGCGAGTGCGCACCAGGAAAGCCCACCAACATCTAGCTTGGAACAGTTAAATTGCTTAGCAACTTCCAATTCAGAACCCATCAAAGTAAATGGTGAAATGATCACCCAGTTCTAATGGAGGTTCATACTAATGTGGCTGCATCAGTGATTGCTGAACCAGTCTTGAACAAAATTTGCTTTGGACTCCAACTTTACATAAGACCTTGGCTACATTGAGGACCTATACTGGGGAACGTTTACAGGTTAAGGATGTAACTTTGGTCTCGTATCAGAAGCAGCTGGTTCAGCTACCACTGATTGTAGTAAAAGACTCAGGCCCAAGCTTGATGGGGAGGAATTAGTTGAGAAAGTTTCACCTTGCTTGGGTCAACATTTTTTGATGAGAAAATGGTTGCCTGAATGAGGTCCTAATTTTTCAGGATGATTAAAGGAGCCAAAGCCATCTTGTATGTTCACTAGGAAGCAATTCCATGATTCTGCAAGGCCCGCCCAGTGCCATTTGCCCTACAGGCAAAAGTCAAGGCAGAAATCAGGAGGCTGAAAGGCGAAGGAATCATCAATCCAGTCCCATTGATGGAATGGACAGCATCAATCGTACCAATTGTGAAGCACAACAGGTTGGCTTATCTTTCTGGGGATTTAAGTAAACAGTAAACTGCTTCTTGCCACTGTATAACTGCATACAGTACTTATGTGCAAAGCTGGCATAAGCCATGCATACCTGCAATTGCAGTTAGGTAATAATTCCCAAAAGTATGCTCCAACTAATAGCCATGATGGGTTGTACCAATATACGAGACTGCCATTTGGGGTATCATCAGCCTGTGTGTGCAGAATACTTTGTCTCACACCTTGCATCTGGAAGATTTCTCCCCTGTGTGAATGCGTTGGTCTTTGCAGAAGGTTGATCACTGGGACAATGATTTGATTCACATTTCAAATGTGAATGGCTTTTCCCTTGTGTGAATAATTTGGTGCATAAGGAGCTTTGATGACTGTTCGAATGATTTGTGGTATGCCTCACACAGAATGACTTATTCCCTGTGTGAATGCACTGGTGATTCACCAGGCCTAGTAATTGTGTAAAGCCCTTGTCACAACTCTCATGTTTAGATAGCTTCTCTGAGTATGAACATGTTGCTGACTCATGAGCATTGATGATTTGTAAAGCCTCAGGAATAGATCTCCCTCTTGAATAGCCTCTTACCTGTAGGAAAGAGTCAATGAATCATGAAGCTCAATGAATGATTGAAGCTCTCACCATACTTTCAGCCACTCACACTGGTTCTCAGCCTCACCCTTACTAATCACCCAGAGTCAAACCTTCAGGAAAGTTGTTTCTAATGGAAGGTTCCACATCCCTGACCAGTTTTAGATCTAGAGATATGTTAAAGCTCCCTTGACCTGACTGATGATGGTTTCATTGCCCAATTTCTCTGTTTTCAGTGATGCTGTGAGGGGATCTCCCCATACTTGTAAAGTTGTATAGTTGTTCCTTGGGTGATGGCCAAGGTCTGCCTGCAGTCTCTGTCCTCTCTGTATTCTCTAGTATTAAACTGCGCAGTTTCTCTGTAAAACAGGAAAAGGAATTATGATTTCCTCCAACTCCCTCTACTCCTTTATTCTAGGGGCTGAATTCTCAGTAATGTTTTACTCAATTTTTCAGAGGATGCGAGTGTTTCAGTGTAAATCGTCATTTGTTCCCATCTCAAATTGCCCTGAAGAGGAAGTGCTAAAGCGCCATCATCAATTCATGTCAACCACAGCATGCAACTCCCACCTTGATGTCCTTGAGACACCAGAAAGAGTGAGTCAGTTTTCAAGGGAGTAGTTGGGCCATGACATAACCTATTGACCAATCAGTCAATGGGGAACAGGTAGATTTAATTGAACTTCCATGACTTGTATCAGAAGTCAAAAAGAAGCAGAAATCTATTGATATACATGTGATGGAACAAACATAACATTTCACATGGCCAAGAAGAAGCAGTGTCTAGCAAGTCTCAATGATTCAAGAAAAAGAGAGAAAGAATGTGGTACCATTGTTCTAAATGAAATTAAACCTTCACTAAATGTCCAGCAAGTTGGCCAAGAACACATGCTTTGAGTACTGGCATCATTTCAAAATTATGGACAACATCTTAGTGTTTGAATAAAGACAAATTATTCCAGTTTTTTTGGAAAGACAACCGGAATATTGCAGCATTGTCAGGCGTAAAGCCAGGGCTCAGGAAGGAATGTGGTATTCAGACATCTCTTGAGTGTTTGAAGATCTCACAAGCCACTGTAAAATCCATGACTACACAGGATTGCATAAATTTTTCATTCCTATCATCACTGAAGAAAATTCAAATGACATCAAAAGTTTTCAAGGAGACAGTGTGGTGGGTCAGTAGTTAGCACCACTGCCTCACAGTGCCAGGGACTTGGGTTCAATTCCATCCTTGGATCAATATCTGTGTGGAGTCTGCATGTTCTCCCCGTGTCTTTGTAGGTTTCCTCTGGTTACTATGGTTTCCTTCCACAGTCCAACTATGTGCAGGTTAGATTGATTGGCCATGCTAAATTGTCAGTAGTATCCAGGGATATGCAGGCTAGATGGGTCAGCCATGGGGAATGCAGGGTTACAAGGATAGGGCGAGTCTGGGTGGGAAGCTCTTTGGAGGGAGAGTGTGGACTCGATGGACAGAATGGCCTGCTTCCATGCCACAGGAGTTTTATGAAGATGCTGATGAGGAGAAAGTGAATTTGCAGTACAATCTACTTGAGCTCATGGATGAATCTTGAATTAAAATTACTCAGACTTCAAAGCAATGTGGTGACAAATTAGTACAGCAGATTTCACTTTAATATCAGGTGATGAGATGAAGTTCAAGAGGAAGATCTTAATCTTTCATCTTCCAAAGAGGAATTACTAATCCCATTGACAGAGGTAAAACTAAATAAACAGTAAGCCTGGAGTAACATGACTGAGGATGTGAAAATATCTAATTAATCAGGAAATCACCCACACAGGGCCAATGAAAATGTCCAACCCATCCAATAAGTCAAATTAAAGCATTTACGTACTTCAACACAAGTAATTCAACAGTTTGAGAATTAAGATTTTCTTACACAAAATGAAGATAAGCTTCATGTGACTCAACTGCAGCCGAACCGAACTTCATAGATTCAGGATACGCTCAAGAAGAATTGAGCTAACTCAGTCATCCAAGATATTACAAAAAAGAAACTACCAGCTTCCACAGAACTGCCACGTGCTACAATGGACATTGCTTTGATTAAAGATTCCCCAGGTGTTGGAACAGGAAGAGTTCCTCAGTGAAGGGAATTTGGGAAAGGCAGTGTTTCCCCAGAGAAAGGAATGCACCAATAACGGCTTTTAACAGGAATGACACCCATCATGAGGGAAGTTGAAAAGAAAATAAAAATCTAAAATGGTGGACTGAGAACAGCATGGATCTTGCAGCTGCTCCTGAGATTCAGGCTCATTTCTAGAGTTAATTCTAGATTTCTTGCAGTTATTATATTTCAGTCGTATGAGATTTTTATTTTGATTCATTTGCAGTTCTTTTATGCGCAAACTTGACATTTAGGTAAGTACATGAATAAGATATGTTTGGAGGGATACGGACTCACTGAAGGCATGTGGGACTAGCTTGGTTTGGGGTTATGGACAGTATGGACTAGTTGGACCAAATAGTTATTTCCTCTAGAGAAGATCCTGCAGCAAAGTCATCTTGACAGAACAGTCTAGGCCAAGATTCCCTGTACTCTTGTCTGTTAACCATCACTCAATCCATCTTCATATTTTCACTTTGATCATATGTTCCTGTTACAGTGAATGGTAAAGCAGAAGGGAGGTTTGATCAGCTTGACAATTGGGTTTTAGAGCTTGGGCTTGGTCACCTGACAGTTTAAGGAAGTATTTCTGACTGTTAGTGAACCCTGGTCAGAAAAAGTGAGGCAGTCAGAGATTCAGGAAAGGCCCACGGTGCATCTCACTCAGAAAGCGATTTCCTGTGTTGGAAAACAGTGAGAGTGACGGCTCCTCTGGGGAGTGCAGCCAGAGCTCAGCTGCACAAGGTGGGGATCAGAAAGAGTGGGAGAACAATAGTGGTGGGAATCTCAGTCATGGGGCGGCACTCACAGGTATGTCTGCAGTCACAGACGTCACTGCAGGATGGTGACTTGCTTCCTGGGGCCAGGGTCAAGGATGTCACTGAATCGCTACAGAGCATTCTGAAAGAGGGGAGGGTGAACAGTCAAAGGTGGTTCACATTGGTACCAATGACATAGGCTGTAGGGGGGAAGAAGTCCAGTGACAAGAATGTAGGGAGCTATGCAGCAGATTAAAACGCAGGACCTCAAAGGCTGTAACCTCTGAATTACTCCCAGTATTACATGCTCATATTTATAGGAATAAGCAGATAGAACAGCTAAATGTGCTGGACTGGAGGGAGGTCTTTAGGTTTCTGGATCACTTGGTCCATTTTTTTGGGAATGTAGGGCCTATGCATGTCTAATAGTTTGTATCTGAGTCACAACAGGGCCATCATCCTCTCACAGAGATTTGCAGTTTTGGTTGGGTTTAATCTAATTTTGGTAGCAGGATGCACAGACAAGCTTAGAAGAAGGACTAAGTCAGTCTAGGAACAATGCAAATATAGTCAAGTTAAGGTACAAGGAATCATGGTAAGGCTGGATGGCATTTATTTCAATGCAAAGAGTCTTGCAGGGAAGGAGGATGAGTGGACAGTGTTGATTAGCACATGGGAAGTGATATCATTGCTAGAATGGAGACATGGTTGACAGTGGCAGACTGGAAACAATATTGAAAACAAAATATACTGGAAATCAAAGCAGGCCAGGAAGCATCCATGGAGAGAGAGCAAGCTAATGTTTCAAGTTGAGATGACTCTCCATCAGAGCTGACCTGCAATGTGGAGGGGGCAGCATTTATGCAATGGTGGGTGTGTGAAGTGCTGGGGGAGAAAGGGTGCTTAATCGGGCAGATTAAGTGATTGGAAAGTGAGAATGGCAGAACAATGATGTGTCTAACTGCTAAACTGGAAAGAAGATACACCCACTGGAGTGGGAGAGGGGAGAGAGGACATTATAACAGAGAATGCAATAAGTAAAGCTAAAGAAAAGGGAAGGAATGGGGGTGGGTTCACAATCTGAAGATGTTGAGCTTAAGATTAGGTCAAGAAGGTTGTAAAATGCATAGACTGAAGATGAGATATTGTTCCTCCAGTTTGTGCTGAGTTTTGCTGGAGTACTGCAGCATGCCCAGAACAGAACAGTGGATGTGTGAACAGGATGCTGTGTTGAAGTGACTGGCTATGGGAAGGTTGGGGTCATGGTTGCGCACCGACCGGAGGTATTCTACATAGCAGTCATCCAGTCTGCATTTGATTGCTCCAATGAAGGTCACATTGTGTATCAGAATAGTCCAGATTGGAGGAGGTACAGATGAAATGCTGCTTCAAGGAAAAGCTGCTTAGACCTGTGGATGGTGAGTAGGAGAAAGGTAAAGCACCTTCTTCTGGGATGTGGGAAGTTGCCGTGAGAAGGGGGAGGAATGGTTTAGGTAGTTCCAAGGGAATAGTCCCCATGAAATATAGATGGGGGAGTGAGGGAAAGACGTGTTTGGTTGTGGCATTCTGCTGGAGTTGTTTGAAATGCTGGAGGATGATCATTTGAATGTGGAGGCCAATGGGACGAAGAGTGAGGAGGACAAGCAAATTGAGGATCCGATCCCCCTGTTAAGGGTGATGGTAAGGGCCAAGGGCAGAAGTATGGGTAATAGGTTGGATGCAGTTGAGGGCCCTGTCAACTACAGTGGGTGGGAAAGCATGACTATGAAAGAAGAAGATCCTGTCAGCAGCACTGTTTTGGAAGGTGACCTCATCCAAACAGGTATGTTGTAAGCAAAGGAACTAGAATGGAAGAACGGGATGGGAGTGGAGTGTGGTGAGCTGTAGTAAAGGTTGCGATGTGAGTCAGTGGCATTGTAGTGGATGGCATAGGACAGTTTATTCCTAGAAATGGAGGCAGAAAAGTCAGGGAAAGGAAAGGAAGTGTTGGAGATGGACCATTTGAAAGTTAGGGAAATTTGAAACAAATTGAACGATGAAGTAACACCAAAGCAGTCATCGATGTACCAACAAAAGAGTTGTGGGAGGAGGCCAGGGTAAGACTGGAACAAGAATTGTTCCACATGCCCCATAAAAGAACAGGCAAACTGAAACTCATGCGAGTGCTCCTTGCAAGTCCTTTGACTTGGCAGCAGTGAGATGAATTAAAAGAGAGTGGTGGTGGTTAGGGACTGTTCAGGCCTCTGGTTAAGGAAAATGCTGAGAGCTCTCAGACCATCCTGGTGGGAAATGGAGGTTGGGAGCGATTGGTTATCCTGGTGAAGAGGAGGCAGTTAGGGGCAGGAAACTATAAATTGTCAATATGGTGGAGTGCATTGGAGGAATCGCAAATGTAGGTGGGCAGGATCTGGACAAGTGGAGAGAGGATGGAGTCAAGGTAGGAGGAAATGAGTTCGGTTAAAGAGGAACAGGTGATGGGCCTACCAAGACAATCTGCTTTGTGGAGTTTGCACTAGGAGGAATAAGCGGGTTATCCAGGGTTAGGAGACGGGGATAAGGTTTCAGACAGTGGCAAGAAGATCTCTGGAAGTATTGAGATTGGTGAGAGTCCTGGGCAACAATGGCTTGATGTTGGGATATAGGATCATGGTTCAGAGGGAGGTAGGAAGAAGTGTCAAAGATTTAGCATTAAACCTCTTTAAGGTAAAGCTCAACTCACCAGACTACATCCTTGTCAGTGGGTTTGAAGTTAAAGTGTGGCCATTTCAGAAAGTGAGAGGGAGAGTGAGTGAGAGGAGCAGAGAAATTCAGACAGCCAATGTCCTGCGACAGTTTTTGATGTAAAGCTCGAGGGCAGGTAAGCAGCCAGAGGATGGGGTCCAAGTTTAAGATGAACGCTCGAGACAGCTAAAGGGATTAGTGGCGTGAGGGTGGAGGTTGCAAGGAGGTGGGAGTGAGAGGGGTTTGCAGGATTTAGATTTCTATTCGCTGAAGTGAGCACAGAGACGGAGGTAGAGGAAAAACAATGCAACATCATGGAGAGCCTATTCCATGGTATAGAAGCTTCAGGCCAGAAGGCAGGGTGTAACAGAGGCAGTGTTGCAATATTGATCAAGGCATCACTTACTGCAATAGGGAGAGATGAGATCTTAGATGGCACCCCTGATCAGGCCATCTGGGCAGAACTTAATAATAAAAATGGGCAATTCCATTGTGGGTGGTGCTTTATCTACCTCAAACAATCAGAGAGAGATGGGAACACCGATATGTAAGCAAATCTCACAGAGGTGTAAAACTAATAGGGTCATAAGAGTCAGGGATTTCAATTACCCCAACATTATCTGGGATACACAAAACATGAAAGGCACAGAGGTGTCAGAATTCTTAAAGTGTGGACAGGAGGGCATTATGAGCAGGAGGTTTCAGGGTTTGAGGAAATATTTATCATCCTAAGACTGGTGGGTATCTGGAACTCACTGTCTAAAAGATGGGAACTCTCAAAACATTGCAGAAGTGTTGCCCTGTTACCGCCCTCGACAACAGTTATTGGCTCAGCCCAAAGCGGTCAAGAGTCAAGTCTATATCAACTAACCAAAACTTTTATTAGTTGAGTTAAAACAAAACAGACAATTCACACCATTTTGTTAGGAAAAGGTTAACAGCAGGCATACAATTCATAAAAGATGAAAATTTGAGTGCATGACCACAGAGCTTTTTTAAATATATGTTTATTAAAAATAGATGTTTTAATATTACAACAATTACAAAACAATACAAAGAAAGAGTATTAAAAAATTTAAAAATGCAAAGCAACCCCATGTCCAAAGTATAAATATATATAAAATTATGTTTAAAAAACCCAACTAACTTCATAACTAAATAAATAATAACTAACAACAAACTAATAAATAATAGTACAACTCAGCAAAACAAAACACTAACTCTTGAGTATCGAGAGCATTAATTTACATATACGTTCGCAGATTCCCCCTCTCTGGATATTGGACTCGTAAAGCACAATCGTTACGTCATATAAAAGCTCTTATTAGTGTGGCAGACAAATCTGTGTCCAGGTATTCCAAAAATAGCCGAAATTCTCAGTTTTGTGGTATACCATACTTGTTAGAAAATCCAAGGCGATATGCTCTATAACAATCTTCCGCCAACACAACAGGCCCAGGGGATTTTCAGACACCCAACCTAACAAGATGTTCTTTCTTGTGCAGAAAGTAAGGATATTGAAATTTTTTTTCCTATGCACATCTAGAGAGAATACACTGGGCAGGCCAAGAAGAAGAGAGATAGGGTCCTTCAACACCCTTACACCCAAAATCCTCTCCATTGCACCTGCCACACTGCTCCAGTATGTTTGAAGCCTATCACTGGACCAGAGACAATGGGTAAGAGTGCCCGTACTAACCTTACACTTGGGGCACTTTGAAGATACCCCGGTTTAAATTTTGATAAATGTTCCAGAACCAAGTAGATCCTGTGGAAAAGCGTGGGTCCTATTGCAAATTGATATCTTTCTTGAGTTTTCCCAAATACCTTCCCATGCTTCTGAGGAGACCTCAATGCCTAGCTCTCTCTCCCACACCCTGCAAAGCCAATTGAACTCATCTGAAAGGGCACCCCCCAATTGATGAAATAAGGTGCTGACAGAAAATGAACTCTTAGCACCGAGCACCTTCCTCACTGTGTCAGATTTGTAGGGATCAGTCAAAAGTGTAGTCTTCTTTTGAATAAAATCCCTAACTTGAAAAAAAAGGAAGAGATCCCTGCTAGCTCGTATTTCCATGCCAACTGATCAAAAGACATCATTGTGTCTTCCTCAAATAAATCACCTGTGCAAGATACACCCCTAGCTGCCCAGTGTTTGGATCCTAAATCTATCATCCCCGGTTGAAAATCCGGCATACCCATTATAGGTGGAAGGAAAGATGTTTTGTCAATATTGCCTTCCCTCTGCCGAATTGCCCTCCATGTTTTAACAACTTTGATAACTATTGGGTTATGGCAATATCCCTTAACTGTCCACATTTTATCCAAAAACAGCAAGGGGGCACTTTGCCTGAGAGGTTTCGATATCTTACCATATTGAAAAAGGGTCTCCAGAAACCCAATCATTCACGTAAGATCAAAGCGAGCTTAGTTGATAGTTTTTAATGTCCGGGAGATCCATTGCCTCTAATCAGTGACACAATTGCAGTTTAGCTGATTTAATAAGGGGCCCCATACGATGCTAAATAAAAGAGCTCAGCCGTTCCTGAACATTTGCTTCTCGAAAATCAGGGGGAGCATCCGTATAGGGTACAACAAACAGGGGAGAATATTCATCTTAATAAGAGCTATCTGATCAAACTATGAGACCAGAAGTGCCTCCTATCTTTGAAGGTCTTGTTTGATTTTGTTGAATAATTGAACAAAATTAGCTTTCGACAACCGATCAAGAACTGGAGTGATGAATATGCTGCCTGTGACCACTTAAATGGGAATCGAGATTCGCCCTCAATACCTAGCATCTTCGTAAGACCACCCATAGGCATTGCCTCTGATTTTGCAAAATTAATCTTGTACCTTGAAAAGGTGCCAAATGAGCTGATGCATTGTATCAGGCGAGTGACCAGAGCTGCTGGGTTTGACAAAAAAAATGAGGAAATTATGCGCATACAACAAAATCTTACATAATTTTGAACCCACTTCTGGAGCTGATATATTGGGATCCCTCCGAATGGCCTTTGCCAATGGTTCACTCGCCAATGTAAAAAGCAGTGGCAAAAGGGGACAGCCCTGCCGGCTGCCCCTAAAAATACTAAAATTGTTTGATCATACCCCATTGGTGATAACCACTGCGAGAGTGTCACTGTAGAGAACCTTTAGCCATCTTATAAAGGCTTCACCCAAGCCAAACCATTCTCGAGTATAAAAAAGGTATGGCCACTCAACTTGGTTAAATGCCATCTCTGCACCTAGGGAAATCACCAATCCCTGTATTGACTGCTTTGACATCTCTCTCCCCTTCCTGAACCTCTCCATCTCCATCACCGTTACTGACAAACACTGACATTTTCTACAAACTCACCGACTCCCACCATGCTTCCTGCAAACATGCTATCCCCTATTCCCAATTCCTCCGCCTCTGCTCCCAGGAGGACCAGTTCCACCACAGAACACACCAGATGGCCTCTTTCTTGAAAGACCAGATTTTCCCCTCCCACGTGGTTGAAGATGACCTCCAACACATCTCATCCATGCCCCGCACTTCTGCCCTTGAATCCCACTCCTCCAACTGCAACAAGGACAAAACCCCCCCAGTTCTCACCTTCCACCTCACCAACCTCCGGATACATCGCATCATCCTCTGCCATTTCTGCCACCACCAGAGATATATTTCCCTCCCCACCCCTATCCGCTTTCCCTAAAGACCATTCCCTCCATGACTACCTGGTCAGGTCCATGCCCCCCAACAACCCACTCTCCCCTCTCGGCATCTTCTCCTGCCACCGCAGGAATTGCAAAACCTGCAACCACACCTCCCCCTCACCTCTGTCCAAGGCCCCAAAGGAGCCTTCCACATCCATCAAAGCTTCACCTGCACTTCCACATGTCATTTACTGTATCTGTTTCCCCCAATGTGGTCTCCTCTACATTGGGGAGACAGGACTACTACTCGCAGAGTGCTCCAGAGAACATCTCCAGGACACCAGGATCAAATAATTCCAAGCCCCGTGGCGGAACATTTCAACACCCCCTCCCACTCTGCTGAAGACATACAGGTCCTGGGCCTCCTCCATCGCCACTCCCTAACCACCCAATGCCTGGAGGAAGACCGCCTCAAAATCCACCTCGGAAGTCTTCAACCCCAGGGTATCAATGTGGACTTCACCGGTTTCCTCATTTCCCCTCCCCCACTTTACCCCAGTTCCAACCTTCCAACTCAGCACCGCCCTGATGACCTGTGCCACCTATCAATCTTCCTTCCCTCCTATCAGCTCCACTCTCCTCTCCCACCTATCACTTTCACCCCAACCTCCATCTGCCTACTGCACTCTCGGGTACCTTCCCACCAGCCCTACTCTAATCTTGACTTTAATCTCCAACATCTGCAGTACCCACTTTTGCCTTGTTGTTAATACATTTGAATTACATCAAGCAGCCTCGTAACATTATTGGAGAATCTGCGGCCCTTTATGAAATCCGTCTGGTCCTCTTTAACAATAGAAGGTAACACAGTTTCCAGTCTTAAAGCAAGAGTCTAAGAGAGGATTTTAAAGTCCACATTTAAGAGTGAAATGGGCCTATAGGAAGCACAGTCCTCCAGGACCTTCCATTTTTTAAGAATAAGTGAAATATTGGCCTCTCTTAGAGATGGCAGGAGATGATCATGACTGTAGGAGTCATTGAACATGTTGAGCATCGGGCCTGACAATATGCTTATAAATTCTTTATAGAATTTGCTGGGAAGTCCATCAGGACCAGGCGCCTTTCCACTCTGAAGCTGCTTCACAGCCTTCTGCACATCTTGCTCTGATAAGGGGGCTTTGCTAAAAGGCTCTTGTTCGGGAATCACACACAGGAGCTTGAAGATCCTTGAAAAAGGACTCCAAGATCATTGAAAAAGCCCACTCCTCCTCACAACCCTCAGACTGGTATAATTCAGAGTAAAATGCCTCATTAATCTTTTTGAATCACAAGTTTGGTTCCTAGCCCCTTCCCTAATTGATATAATGGCTTGAGGAGCTTTCCTTTTCCTGGTGAGATATGCTAGGTTCTTGCCCAGTTTGTTACCATGCTCATATAACCTTTGTTTTGCGAAAGTAATCTCGTTCTTTGATGTCTGCATGAGCACGGAATTCAATGCAGACCGCAGCACCGTAATCCTCTGTAGCCAATGAGGGCTGTCAAAGTAAACCTTCTCGGCTGCCTTCAACTGTGCTTCAAGGAGATGTTACTGCTCACCCTTCTGCCACTTCCTACTGGCAGGGTAGGAAATAACTAATCCCCTGGCATAGGCTTTGGCAGTTTCCCAAAAGAAGGACGGGCTACTAACCAAGCCTGAATTAATGACTGGGAAAGTCCTAAATTCCAAAGAGAAGTACTCCACAAACTTATTATCCTTAAGGATAAAGGGATCCATTCACCAGTGCCTCGGGCCCACTGTAGCATCCTTAATCTTAACCAACAAGTACACTGGAGCGTGATCGGAGATGGTAATATTACCAATCGTACAAGATGCCACCAAGTCCAGGGGTGCCACGGGGGTCAGAAAATAATCAATCCCAGTGTGACATCTATGTGGATTGGAAAAGCAACATAGCAACTCCCCTACCTCTGGTATTAAAAAATTAAAAGTAAACCCGATCAAAGCCATTCTGCTATAATTTCAAATGTTCCCTAACATCCAAGTATGTCTCCTGTAATAAAGCAATATCCACCATTTCCTTTTCCCTCTTAATTGGTGAGTGACTCCCTTGATGTTCCAGGTACATGGTTTAATCAACTCATTAGCAATAATCTTCTGCAGTAACATTTAGATTCCAGAGAGGAGGAACTCTAATTACAAACCGCCAAGCCTTCGTGTCGCAAGATCCATCGAACATAAAAACCACATAAACTAAAACCACTACAGTTTATAAACCTACAAAGCTATCAAAGACCATATTACAACAAAAAAACAAGCCAACAATAATGCGCCAATGGCGCTGAATAGGGGAAATCACCCCCTGCCCAAAGGCGGCATCTACACATCCCAGAACCCAGCTTCTCATCCCACTACCAATAAAACAGCCAGGCATAAATTGCCTTCGAATAGATTAGTTCAGATTAGATTCCCCACAGTGTGGACACAGGCCCTTCAGCCCAACAATCCACACCGCCCCTCCAAGCAGTAACCCACCCAGATCCATTTCCCTCTGACTAAAGCACCTAACACTATGGGCAATTTAGCATGACCAATTCACCTGACCTGCACATCTTTGGACTGTGGGAGGAAACCAGAGACCTGGAGGAAACCCATGCAGACACAGGGAGAGTGTGCAAATTCCACACAGACAGTTACCCGAGGCAGGAATCAAATCTAGCCATCCCAACCATTTTCTATCCTCCCAGCTAGAGCCACATCACAAACATAAGCAGCAAAGAAAGAAAATACACCATGGAATAACAATGTGAACAAAGACATTTTGGAAGGAAAGGGGGTAAGTACCCCACTCACCCTTTAATATAACTTAACTTAGAAATTCAAAGTAAACATCCCAACCGTCCCCGAGCATAGTTTAGAACTAGATTATTACCAATTTAAAAAATAGGAAAAGAAAGCCCCGACCGGACTTGCTCTTTTATTAAAATAGAGACATACTCAAACAACACTACTATTTGCACACACTAAATTATTCAGATTAAGTTAATTTGAACAAAAAGTCTCTTGTCTTCTCCGACATTTTAAAGAGATGTGCAGATCCATCTAAGGTGATCTGAAGCATCGCCGGATACCTCAGAGAGCACTGGATCCCTAAATCCCTCAGTCTTTTCTTGATGCCATCGTAGGATTTTCTTTTCCGGATTACCGCCACTGAAAAGTTCCAGAAGGATATGATCTTAGATCCCTCATATACTAGGGCCTTCGATCCTTCCCTGGATTTTGGAAGTATGTACGATTCTCTCCTTATATCTACAGTGATGAAACAGCACCAAGAGAGGACGAGGACATTGGTCCAGACCTAACCTGCATGCTGTGACTCAGTGAGCCCTCTCAATCTTCAAGCTTCTCATTCCAGCCTCCAAGTTAAGGAATTTCAGCAACCAGTTCTCAACAAATTCCACCTGCCACTCACCCTCCTTAGCCTCCGGCAGACTGACAATCCAAATATTTTTTCTCCTGCCCCTGTTATCGAAGTCATCAACCTGGTCAAGCAAATTACAGACATGCAACTCCAGGGCCTGGATCCTATCCTTGGAGGAACCAGTATCAGCTTCCACCACTGTGGTTCTGTGATCTACCTCATGTGTTCCTTCCTTTAGGTCTCCCAGCTGCTGTTCATGCTTCTCCAACATGATAGCGATCGGGACCAGCTTCTCCTCTATCTGCTTGCCCAACATCTCGTGAGATTTCACGAGCTCCTTTACCAGGACCTGGTAGGAAATCGAGTCCAGGGCCTGGCTTTGGACGTACCTGCTCCTTTCTTCAGTATTCCTGGACAGTGAAAACTGAAGTAGGTTGTTCTCTGACAGTTTCCTGGGACTCTACAACCTTTCCATGATCTATCGCGTGGTCCGGGTTGGGCGGGTTAGGACTTCGGCCTGTTTGCAATGTGATGCAGAGGTCTGTAACGTGATATTTTTAGATCACCGCCATCTTGGATCCCCCTGACCACAGAGTGTGACGTTTCCTGAAGAGTTAACAGAGGCACGCAGGTGAGACTAGTTTAGTTTTGGATTCTGTTCAGCAAAGACTGGTTGGACCAAAGGATCTGATTCTGTGCTGTATGACTCAAATAGAAGCTTACATTTTTTAGGCAATTTCTCCCAAGTCCTCTCCAAACCTCTAAGTGTAATGTTTACAACTTCATGAAGTCTGGTCTCATGGGTTTTCCCTGAGAGCACACCGAAATCCTGCATTTTTATCCTTTTCCCTTATCTCCCATATAATCTTGTTCTTCCAAGTTCATTGCTCATCTGAGAGCTGTTGTCTTTCCACTGTGGGCACCTTTCGGACTACCCAATTTTTCTTCCTCCAAATAAGGACTTGCACCTTATGTCACCCTCAGGGCCAGTGGCTGGTGCTCGGGTAACTTCAGTTCACCAGCTTGCTGCTTTTACGTGAGAGAAACCCCTGGCCAACATCTCCACCCTCTCGATCCAAAGATATCTATCTTAGGATCATCATTTTCCCTTCAATCTGCTAACTGCTCAAGGAGCCGTCATTGATAGTCAGTCACTGTCTTGCTTTCGTGTTATGTGTAAATGTGTACATAAAATATCTGAGAAAATGTCTGACTACTTAATTCAATCCTCTTTATAGTACCAATCGTCCCTTCAGTTTCATTACACTTAGCCTTTCAACTTCCACATAATATCATTTTTCTACCTTCTGAGCTGATACACATTAAATATGTCAACTATCAGTGCACACTAGGGCAATGTTACAGTCACATGAGATGATACTCTCACCCATGGATGTATTTAAACATTAGAACCCCAGTTCCAAAATTTAACTCCCAAAACTGGGGTCATGCAACACCTCATTTGCCTTATAGCACGAGCTCTAATTGTTTTGGTGCATTCAGTTCATTGATGGATTATCTCCTTTCCTCCTCTGCAATTTGTATTTCCTTCAATATTGCTCTTATTATGACTAATGCAAGGTTCACCCTTCAATAAGTTCACCAGGTCTGAGGTCACGTTTTTGATGGCTATATTGTGTCCCTTAGACTTTGAAGTTGAAATACAATTCTGGTCTCCCTGCTATAGGAAGGATGTTGAGAACCTTGAATGGGTTCAGGAAAGATTTACAAGGATCTTGCCAGGGTTGGAGGTTTTGAACAATAGGGAGAGGCTGAGTAGGCTGGGACTATTTTCCTTGGAGCATCAGAAGCTAAGGGGTGACCTTATAGAAGTTTATAAAATCATGAGGGGCATGAATAGGGTGAATAGACAAGGTATCAATAAAACCCCAAAACTAGAGGGCATGGATTCAGAGTGAGAGGGGAAGGATTTAAAAAGGACCTAAGGGGCAACTTTTTCATGTGGACGGTGGTGCTTGTATCGAAGGAGCTGTCAGCAGAAGTGGTGGAGGCTGGTACAACTACAACATTTAAAGTCATCTGGATGGGTACATGAGTAGGAAGGGCTTAGAGGGATAGGGGCTGAATGCTGGCAAATGGGACTAGATTTAATTAGGATATTGGTCAGCATGGATGAGTTGGACCAAAGGGTCTATTTCTGTACTTTATATCTCTATGACTCTGTAAATTGTCAACATCTGTTTTTTCCTCATTTAATTCATTTGCATAACTTGTCCTAAAATTCACTACATTTGAATTCCATAACTTCTGAACAGATTAAATTCAGATTTGTGCTCCTTAATTTTGTTTTTCTTCCCCAGTTCTCTATCCACAGGCCGTCTCAGTTAATGATAGAAAATAACATTGTACACAGACATAAACATTGAGGAGGTGGTGCTGGATGTCTTAAAACACATAAAGGTGGATAAATCCATGAGCCTTGACCAGGCATATCCTAGACCTTTGTGGGAAGCTAGGAAATTGAGTGCTGGGCACTTGCTAAGGGATTTGTATTATTAATAGCCACAGGTAAGGTGCCGGAAGACTGGAGATTGGTGGTTAACGTAGTGCCACGTGGAAGGAAAAGCCAGGTAACTAAGGACTAATGAGCCTGACATTAGTGTTGGGTAAGTTAGAGGAGGGGATCCTGAGGGACAGCATTTACATGTATTCGGAAAGGCAAGGATGATTAGGGTCAGTCAACATCGCTTTGTGCTTGGGAAATCATGGATCACTAATTTGATTGAGTGTTTTGAACAAGTAAAAAAGAGAACTGATGAAGGCAGAGCAGTGGAATTGATATTTATGGACTTGAGTGAGGCATTTGACAACATTCCCCATGGTAAATTGGTGAACAAGGTTAGATTTTAGAATACTGAGAGAACTAGCTATTTGGACACAGTACTGGCTCAAAGGCAGAAGACAGAGGATGGTGGTGGAGGATTGCTTTCCCTGTAGAGGGCAGTGTATTAGGAATCTGTACTCTGCTGCTGCTGCTGCTATTGGAACTTGGAGGCTGAAGTGGCAACACCTGTAACTGAGAGCAGCTAGTGCTAATTGAGGCCAAGAGTATGGACCCATTGGTGTTGCAGCCCATTTGAACATGGTGTCCTCCATTGCCTTGTTTTTGGAAGCCTGGTGTCTGCATTTTTATTGGTGAGTTGAAGACTGCTGTAATTACAGCTACTGCTGCTGCTTGGGGCCTGGAACCCAGTGGCCTCAGGTCCCAGGCCTGCCTGGAAGGACTCACAACAGGGACTTGCTGCTGTCATTGCCCTGAGGAGGCTGGTGGCCTGCAATTCTACCAAGCCAGTGCCTGAAGCCTTGGGGGCAAGAGCGAGGGAAAACTAGAGATTGAGAAAGGGTTAAAGATTGTAAATGAGAGAGAACTAAATGGAGGATAATGAGGCAAAGGTTTAATAAGAGAGTGATAGGAAAGGGTTTTAAAAAAGGGAGAGGGTTAAATACACAGAATAGGGAAAGGGGTTAAAATAGAGAGAGGGCTAAAAACAGGGTTATAGGGAAAAGACAGAAAAAAAAAAGGGTGGCATGGTGCCTCAGTGGTTAGCACTGCTGCCTCACAGTACCAAGGACCTGGGTTCGATTCCAACTGCGGGCAACTGTCTGTGTGGAGTTTGTACATTCTCCCCGTGTCTGCATGGATTTCCTTTGGTGGTCTATTTTCCTCCCACAATCCAAAGATGTGCAGATCAGGTGAATTGTCCATGCTAAATTGCCCATAGTGTTAGGTTCATTAGTCAGGGGTAAATGTCAGGGAATGGGTCTGGGTGGGTTACTCTTCAGGGAGTTGGTGTGAACTTGTTGGGTCGAAGGGCCTGTTCCCCCACTGTAGGGAATCTAATCTAATCTAATTGTGGACTTTTCTATTCTGTCTGCTGTCGGGGAGGTGTGTTCCTAAAACCTGGACTTTCTTCTTCATTTGGTGGGTTCAGGCCTGGACGCTAATAGTTTAGGGCCTGACCGTGATATAGTTACATTTCAGTTAACCCTAACCCTATCGCAAAAACATAAAACCCTAAGCCTGGTCTTGGTCCTAACCCTAATCTAAACCTAGCCCTAGTTCTAACCTTATCCCAAACCCTCGCCTAAGCACAAAGACTAAAGCTAACTCTAAGTCTAAACCTAATGCTAAGACTAACCCGAACCCTGTCCTAACACTGACACTAACCCTAACCCAAGACCTATCCCCAACCCATGCCCTAGCTAAACCTCTCTAACAAACCTAAATCCTTGGCATCACCTCAAACAGACGTAACCCTAATTATCATCCTAGTCTTAAATCTAACCCTAAAACTAACACCAGCCCTAACTCTAAACTGACCCGAACCCTAACAATAGCCCTATCCTAAAGCAAACTTTAACCCTAGATCAAACCCAAACTCTAAACCAAGCCCAAGCACTAACCCTATGCCTAACGCTGACACGAACCCTAACCCTAGCCCTGATCCAATCCGAAGCCCTTGCCATAACCCTAACCCTAACTGTAACCATAGCATTAACCCTAACCCTAACCCTAAACCTGACGCTAACCACCACCCTAACACCAGGTGGAACACTAACCTAGCCCTAATGCAAGGCCTAGCCTGAACTCCATCTTGAGCCTGAGCCCAAATCGTATCACTAACCGTAATCCTGACCCTAGCCATATCCCTGACCCAAACTCAAAACTAACCTGACACCTAGCCCTAACCCTAATCCATTGCTAGCCCAAGCCCTATCCCGAACCCTAGCCAGAACACTAAATCTAACCCTAAACCTAGCACTAGCACTAGCACTTGTCCAAGACCTAGCCCTATCTCCACCCTGAGTCATAACCCTCACCCTAAACATGGCCCTAGCCATAACTCGAAACCAAACCTGTCCCTAATGATAAACATAGCTCTAACACTAACACTAATCCTTACCCTAATTCTAAATCCAGCCGTAGCACTAAACCTAGCATATTCGTAACCATAGACCTAGCCCTAACGCTAACACTAGCTCTAGTTCTGATCCTAACCCAAGCGCAAGACATAATGCTACCGCTAACCCTACACTAGCCCTAGCCCTAATCCAAACACTAACTCTAAATCTCACCCTAGCCCTAAAAGTAACCCAAAACCTAGCCTAACCTCTAACTCTAACCCTAAATCTAGCCCTTTCCCTAATCATAATCCTACCCTAACGCTAGTCTTAGCCCTGATCCAAACACAAACCCAAGATAATAGCATTACCCCAACCCTACTATAGCCCCAGCCTGATTCTAATCCTAATGCTAGCCCTAACCCTGACCTAAGCCCTTAGATAAGTTGAGCCCTAGCCCTAACTCTAACCACAGCCACAAACTTAACCCTAACCCATCACAAACCATAGCCCGTGACCTAAACCTAACTCTAGCCCTAGAAGGAGCCCTAGCCATGGCCCTGCTCCAAGGTGTAGCCCGAGACCTTACCCAAGCCCTAGCCCTAACCCTAGACCCAACCCCAGCTCTATGCCTAATCCTAATGCTAAATCTAATTCTAAACCTCACACTAACACTAACCCTAACCCAAGTCCTAACATTGCCCCTAACACTAACCCAAGACCAGCTCTAGCCCAAGCCCCAGCACTACTAAACTTGGCCCTACCTTTAGCCCTATTGCTAGCTCTGGATGTAACCCTCATCCTAAACCTAAACATAGCCCGAGCCATAAACCTCAACCTAGCTGTATCCCGAACCATAAACCTAGCTCGAACCCTAACGCCAGCCCTAGCCCTGGCCCTGATCCAAACCCTAGCCCGAGCTGTAAACCTAACCCAAACCCAAGATATAGTGCTACCCCAACCTTACTCTAGCCCTAGCCCTGATCATATCACTAACTGTGATCCTAATCTAACACCAGCCCTGGATCTAACCCCAACCATAGTGTCTAAAGTTAATCTAACCCATCACTAATGGTAGCCCTAGCCCTAGCCTGAGAGCTAGCCCTGGCCCAAGGTGTAGCCCAAACCTAGCCCTACCCTAATCTTAACATTCGACCTCTTGCTAATCCTAACACTAACCCTAAACCTTGCCTTAACACTAATGCGTTATGTCACTTCTGGACTGGCTGGCGAAGGAAGTGAGGGAGGAGGTGCTTCCCCTCCTTGAAGCTATGGTGGGATGTGGATAAGACTTATGTCCGTGTTCTCTGTCAGCAGGACATGTGGAGGTCAACAAATGCAGAATTGGGGAGTTGGCAAAGGAGGTGCTCGACCTGGAGTCACGCTGGAATGTGGAGTCGCTGGGAAAAAAAGCAGAGTCCATCTGCAGCTCCATGTGCTGCTAGCCGAAGATTGATCTCTCATCTCAGATGCCCAAGTGAGGGGCTATTGTAAAGCCTTCTCCTCTCCAAATTCATCCATCGAGGAAGCTGGGAATGTCTGGTGGGAGGACCTGCTGTAGGTAAGCCCTGAGGGTGCCCAGAGGCTCGATGCCTCTCTAAGTTTGGAGGAGCTCTGAGTTTGCCCTCGACCGTTTCTCCAAGGGCAAGTTCCCAAAGCCGGACGAGCTGACCGAGGAGTTCTTCAGGACATTGTGGGAACAACTATGTGCAAGTCCTGGAGGAATGTAATGGGACCAGAGTGATGCCCCATTCTCAGCACAGGGCCGTCATTACTCTGTTGCTGAAGAAGGAGGATATTCAGTTGTTAAAGAATTGGCATCTGGTCTCCTTCCTCAGCACAGACTACGACGTCTTTGCCAGGGCACCATGCTGGACCACATAGTCCACCTAGAACAGTCCTACACTGTCCTGGGCTAGTGCACCCATGACAATATCCACATTGCCCAGGAGTGATCCATTATCCCTGAGGGCTGGCCTGTCGAGCAACTTTCTCTCCCTTGATCAGGAAAAGGTGTTCAATGGAGTGGGTCAAAAGTATCTGTTCAGATCCCTGTGAGCTTTTGGGTTTAGAACGTACTTTGTTGCCCAGATTCAATTTCTGTACGCCACCACGGAGTACCTAATGAAGGCTAATGGGTCCCTTACAGTTCCCCTGTGCTTTGGGAGAGGTGTCATGTCTGGCCCTTGTCTGGCCAGTTTTATTCTCTCTGCGTGGAGCCATTCCTGTGCCTCTTATGTAAGTGGCTTTCAGCTTTGGTTCTGCGTGGGTCAGGGCTGGAGGTGGTTTTGTCTGTGATGATGTGCTCCTTGAGTTCACAGACCTGGCTGACCTGTGGAGGTTGCGCAAGTGCCATGAATGTCTCCTCTACGGAGTCCTCCACAAGGATAAACTGGAGCAAGTGTTCTCGACTTCTGGTCGGTCTCTGGTAGATGAACTCCCTGCAGAGGAGCCCTGGTGCTTCACATGGAGTACCACTCACCTCCTCTACCTGGGAGTCTCTCTTTGCCCTGCTGAGGCATCCTGGCTGGTGAATTAGCATGAATTGGGGACCAAGGTGGCCACTGGCCTAGTGCGCTGGACCGGACTGCTCCGAGTGTTGTCCTCCAGGGTGCAATTGCTGGTCACAAACCATCTGGTGGCCAACATGTTGTGGTACCTGCTGCTCACTTTTTGGTCTCACCCACTGGCTTTCTCACCACCGTCCAGTAAAAACTCATCGAGTTCCTGTGGAGACAAGAGACAGCGCTGGGTCACTTCTGTGGTTCTGAGTCTCCCATTTGAAGAGGGTAGTCAGACGCTGGCGTGACACTGCACCCAGGTAACGAGGTTCCACCTTCAGACCCTGTAATGATACCTTTACATTGAGTCTCATGATGTATTTCTTCCATCAAGTGCACGACCTCTGTTCCAACACGCAATTTCTGTTTGTGGATTGGTCCCAGTCTCAGGTCATCTTTCAGGGATTGTCTGGTTTCTATCTGAGCTGAAAACGTGTTGCTGGAAAAGCGCAGCAGGTCAGGCAGCATCCAAGGAACAGGAGAATCGATATCTTGGGCATAAGCCCTTCTTCAGGAATGAGGAAAGTGTGTCCAGCAGGCTAAGATAAAAGGTAGGGAGGAGGGACTTGGGGGAGGGGTGTTGGAAATGCGATAGGTGGAAGGAGGTCAAGGTGAGGGTGATAGGCCGGAGTGGGGTGGGGGCGGAGAGGTCTGGAAGAAGATTGCAGGTTAGGAAGGCGGTGCTGAGTTCGAGGGATTTGACTGAGACAAGGTGGGGGGAGGGGAAATGAGGAAACTGGAGAAATCTGAGTTCATCCCTTGTGGTTGGAGGGTTCCCAGGCGGAAGATGAGGCGCTCTTCCTCCAACCATCGTGTTGCTCTGGTCTGGCGATGGAGGAGTCCAAGGACCTGCATTTCCTTGGTGGAGTGGGAGGGGGAGTTGAAGTGTTGAGCTACGGGGTGGTTGGGTTGGTTGGTCCGGGTGTCCCAGAGGTGTTCGCTGAAACGTTCCGCAAGTAGGCGGCCTGTCTCCCCAATATAGACGAGGCCACATCGGGTGCAGTGGATGCAATAGATGATGTGTGTGGAAGTACAGGCGAATTTGTGGCGGATATGGAAGTGTCCCTTGGGGCCTTGGAGGGAGGTAAGGGGGGGAGGTGTGGGCTCAAGTTTTGTATTTCTTGCGGTTGCAGGGGAAGGTGCCGGGAGTGGAGGTTGGGTTGGCAGGGGGTGAGGACCTGACGAGGGAGTCATGGAGGGAGTGGTCTTTTTGGAACATTGATAGGGGAGGGAAGGGAAATATATCCCTGGTGGGGGGGTCCATTTGGAGGTGGCGGAAATGACAGCGGATGATACGCTGTACATAGAGGTTGGTGGGGTGGTAGGTGAGGACCAGTGGGGTTCTGTCCTGGTGGCGGTTGGAGGGGCGGGGCTCAAATTCCTCAAACTCAGCACTGCCTTCCTAACCTACAATCTTCTTCCAGACCTCTCCGCCCCCACTTTCTTCATTCCTGAAGAAGGGCTTGTGCCTGAAACGTCGATTCTCCTGTTCCTTGGATGCTGCCTGACCTGCTGCGCTTTTCCAGCAACACATTTTCAGCTCTGATCTCCAACATCTGCAGTCCTCACTTTCTCCTCGATGGTTTCTATCTGAACCTGATCACAGTCTGGGACACATTCAGCTCGAGTCAGAGCTTTTCCCCCTGTGGGAGAGCTGGCTCTCATCAGGGAGCCCTGCTCAGGAACAGGATCCTGAACACAGATTGTGCTGGCTGGGGGTGGAGAGAGCTCGGGTTACAGGGATGATCAGAGTCGGGAACCCACTGGATGGCAGAGGAGTGGACTGGATAACACCGACCAGGTTGACTGCAAGGGTGTCGGTCCCCCTCTGGATCGTGCCCCGAGCCATCCAGAGTCTAATGGACAAGGCATTCAGCCCCCACACCTCACGTACACTCGAGGCAGCTCAGGTGTGCAGTGACCTTACAGACAAACTGATCACCATCTCTCCAGAATTTCACATTGTACCGTACACAGCTGACTCTCCCCTGTGACATGGGTGCTCCACAGTCTGAGTCATCTCAGAGATATCCTCCCGGTGCCCTTTTGAACTGCACGGTGGTGTTATTTGTATATACACTCTCCACTGCTGTGCTTTCACCCACCACCTGGACGTGCCTTGGTGTAATGTTTCACTCTACGGTGGCTGAGTTCTCCAATGGAGGGCCGTCTACGAAGGTGTCCTCTCCTCTTACATCGGGGATCTGGGGTGGAGAATGCTACATGCAGCAATCTCGGTGAATGAGTAATTTTACCAGGCGCCAGACCACGTGCATGTTCTGTGGCCTGGAGGAGATGGTGCATCTGTTTGAAACACCTTTTTAACTCTTTGAAGGGGCTGTTGTTAAAAGTTCAGTGCACTTCAGCCCCACACTCCTGATCCATGGGCACCTGATGGGAGAGGGGCAGACAACTCAGTCTTCTCATGGCTTTGCTCCTGGGTCTGACCAAGATGCCCATCAACAGGCTGAAGAGAGGCTCATTGTTCTCGACTGTCTGCCCACCCTTTCTCAATTATGTCCTTGCTCGGGTATCCCTGGAAAGGGAGTACACGGTCCTCACTGGCACAGTCAAGGCCTTCCAAGTTGGTTTGGTACCACGGGGGCCAGAGTTCATTATCCACCTGGATAATGGTATTCTGATTTAGCTCATTGGCTCTGATGTGTGAATTTCCATTCTGGCTTTTCAGTTTGTATTTGGTGCCCGGGGAAGAAGGCTATCTTATTTTAACTTTGTCCCAATTTTGGACACATTGGAATAGTCCAGGGGCTTTTTTTGTCAGCCCTGCACTGTCCCTGCCTCAGACACACTTGATGGGGATCAGTGTGAAGGGAATTTTTATCTTTAATTGAAATGAGCAGGGGAAAGTCCTCTGGATTTTAAACCATTGTTGTCCTTGTCCCAGGAATGTTTGATGGGGACGAAGCAGAGGGGATTTGTTTGTTTAGTTGTTTATATTTTTGTTTATTCATTTGTTTTTGTTTTTGCTTGAGTTTATTCTTATTTTGGCTCCTTGTCCCTTCCTCAAGAGATATTGGTGAGGACAGTCAAGCTGGAGCTATGTTTTGTTTGTTTACCTGGTTTTGTTTTTCCCCAGCGTAACAACGTTTTTATTTTTGTTTAACAGGGTCAAGAGAGCTTTATTTTCTATTTTGGAAGAGCAGAGTAGGCTTTGATCTGTGTTTCCCTTGGTGCTGTACCTGTCCTGGGATTGTCTGATGGGGACAGTGTAGGGGGGTCTTTGTTTTTCTCTGTTTACACCTCTAACTTTAAAGAGTGGAGTGCTGCTTTTCCGGTTGGAGGCCTGTCACCAGTGATGTGCTCTCAGGATTGTTGCTGAGTCCACTGCTTTTTGTCATTTATATAAATGATTTGGAGGTGAACACAGGAGGTATGGTTAGTAAGTTTGCAGATGACACCCATATTATATTGGAGGTGTAGTGGACGGCAAAGCAGGTTACCCCGGAGTACAACAGGATCTTGATCAGATGGGCCGATGGGCCTAGGAGTGGCAGATAGAATTTAATTTAGATAAAGGTGAGGTGCTGCCTTTTGGAAAGGCAAATCAAGGCAGGACTTTTACACTTAATGGTAAGGTCCTGGGGGAGTGTTGCTGAACAAAGAGACCTTGGAGTACAGGTTCATAGCTCCTTCAAAGTGGAGTCACAGGTCGACAGGATAGTGAACAAGGCATTTAGTATGCTTTCCTTTATTGGTCAGTGCATTGAATAAAGGAATTGGGAGGTCATGTTGCGGCAGTACAGGACATTGGTTAGGCCACTTTTGGAATATTCTGTTCAATTCTGGTCTCCTGCTACAGGAAGGATGTTGTAAAACTTGAAAAGATTCAGAAAAGATTTACACTGATGTTTCCAGGTTGGAGGGTTTGAGCTATAGGGAGAGGCTGAATCTCTGGAGCATCAGAGACTGAGGGGTGACCTTATAGAAGTTTATAAGATCATGAGGGGCATGGATTTGGTGAATAACCAAGGTCTTTCCCCCAGGGTAGTGGAGTCCAAAACTAGGGGACATAGGTTTAAAGTGAGATGGGAAAGATTTTAAAGGGACCTAAGGCACAAATTTTATACACAGAGGGTGGTGTGTGTATAGAATGAGCTGCCAGAGGAAGTGGTCGAGGCTGGTACAGTTACAACATTTAAAAGGCATCTGGATGGGCTCATCCAGGAAGGGTTTAGGCAGTTGTGTTGATGTATATTGTATTCCACAAATCCGGACGACACAAGTTTCAGTACAATGGTCGATACTTTATTATCGGACAGTCGACGAGCGATTCTCAATGTCCCAAAAGTATTCATGCATCTACTTGTGGTGACACTTCTCCACGAATCTCTGTTATACACACAAAGGCAGTGCTTTTTATAGGAATAATACAAAAGATCTATCAGTCACATGGTTGATTGTTGTTACATTGTTTAAGATGGGCAATTATAATTTTACAAGGCTCGGTGTATATCAATGACCTGTGATAACAAGTGAATGGATTGTCGTGTTCTTCATGATCATGTGTTGATGGTAAAAAGGGTTTTACCTATTTTCAATGGGGTATTCACATACCTATGTATATGGAGGGGAAGCAAGATAATGGGAGCAAGAGGCAGTTTAACAGAGTTGTGACCAAGACACTCAGTCTTGTCTGGGGAGGACAAATACCTCTACCTTTGGCTGCAGAGGAGTCCACATGTGTGGCTCCAATGGATTCCTTCTCTAAGATTCAGTCAGCCTCCTCCCTACTGAGATATTCTGTCTATTCTGTAAGTGGATAGACATGCAATTGATAGTGTAGTGAATTTCTTTGGGAGTGGAATGTTTAACCCTTGAGTCCCCAGTATGGCTTGAAAGAGAAGTAAAACATGGAACTGATCCCTTTGTGGCTCTTAACTGCTTGAAACGTGGGCCAAATGTTGGCAGACGGGACAAGATTAATTTAGGATATCTGGTCAGCATGGACAAGTTGGACTGAAGGGTCTGTTTCCATGCAGCACAGCTTTATGACTCTGTGACTCCCTTCATCTGTGTCCATCTGAGTATATTTCCTCAATATGTTTCCTTCGTTGCCAATTCTATGAATGATCATTGAGTGCTAACTGCCTCCATATGCAAATATCCCACTTCGCCACACAGTACATATTACCAAATAATATTGCTCCAAGAACTTACCATGAATATTTGCTTATGCTTCCCCTTTTTATTCTGACATCTGTATGTGATTTGATGGGCCCTTTCACTGAGCTTACTATCATTCCTCCAACAGTCCACATTCTTTCATTACTGCAACATTTTGACACAATAGACAATCTCACCTTGTAATTTGAATTGTCTTACCTCTCTAACAGAAATACTACTATCTTTGTTTAGAAGTCACTTTCTCTATGATTAATGTGTCGGTGTCTTGTCATTTAAGTTATCCTTTTGTGCTCTTGCAGTACACACTAATCCTTTTGTCATTTAGGTGTTCAGATCTGAGACCCATCCTTCAGTTTTTATTTATAATTTCTTCACACATTTGTTACCTCTAAGATAACAATTACTTGTGCATACTTACATCGGTTACCCAAGACCATGTAACACATTCTTGACTCTTGTATGATGTTATCAAAAGATTTATGAGATTTTAATTATCTCTGTACCTATAGTCCTAATGCCTCAGGTAGTGGCTTGGTCATCAAATTCAGTTCTTATAAAAGGAAAGCAACTATTATCATCATATCTAATTCCAGAGATCTGGAGAGATTTGTATCCAATGGAACATAATCTCATCATATTTTGAAATAAAAGTCAAATATTTCTGTTTGATTCAGGCAAAAAATACTTGCCTCCACTACTACTTTTGGTAGCTCAAACCATACAGGCACGACCTTCTATGTGGAAAACGTTGCCCCTTAGGTCCCTTTTAGGGTGACACAGTGGCTCAGTGGTTAGCAGTGTGCCAGGGACCAGAGTTCAATTCCAGCCTAGGGTGATGGTCTGTGTGGAGTTTGCACATTCTCACTGTGTCTGCATAGGTTTCCTCCGGGTGCTCCAGTTTTCTCCCACAATCCAGAGCTGTGTAGGTTAGGTGAATTGGCCATGTTAAATTGCCCATAGCATGTAGGTTAGGTGCATTAGTTAGGAGTAATGTAGGGAAATGGGCCTGGGTGGGTTACCCTTCAGAGGGTCAGTGTGGACTTGTTGGGCCAAATGGCCTGTTTCCACATTGTAGGGATCCGATTATTCTAAACCTTTCCTCTCTCACCCTAAACCTATGCCCTCTAGTTCTGATATTTGATATATCTCGATGTAAATTTATCCAAATTTAATATTTTGGTTGCTCAAAGTCACACTTTATGCATTGAAACATGTATTGAACTGTGTGCACTCACTTTATCATTTTCCAGAATCCTTTTAAATTTTAGGGTAACTATTCCTTTAAATATTTCAGAATGCCAGGCCTTGCGAGTCTTATTTTTTTTCACCAGGATATGCTTAAGTGTAACCAGGCTTAGTGGCTTTGAAATTCTTGATAGTTAATCCATTTAATGTTTTTACAGTAGTTCTCCAAAGCTGAGAGGTCTCGTTAATGAATGGGTTGAGGGGTTAAATGGATCAAGTATCAAGAATTTCAAAGTCACTGAACTGATCAAAATTTCAAACAATATTTGGTGGAATTTCAGAAATGAAGAACTCCATGGTGCCATTCACAGAAAAGCAACGAGGACCCCTGATCCCCAAGCGAGCATTGTGGTTTTTTTAATATAAACCTGTCCAAAGATGTCACGTTATACCTTTGGAACAGTTGGAACTTGAGCCCAGGTTTTCTGGTGCAGAGGTAGGGACACCACATGGTTTCCCCCCACCCCCAAGCTTACATTCCAATTTGCCTAAATAAAAATAGCTCACCTGATCAATGAGCTCATAATCTGTTTACTCATTGATAATATGCACGAATCAATATTGAATTTTTCTACTTAACTGCTGTGACTTTAGTGACTTAAAGTACACTTTAACTTTTTTGCTATATCTTGAGAATCAGAAAGGTACTATATGAATGGAAATTGTTGTTATTTATTTGCACATCTTTTAGTGAAGTGTTTTGTTCCTGATTGGTGGTTCAATCTTCTCAGTGGCAGGCTATCATGTTATGGTATGTGTCAGATAATTGCAGGTACCATGGCTACAACGTTCCTCTCATTGAAATTGCTGGTCTAGATTTTGCACTTAGCAGTGTCAGGTGATCCAACTCTTTTCTAAATTATGATCATTAGAGATCATTTTCAGTCTGGAATCCTCTACAGGGACCATTGGCAAATGTAAAAAGAGCAACCAATGACATGTCTCGTCAAACAATCTTGCTGAAGAATCTTTTACTGAGTCATGCAGAGTCTAAACCAGGAAATATATATTAAAATAGTTTAATTCAATGTAAAATGCATTGGAAGCAAATTTAAGAATGGGGAGGAGGAAATTGTATTTCAATGCAAATGTCTTGTAATTAAATTCTGAGAATGAGAGTTAATACTTGTAAAATTAAAAAGGCATTGAATTAGATTCTTTATTTATCCTTCAATTTATTTAAATTTATGCTACAATTTGCTTAAAATGAGAAAACAATGGGCCAACCTTATTCCTGTCAAGTCAATCATCTATTTCCTTAACCAGAGAATTTTAATTGTAGAGAAAGAAACAGATCTGCCGATAATGTAAGAAATAGAATTAATGAGAACCAAATTAAATGCAGGAAGAAGCAAAGAGAAAGACAGTCAACCAGTAATAATAATTTAAAAGTTCAATGTTTAAAAGAAGCATCAAGGACCAATTTGCTACCTGTGGGAGTTATACTCCACAGTTTCCTCATTCCCCTCTTGGCCTTCAAAGGTGAGTGGTACACCAGAAACATAAATCATATAATTAACTGAGTTACTGTAACATAAATTACCAACCCTAAATTGCTATGGCAATATTAACTCATATACAACATTTTGTATTAGCGAACAAGTATCAATAGGGAAATTAACAGCAAATTCTTATTTTTGAATGCTGTATTGCAACTGCTTACCGAGTCTTCACATAATAATAATGACAGGAACTGTGAGCTCAGCATTACCTTTCCAGCAATATCTGGGACAAGAGGTGTTTTACATTCTGTGTGGTCTGGATTTTACACGCTGAGGTTGCTTTGTGCAATTTTAATATCTTCTTTCTCAGATCTCAGATTTGGATTTGAACCTCCAAGCTGTGATTCCAAATATTTACTTTGGCTGAATACACTACAGTGAAGTTGAAATGATATTTGCCCACAAGATAGTTGTTTCCAGTTACATTTTCATCTCAAGGTATTAAACATCTTTTTCAAACTATTCCCAGGCACAGAATCAAGGCCACTGTAATTGAAGCAAATAATGGAAAGCTTCTATTGAAAGCAAAATTGATCAACAAAGGTCCAGTAATTGTGTTGTAGCTTTTACCACTTAATTATATTTTTACAGCAGTCAGATTCATTGTATTGCCAATTTATTTTGCTCCAGTAGCTTCCCACTTTGGTATCTTAGTTCAGCATTTTATATCTAATGTGGTTTGACCTGATAACATTTTGAGATCAATAAAGCATCAGACATTGTTACAGTGAGTAATGACAAGTAATAAAGCAGTCCTCCTTCAACAATTAGAACATTTTTATTATGACACAAAATCTTGTTATTTTTAATTTCAGTCTCATTCATATCACATCAAATTCTTTGTCAATTTTTGCAGGTGTTATTGAAGCAATAATAAATCTCTCCCTACCTCCATTGACCAGGAGAGAGAAAAAAACATTTTTGTACAATTTATTGCACAAACAATGGAATAAGTGTTAACTTTTGTTTATATCCAGAATTATTCCATGAAGTCTATTAAAATGAAATATAAAATAGAAGATAAACCTTCATGATTATGCCTAAGGAACAGGCAGTGAACTGGCTGCAGGCATTGCTTCCTGTCTTCTGTAATTTTAAAAGTAAAGAATGGTGAAATGTTGGACCAATGCACCATGGGTAAATCTTCTGTATATCGATGCTCAAAGTCATCCTGCCAGTACAAAAGGAACTGTACAATTAGAAAAGGGAAATGATTTGTGAATAGTTAGTAATAAGGAACTAATGCAGTATTACTCATCATTTTAAGCTGTAAATTCTTTCTCAATTTCAGCTGCTTCAGACAATGCTGCAAGCAGTCTGTGTGCCTCACTCAAACAAATTACATTCTACGTAATGTCTTGCATATTGCATTGTAAATGTAACAAATTATGATTTGCCATAGCAAATGATGAAATTTGAGTCTAATAAAATCTAGAATTAAGAGTCTAATGATGACCATGACCGTTAACGATTGTCAGACAAAATCTATCTGGTTCATTAGTACTCTTGAGGGAAGGATTGCTCTCCTGATCTGGCCTGGTTTACATGTGACCCATGACAATGTAGTTGACACTTAACTGCCCTCTGTAGGGTCTGCCAGTGACACACTTGTCCCCATGAACAATTTTTTTAAAAATCTTTCAATGGTTTCCCATTTTCCCAAGCATTACATTGTCCTTAGAGTATTCCCCTTCTATTGTCAGGACCATCTCAAAGAGTAAGAGCAGTTTCTATGAGTGTACTTATGAACCCAACTATGCCTCACACCTGTCTTCCTTCTCAACCTCTCACCTGCACACCACCCCCATTTATGCTCTTTATCAGATTGTTAAATACCCAGTAAAGCAGAATCAGAAATTTCTTCCAAGTAAATTCTTGGAATTTCAAAACCATTTTCTTTAGCAGCGAAGTATACTCTTAGATTCCCAATGGTGTGGGAACAGTCCCTTCGGCCCAAGAAGTCCACACCAACACTCCGAAGGGTAACCCACCCAGATCCATTTCCCCTACTCTATATTTACCCCTGACTAATGCACCTAACCTACACATTCACCTAATTTACACACCTTTGGACTGAGCGAGGAAGCTGGAGGAAACACACACAGACGTGGGAGAACATGCAAACTCCACACTGACAGTCACCCGAGGCTGGCATTAAACCCTGATTCCTAGTGCTGTGAGGTAGCAGTGCTAACATTTGAGCCACCATGCCTCCCCAAAGTGCACTCTGCCCTCTTCATGGCAAAAGTGTGAAGCTGAGCCACATTGTTTGAAACTACAATATTATATTTATCCCAAAGGCAGTGTCATTCAACTAGTAATTCAGAGTCCCAAATTAGTGGTTGGGGACAAGTATTTGAACTCACCATTTCAATTGGTGAAATTTAAATTCAATAATCATATTTGGAATTAAACGCTGATCTAATGGAGACCACAAAACCATTAACGATTATCTATCATGATCATTGAAGGCTTTCAGGGAAGGGAATTTTCCATCCTTATCTGCTAAGACCATAAGATGAAGGAACCAGAAGTAGGCCATTTAGCCCATCAATTTGATTCCACCATACAATGAGATCATGGTTGCTTTGAAAAACCTCGACTCCATTCCCCTGCCATTTCCTAATATGTGTTGATTCCTTATTTGATTAAAGATTTGTCTGTCTGAGCCTTGAACATACTTTACCAGTCAGCCCTCTGCAGTGAATAATTCCACAGATTCATTACCCTCTGAGAAGAAACTCCTCTTTATGTCTTTCTCAAATGGACAGGGGTGGCACGGTGACTCAGTGGTTAGCACTGCAGCCTCACAGCACCAGGGACCAGGCTTAGTCATGGAAAATAGAGGGATACAATTCAAAGGTGGGTTTGGTCGGGATGTTTATTTATTTATTTTTTTCTTCGGCCCTAACGACCCCCTCCACGGCCCGTTGCCTGGACCTGTTGATGGCCAGTTTGGCCAGGCCCAGGAGCAGACCCATGAGGAGGTCCTCGGACCTGCCCTCCCTCCTCAGTACCGCGTTCACTCCTGTTTAATTTTTTTTTCCTGAAAAACTCCAGGGTGTTGGTGGACACCGCGCGCTCCCTCTCCAAGGACACCCGGGCCACACTCCTGTTTATTTTTTTTTGTGGTGGAGGTCCTGGGGAGGGGCCCCAAGGCAAGTCCCAGGCAGTAGCAGTGAAGCAGGCCCCAAGCAGCAACAGGGAGAGTCCTTGCACATACACAGAGTCACAAACCAAGCCAATTTCTCCAGAGGGAAGGAAACACTCCCTGTTTAATTTTTTTTTCCCCCTTGGTCGGGATGTTTTTTTTTCTTTTTTTTCATATATTTTTTTTTCCCCCTTGGTCGGGATGTTTATTCAAGGGCTGGTGTGTATTTGATTGGCTGAATGATTTTACGATCCTTCCTGAAATCATGCCCTCTCCTCCTACTAAGCCAGTAAGTATCTTCTATTTCTGTACTCTACTCCAACTCCACAATCCTCTGAGATCTGCAATCTTCTGATTCTGGCCTCTTGAGCATTCTCCATTTTAATTGCCAACAATGGTGACTGTTTTTCAGCTGCCTGAACCCTAAACTTTGCAAATCCCAAATGATCTATGGGGTCTACCTCTCCTCCCCCCTTTAGAAGACTCCTTGAAACAACCTTTTTAGCACCATTTCTAATATCTCCTTATGTGGTTTGTTATCGAATTTTCTTTTACATTGCTCCTGGTCTTAAAAGTACAAAAATTCATTTCTACACTTTGTTCTCTTGAGATGAAGTATAGAAATGTTGCAGGTCAATGATTATTTTTGGTCAAATGACAAAATCGAACCTGGAGTATGTTGGAGATCTTACTGAGGAATGTCGGCAGCAAATTTCCCTTCATTTTCTCCAATTATGGAGCTGTTAAACCCCTGTGGGAAAAATCTCTTTTACTTCTTCTTTGTGCCACTTAAGTGCCAGTCAATGGACGTCTCCAATAATAGATAATCTAATTATTGTCCATAAACATTACCATCATCAAAGCTACCACCATTAATATTCTGGAGATCACCATTGACCAGAAACTTGACTGGAACAGCCACTTAAATATGTGTCAAGGGCAGTCAAATGGATAGGCATTCTGCAGTGAGTAAGTCATCTCCTGACTCCCCAAATTTTCAATGCTGCCGTTACAAGGCAAAAATCAGCAGCATTATGTAAGAATTTCCACTTGCTTGGATGAGTGCATCTCCCACACACTCAACAGGTTCAGCGCAAAGGAACCTGCTTGATTGAATACCTCATCAATCGCCATCAATATTCCTACCCTCCACTATCAATGCACAGTGGCAGAGTGTGCATCATCTATAAGATGCAACTTATCCAAGCTCATCCATCAGCACTTTCCAAATTCATAACAGCTACCAGCCAGAAGGATAAAAACAACAGATGCATGGGGTGACCCTGTCTTGCAAAGTCCCCTCCAATCCATAGATTAACCTATCATGGAACTCTATTGCCATTTCTTCATTGTCGTGAAGATAAAAGACAAACAGTGCCTGATTGAGAGAATAAACATATGGCAGTGAGGCGTCCACTGGGAGATACACATTCCCCACTTCCAGTTCCTCTACTGCTTTTCCCCAAAGATCCCAAATATGAGAATGACTCTCTCCTCAAATAAGTAGCATTGTCATTGATCCTCTGTGTTCCTAGGAATCTGGGGCTTCTTTTCTGATAGCAGTCAGAGCTTGTTCTATGGTGTTACTGAACGCAAGAACTGCCAGACTTTTATGGGCCGGCAGTTGTTGCTGGATAGGAGTTCCATTGTCATGATCTTGATTCTAAGCAAAGGCTTTGCCACTGCCATTTTGGCATGTATTTTAACAGGCATTCCCTGGAAGAGGCAGCAGGAGCACTCTCCAGTTCTCCAGCCACCAGGGTAAGTCTCTACTATCTTACCTGCATTCCACCCATTTTCATGCCAGTCTGGTATCAAGGATCGAGTACAGAGCAATGCTGATTCAGAACACTTTATTATCCGTTTAATGGTGTGGATGAACAAATGAAACACTTGACACCCAGGTTCACTTCAAACTTCAAAGAGTTTATTGTTTTATACCAGTGGGAGAAAGCCTCTGGGCAGGGAATTCTCCATCGAACATAGGAAAACATGCACTTCAAATTTCCTTGCGAAATCCATAAATAGAAAGCAGGCCATGCCACCAGTGCTTGATCCAGAGGTTCCTTGATGATGTTACCTAGTATGGTGATGAAACGTCAGAAAACAAACCTTCCAGCTCAGCTAGCAAATCTGCATCCATGCACTTTCAATATTTTGGCTGGTTATCACATAACTACTCATCCAATTATTTGGGGTCTTAATGTCACGTGAACATGTAATCAACATAAAATCAGACCTTTCACTTCCATCCCATGATGAGTACCAGATTTTGGGCCAGCCTGGTACAGAGGCTTTGATCAGCATTCCTCAAGGCTGTACCTTATCTATTGTCTCTACACAAGCAACTTCAGGTTTCTGTTCCATAGGGCCCATTACATATTCTTTATGTGCTAATTACCATGGAAGTACTCCTCCTATGAAGGACTAATTACTCTACTTTATCATTTAACTTCAAAAAGCAGACTACGGAAGCTGCTGTTTCAGCTGAAAACCTTCCATGGCCATTTTATGTCAACTAGCAACTACTTTCAGCCATTTTATACTTCTTCAACCACGGGTAGTACAAATAAATTCTTAATGTTTTAGTCATTACATTTATTATATGAGTAATTTTTTAAAATGGTAAACATATTAAAGTCTTGCATTTTTTGGGTTTGGCCAGAAACTTTGGAAGTCTGGTTTTGTTATACTTCACATGTTCTATAAACAACTATTGGCAAAATGTTTGATACATCAAATTCAAACATCCTTGCATTAATGAAATATTGCTACATATTACAAAGAACACCATGTTATTTTCCAACCTTAGCTTGTCTGTAAAATTATTGCCAAGGTGAAAATCATGTGGAGAAAGGCTGAATTACTCACTGTGCACATAGGGTGTACTTTGCTGAAATTCTAAATCTAAATTAAGACAATATTTCACTCTTACTTAAAACCGTATATAAATTGGAATTCTAAATTAATTGTGCAGCACCTCCTTATCGTTTGTTATTGTGTACGTATTTCTGTAAAAATGATGGATGGATTTTAATTAGCTTTGTTCCCTGTTAATCCCCATTTAATTTTCTTATTGCAATCGTATAATTGTTCATTAAATGGCAAGAAAAGATAATTAAGGTTGCAGATTTAATTGCTACTCAGAAACTGGTGATTATGATGATGTTTTTATTTGCCAATCCAATTTTCTCTTTTTCCTATAGATTAAGTGCCTAGTTAGGCTAAAGTGTATAATGACAACTCTCACTTAAAGAAGATGGTCTTACTTGAATAGGGATAGATTCTGCCTCAAAGGGGCTCTTGTGGTGTAGTGATATTGTTTCTTCCTCCTGAGCCAGGAGAACTGGGTTTAATTCCCAACTGCTCCAAAGGTGTGTAATATACATCTCTGAGCAGGTTGATTAGGAAAATATATAGATGCTACCTTGTTGGTGGGGTGGAGGGGCAGTCTTCTGATGGTAGTGGTTCCTATCTCTGGGACAGGACTCCTGAGTTCAAATCTTACCTGCTCTAGAGGTGTGTCATAACATATGTGAACAGGTTAATTAAAAATATCTAGAGGCTGGCAGTGTGATTGAATAGTCTAAGGTGCTAAATTTAAGATGCAGCAGATGTCTAGAGTTGGGTTTGTACCATGCTGATATCAGAAGAGGCAAAAGGATGGTGTTCCTACCTCTGGGCTAAATGGTACTGGGTCAAGTCCCACCTCCAGAGGTTTCTACAGATTCATAACCTTCATTTGACTAAAGCATTAATGTTTTTTACCACAATTACTTATTGAAAGCTTAGGAATATGATAATAGCAAAAAGCGTAGAATGCAAACATTCAGTTAATTTCATGTGATTTTTCTGTATGAACATGGTTTGAAATGTGAGACTAAAATAAAGGACTTAAATGATGTCAAAAGAGTTGATTATCTAGGAATCACAAGACAAATTTATTTAATGCAAATTTGGTTCCTGCACTTGGCCTGAGGCAGGTAGATTGGCAAATAGATTAAACAGCATCTCATCATAGCTTGGTGCCAGCACAACAGTAGTTCACATGGTATTGTTAAGTAAGGAGGTCTAATGATGCTGATAAATACAGTATCAACAGTTCTTGTTCAATATTGTTGCACTGATTATGTAGAAGAGCTGTACAACTGGACCGAGACTGATGTCAAGAATAAAGTTTGAACAATTCTGGTTAGATTGTTGGGACTTAGATGGCCCATTTTGTTATTTACAACTTTTAATAAAGACAGTTCAGGTCAGGAGGGCATGACCGCCAGATTTGTTACAGGAATATTAACACGTTTCATGAGCATAGATAAAAAACTCCTATTGTGGAAGTCAAGGTTTAATCTAGCAAGACTGTGCAATTTGCAAACTTCAGAGCCAGAACAGACGATATTCTTGCAGCCAGGTTTTGGACAACCAACTACCCGTCAAGACCAGATATGCCTGGCTAGGTGCTAATGACTACATTGTTTCAGAATAAACCATTGTTTCAAACTCCAATGAAGCTGCTTTGTTACAAGTATGTTATGCAGACTTGGTGGCATCCAGAGCAATTGGAGGCCAGAGCCATGGTGTGACAAGGACAGCACTTTACAGTTAAAGGTTCAAAACCATGGTTTCTGAGGAAGGGTCACCTGGAAAGCTAACATTGATTTCTCTCCACAGATGCTGCCAGAGCTGCTGAGCTTTTCCAATAATTCCTGTTTTTATTCGAAACCATGTTCTATGACCTCCAAATATGCAAAGTTCTCACCTATTGGATCTTCCTGCCCCCAACCGATGCTCAAATTAGACATCTGGCAGAGAACCTTCAAGAAGACACAAAAAGGGGGTAAAATAAGAAGCCCAGAGCTGTACCTTGCTCTGCTTTTTGCACCTTCTTCAACAGCATCGCCAGAGATTTCCTTCAGCTAGCAGCTGAGCTGTACAGCACTTCCAGCTCCTTACACCTCATGGGTAGCATCATCAGACTGAACGGACCCAGAGAGATCACCTCAGTGAGTCAACCTGAAGATCAGAACCAGCCCTTGATGAAAGGAGAAGCCCAAATCAATGACTGCAGATCATCAAATCCTCAAAGACCAAGGAACAACCTATCCCAGCCTTACTGAATGATTATTACCAGACTTTGAGATAAAACATTCAAATACCTGTTTTGTATTCTGTTTTAGGCGTGTAGTGAATCCTCAGAAACATATGTTAGAAGTAGATAGCTAGTGTAGATTTGAGAGGGTTTACTTAAAGATTTAAGCTTGTTTACTGAAGAGTACTGTGAAAAGATTGACTGAGTTTGATAGATTGATAGAGTTTAAGTAAACTACAAAAGCAGATTCTGATGGTTTTTTTCTTTGATAAAATGTTCAATAAAGTTATGCTAAACCTTTTCCAGACTCTTGTCTATCTCACTGTGTAATGTTGCTGAATTAAAAAGGGTCACTGCAAACTGGTCAAGGTCAGTTAGGGTATATTCATCCACACTTTCACTTTACGATATTCTGGGCCATCTACTATATTGTAATGATCTTAAAATCATAATGTGTACATTTGGACCAATCTATCTGTTGTCCAGCAATAGTACATATTTGCTTCTTGACATTGTACCAAAATGTTAATCATTACTGAAACTGAAAGTTATCATCATTTTTAAAATTAGAATATCCTGATCTTTAAAAGCCATCGCTGGAGCAATCACCTCATTCTTTCAAATTTCCTCAGATATACTGCATGTTAATTTTATCAAATCTCTTCATACATTCAAAGATTTTCCTGAAAAGGTTGAATGTTAAATGCTTTTCATATTGGATGGTCTGACCAGAACAATCCTGTTTACCTCCTTTCCATAAAATCAATCTTTTTATTAAATTCAACATCAAGACTGGACATAATCCTATTTGTAATCTTATCAATAGAATACAGATTGTCATCTCTCGCTTGCACTGATATCAATTGCATTTATTTTTACTTTATAATTACTTTCTTTACTAATCACTATTCTTTAATAATGATATAATCTTTCGATATATCAATGCAAAACATGCTGAAATCAAGGGCCATGGTAATGCAGCATCTACTGCATACACCATTATTTTGGTGCTATCTTTCTAGGAAATTATTACGCAAACAATTAAGCTTCTAGTTACAGTACATCAGAAGTACATGAGACATAAACACCAGCTTTCAGAAACATTCACTGAAACATTTGGCATGGATCTATCCTCAACAAATCAACCGAAGTAGCAAATTTGCTGAATTAGGATTACTTTGATTATCAATGCCACTCTACGTTTGTAGAATGGCAGTGATCAGTTACTGAAAGTGTTTCGGCTGACTGTGGAATAGTGCTAGAGTGTTCAGAATCAGTAAAATATTCAAGCAGTTAGCAGATTGTCCATCAGAAGGGTAGCTACTTAACATAAACATACGACAGAGTTGAGAGTGTGTTGCTGGAAAAGCACAGCAGGTCAGGCAGCATCCGAGAAGCAGGAAAATCTACGTGACGTTTCGGGCCAGAGCTCTTCATCAGGAGGGCCGAAACATCACGTCGATTCTCCTGCTCCTCGGATGCTGACTGACCTGCTGTGCTTTTCCAGCAACACACTCTCAAATCTGATCTCCAGCATCAGCAGACCTCGCTGTCTCATTATAAGTATGACAGTCATAAACGTCAGCAGATGCAGGGGTATTGGTTACTGTGCTCAGTCTTACACACTGGTTTGGTCTCTGCACCCTGAGGAAGGACTTTGTTTTACAATTAAATTAAGATTATTACCACTGAACCTAAAGTTCGTTATTGTGTAGTGGTATGGAACCCACCTCGAGGTCAGAATCTTAGTATGCCTACTGTGTGGAAGCAGGTTATTCAGTCCATCAAGTCCAAACTGACTCTCTGAAGAGAATCCCACCCACTAACCTATAACCCTGTATTTCCCATGACCAATCCACTGAACCTACACGTCCTTGGACTTTGGAAGGAAACCAGAGGACCTGAAGGAAACCCATGCAGACACGGAAAAATGTACAAAACACCACACAGACAGTCATCCAAGGATGGAATCGAACCCAGGACCCTGGTGCTGTGAGGTAGCAATGCCTACCATTGAGTCACCATACGGCCCACAGAAGGTCCAGGTTTAAGTCCCACCTGCTTCAGATATGTACAATAACATTTCTGAGTGAGTTGATTTATAAATATCTATGACAGTGAGCTCATGAACTATAGCGTTAGTGCAGTCTTTGACCTGAGCAGAATGCTTAGGGGGTGATTTTTTTTTTCTTGGTTTTACCTTTGTTAAATAATACAATTTCCTTGGGGTGAAGCTAGATTGGATCATCAAGCCAAACAAAGTCGCCACGCCAGCAACCCTGACCCCGGGGCAGGCAAGCAGTGTTTAAATCAAAATGTGGTTAAACTCATTAAGGGGTAGGCTCCAAAAGGCACTCATTTCAAAAGGGCTTAACTCACAAATTCCATTAAAGATGGACTGGGTGTAGTCAATGGAACTTAAATGGTGAAGTTGCCAGCAACATTCAAAAGAATCCTGAAGAATGGGAGGTGTCAACTGAATGCAAAGGGAAGGATCGCAACAATAAGAGTAAGGGGTTAAGGAAGGCTATGAGTTGCATATTTAGAGTGGGGAAGACAGTGGGATAATTACTTGTGCTGGGGTGGGAGAATTAGCGGCTGAATTGAAGAAGGCGCAGTGTAAAGCTAAGACTGCAAGTAGATACTTGTATGAGAGTAGGATCAGGGGAAGTATAGGAATCCTGAGAGAGATAGTAGAAGAGTCATAGAGTCATAGATATGTACAGCATGGAAACAAACCCTTTGGTCCAACCCATCCATGCTGACCAGATAACCCAACCCAATCTAGTCCCACCTGCCAGCACCAGGCCCATATCCCTCCAAACCCTTCCTATTCATATACCCATCCAAATGCCTTTTAAATGTTGCAATTGTACCAGCCTCCATCACTTCCTCTGGCAGCTCATTCCATACACATACTACCCTCTGTGTGAAAAAGTTGCCTCTTAAGTCCCTTTTATATCTTTCCCCTCTCACCCTCAACCTATAGTTGATAGTCATAGGGGAGATTAAAGAAGGATAGAAGGGTTGCCAGAAGAAAGGAGAAGCTCATCGATCGTGACGTGGGGGCAAGTTATTGAAGAGGTGGAAGGTACAGGATGAAAAAAATCAAATTAAAAATTAGCAACCATCACCATGTCCTAAATTATCTTGCAAAATAAGCCCTCACAGAGAATGTACAGTTCAAATGGGAATGATCCAAAAATCATTTGCAGATGTTCATGCGTTCAGTGCAAAAAAACTCAACTGGGGGAATTGAGACAGAAACTGATAAATGCTATTGTGGAAGCTATGGGAAGTACTGACAAGAGAATAAATGTTAACAAGATCTATTATTTTTATGATTCACTAAACTATAAATAGAACATGGCATGAACGGAGGGTAAACTAGAACAGGAAATACTTAATTGTACGTACTTTCAGCTCCACAGTCAGTTTAGACAGCCTCCACTAGCTCTCACTCCAGGTCACCTGTCCCACTTACTTATAGGGGCAGCTCACATCCAGCTACATGCATAGCACTGCTCCCCTTTATTTCAATACTCTTTTGAGCAAAATAAATGCATTCAACAATTATAACTATTGTACAAGCTTTGTAGCTAACATATGTACATCATCAGGAATATTTACAAAAAAAAGTAAAATTAAATGACCCTTCTATATTGATATGATGTGTCTCTGGAGGGGATGGTGATGCCTGGAAGACTGTCTCCTCATTTTAGGAATCTTTTCTAATGTAGTCTCCTGAACTTCAGGAAGTGTCAGTTGTTCCGCAGTCCCTCTCTGATTGGCTGTTGCTGCCCTGTGATGCTGCTGTTGTCTCCTCCCTGGGTGTGGCCAACCCTAGCTAAGAGACACATGACTTGGTTGACACCATTGGCCTAGCTGGACTGGCTCAGTATTCTGAGGGACTTCCTCCCATTGGTGAGGGGCTGCGACCAAGTGGTCTGATTGTCTCCTCCAGACCAGCTGATCCATAGTCTATACCGTTGTGGCAATAGTCCTGTTTTAGTCACCACCAATTTCTCCAGCAATTTCTGTTTTTGTTTCAGATCTCCAGAATCTGCATTTCTTTATTTTATTTAAGTGGTTAATTCCTCATTTTGCTCGTCCCTACCACTATTGCTACACTCATTTATGTTCTCCCCATTTGAAAGGTTTCCTGCATTATGGTGCCATGAGCAGTATCTCATCCACCCTGCTGCTCTCACTTATATCTAAACAAGCTGAAAGTATGTCAAACTTGTTGGACTATCTCAATGGCTGAGGGTCCTCCACCTCCTGCCACATTCACGGTCAGACCATTATGTCCCAGATCAGTGACCAAGAAGAGTCTATGTTAAGAAGTGTGACCAGCTCCTCAATAAAGTATCCAAATAATAATCCCCCTCCCTGATGCATTGCAATATCTGAGGCTTAGTGGTCCTGGCAGAAACCAAACTGAGCATCAGTAAGCAGATTAGTCTGTTGGGAGTGTAACTTGAAAGCACTGTTCATGAGTCTTTGTAATAATTTGCTAGTAGTGAAGGAAATACTGATAGGGTTTTAATTGGTATGGTTTAATTTTTCCTGCTGTTTGTGTACAAGATGCTATTGTTACAGGTGAACTGGAACAGCTTATCTGGGGGATTGGCTAGTTTCTTATGTTGTAACTTCACTAACACCTTGGTTTTAGGTATGTTTGTTGCTGCTTCTGACAAGCTCTTCTGAAATATTAATTGAATCAGAGTTGATCTCCCCGCAAGGTTAAGCCTCAGTCTTGGTTTTTGTTGTTATGTGAATTGTGGATGGCAATATAGCTGGATCATCCACCTCCTGTTAGTTGTTCACTTGTCCACCACCATTCACATGAGTTGTTGCATGCTTTAGCTACATATGTCTCCTTTGAAAACATATGTGTGAGAGGCAAGACCATTTAATGCCAGTAGTGTTAGCAGTTAATAAACCTCTCTATTCTATAAAGCAAAAGTTAAAGTGTGAAGTCTCATTCCTCCAAGTTGTGATTTGTTCTTGGAGATATTACAAATGTCAAATTAAATCTACATTGTTTTCCTATTTTTCCTTTCAATCTCTTTCTTGTTTCCTTCTTCATTCACTCTCTCCTCTCCACCTCTAAGCCAGAATGCCTGGGTTCAGGTTCTACCTGTTCCATAGGTTTGTATTAATAGCTCCAAACAGATCGATGAGACAGTATCTAAATTTCATTCGTTAAGAAGACCCATTGTCATACTCCAAGATCTCAGATGTCCCATTGTGCTTGCTGAGCTAACATCAGCTCATAATTCCAACAAATAACAAGGCAAAAAGAGGTGCAGGAATAAATCTCACGGGGCATAATGTGAAATGCCCATCCCCAACAGAGTTTAAACCTATCATTCCACTTTGTACCCAACCCTAACACCCAGACATGTATTGAACAATATTGTGTCTCTTTTGACTCTTTGCTATACACTGTGCAGCACTTTTGAACCAGTTTGACCACAAACATTGTTAGCAAATTAACCAGGGAGAGCATCAGTCATATGGGGCAAATGCAGTATTCCAGAAAATTCATGCAGAATTGAAGCTTTTGCCTTTGGAATGAATAAAGTGTGGAGCCTAATAGACCTGTTAAAATTCATGAGAGCTTTTCATGAAGTAAGTCAGGAAAAGTAATTTCACGGGTTGATGATTGAGAATCTATCGGACAATAATTTAAAGTTAGCACCAGAAGATTGAAGAGAGAGTTTAGGAGCTGGATTGCTCAGATAGCAATGCTTCTTTATGGAAAACTTGATCCCTTTCTAACTACGTTCTCCAAAAAATTTTGTTTTTTATACAGTACACATCTTAAAAGTTATTATTTCCACCAATAGTTCTGATGGGGCAGTCTGAGCTCTAACACATTGAAGTAAATTTGCCCATTTTTTGGCAAAGTGTTTTTATAAGTGAGATTCATAGCATTGGGTTCAGCATGGCCCAAGGTGACTTTTCTCACTCAATCAGTCGTTCTTCATTTTATTTTTTATGCATACAGGCTGCATATTGTTTGTCTTGTGGAAATGTGCAAAAGCAGAAGTTGCTGCAGTACTCATCATTGCTGGGCCTTTGAGATATTCACGCCACTAGCACCAAATTTAAATCCCAGCCGTGCACCACTCCTGAAACTGTGAGTCAGGAACTGCTGTTCACATTGTGGTCCTGTACCATCCACCCTCCATCCCAACTGTTGATGTATGGGGCTGCAATTAGGCATAGGGGAAAAGAAAAAAGAAAAATCATTAAGGGCACAAATAACACAAGTGACACATCATTGTAAAGTATCTTGCACTTTTGCAAATACTGTACATACTGACTTTTAACACAGGATTGTCACTGTCAGGCCCAATGAAGTTACACCCATTGACAACAGTTAAGAAAAGATTTACAAGGATTTGAGCTATAGGCAGAGGCTGAAAAGCTGGGATTGTTTTCCCTGGAGTGTTGCAGACTGAGGAATGACTTTATTGAGGTCTATAAAATCATGAAGGGCATGGATAGGATAAATAGACAAGGTCTTTTTCTGGGGTAGGGGAGTCCAGAACTTGAGGGCACAGGTTTAAAGTGAGAGGGGAAAGATATAAAAGAGACCTAAGGGGCAACGTTTTCACGCAAAGGGTGGTACGTGTATGAAATGAGCTGCCAGAGGAATTGGTGGAGGCTGGTACATCCATCCAGATGGATAAATGAATAGGAAAAGTTTGGAGGGATTGGAATATCTGGTCGGCATGGACGAGTTGGACCAAAGGGTCTGTTTGCGTGCTGTACACCTCTATGACTCTCTAACTCTATAACAGTAGCGGAGTACTCCAAGAGTGAAAGAAGTTGCAATGAGGCAGCATTGCTCATCTCTCACAATCAACTGACTCCTGACTGCAAACAGCATCAGCCATCATGGATACTTGAATTTTGTGTTGATAACCACAGCTAAGGCATTATACTTGGGTGGCATGGTGGCTCAGTGGTTAGTACTGCTGCCTCACAGCACTAGGGACCCGGGTTCAATTCCTGTCTCGGGCAACTGTCTGTGTGGAGTTTGCACATTCTCCCCATGCCTGCGTGGGTGCCCTGCACTAGGGAAAGTCATCAATGGTGGAGAATCCCACTTTTTATTCTGCTTAACTCTCCTTGGTACTTGGGGAAAGAAATAAATAGTTGTGAACTGGAGAAAATGACATTAATGACATCCCAGTTGCATTTGTGGATTGAGGGTTGGAAGTTGCCACAGAGGCCTTCCGTTACTCTTTGAAAGGAGCCACTGCCATAAAAATTCAAGGTACCCGTAACCTAGACAGCCACCTGGAATGGTAGCCATGCAGTCCTTCAGATTAGATTCCCTATAGTGTGGAAACAGGCCTTTTGGCCCAACCAGTCCACACTGGCCCTCCAAAGAGTAACCCACCCAGACCCATTTCCCTCTGACTAATGCACCTAATGCTACAGCAATTTACCTGACCTGCACATCTTTGGATTGTGGGAGGAAACCCACACAGACACAGGGAGAACGTACAAACTCCACATAGACAGTTACCCGAGGCTGGAATCAAACCTGGGACCCTGGTGCTGTGAGGCAGCAGTGCTAACCACTGAGCCACCATGCCGCCCTTCAAAGTACAGATGATATAGTTTGGTCTTGATTGCACAGGACATCCTTCATCCACAAGAGGTGCAGAAAATTGACAGCAAGGCCTGTAGATGTAGGTCTTCTCATTCCCCTCCACCCCCTTGATGGATCTTCACCTACTGTTTTTCCCTTTTGAGTCTGCGCTGCAGACTTTGACATTGATTATTCTTACAGGGCTTCCTGACAAAGCTACGATGTCCAAGTCAGATATGTAAATCTGTGGGGAATGTCAGGAAGAAAATACCATTTCAGTAAGGTATTACTGAAAGCCCACATCTTTAACCATAATGCCTCATGTTGTGCACTGATATCATGAGCCATGGAAGCTTCACAAGGAGGTCAATATCATGTGGCATAAGAATTTTCTTTTTGTATGTCTTGTACTACCAAAATATTCATGCTACATTGGAGAAGTGCAATTGCCATGTCCTTGTTCACCTTGTTTAGAAGCCAGAATGATTGTGACTAAGAAAACAGACTGGAACCTTATAAAAACAATACAGATTCCCACAGACGCACAGACAGCAGCCAACCTAGGACTCCAAAAGAGTTGAGTTTACATTGAATTCACCTTTTAAAAGTTGGAAGAAGCATTAAAAAAATTAGACTAGATAATGATATAATTTTCATTCAAACATATTTGTTTGAATATGTAATTAATTAAACATTGTGTGTAAACATAAAGTAAAATAGTCATTTATAAATGTCTTTAACATTCTATGTAATTCTCTTCATTATTGTTATGTAATTTCAAATTGATTCTTTTAATAAATATTCATAACTAATTATAAAAAGTTGTAGTCTTCTATTTATATCCTCGTGAACCAACATGTAGACAATGATATTCTAGAAATCTTAAGGAACAATCCTAAGTACTGATAGCAGTAAACTTCAAAATATAAGCTGGTTCTGCTATAATATACCTGTAGATATGTTCGAGACTGTGACAATTTTGTTGATTTGTAAACTTCTGGGATGAGAGGACGTTTCATCACAGAATCCACTGTGTAGCTGGTAAAGCTGACTAAGTTTCCTTAATAAGTTGAAATGTTTATTATTTGAGGTTTTAAGGCGATATTACATTTGAAGGATGGGTGCGCTTACCAGGGGTACAGATAGTATGAACATTACCAGTATTAAGATATCTTCCTCTGCCTACTCTGTCTTGTTTGCGAGAGCCACCACCTCCTGAATATTTCAGGGCTTCCTAAAAGGCCTTCACGGTAATCAGAGAAGGCCAAGATGTGAGCACCCCAATAGTACCTCACCCTGTTTTGATCAATGCTTTGTTACTCATTACCCAAGCACGAGGGGTGAACTTTGAGTCCTCCAAAGAGATAGAACAGTTGGATATGTGAGAGGTCATGCCAGAGGGCTGGTAGATTTATTTAGGTAATTCTTGTGTTTAAGAAAAGGAACAGAACATGTCTAATGAAATATCAATGTGTCAACTTGTCAGCAACAGTAGTGGGAAAAATAATGGAATCCCTATTAAAGTGGGTGTTAGAAGAGTTGGAAAATGAAAATATAATCACAATTAGGCTGCAAGTATTTCAAAAGAAAAATTTTGCTTGATTAATCTTATTTCATTTTTGAGAAGGTGACCGGGTGTGTAGATAATTGTGAAGCAGTAAATATAATTTTTCAGAAGATCTTTGATAAAGGGTCTCATAATGAACTAATGAATCAGGTAACAAATATGAAGTGGGAAGCAAGTGACAAAAGAGATTGATGGCTAGCTTCAAGACAGAAAGCAGAGGTTGGAAATATAGAGTTATTATTTAGAGTGGTTGAAATTGGAAAGTGCTATTTCATAAGCATCAGTGCTAGGTGGGACCGCTGTCGGTTACAATTAATGTCAACAATTCAGATTTTGTAATTAAAAAATATGATTTCTAACATCAAACTGGTGAGGTTGGGATGAGGGAGGATAATCAACACCTAGAGGACAAGTTGCAGGTCGATATTATAAACTTGTAGAATAGATAAACAATTGGCAAATGTCATTCAATGATATATGTGAGGTAGTACATTATGTACAGTAGGAAGAATAAGAACGTCACTTACTACTGAGAAGACCTAAATCTCAACTGAGGAAGAATGGGGTCTCAGCTTTCGATTACAGCAATCATTATGTTTTATGCTACATATTAGTAAGTTCATTTCTAAAACAAACATTAAGCTTTATTTGCAAAGGGTTAGTATTGAAAATTAGGGAAGATATACTCAGCATGTACTGGATGTATGTCAGACTATACTTACAGTATTGTCTGCAGTTCAGACTGTCATGTTATAAAAAGGAAAGAGGAAAGAGAAGGGTTACGAGGTTGCTACCAGAAATGTGTGGATTTCCATAACATTAGGCTGGATCCTTTTAGTTATAGAGTCATAGAGTTATACAGCATGGAAACAGACCTTTCAGTCCAACTTGTCCACATGACCAGATATCCTAAAGTGATCCATTCTATTTGCCAGCATTTAGCCCATATCACACTAAATGTTTCCTATTCATGTACCATCCAGATGCCTTTTAAAAGTTTAATTGTACCAGCTTCCAACATCTCCTCTGGCAGCTCATTCCATTCACACACGGCCCTCTGTGTGAAAATGTTGCCCTTCTTGTCTCTTAAATCTTTCCCCTCTCATCAATCTCATTGAGTTTTGGACTCCCCTACAATGGTTATTCACGCTATCCATGCCAGTCATGATTTTATAAACCTCAGACTTCAAAGCTCCAAGAGAAAAAGCCTCAACCTATTCAGCCTTTCCCGAGAGCTCAAAATTTAGCAATCATTTTTTTTCTCTGCCATTTAGAGTCATAGAGTCATAAAGATGTACAGCATGAAAACAGACCCTATGGTCCAACCCATCCATGTCAACCAGATATCCCAACCCAATCTAGTTCCACCTGCCAGCACCCAGCCCATATCCCTCCAAACCCTTCTAATCATATACCCACCCAAATGCCTCTTAAATGTTGCAATTGTACCAGCCTCCACCACTTCCTCTGGCAGCTCATTTCATACATGTACCACCCTCTGTGTGATAAAGTTGCCCCTTAGGTCTCTTTTATATCTTTCCCCTCTCACCCTAAACCTATGCCCTCTTGTTCTGGACTCCCCAACCCCAGGGAAAAGACTTTGCCTATTTACCCTATCCATGCCCCTCATGATTTTGTAAACCTCTATAAGGTCACCCCTCAGCCTCCGACACTCCAGGGAAAACAGCCCCAGCCTGTTCAGCCTCTCCCTAAAGCTCAAATCCTCCAACCCTGGTAACATCTTTGTAAATCTTTTCTGAACCCTTTCAAGTTTCACAACATCTTTCCGATAGGAAGGAGACGAGAATTGCACACAATATTCTAACAGTGGCCTAACCAATGTCCTGTCCAGCCGCAACATGATCTCCCAACTCCTGTGCTTAATACTCTGACCAATAAAGGAAAGTATACCAAACGCCTTCTTCACTATTCTACCTCCCTGCGATTCCACTTTCAAGGAGCTATGAACCTGCACTCCAAGGTCTCATTGTTCAGCAACACTCCCTAGGACCTTACTATTAAGTGTATAAGTCCTGCTAAGATTTGCTTTCCCAAAATGCAGCACCTCACATTTATTTAAATTAAACTCCATCTGCCACTTCTCTGACCATTGGCCCATCTGGTCAAGATCTTGTTGTAATCTGAGGTAACCCTCTTCGCTGTCCACTAACACCTCCAATTTTGGTGTCATCTGTAAACTTACTAACTGTACCTCTTATGTTCACTTCCAAATCATTTATGTAAATGACAAAAAGTAAAGGACCCACCACCGATCCTTGTGGCACTCCACTGGTCACAGGCCTCCAGTCTGAAAAACAACCCTCCACCACCACCCTCTGTCTTCTACCTTTGAGCCAGTTCTGTATCCAAATGGCTAGTTCTCTCTGTATTCCATGAGATCTAAACTTGCTAATCAGTCTCCCATAGGAAATCTTGTCGAATGCCTTACTGAAGTCCATATAGATCACATCTACCACTGGGCCCTCATCAATCCTCTTTTCTACTTCTTCAAAAAACTCAAGTTTGTGAAACATGATTGCCCACGCACAAAGCCATGTTGACTATCCCTAATCAGTCCTTGCCTTTCCAAATGTATGTACATTCTCTCCCTCAGGATTCCCTCCAACAACTTGCCCACCACCAAGGTCAGGCTCAATGGTCTATAGATCCCTGGCTTTTCCTTACCACCCTTCTGAATCAGTGGCACCACGTTTGCTAACCTCCAGTCTTCCGGCAACTCACCTGTGACTCTCGATAGTACAAATATCTCAGCCAGAGTCCCAGAAATCACTTCTCTAGCTTCCCACAGAGTTCTAGGGTACCCCTGATCAGGTCCTGGGGATTTATGCAACTTTTATGTGTTTCAAGACATCCAGCACTTCCTCCTCTGTAATCTGGACATTTTGCAAGATGTCACCATCTATTTCCCTACAGTCTATATCTTCCATATCCTTTTCCATAGTAAATACTGATGCAAAATACTCATTTAGTATCTTCCCCATTTTCTGTGGCTCCACACAAAGGCCGCCTTGCTGATCTTTGAGGGGCCCTATTCTCTCCCTAGTTACCCTTTTGTCCTTAATGTATTTGTAAAAAGACCCTTTGGATTCTCCTTAATTCTATTTGCCAAAGCAATCTCATGTCCTCTCTTTGCCCTCCTGATTTCCCTCTTTAGTTTACTCCTACTTCCTTTATACTCTTCTAAGGATTCACTCGATCTATCCTGTCTATACCTTACATATGCTTCCTTCTTTTTCTTAACCAAACACTCAATTTCTTTCATCATCCAACATTCCCTATACCTACCAGCCTTTCCTTTCACCCTAACAGGAATATACTTTCTCTGGATTCTCCTTATCTCATTTCTGAAGGCCTGATCTGGTCTATTCTTTTCCATTACTATTTTGAAATTGATAGAATTATGGTGGCTGGCCCCAAAGTGCTCCCCCACTGACACCTCAGTCACCTGCCCTGCCTTACTTCCCAAGAGTAGGTCAAGTTTTGCACTTTCTCTGGTAGGTATATCCACATACTGAATCAGAAAATTGTCTTGTACACACTTAACAAATTCCTCTCCATCTAAACCCTTAACTCTAAGTCAGTCCTAGTCTATGTTTGGAAAGTTAAAATCCCCTACCATAACTACCCTATTATTCTTACAGATAGCTGAGATCTCCTTTCAAGTTTGTTTCTCAATTTCCCTCTGACTATTAGGGGGTCTACAATACAATCCCAATAAGGTTATCATCCCCTTCTTATTTCCCAGTTCCACTCAAATAAATTCCCTGGATGTATTTTCAGGAATATCCTCCCTCAGCACAGTTGTAATGCTATCCCTTATCAAAAATGCCACTCCCCCTCCTCTCTTGCCTCCCTTTCTATCCTTCCTATAGCAATTCTATCCTGGAACATTAAGCTGCCAGTCCTGCCCATCCCTGAGCCATGTTTCTGTAATTGCTATGATATCCCAGTCCCATGTTCCTAACCATGTCCTGAGTTCATCTGCCTTCCCTGTTAGACCCCTTGCATTGAAATAACTGCAGTTTAATTTATTAGTCCTACCTTGTCGCTGCTTTCCTTGACTGTTTGACTCGCTTCTGTTCTCATCTGTACCAGTCTCAGATTGATCTCTTTCCTCACTATCTCCCTGAGCAACCCCTCCCCCCCCCCCCCCACCGTGCTCCCCAACCTTACTAGTTTAAATCCTCCTGAACAGCTTTAGCAAATCTCCCTGCCAGTATATTAGTCCCCTTCCAATTTAGGTGCAATCCGTCCTTCTTGTACAGGTCACTTCTACCCCAAAAGAGACCCCAATGATCCAAACATTTGAATTCTTCTCCCATACACCAGCTCCTCAGCCATGCATTCATCTGCTCTATCCTCCTAATCCTGCCCTCACTAGCTCATATCACTGGGTGTAATCCAGATATTACTAACCTTGAGGACCTCCTTTTTAAATTTCTGCCTAACTCCCTGTAATCTCCCTTCAGAATCTCAACCTTTTCCCTTCCTGTGTCGTTGGTTCCAATGTGGACAATGATCTCTTGCTAGCCCCTCTTCCCTGTGAGAACATTCTGCACCCTCTCTGAGACATCCTTGATCCTGGCACCAGGGAAGCAACACACCATTCTGCTTTTTCGCTGCTGGCCACAGAAACATCTGTCTGTACCTCAGACTACAGAATTGATCTCTTAGAACCTGACATACCCCTTGTTGCATTAGAGCCAGTCTCAAGACCAGAAACTTGGCTGTTCGTGCTATGTTCCCCTGAGAATCCATCATCCCCTACATTTTCTGAAATAGTATACCTGTTTGAAATGGGTACATCCACAAAAGACTCCTGCACTCGCTATCTACCTCTCTTACCTTTCCTGGAGTTAATCCATCTATGTGACTGTATCTGAGACTTTCCCCCTTCCTATATCTGCCATCCATCACATACTGTTGCTGTTGCAAATTCCTCATTGCTTCTAACTGTCTCTCCGACCGATCCATTTGATCTGATAAGATTCACAGCCAACAACATTTATGGCAGATATAATCTGCAATAACCATTAAACTCTCTTTAAACTCCTACATCTGACAAGAAGTACATATCACTCTATTAAAGTCCATTTTTGCTCCTTCACAATCTACAGACCCAGAAAATAACACCGTCTTATTCCTCTACAAACACTGTCCTAGGTTAAGATATTAGTTATGGCTTATATTTTAAGTTTAATCAAGAGACATATCTCCAAAAACATATAATCAAAAAAGCACCCACTCTACTCACTACTCCAGATTCTCTGTAGGCCACAACTTAAAACAAAGATCAACTTATCTGATTCTGTGCAGTGAACATAGCCCAACGGTTCCTCCAAGATCAGTTGTGAATTTCACTGTTTGTTAATTTTCCCAGATGCACTCCGATGTGCAATGATAGATGAATTCAAACAACAAAGGCAGGTTTTCTCTCTGTGATGCCTGGTTGCCTTTTAAAGATGTTGGAAATTGGATGCAGGGCAGATCCTGTAGCCCATACAATTTGGTGTTTTACAATGAACTGAAAAGAATTTAATTGCATGAGAAAACCTATTTTGTCCTGTCTTCGCATTCAGCCTCAAAACAAGCAAGATTCTATCCATACATTTTAGAGGTGACCCCTTCCTGTTTACTCTCAAGATGTTGTTTCAAAGAAGAAGAAAGTCCTGATCAGTGCACTGTACAATGTACATTCTTCAGCTACCTATACAAAATAACTACATGTCTTACCAGTAATGTCCACATCCTGTAGATATTAAAACTCAGATTGCCCAGTCATGATCACATTCAGTGCTGAGAATATATGAAGTATACTGGCTGTAGCATTTCCTACTGGACAACACAGTGGCCACACTTTAAAGATTCTTTGTCTACCACAACAAAGAACTTCATTACAGCTAATATAGTACTTTTGAAATATCAGCTCCGGGGCATCCTAAGATCATGAAATTGACTATATATTTCTTTTTTAAATTTCCTCATAGGGTGTGGGCATCACTAGCTGGTCAGTGTTTATTGCCTATCCCTAGTTGCCCTTGAGAAAATGATGGTGCAAACCTTCCTTTCAAATATGACAGATTCCACTTATAAGGCTCTTAACACAAGATGAGGTTCAGTCGATGAAACCTAGACAACAGAACTAAACCAAAGCTCTTTGTGATTTGTATAATTTACTTGTGTAGTGAAAGATTGAATGGTGACCCAATAGTATTATTTGGAAGAATGATAGATTTTAATTGAGTGGATGTGTAAATATTTCCTTTTGAGCAACAGCAGAACTAGAAGTTTTCAAGATAGATAGTTACCAAGTAATCCAACAAAGAATTAAGCAAAAAACTGCTTCACCAAAAAACAATGTGAGGATGAAACTCACAACCATAACAAGTGGTTAAAGTGAATAGCATTTTACCAGATTGAATAAGCATGTAGTGTGAAAGGAATAGAAGTTTAATTTAATAGGTTTCAATGTAGAAAGTGACACACAAACACTGATATTGACTGGTTGGAGTGAACGGTCTGTTTCAGTGCTATATTTGGTATGTAATCCTGTGGTATTCTCTTCCCCACACATCAACTCCTTTTCATCTTCTTTGTGCTTCTATTCCTCAGCTCTTCAACCAAGCATCTGACAAGGCCTGTCCCCTCATGAAGGTAAGGTTGTGCAGATTGTAGAAGAATGTTACAGTATACCTTTAAGAGGCATAATTAGAGGGAATTGTTGGAATTATTGACAGATCTTTGTTAGATTTCTTCCAGTCCAAAAAAGATTTGACTTTGATGAAAGGTATTCAGATTGCACTCAAAGCTGAAACCAAGAAGAATCACAAACAAATTATGAAAAGCAAGAACCACTGACCATGAGAACATGGGAGTGGGAATAAATAACTATTTACATTTAACAGGTCATCTGTTAACTGCCAACTATTTCTCTTGGTGGATTGAGGTGAAAAGATTCTGTACCTCCATCCCAGATTCAGTTATCAGGGACAGGAATGAAATATTTGCGACACATAGGGTCCCTGACGTACTTTACTAATGGGTCTTTCAGCCAGTTTGCAGGAAGCTCTGGATTTGAATGTGTGATTTGCTCTCCAAGTTACCTTCTGTTTAATGGGGAAGTTGAGCATTGGGAACAGAAAGTTAAATTCTTTTTGAAGAAAAACACACTGACTGTTGTGCATCCTTATCAAACTTCCAATCTACCCACTACAGTGAGGCTTATTGCCATCCAATTTACTGATGGGTGGAAAACTAAATATTCAATTCTCTGTTTTATCAAAGAGGCTATTCCCATTGTTGAGTCCATCAGACTAAAAGAACGTTTGCAAGAAGGCACAGCCTTCCTGGAACAGTCGGCTACCTTGTATAACAGTCATTGCCATGCATGATTGTAGCCACACTTGAAGCAAAGGCAACAGATATAGATACAGACCTTAACAGGAATCATACAGTCATTCAAGAGATAGCAGATTATCAGCAATCACATCTTACCCACACAGCAGAAAGGGTTGTACAAAAGAAAGACAATAGGCTTGTCTTACTGGATAACAATTGTCTGCTTATGAGAGTTTGTGACAACCCAAGAAGCTGATCATAATATCTTGAAAGATAAAGTTAAGAATCACAGTCAAGATCGGAATCAACATTAATAATCCTTAAGTGTCAAACTTTCAATGTTTCAAGTCTAAATAGAGTCTATTCTGGAAGAATTATGAAACCTCTAGATTACTTGAACATGTAAGTCAGGCAGATGGACTAGTGGCAAATGTAATTATAAACATGAATTAATTATGGGAAAAAAGGCTTGGGAAGAGATAGTGTTAAAGTGATGGTTCTGAAAGAGCAATTGTTGGGGACTATATTAGACTCTACCCCACTCTGATGATGTCATACAATCTTGTACAGAGAAATTGGGAAAGTAACTTTCGATCTTGAAGATAACAGATGTATCATTTATGCCTTCTAATAATCTCAGTAACAGTACCTAACTTGTTAATGTAACTTGTATCTATTGGCTGTCATACATACAGGTCACTCATCCTCTAGCACTGTAAACCAAATAGACCTTTAGATCCAGTCAAGAAAAGAAGATTGTTGCAGTGCCTGTCTACCCACAAATACCACAGAGACCAATGCCTTTGAGCTGTCTTCTCTGAGAATTGATGCTAGTACCCCATGAATCAAAACTCCTTCTTTTCATATCACTCACATAACCTGTGTGTCCCTGTGTCAATTGGTACATGTCTCAGATAACAGTCCAGACCTGATCAACTTTGATATTCTACATTTGAATTTGGACCCCACCTTCTCAAAATATCTTGGCAGAATATTATTTCTGGTTTTATCTATGTGGTTGGTTCCTCCATGGAGCACTGCAACGGGACCCTCCACTTTACACTCCAAATTCCTTTCCAACAGCAAAGATATATCCTTAACCATGAAACACATATAGAGAAGGTTGGAGAAACTCAGCAGGTCTGGCAGCATCTGTGGGCAGAGAAACAGAGTTAATGTTTCAATTCTCATATGACTCCTTATCATTTCCTTAACCCTTATGATGAGCAGAGAGCATAACCATTGAAGCTCCCCATTGCAGCTGTGGAGAACAGTGGCTATTCTCCTAATCCTAATGTTTCCTAGCACGTGTGTTTGCATTCCTGTAAGGGCTGCCCATATTTGAAAGATACAAAGTGGCCAACAAGGGGATAAACAGAATTAAAAAGCCTGCTGCCGCATTTAGCCACAAAGTGGATGACAAGTGGTAAACAGAGGTCAGAGCTTGCTTCAGCATTTAAGTGAAACACAATGGTACCTTTGAACAGGGTTTGCTCCAAGGTGAAGGGGGAACTCTACACAAACAACAACTAGAAATAGGTCAGGGTCGGGGGTGGGGGGGGGGGGGTGGGGGTGGTGGTGGGTGAGGTGGGGTGGGGTGGGGGGTGGGGGTGGGGAGTGGGTGGTGTTGGAAGGGCGGGGGGGTTTGCTCCAACCATTCTTGCTTGGAATATAATCTCTTACCATTGTACAATGGTCAATATTCTCATCTAATCTGCAATCTTTCTCCTTATCAAGGTTAACATTTATTTTATCTATGCCTTGTTCCTGTTGGGCAAAGTCAGGGACGAAAGCCCTTCCATGACTACATGTTGGTTTCCAATGTCAGATTGCCTCATACTCACATTGTCCTATTGCTGACCATTTACCAACTCTCTATTTTTCTTTAACCTACGATAACTCCTGGAACAAAGTGTCCAGGTCGCACTCATCTCTCCCTGATGTCAGCAAATTAAATTCCAGCTGTGTAACTCTGAACCAAAATTGCACAATCTGCAGACATTTACTGGAGGTATGGTAGTCTGGGATTGCAGAGCATTCCACACATGCCCATATCCTGATAACTCATGCCCAAAGTGCAATATTATCCCAGCTTCTTGCTTCAATAGTGAAAACCTATTCGATGCAGCTATTTTCAGCTGATTGGTCAACATCTGTCAGTGCCAGCCACCTTTATTTAACTAGGCAACTTAACTGACTTCAGGTTTGAAAGTTCAGTGTCAAAACTTCACACAGGAAACAACTTTCGGATTTGGAACTCAAAGTTGATGTCCATGCATCATGGCTGATCTTCTCCCTCAACTCGATCTTGTTGTATTATCTCTCCCTTCAATCTCTCAGTTTCTTAAATCTAGCAAGATCTGTCTTGAATATATTCAATGACTGAGCATCCATTACTTTTAGGAGCCTTTGAAATAAGCTTCTTCAGCCAGGAAAAATAGTTTCTTAGTCTTTATCCTATCAAGCTATTGATCAAAGTGTGTACATTGGCTCAGTGGTTAGCACTGCTGCCTCCCAGTGCCAGAGGCCTGGGTTCAATCCCAGCCTCAGGTGACTTTGCACACTTTCCCTGTGTCTGCCTGGGTTGTCGCTGGGTGCTCTGGTTCTTTCCCACAGTCCAAAGATGTGCAGGTCAGATGAATTGGCCATGCTAAATTGCCCGTAGTGTTTGGGGATATGTAGGTTAAGTGCATTAGCTCGGAAAATGTAGAGTCGTCGGGGAATGGGCCTGAGTGGGTTAACCTTTGGAGGGTTGGTGTGGACTTGTTGGGCCAAATAGCCTGCTTCCATACTGTAGGGATTCTATGAAATACTTTCATCCAAGAAATTAGTCTAACCAGCCACACTATGTCTTGGTTACGATATGCACTTCCTTAGATAAGGGGACCAAACTTCACATGGTGTTCCAGGACTGGCCTCTTTACTAAGCTGTAAAATAATTGTAAGAATGATTTATATTCATTCTTCAATTCCTTTGTAACAAAAATTACTAAACATTTTCCCTTCCCATTGCTCGCTGTGCCTGAGATTTGTTAAACTTCTGTTTTTAATGCAAGAACGCTGAGGTCCTCTGATTGAAATTATTTTTCAGTCTCTCACATTTAAATTAATAATCTCTTTTTTGATTTTTTTTCCCCATCATAGTATATAAGTTGTACTGTCACATTGGAATTCACCTGTCAAATTCTTACACACTAATCCAACAAGTCTATATTCATGTACATCGACTTTATATTGCTTGTGAATTTTAATATTGTACTCTAATTCCCCACAACAATTTAACGCAGATTGTAATTGCTGAGGTCCAAGTACTGATCTTTTTTACGCTGCCAAGTACAGCCTGCTAACCTAAAAATATCTCACTTAATATCACTCTGTTTTCTGTCCATTAAACAATCTTTGATCTATGCTAATATGTTAGACTCAATCCTCTGCCTTAATTTTGTATATTAACCTCTTGAGTGACGCCTTCATGAATGCTTTCTGAAAATCCAAGCATAATACATTCACCTATTGCAAGGTGAATGCTGACTGTGTGTGCTCACTTCTGACAGCTTTTGGTTAGTGCATCAACCTCAAAGTAAGCAAAAGTTCATTCAAAACCCGTCTCAAATCACGCAAAAATGTTTTATTTTTAGTTTTAACTTGCAACAGTGCACATAAAGCAGGAATGTTTATTATTTTAAAAAATAACAATTGACATACCACTTTTACTAAATAATAAAACAAAAATTGCCATTCAGGGTAATTCAATACACAAAGGGTCAAATTACATTTACTATTCAGCTCCCTGGATCCTAACTGATTGTCAGCAGTCAGGTAGAAATAATGTTGATCTATTTTGATTCTGTCAAAATGTATATCGTATTTTCCTTTAAATATATTTACTTGTGCTTTGTAAGTTACAATAAATGCAGCATAATTGTACCAAAGGCATAATAAATTGTTCAGTCGAACATGTTGATTTGTCACAATCCTTACGCTCTCCAGCATGCAAGAGTTTGATTTTATCAGTGAACAAAAATCCATTGCATTAGTGTAGAATAAACTACTTCTTGATGACAGCAATATCAAAACCTGCCACTTACAACTTAATGCCTTTTTACCAGCAACTTTGCTTTGACATATCCGTGACTGAAAAGCATTGTTTCCACTGAATATGATTTATTGCTGCAATCTGGTTGTAGTATCAAGCTTCTTCTTAAATATTTAATGTCAGTTAAATTTATTTCGTAAATAATCTTTTCGCTCCCACACCCCAGCTTTTACCCTCCCCAACAGCAATGGCATAAAATGAACTCACTTTGTGACCAAAAGGCTTGGGGAAAGGATTTTACTGGCAGTAACATGTTCTGTATATAGCTAGCATTATGTATTGTTTGGTGTGTCTATTTCAAGACCAGTGGAAAACTAGTTGTTAACAGAAATGCTGCTCTAACTCTGCATATATGTTGCACATTCCACATTGCAACAGACTTTAAGATGGGAAATAACTTAAGGTCTTTGTAGTGAATATCTAAAATATGTAAAATCTACTAGAACAAGGGTTTCATGTCCTTTTAATTAGATAATTACATGAAGAACTAGCTGGGCTCCAAAAACATCTCAATTTACAGGAAAGCCAATAAGCCATTTTATATTTTTCAGTGTGCTCTGAAATGTTTTATTTCAGTATTAGAATTATGCATAATACAAATGAATATGTAAAAATGTCCAATACCAGTAGGCTTTGTTAATATTTCAGGAAATAGATACGCCTCCTCCATGCACTATAGGTCTTTTATTTCAACAGATAACTGACTGCTTGTCGTACTTATTTCTAATGAAAAACAACAAAATATAACTCAATTACCCTGTTAAACTATAGACAAAAAAATGATATTACAGAGCCTTGAGCACCCACTCATCTTTCAAATGGAAATGGGGCATTAGAATATTTGACATTCATCAAATATCTGTAATGAAAGATTATATGTTTATCCTCAAACCACTCATGCACAGTCAAAAACCTAATTTTTTTATAAACTAAATAACTCAGTTAAGATTTCAGTTAGTAATCATTTAGCTACTCAATATGATTGACCACCTTTCTCTTTCTATTTTCCTGTTTTATGTTATGGTGGGCAATTTAATAAGACATATACTGTAGAGATTTTCTTTAAAACTGTAAAAGATGTACCAAAAGCTCTTCTGTCCAAAGCCTGCAGTCTCCAACTGTTACAATAAATTTAATAAATGGCTTCCGGTGATTTTGAAAACTTCTATAAGATTTTACAGTACTGGCAATCTCTACCAGCTGATAATGATGTTTAGCAGGATCTAAGTTTCACTTGAACATTTTTCTGAATAAAACTTTTATTTGGAGTCATTCCTATGATTGAGCTTTTGGGTTTTCATTCATTCAAGTTCTAATATAATTTGTTATAATCATCAAAGAAACAAACACGTTAAGGTATGCATCCTTCGTGGTGACTATTGCAAATGGTTAATCGTGAATTGTCTGCCCATTTTGCATTACTTTCTATCAACTTCAATATTGGAATGAAAATCAGTTAGAAGTAGAAAAGCATGCCAATTCACTATTGCCCATGTTAGCTACAGCCCAGCACAATTTTATCCCTGAATGTTTGTAATCAACAACAACAAAGGTACTCTATACAGAATGCAAAAACGTTGCCATTGTATCTGATAGGCAGCATATTATTCAAGTAAGTTCTCCCCTTCTTATATCTTATGTGCATTTTAGGACTGTTAGTATCAGTTTTGGGAATTTTCCTTTTGGGCATTTTTAAAGCAGAATGGGGAGATTTCATTTTTTGCAATTGGTTTTCATTTTTTAATTCTTGTCATGTTTGCAGCCAAACAATGTCCTTTTGGGTTGGACTCATTCTGAGACTGTTACCAGCATTAGTCAGCAGAACTGCTCTTATATAACTGAAGCAAGTTGATCGGTGTGAGATTTTTTTCTCACATTTCCAAAGAATTTGATCTCCATTTTTAAAACAAAAAAATGTTGTTGTATACAAGAATACAAGATTTAGGAGCAGGAGTAGGCCATCTGGCCCTTCAAGCCTGCTCCACCATTCAATAAGATCATGGCTGATCTTTTCCTGGCCTCAGTTCCACTTATGTCTCACCATAACCCTTAATTCCTTTACTATTCAAAAACTTATCTATCTTAGCTTTAAAAACATTCAATGAGGAAGCCTCAACTACTTCACTGATCAGGGAATACCACAGATTCCCATTCCTTTGGGTGAACAAGTTCCTTCTCAGTTCAATCCTAAATCTGCTCCCCCTAATTTTGAGGCTGAGCCCTCTTGTTCTAGTTTCATCCACCAGTGGAAGCATCCTCTCTCTTTTATAATTTTATCAGTTTCTGTAAGATCCCCCATCATTCTTCTAAGTTCCTCATGACTATAATCCCAATCTACTCAGTCTCTCCTCTGAAGCTAATCCTCTCAACTCCCGAATCAGCCTAATGAGTCTCTTCTGCACCCCCTCCAGTACCAGTATATCCTTTCTCATGTAAGGAGACCAAAACTGCACACAGTACTCCAGGTGTGGCTTCACCAGCACCCAATACAGCTGTAACATAACCTCTCTGCTTTTAGCTCAATCCCTCTCACAATGAAGGACAAAATTCCATTTGCCTTCATAATTACCTGTTGCATTTGCAGACCAACCTTCTGTAATTCATGCACAAGTACACCCAGATCCCTCTGCACAGCAGAATGCTGCAATTTTTCACCATTCAAATAATAGTCCTTTTTACTGTTATTCCTAACAAAATGTACATATTAGTTTAATTGTCGTTGTAAGAGATACCATCAGAAACCTATTCAAATTAAATAATTTACCTCGTTTAAGCCATAAGTCTATAAGAAATAAAAACAGGAGTAGGCTGTTCAGCCCCTCGATCCTGTTCTACCATTCAATTAGATCATGGCTGATCGAACGTTAAATCAATTGCAGTTTTCTGCCCTTTCCCTGTAACCCTTGATTCCCCTAACGATCAGTAATCAACCTCAGACTTAAGGACTGTGCCCCTTCAGCTCTCTGTGACAAGGAGTTCCAAAGATTCACAACTATCTGAGAGAAAACTTCTTCTTCATCTCAGTTTTAAATTGGCACTCTTTAATTCTGCGACTATAACTCTGCCTGGTCCTAGATTCGCCCATCTGAGGGTGAAAATCCTTCCAGTATTTACCATGTCAAGTCCCTTAAGAATCCTGCATGTTTCAATGGGATCACCCCCTATTCTTCTCATTTCCAGTGAATTGAGTCTTAATCTGCTTAGCCCTTGCTCATAAGACAATGTCTCCATAGCAGACATCATCCCAGTGAACCTTCCCTGAACTGTCTCCAATGAAATAATATCATTTCTTAAATAAGGGGACCAAAACTGCACACATTACTCCAGATGTGGTCTCACCAGCATCTTGTACAGTTGCAGTAGGCCTTCTCTATTCTTACATTCAATCCCCTTGAAATAAGGGCAAACATTCCATTACTTTTCTTGACTACCTGCTGCACCTGCATGCTAACTTTCTGGGTTTCTGCTCAGATTCACGTAAATCCATTTGTGTTGCAGCTTTCTGCAGATTTTCTCCATTGAATCATATTCTGTTCTTTTGTTCTCCCTTCCAAAATTAACATCTTTGCATTTTTCCACATTATACTCTATTTGCCAACATTTTGCCAACTTACTTATCAATATCTCGATGTAAACTGTTTGTATCCATCTTCCAACCTGCCTTTCCACCTATGTTTGCGCCATCTGTGGTATATTTACTTCCTCCCACCAAGACATGAATATTTATTGTAAACAGCTGCAGTCCCAGCACTGACCCCTGTGGAATCCTACTGATTATGGGTCACCAATCTGAAAAGTAACCTTATTCCCACTTACTGTTTCCTCCTCATTAGGCAATTCCCTAGTCAGTCACATTCCCCTGCTCTGTCTCAATAGTGTTGCAGATTTGGTTCCCTTAATTGCCCACATAATTTATTTTGAACTCATTGATTATCAACACTCCCATCACATTCATTAGTGGTGAGAGGTACCATTGTCTACCTTTCTCCAAGCAGAGAAACAAACATTTCTGTTCTTAAACCGATTCTTTATCCAAGCTAACATTGAACCTCCTATTCAATGAGCCTCACTTTTCCTACCCAATCCTTTACATAGGGACATATTTTCCAAGGAATGGCAATCCCATGCAAATTGTTACTTTAACACTTATTTTTATGAGAGGAGAGAGCTCTGTATTTCTGAGACGAAAGTCTGCTCAGACCTCCCTCAGAAATGAGGAGCTGTATTGTTGTTCAGTCGGTTCCTTCAAAGTGCAGAACTGTCAGGTGAAAGCAAACAAGACCCCTTTTAACAGCAGCCAGCCAATGTATTCTGAAATTTCAAGGTCCTGATGGCCACAGCTACTGTAAAACCTGAAGTACAAAAGGCAGGCCTGCTGAGAAGGTAGGGTGCCAGGTGAGTAGGGGGGAATAGAGTGCCAGGCAAGAAGGGTGCACGTTCGTAGGGTGTCAGGTACGTAAGGTGACAGCTGGGAAGGATGCTCTAACTCTGCACTTGGTAATGCCCAAAGGGCCCTGAAATAAATGTCCAGAATGTCATCTGTGAGTGAAACTGGAATGTCCAGCCTATCAAATATCAACAATTCATCTATAATGGTGAAGTCTGGTCGATTGTCAAAATAAATCTTCATGGTCATTCCACTGGACCGTCAGTCTGTCAAATCTCCAATACAATATGGGGTGGCACGGTGGCTCAGCTGTTAGCATTGCTGCCTCACAGCACCAGGGACCCAGGTTTGATTCAAGCTTCAGGAGACTGTCTATGTTGACTTTACACATTCTCCCTGTGTCTGTGTGGGTTTCCTCCGAGTGCTCTGGTTTCCTCCCACAGTCCAAAGATGTGCAGGTTAGGTGAACTGGCCATTTGAAATTACCCATAGTGTTCAGGGATGTGTAGGTTAGGTGCATTAGTCAAGGGTAAATGTAAAGTAACAGGGTAGGGGAATGGGTCTGGGTGGGTTACTCTTCGGAGAATTGGTGTGGACTTTATGGGACAAATGGCTGTTTCCAAACTGTAGAAATTCTATTAAAAAGTACTGATGAATAACACATGTCAGGTTTTTCTTTCTTTTCTGCTGGTTTTCAATGAACCTGATTTGGGTTGCTGACTACAATATATCTATGGCCTAAGTTTATGATTCAAGTTCAAGAGGGAATTCCATTTCAGTTGTTGCAAGTTAATTGGCAGTCAATCTGTCGAAAGCATCACTGTCGTTTGCAGATTCCCTTGCACATATTTGGTCCCAAGGCAAACCTCTTCAGGCAGAGACATAAACTTTGTATTTGTGGATGTAGCCTTGCAAACTCATCCTCGTTGAACAGCGAGACCAATGGGGGTTTATGATCCATCTCTATGACACCTTCTAGGACAAGGATGTGTTATTTCTTTTTGTCTCTTGTAGAGTATTCTTACCTTATGTGAAACTGTTTATGTTATCCCTTTCAACGTAGGAAATTAGGCCTCGATAACATGGCATTGAGGATTTCAACATAAACTTGAGTAATAATTGATCTCATGTAAACGTTGACCCCATATTTTTGGCCGAATAATCTGGAACCTTCCATAGATCCCATGTAAAAGTCAACCCTAGTTCTTCACAGATAACAAATCAATGTTTATGAGTCAATGTACCGCCCGTCATTTTAGATTAGATTAGATTAGATTACTTACAGCGTGGAAACAGGCCCTTCGGCCCAACAAGTCCACACTGACCCGCCGAAGCACACCCACCCACACACATTCCCCTACATTTACCCTGCACCTAACACTATGGGCAATTTAGCATAGCCAATTCACCTAACCTGCACATTTTTGGACTGTGGGAGGAAACCGGAGTACCCGGAGGAAACCCAGGCAGACACGGGGAGAATGTGCAAACTCCACACAGTCAGTCGCCCAAGGCGGGAATTGAACCCGGGTCTCTGGCACTGTGAGGCAGCAGTGCTAACCACTGTGCCACCATGCCACCCATTATGTCCTGTCATGTCCCGCTTCAGCTTTCCAGTCTGCCAGTTTTTCCACTCTGCTCCAGTCTGGATTTTCAGAATTACCATAATTTGTTTCCTTTATTCATTTAAAGATCAGCTGGGCTTTTGCCAATGATATGGTATGAATTTTAATGGGGGTGAATTTCAGACCCTCCAAAGTAATAGTCGACCCCATAAATTTAACCTGAAAAAGCTGTCAAACAAATTTGACTATGTACAAGAAAATTTTCTGACTCAGTATGTGGATGTACCTATTTGAGTAGGTGCAAAACTTAACCTACTCTTGGGAAATAAGGCAGGGCAGGTGACTGATGTCTCATTGGGGGAGCACTTTGGAGCCAGCAACCTTAATTCCATTAGTTTTAAATAGTGATGAACAAGGATAGACCAAATCTAAAAGTTGAAGTTCTATATTGGAGAAAGGCCAATTTTGACAGTACGAGGCAAGAACTTTCGAAAGCTGTTTGGAGGCAGATGTTCACAGATAAAGAGACAGCTGGAAAATAGGAAGCCTTCAGAAATGAGATAACAAGAGTCCAGAGAATGTATGTTCCTGTTAGGGTGAAAGGGAAGGCTAGTAGGTAAAGGGAATGATGGATGACTAAAGAAATTGAGGGTTTGGTTAAGAAAAAGAAGGAAGCATATTCAGGTATAGACAGGATAGATTAAGTGAATCCTTAGAAGAGTATAATGGCAGTAGGAGTATAATTAAGAGGGAACTCAGGAGGGCAGAAAGGGGACATGAGATAGCTTTGGCAAATAGAATTAAGGAGAATTCAAAGGATGTTTACAAATACATTAAGGACAAAAGGGCAATTAGGGAGAGAGTAAGGCTCCTCAAAGATCAGCAAGGTAGCCTTTGTATAGAGCCACAGAAAATGGGGGAGATACTAAACAAGTATTTTGCATCAGTATTTAATGTGGAAAAAGAGATCGAAGATATAGAGTGTAAAAAAAAAGATGGTGACATCTTGAAAAATATCCATATTACAGAGGAGGAAGTGCTGAATGTCTTGAAACGCATAAAGGTGGTTAAATCCCCAGGACCTGATCAGGTATACATGAGAACTCTGTGGGAAGCTAGAGAAGTGATTGCTAGGCCTTTTGCTGAAATATTTGTATCATCGATAGTCACAGGCGAGGTGCCGGAAGACTGAAGGTTGGCAAACGTGGTGCTACTGTTTAAGAAATGTGATAAGGACAAGCCAGGGAATTATAGACCAGTGAGCCTGATGTCAGTGGTGGGCACGTTGTTGGAGGGAATCCTGAGGGACAGGATGTACATGTATTTCAAAAGGCAAGAACTGATTATGGATAGTCAACATGGCCTTGTGCGTGGGAAATCATGTCTCATAATTGAGTTTTTTGAAGAAGTAACAAAGAGGATTGATGAGAGCAGAGTGTTAGATGTGATCTATATGGACTTCAGTAAGGCATTCGACAAGGTTCCCCATGGAAGACTGGTGAACAAGGTTAGATTTCATGGAATACAGGGAGAACTAGCCATTTGGATACAGAACTGGCTCAAAGGTAGAAGACAGAGGGTGGTGGTGGAGGGATGTTTTTCAGACTGGAGGCCTGTGATCAATGGAGTGCCACAAGGATTGGTGCTGGGTCCACTACTTTTCATTATTTATATAAATGATTTGGATGTGAGCATAAGAGGTATATAGTTAGTAAGTTTACAGATGACACTAAATTTGGAGATGTAGTGGACAGCGAAGAAGGTTACCTCAGATTACAATGGGATCTTGATTAGTTGGGTCAATGGGCTGAGAAGTGGCAGATGCAGTTTAATTTAGATAAATGTGAGGTGCAGCATTTTGGGAGAGCAAATCTTAGCTGGCCTAGGCACTTAATGGTAACATCCTAGAGAGTGTTGCTGTACGTAGAGATCTTGGAGTGCATGTTCATAGCTCCTTGAAAGTGGAGTCGCAGGTAGATAGGATAGTGAAGAAGGTGTTTGGTATGCTTTCTTTTATTGATCAGAGTATTGAGTACAGGAGGTCATGTTGCGGCTGGACAGGACATTGGTTAGGCCACTGTTGGGAATATTGCGTGCAATTCTGGTCTCCTTCCTATCAGAAAGATATTGTGAAACTTGAAAGTGTTCAGAAAAGATTTACAAAGATATTGCCAGGGTTGGAGGATTTGAGCTATAGGGAGAGGCTGAACAGGCTGGGGCTGTTTTCCCTGGAGCATCAGAGGCTGAGAAGTGATCTTATAGTGGTTTATAAAATCATGAGGGGCATGGATAGGGTAAATAGACAAAGTCTTTTCCCTGGGGTTGTGGAGTCCAGTACTAGAGGGCTTAGGTTTAGGGTGAGAGGGGAAAGATATAAAAGAGACCTAAGGGGCAACTTTTTTACACAGAGGGTGGTACATGTGTGGAATGAGCTGCCAGAGGATGTGGTGGAGACTGGTACAACTGCAACATTTAAAAGGTGTTTGGATGGCTATATGAATAGGAAGGGTTTGGAGGGATATGGGCCGGGTGCTGGCAGTTGGGACTAGATTGGGTTGGGATATCAGGTCAGCATGGACGGGTTGGACTGAAGGGTCTGTTTCTGTGCTGTACATCTCTATGACTCTATCACTATTACATGAGTACATCAGGTATTACAGTTTATTAGTATGTACAAATATTACATCAGTATCTAGGGCCATATTAAGCTATTGGGCCACAAAGAACGATTGCTTTCAAAAGTTTGTCATACTCAGGTAATCTGAGATAGATTAACATCTAAGAAGTTTGACCCTTAAGATCTTAGGACATGTGCTATGTTGCAGTGATGATATCATGAGCATGCTTCTTACTGGTAAATACTGACATACCATGTCAATGTAAAAGCATGCTAATATACCAACATGAGACATAACCCCCCCTTTCCAAAGACATTACTCACTCCAAATGGATATATATGATTATACACGGACATGTGCTGTCAATTCAACAATTATATGAACCAGTAAAAGAGTTTATCAGAGTAACATTTCAAATTTTAATGTCTGAGAGGTTTAAAAACGCATCCTGATCTGGCGATTCTATACTTGTCTTGACAACTTGTTTGTCTTGCTGCTAGTTGTGTCACTTCAGATCATTACATAGTCATCATTGTTAGAGTGCTCTCCCTCATAGTAATGACCCTTTTACCAGTAAGTTATTAATTTATTATTCTAGTCTTCCACCCTGGGCTTTGTTCAGTTATGATACATTTTGCACCCTGATTCCTGACAGCTCTAACTTACAACTGGGGGTCCTGATGTCTGTGTTCTTTGTCAGTTCTCTTTGGCCCAAGTGTCTGCCTGTAGCCCATAATGGATTCTTTGTGTTTCTTTTTCCTCAGGGCTGACTGCTTTGTTGCCTTGGACTACAGCTACTAAGCTGTAACAGCTTCCATAAGACTATTCCAACTGATGATTGTTTTCAAAGTTTTTCAGCTCCTGGTTAACTGGCTAGGCTTTTCCTACAATGGCAATGCTCTTAAAGTGGCAACTCACTCCTCTACATTGTTTTTCTTCTTTGTCTTTAGGTCTCTCTGGATTTGGTCTTCTCATGGTGGGGCTCAGATCTGCATCACTGTAACCACATAGTATTAAGCCCACAGCTGATGTCATATTGTAGTAAACACAATGTCTGGGTAACAACCACAGTGTATGAGGTAAAGTACTGTCACTGATCCTCTTTCCTGTGCTACTTTGAGCAGCTGTTCAGTAGTCTGTGATGGAGGATGGACATCAAATAAATCTCAGCAGAAGGGGCTGTTGTCTTAGCTAAGTACTTAAATTAGCAATTACTGACAACAGATGAATATAATAAGTTAATCTCCATCAAACTCTTGTGTTGAAATCCTAATCCAAATTCTCCACCCAAAGACTATGTGGCATCATTAGATAGGGTCACGTTTAGTATAGGAGAAAGTGAGGACTGCAGATGCTGGAGATCAGAGCTGAAAATGTGTTGCTGGAAAAGCGCAGCAGGTCAGGCAGCATCCAAGGAACAGGAGAATCGATGTTTCGGGCATAAGCCCTTCTTCAGGAATTCCTGCTGCGCTTTTCCAGCAACACATTTTCAGCTCACATTTAGTATAGCTCAACTATGGGTTGAGCAGTGCTCAGTGGTTCGCACTGCTGTCTCACAGGGCCAGGGACCTGGGTTCGATTCCACCCTCAGGCAACTATCTGTGCAGAATTTGCACAATCTTTCCGTGTCTGTATGAGTTTCTTCCAGGTGCTCTGGTTTCCTCTCACTGTTCAAAGATATACAGGTTAGGTGGATTGGCCACGTTAAATTGACCATAGTGCCCAGGGATGTGCAGACTAGTTGGATTAGCCATGAGAAATGCAGGGTTTTAGAGTAGGGGGATAAGTTTGGGTCACACACTCTTTGGAGGGCATCGTGGACTTGATAGGCCGAATGCTTCCAAACTGTAGGGATTCTATTCTATGATTAACTCTTTCAGAAGTATTAATTGATATAGTATTCATCATAACCTTCAAACAACAATGACCTTATTAATCATTAACCTAAAATAAACTAGGTTCAGAACTTTCATTTCTCCAAATTGATGAATGAGGACTCCCTAAACTAATCTTCATCCAAGGTTATGAATTTCAGGGCTGGATTTCTATTTGGAAATCAAGGAGTTACAGGGGAGAGTTTGGGGTTTCCAAATGACCCTTCCAAATATAAAGAATTTATTTTCAGTTTTTGAGTCCCTTTAGAGTTTGAGAAGTTGGTTTGCCAGTTAGGCAGATTTGTGACACCAGAATACAACTAGGGAGAGCAAAAAAGGGAGAATGGGATCAGAGGCCTAAAGAATCAAAGGACCCAGTTGAGAGATCTTTGAAGTTGATGGATAAGAGAGGGTTTCAGCTAGAGAGGGCAGACATCAGCGATCAGAGGCTTGACACTAGTTGATCTGATGTCAAGGAGTGGAAGATCAGAACCTTTATAGCAGAATAAAATCAAAACAATACAGATGCTAGAAATTTGTACACAAAGGGAAAGTGCTTAAGAAACACAGCAGATCTGTGGAGAGAGAAACAAAGTTAACATTTCAAGGCCAATGTACCCAATGAAGAGTCATTGTGGACTTGAAGCATTAACTCTATTTCTCTTTCCACAGGTTCTGCTAGGCCTGTTGAGTTTCTCCAGCACTTTCTGCCCTGTGAAAGTTGTGACAAACTGTAGACTTGTATGGATGTTGTCTGACCACAGTGGTTCATGAAGCAGACATGCTTGGCCAGTCAGGTAAGTAGAATGTAATGAACTTCACAGTTCCAATGGCACCTTTATTCTAGCTGTTGGAGTTACCGTGGTCTGGGAAAACTGGTCAACCAAAGTTAAACTTGAAAATGAAAAGAATTACATTTCACAAAGACGAGCAAGAAACTAAATGTATTTAGAAGTGTGCAGAATATCAGGGATGGGTCTTTCCATTTCATCAGTTCCTTTGTGGATTTTAAGATTGTATATATGTCTGAATAGTCCAACTAACCTGAACTGAATTTATGACCCTGCACAAATGTTTAATTCACTCAGATGCCTCTATATTTTACATCTAAAAATTGTTGTATGCTTGAGACCATACCTTTAATCCAAAGGTCAATGTCTCAACATTTAGAGGCTAAAACTTTCAAGTTCCAGCCAGTCTTTACTTTAATGCAGCTTTGGACTCCATAAATGAAAGATTGAGAGAAGTTTTTTTTTTGTCATTTTATTGAGCAAGAAACTAAGCGATAGTTTGTACTGGATAACTTTAGCAAAGAATTCATTGTGTTCAAAAGAACAAATGCCTTCCTTTGATTATTTGTTGCCAAAATTGACTGAAGGCACAATAGGATAGAAAATTGTCGAGTTGTATCCCCAAAGCAGAGTATCACATCAGTGACCTGTTTTATGTTCAGATCAGTATTCAGTCTTCAATAGACTGAATATTGAACAGTGTGTATAAAAGGCACCCCTTGCAGTATTGCCTACTTTGTGCTACAAATCAAGTCATGCTTCTACTTTAGTCAGAGAATGACTGCAGCATAGAATGATGCCATTTAACCCATTGTGTTTGGGATAGCTCTGTAAAGAAGCATCCACTGTAATAAGAGCAAAGTACTGACATGCTGGAAATCATCAAAGCAGAAGTTACTGGAGATACTCAACATGACTGACAACATTTGTGAATTGAATAATGGAGTTAATGTTTTGAATTCAATTTTATTCTTCTAAGTAACGCACCCAGTGCCTCTCCTCAACTTCTCCTGATAATATTATACATATTGAGGTTTGTTTCAAAACAATGTTGATGACAAGCTACTTTTCAACAATCACAGAAACTACTTGAACTATTGAATTTAATTAATATTCCAGAGCTCTCTAACGAATATAGTCACTTGCAAACTGAAACATAAATGTGCACAATCCATGGCAATGTAAAAACTATTATTTAAAATGTACACAATTGATAACAACATACAAAGTAAAGTTAATATATACAAGTCTGATATTTGAGAATAGTGTAAGAATATTAGATAGCTCATTGCACAGGGGTCATTTTTGTAAGCCTGCACTCCCAGTACATGAGTGTAAATTGGACAGTTTGGCTTGGAGATCAATTAAGAGGAGACAGTGAGGTCTGCAGATGCTGGACATCAGGTTTGAGACTGTGTTGCTGGAAAAGCACTACAGGTTAGGCAGCATCTGAGGAGCAGGAAAATCGACGTTTTGGGCCGGAGTTAGCCAGGAAAGACCTAAAGAGGGCGCGAAGAAGAGCCAGGAGGGGACATGAGAAATTGTTTGTAGATAGGATCAAGGAAAACCCTAAAGCTTTCTATAGGTATATCAGAAATAAATGAATGACCAGAGAAAGATTTGGAACAATCAAAGATAGTAGTGGAAAGTTGTGCATGGAGACAGGGAAGTGCTAAATGAATATTTTTCTTCAGTATTCACGCTGAAAAAAGTCAATGTTGTTGAGAAGAATACTGACATACAGGCTACTAGACGAGACAGGATTGATCTTCACAAGGAGGAGGTGTTAGCAATTCTGGAAAGTGTGAAAGTAGATAAATCCCCTAGGATGGAATTTATCCTAGGATTCTCTAGGAAGCCAGGGAGGGGATTGCAAAGCCTTTGGCTTTGATCTTTATGTCATCATTGACTATAGGAATAATGCCAGAAGTCTGGAGGTAGCAAATATTGCCCCCTTGTTCAAGAAGGAGAGTAGAGACAAACCTGGTAATTATAGACCAGTGAGCTTTACTTTGGTTCTGGGTAAAGTGTTGGAAAAGGTTATAAGGGAGAGAGGAATAAGTTGATTAGGGATTGTCAATGTGGTGTTGTGAAGGGTAGCTCGTGCCTCGCAAATCTTATTGAGTTCTTTGAGAAGGTGACCAAACAGGTGGAAGAGGGTAAAACAGTTGAAGTGGTATATATGGATTTCAGTAAGGCATTCAATAAGTTTCCCCACTGTAGGCTATTGTACAAAATATGGAAGCTTGGGATCTGTTTTGGGACCACTGCTGTTTGTCATTTTCATAAATGACCTAGATGAGGGCGTAGAAGGATGGGTTGGTAGATTTACAGATGACACTAAAGTTGTTGGAGTTGTGGATAGTGCTGAAGGATGTTTTAGGTCACAGAGAGCTGAGCTGAGAGGTGGCAAATGGAGTTTAATGTGGAAAAATGTGGGGTGTTTCACTTTGGAAGGAGCAACAGAAATAAAGAGTACTGGGCTAATGGTAAGACTCTTGGTAGTGTGGATGAGCAGAGCGATCTCGGTATCCATGCACATAGATCCCTGAAAGTTGCCACCCAGGTTGATCAGGTTGTTAAGAAGGCATATGTTGTGTTAGCTTGTATTGGGAGAGGGATTGAGTTTCAGAGCCATGAGGTCATGCTGCAGCTGTACAAAACTCTGGTGTGGTCACACTTGGAGTTTTGTGTAAAGTTCTGGTCACCGCATTATAGAAAGAATGTGGAGGTTTTGGAAAGATTTCAGATGAGATTTACTAGGATGTTGCATGGAATGGAGGGAAGGCTGAGGGACTTGAGGCTGCTTTCGTTAGAGAGAAGAAGGTTGAGAGGTGACTTAATAGAGACATATAAAATAATCAGAGAGTTAGATAGGATGGACAGTGAGAGCTTTTTTCTTCAGATGGTAATGGCTAGCATAGGTTTAAGGTGAGAGAAGATAGATATAGGACAGATGTCAGAGGTAGTTTCTTTACTCAGTGAGTGGTAGGGGGCATGGGACACAGTGCCTGCAACAGTAATAAACCTGCCAAATTTAAGGACATTTAAACGGTCATTGGATAAACATATGGATGAAAATGGAATGGCATGGGATAGATAGGCTTCAGATTGGTTCTACAGGTCGGCGCAACATCGAGAACTGAAGGGTCGGTCCTAAGTTGTAATGTTCAATGTTCTATGTTTGAAAAGAATAGTCTTTATCTACACAGGAAATAAAAGTCATCTTCACAGTCAGATTCCTTAAAACATTCATCCGATATATGTCCTTGAATTCCAGTGCAGTTTTCCAACATGGAAGTAAACTATCACAAAATTAATGATGTTGCCGAATTATTCTCCCACCCTCCTTTCTAATTTTATATGACTCTTTGATCGATGATTAATAGGCAGTGTACAACATCAGTGAATGATGCTTTTAAGTATATTTTGCCCTCCTATAAAATCAGAAATTTCAAATCTGAGTTCAAGATTTTATTGCATTCATCTATCAAGTCATTGAATTTTGTCAATGTAAGTGAAATATTATGACTGCTATCTATTTCAGTTAAAAGCAAATATGCACACCCTCAGCCACACACCCTCTCAAACATCGACAGATGGACAGGGCGTTGCAGAATTATATTCTTCCAAGTCTTATGCAAATAAATCAGGTAATGAACAAAGCTTGAGCTAAGATTTTACAGCAGTCAGTGATGCATTGTGGCGATATATTTTAATAAAACTTTGAAAGACTGTAACAGTCATTTATTTGCACAGTTCAGAAAAAGTAACAAATGCTTTCAGTGCTCGCTTACATCAAAGCTAATAATTATGCATGCAAGATAAGAAAAAACAGGTAATTCAGGCCAGGAATGTGGGTTCAATTGGAACATTCAAGAGGGCATTGGATGATTATATATAGAGAACCAAAATGCAAGGTTACAAGGAAAAGGCAGGCAACTGAAACTAAACCAAAATGCTTAGAATCAGGGCAGACACAATGGCCTGCTTCTGCAGTGTTTTGATTCTGTGACTGTGATGCCTATTTTGTCAATGTAACTATGGAGAAGCATTCTGAATCCTTGAATCACGAACATGAATTGAACTGAAACAAGTATGAAACAATAACAAAATTCTCTTCTATAATGTGAAGACACACTTTCCCAAGTAATTTCTGACTAGCCTCAGAAGTGTAGAAACGGAATAGGATATTAGAAAAAAAATAGAATTTATTTTTGTATATATTTTTATTGAGAAAAAAGATTTTAATTTTTTTACAAAATTACAAAATCACTCCAAAATAGTATGATAACCTTGTAATATAATGACAAACTATTACTCTACTCCACAAACCACTGAGGAGAGAGAAAAAAGAACTACAAAAAATAGAATTCAATAAATAACTAAAAACAAAAACTAAATTAAACCAAGGTAAAATTAAATTATATTCAGTTAAGTTCCCGCACTCAGCACAATCCCACCAAAGCTCCCCACCACTGGGACCATCAGTAGGCAAACCCATATTTGTTCAGGATTCTTCTTCCCAGGGGCCCCTGGACCGCCAGACATAGCCCTCATGACTACACAAAGGCCCTGACCAATATCGCTAATATGTTTGCGTCTATATAATTCAGGAAGTGCTGCCACGTTCTATAAAACGGTTTTGTTTTCTAGTGCACCACTACTCATAGGGAAGTCCGAGGGATGTGCTCAATAATTAATCTATGCCACCCTGAGAGTCCTGGGGATTCTCTGACACCCAGCTCATTAGAATGTTCTTCCTCGTACAGAATGAAAAAATATTCATAGTTTGTGAGAAGATTTGTAGCTCGGGTGCTCGTTGTTGTGGTTCTGTTCGCTGAACTGGGAATTTATGTTGCAGACGTTTCGTTCCCTGTCTAGGTGACATCCTCAGTGCTTGGGAGCCTCCTGTGAAGCACTTCTGTGATGTTTCCTCTGGCATTTATAGTGGTTTGAATCTGCCACTTCCGGTTGTCAGTTCCAGCTGTCCGTTGCAGTGGTCGGTATATTGGGTCTAGATCGATGTGCTTATTGATTGAATCTGTGGATGAGTGCCATGCCTCTAGGAATTCCTTGGCTGTTCTCTGTTTGGATTGTCCTACAATAGTAGTGTTGTCCCACTACTACTATAGGACAAGCCAAACAGAGAACAGCCAGGGAATTCCTAGAGGCATGGCACTCATCCACAGATTCAATCAATAAGCACATTGATCTGGACCCAATATACCGACCACTGCAATGGACAGCTGGAACTGGCAACCGGAAGCGGCAGAGACAGGCCACTATAAATGCCGGAGGAAACATCACAGAAGCGCTTCACAGGAGGCTCCCAAGCACTGAGGATGTCACGTAGACAGGGGACGAAACGTCTGCAACACCAATTCCCAGCTCGGCAAACAGAACCACAACATGAAAAAATATTAAACAGTTTCTTCCCATGTGTGTCCAAAGAAGGGAGATTTGGCAAACCCAAAAGGAGGGACACCAGATCCACCTTCACTCAGTTCCTAAGACCCCAAAACACCTGCAATGGCACCCCAAAATAGAATATTCTTAACACCTGCCTCTTTGATCTCTTGGATTGAAATAAACAGCTTTTTCTGAAGAAGGACCACTGGATCCAAAACATCAATTCTGCTTTTTCTCCACAGATGCTGTTGGACCATATGAGATTTTCCAGCATTTTTCTTTCTGATTCCCAGCATTTGCAGTTATTTTTGTTTAAGATTTTTGCAATCCTGCCACATTCAATCATGAATGGTGATGTACAATTAGGCAGCTAACTGGAGGAGACTGAATTAAGTTAAGAATGAGGGGAGTTGTTCTTTTAGAGTATTATTAGTCGATGGAATTCTCTTCCCCGGAGAGAGCAGTGTCATTGAACATTTTGAAGCTGAGTCAGATGCAATCTTGTATGACAGGGGAATTAGTAGTGTGGAGCAACTATCAACATTCATCAAAATTAATGTTCATTGTTTTACAATATCTTTGATATATCTGTGTACTCTGCTGGACCTGACCTGAATTCACAAACTTAAAGCCCTAGCACCAACATACCCTAAATGCAGGTTCATGTTCACTTCATAGAAGGTGATTTTGACACTCAAAGAAGCCTGAAGTCGTAGAAACAATTCTCTCCATTGTTTGGCTGCTGCCCAAAGCTTGTAAGCCTGTATGTATATGAGTAACATTTTAATTTGCTTCAAGCTCTCCCTTATAGACAAATGCTAGAATTGCAAATGTCAAAAGTCTGCCCTGATTCTCTTTTTGATTCTGCTAAGTACCTAAGAATTAAACTTTCAATAACTGTAAAGCCAAGAAAAGCAACCTTGTTATCTTTGTTGGGTTTTCAACCACAATGTTCCAATAAAAAGATATTTGTAACATAGTTGCCTTATCATAATAATTACCAATTTTATCAAAATATGTAAAAGGCTGTGTTTGCTTTGAATCAATCACTAAACAGATTATGATTGCAATTTTGGGAAAAGTCAAAGTATTCAGGAAGGGTCAGCATGATTTTGTGTAAGGAAAAACATGTTTAACCAATTTATTGGAGATCTTTGATTAACAGGATGTGAAAAGTGGGGTCCCGCAGAGGTTTATGCTGCCGTCTTCACATTTTATAAGTTACACTGATGATTTAGATGAGGGGAGCAAAGACATCATTGTTAAATTTTCAGATGATACAAGGTAAATAGGAAATTATTTATGAAGAAGACATAAGGAAGTTGCAGATGGATATAGAAGCCCTACTTAAAGAAGATTAAGTAGGAAGAAGATTAAGTGAGGGGGAAAACATCTGACAGGTGAATTTTGATGTGGGAAAATATGAAGTTTTTCACTTTGGTGGGAAGAATGAAAATCAGCATATTTCTGAAATGTAGAGCAACTGCAGAATTCTGAGATGCAGAGAAATTTAGCTGTTTTAATATCTGAGTCAGAAAGCGTAAATACATATGTACAGAATGCTATCCAGAAGCTGATGATTTGTTATCCTTTATTAGGTAAGGAATTAAACATAAATGTAAGAATTCTAAGTTTTAGTTGTATAGGTTATTGATGAGACCACATCTATAATACTGTGCACAGTTTTAGGCTCCATATTTAAGGAAGGCTATAAGTACATTGAACTGAATTGAGTTGAGTTAAATTTATTGTCATTTGTGCTGAGGCACAGTGAAAAGCTTTGTCTTGTGAGCAATATTGGCAGATCACAGAGTGAAATAGTACAGATAAGTAAATACTCGGTAAACAGCGGCAAAAACAAAAAAAAACAGGTACAGGTGAATGCTAAGATTTTGTGAGTCCTTTCAGTACTCTAACAACAGTAGGTAGAAACTGTTTTGAAACCGGCTGGTGCATGTGTTCAGGCTTCTGTATCTTCTCCCCAGTGGTTGAGGTTGTAGAAAAGCATTGCCAAAGTGGGATGGATCTTTGAGAATGCTGGCTGCCTTTCCTTGATAGTGGGCCTGGTAGATAGATTCTACAAATGGGAGGTTGGCCTTTGTGATTATCTGGGCTGAGTTCGCCACTCTCTGTAACTGTCTCTGATCTTGAATGGTACAGTTACCATACCAGGTATTGATATATCCAGACAAAATGCTGGATACACATATAAAAGTTGGCAAGGGTATTTGCCATCATGCCAAATTTTCTCAGCTGCCTGAGGAAGAAGAGACGTTGTTGGGCCTTTGTAACCAGTGCATCCACATGATGAGTCCAAGAAGGGTTGTTGTTGATGACCACTCCCAGGAGCTTGAAACTGTCCACCTGGAAAAATGGTGCATTGAGAACACTCTAGCTCTCAGTGCTGGCAAAACCAAGGAACTCATTAGTGATTTTCAGTGGGATGTTACCCATGCCGTCCTACACATTAACAGCACAGAGGTGGAACAAGCGGAGAGTGTCAAGTTCCTGGGAGTGGTCATCAACAACAAGCTTTCTTGGACTCTTCATGTGGACGCACTGGTTACAAAGGCCCAACAAATTCTCTCATCTTCCTCAGGCATCATAATCCTAGCTTGAAATAAATAATAATAAAATAAAGTATTACAGCTTTGGCTTAAACCTTCATCTACATGTATAAAGTTCATGGTTTTTTTATTTGATATCTTACTACATGCCTGTTATCTTGTGTTTGGATTGCCTAGTTCTCTGCACTGTTAAAAAGTGCCAGTTACATCAACATTATTAATGCATTTTAAATTTTCAGATTCCTAAATCATATCTATTCTTACTTTTGAGAACAGTTTGAGATTCATGTTTTTTTTTTCAATATCATTAACTCGCAAACCTCACAGCTTCATATCCAGCCTCCTGGGGCTACAGTGTGCATATAGTGCCTGGTCAACCCTAAAGTAATTTATAATAAACATTTATGAAGAGCTCCTTGATCTCTCAGCAAGGAAATAATGTTACTGTTTTGATGAAAATGAGCAAGAGATAAAAGACTTCATTGAATACAAGCACAAGAGAACATCAGTAACCCTTAGATGGTTGAAGGCAGAGTTACAGCAAAAAATGCATGTAAAATAAAGAACAAATTGTGGATAGAAAAAGCAGAAGAGATTCAACAACTCATATATACCAACAATATGTGTGGTCTCTTCAAGATGATTTATGGTCCCAGCATCAAGGGACCACCAGCTGAGAGCCAAGTATAAAGGAAAGCTCATCAATGAGAGGGAAGCAGTCAGTTTTAATTGGAAACTTCTCAACCAAGGCATATGATTTGAACATCCTTAACTCCATTTCTCATGTTCCATTTGGCTCTGTCCAGTGCTACCCTGGTCTCCAGCAGTGTTGAAAAAGCCATTCGAAAGTTATAAGACAATAAAGGCCCTGGAGCAGATGGAATCCCCACTGAAACTCTTGAACAAAATGAAGGTATGGTCCTTGAAGAGCTGCACCACCTCTTAGATCTCATCGAGAGAAAATAAAGCATGATTGGAAATCTCAGGAACACCGCCATTGCAAATACCTTCAAGAAGGAATACAAACCCAGTCTAATAAGTACAGAAGAGTCCACCTAGAATCTACCACAGGGAAGATCATTGCAAGGATGCTCTTCAGCTGTCTCTTCCCAGTGGCCAAGGAAACCCTTCAACAATTGTAGCATGGTGTTCACCTATCCAGAGATACCACAAACATGATCTTCACTGCACAGCAAATTCAAGAAAATTGCAAGGAGCAACAAAGTTCTGCATGTGGTCTTTTCAAATTCATACAAGCTTTGACTATGTCACCACAGAAGCTCATGGAGAATCAATTTTCAATGACTTCAGAAACGTGCTGTCTATCTTTACTGATTTCATGGTGACATGCAAATTTAGGATGTATCTCTAAAGACAAAAAACAGTGTAGAGTCATGGGAGACACTGCACTGTGACTGACCAAAATGGAGAACAAAAATTTGGGAAGATACTAAAAGCTACAAGAGCTGTTGTTGAAAATAGGCAGAGGCAAATTTGAAACATCTGAGGAAATGCATAAACTTCTATCTACCAAATCCTTCAAGCACCACCAACTTGCATCTGTAAGACACTACAGATTGAATTTATCTGCTATGTCAAAAATTATTGAACTGAGGGGTATCAAGTTATTCTTGATTTTAAAGGGACTGCCTAGGAAGAGGTAATTCATTCCCTTCATTGTTTGCTCAACCTTTATTTGCCAACATTGATCTGTTTGAAGTTGTTACCCAAAATTGAACACATCTTAAATTTGGGCTTAATCTTGATTCACGGTAGAGTTATATGGTTCACATATCATATACACTGAGGCTGCATGATGAAAGCTTTGTTGAGGATGACTAATCATATCCACATTCTTTTCATTAACCATCTATTATTATAGATAGGCCTTGATATTGCCTGTTCCTATGGATATTTTCAGATGTTCATAAGATCATGCGACACTGATGAATCAGAAAGATGAATTGGCCCAATTTATTCATCCATCTGAAACAAGTCACATCCAATAGATCTTTAATGATTCCTGGATTTTTGACCTCCTTTCAGAATTTTACTTTACATGCTGATTATTCTTTGTGAGAATATGAATTTCTTGATTTCATGATATCAAAGTCTATGTTCCCTCATTTGTCATTTTCACATTAAATTAAAATATCGATCGGTGGTAACTTTTCCTACAGCCTGGACAATTTTTATGTACTTTTAAACTCATTTTTTCAGAGTGAAAAGATCAAAGACCCTATTTTAACATTTGGCATATAACAGGCAGTCAATGCATGAAGAGCACCCATGTTCTCCCCGTTTATGCAGCTAAAAAGCATGAAACAGCTTCAAAGTTACAGGCTCCTTTGTATTAATTCAATTCCTATTAGATCTGCTACTTGGAGCAAGGGGCAGTTCAGATTATTCCAAGGTGGAGTTTGGGTCCAAACAGGAGGAAGAAGGAGGTGATTGTGAAGGGAGGGCCATACATAGGTCAGTGACAGATGCAAATATTTTTGTGAGGTCAGCAGTTGCACAAAAAATAGAAGGTAGATAGATTCTAAGCCACTTTTGAGCAGTCAAGAGCTGCCATTTCAGTAATCACTGGTTAATACACTTAATACCAATACAGATGAGCAGAAGCTGCTTATCTCAAAATTGCAAATGTGGTTGTATCTAATACAGAATCCCCTAGTTTTCAGTTTAACCTTATCTACTTCAAGAACATACACAGAATAATTGTGCCAACTATTTTTTTCCAAATCAAGACTATATATTTGTCTGCATTAATCTCATCCCATTGTTTTACATGCTTCAATATTTCACCCAATGCATTCTAAACTTTGTTCTGTTTCTTTTAATTCTACATTTATCCACATTAAATTCTATCTGCTCTTTCTTTGGTCATCACCTTTGTTTATCCAAATATTTTATTATATTATGAAACATATCCACAATCTTGGTCAAAAGTTTCTGATTTAAACCCATTTTTTGAAGCATACAAATTATTCGAAAGGTTCTATTGTGTTCAAAATCTTTGTTGGTCTAAAATTGATAGCTTCTTTACAAACATTTACAATCAATTTATTATTACTAAGTAATGCCTATATAATGGGATAGATCCCATTGTTTTGTGTAAAGACAGGTATAATTAGGAATAAAGTATAAAGGAAATTTTCAATAGTGGTCCTGAAGTTTGCAGATAAATGAACAAATCCATTTTACAATGTATTATAAAAACTGGAAAAGCTGAACTGCTACTAACGCTACTTAAAACTCCACTCAGCATGAAATTACATCGAACTGTAATATTTAAATTGCTAAGTCTAAATGGTAAAATAGCAATTATGAAGGCCACTAGGGAGAAAAGATTCCTATTATCAAATCAGGATACTGATTGTCCAAGAGCTTTCAATGAAAAGGCACAGTAAAGCGAATGATCTGACGGAGAAACTGTGAATAGGAAGTTATGAGTATAGTCTATTGTGACATGCTTGGTTAAAGGTGAATCTTTACTTGTAATTGCAACTTTGAATGCGATTTTTTTTTTGGTTATGTAGTAGAAATCAATTCTGAAAAAAAACTGTAAATGAAATCCTTGGCCACAGCTATGATTTAAATATGACATCCCTAAAATGTTAACATTGCACATACATAAGGTTCTGCACAATTAGACTTTGTGAAATGCTCTGTCAGCAAAATACATGGAAGTACTGGAATAAGCATAATCAACATAGGCAAACAGGACAGAACAATGCCATGGGCAGTACTGACAAGGGTACGAGAGTCATAGAGTCATGGAGGTCTACAGCACAGAGAAAGCAGCCCCACCCCTCCCACTCCCGCGGGAGTCTGGGCCAAAATGAATGCCATTTTACAGCACTTGGTCCATTTCTTTGTATTTCTTGGCATGACAAGGGCACATCAAAATACTTTGTCAATATGATGAGGGTTGCCACATCTCCCACCCTCACAGGCACGGAGTTCCAGATTTCTGCCATCCACAGGATGAAAAGATTTTCCTTAAATCCCCACTAAAACCCCTCCCTTTTCCTGAAACCCATGCCCCTGTTCTTTCACCCCCAAAGAGAAATGTTCTTGTCTACTCTATCTAATCCCTTCATAATTTTATCATGTCCTGCCTCAAACTCCTCTGCTCCAAGGAAAACAAACAGACTATTCGATCTCTCTTCATAACTAAAACTCTCCAACCCAGGCAACATCCTGGCAAATCTCCTCTGTGACCTTTCCAGTGTAAATATATCCCTCCTGTGATGTGGATTACAGAACTGCACAGATTGCTCCTGCTGTGGCCTAACCAAGGCTTCATACAGTTACAACACAACCTCCCTGCTCTTAATCTCTACGCCTCAGCTAATTAAGGGCAAGGCTCCCATTTGCTTCTTTCTTAACCACTTTATCTGCCTGTCTCGCTGCCTTGAGATTAGTGGATAGGCACACCAAGATCCCTCTGATCCTTGATGCTTCCCAGGATCCTACTGTTCATCATGTATTCCCTTTCCTTGTTTAACCTGCCCAAGTGCATCACCTTTAGCATATATGGATTGGATTCTAATTGCCACTGATCAGTCTATCTGACCAGCCCATCAATATCCCCTGAAAACCGCCTATCCTCATGAATGAGCACCCCACCAATTTTATCTATGAGCCAACTGATCAAGTCTAAATCATTAATATATGTAACACAAATAGCACGGTCCCCAATACTGATTTCTGCAGGACCCCACTCATTTGAACTGAACACATGTTTCCACTCATAAAAATATCTCTCAGCCATCATCCTCTCTTGACCATCACTCAGCCAATTCTGGATCCAATTAGTCAAATTTCCTTGGATCCCATGGGCTCTTGACTTTGCTATTAGTATCCCATGCAGGCCTTTATCAGCAGCCTAGTTGAAATCCAAGTAGGCTACAACAAAAGCATTGCCTTCATCTGCATAACTGGTTAGCTTTTCAAAAAATTAAATGAATTTGGTCAGACATGACCGCTCTTGAACAAAACCATGCTGACTTTTCTTGATCAATCCTTGCCTATCTAAGTGCAGATTCATTCTGTCCCTCAGACCTGCTTCCAATGTTTTTCCCACCACTGAGGTTAGACAGACTGCCCGTAGTTTACTGGTTTATCCCTTGTTCCCTTCTTGAATAAACTGTGATTATGTATTTTGAACATACGCATTGAGAGCATTTGGGGGTGTCAGCAAACATTTTATTATTTCTAACATGAAGGAAAGGACAAGTTTGCTATGTACAGTAGATTGTATGAACTAACCATGCTGCAGTTTAGGAATGACATCTTGATCTCTTTAACACAAAAAACATAGCCCCTCCCTAAGTAACTATTATACAAGACTTACAAGCAGAAGTAGGCAATTGGACCATCAAGCCTTTGAATACGTTCACAATTGATCTGATTGTGAAGCCAATTCCGCTTCCCTGATTGCAAGCCATTTTATTCACTATTTTGTCTGTAAAAGTATCTATTATCACAGTCTTGAATAAATTTAATTATGCAAACTCATTTCTTTATCTGGGGATAAAAATTTCATATATTAAGAGAGAAATGTTCCCCCCTTTAAAAGAGGGATTTCCTATTCTTACCTTGTGCTCCCTAGTTCTAGTCTCTCCTACAAGACAAAAGCCTGTAAGACCCTAAGAAATAGAGACAGAAGGTGGTTCAGCTGTTGAATCCATCATTCAATAGGATCATGGCTGATCTGACATTCTTCACAATACTTTCCTGTCCTTTCCCTGTAACCCTTGATTCCCTGACTGATCAAGTATCTATCTATTTTAGCCTTAGATGTACACAAGGAATCTGCACACACAGCTTTGTGTTCCAAAGACTCCAAGGACTCCCAAACCTTTGCGGGAAGAAATTGCTTCTTATTACAGTTTCAAATTGGCACCCCTTTATTTTGAGACTATTCTGTCTCGTCCGAGAATCTCCCATGAGGGGAAACATCATCTCAGTATTTACCCAGTCAAGCTCCTTACAAATTCTACATATTTCAATCAGATCACCTCTCATTCTTCTAAACTCTAGTGAATAGAATTCCAACCTATTTAATCTTTGCTTATAAGACAATTCCTCACTAGCAGGGATCATTGTCGAGACCTTTCCCTGAGCTGCCTCTATTGAAATGATATTTTTACTTAAATACCCAAAACTGCTCACAGTACTCTAGACATAGTCTCACCAATTGTTGTTAAACCAAACCATGATCAGTTTCCATTGCAGTCACACTTCAATCTCCTTGAAATAACGGCCAACTTTCCATTAGCCTTCCTGATTACCTGCTGCATTTGCATGCTAGCTTTCTGGGTTTCATGCACATGTATCCCTAAGTCCCTTTGTGTTGCAGCTTTCTGCAGTTTTCCTCCATATAAATAATACACTGTTCTTTTTCTCCCTTCCAAAATGAACTTCACATTTTTCCACATTATAGTTCATTTGCCAGCTTTTTACCCATTTACTTAACCTATCACTATCTTTCTGTAAACTGCTTGCATCCCTCTCCCCACCTGCCTTTTCACATATTTTTGTGCCACCTTCAAATTGTAAGAATGCTCGCTGAGCTGGAAAGTTTGTTTTCAGATATTTCATCACCATGCTAGGTAACATCCAGAACCTCAACCTGAGCTACAAATCTTCTCAAAGTTCACTTGGCTGCAGTACATTCACTTCCTCCCTCCAGGTCATTAACAGTCACAGCACCAATTGTCCTGATTGGTCACAGGATGCCAAACTGAAAAAAGGCCCCTTGTCACCACTCCTGTTGATGAGCCAATTCTCTACCCATGCCAAAATACTATCTCCAAATTCATGGACGCTTAGCTTATGATTCAATTTTTTGGGAGAACCTTATCAAGCATTCTCTAAACATCCATTCCATTGAGTCAACTCAGTATCATACATGTTTCAGTAAGATCACCTCTCATTCCTGTAAGTTCCAATGAGTAACTACCCAAAATTCTGAAGCTTTCTTCATAAGATAAGCTCAGGACTAAGTAGATTAAATTTTCTCTGAACTTTTTCTAATGCAATTATATTCTTTTGAAATTGAAGACATAAAAAGAACACACAAAGATGTGGTCCCACCAATATCATGAAGAGCTGCAGAAAAATTGCCCTACTCTTACATTACATTTCCCTTACAATAAATGCCAACAATATACTCGGTTGGGTGCACAATTATGTATTTTGTCTGCTGACAAAATACGCACCAGTTTTCCCTCTACCTCAACAGCAGTTGGAAGGAGTGCCATCATATTTAACCATACTGCTTCTCAGATAGTTTTGATATTTTTCACCTTGAAGACTTTGATTTGAAGTAATGATCAGGATCCTAATTACTATCCCAAAGGCCTTCCTGGGGTCCCCTTACAATTGTTGTTAAACCAAACCATGGTCAGTTTCCATAATTGACTATTTGAAATTTTGACGTTTCTCCTCCCCTTGAACAAATGTTCTATCTGCTGTTCACTGTTAGATATGTAGGTGGGGTGCTACCCCTTTAAGAGAAATGGTCTTGTGATTCAAAGGGCCAGCGCTTGTGTCCAGTCTAGAACTGGCTATGGAGGCGTGAGCATTGCCAGTAAAGTGTTCTTGTTCAGATTTACCATTTGTCTACTTGGTGTATAATTCCTGGTTCCAAAGGAAGCACCAAAAGTAATTGATTCAAGACAGAATCTGTCCTTGCTTAGTCTGCTAACGATTCTCCCTCAACTGTTCAATCATCCCCTGCTGTATATGATCCTATTCCATTGTATACTGTCATCATCTGTCTTTTCCCGATTGATCTTGATCATGGCTTGCCCTTTGAGCACCGATACTAGGTGTTGTCCTGCCTGGTTTTCTTTTCTTCTCCTCTCAGCATTTTGCCAATTGTCCAGATTAATTTTAACCAAGGTCTGTTTATCTTGCTTTGTTAAATGTCTGAACTTATTATTCAATTTAGCCAAATCGAGGATATTGGCTATGAACACTCTTGTACATAACCTGTTGCCAAATCATTCAACATATGTCTTTTACTCCGCCCTGCTGGCCTTGGATCTGACCTCCCCTGTGAAAATCCATTTTTTCTGTCCTAATTACTGATGGGTCAAGTACAAGTACAATTTCCATAGTTGGGAAGGGCACCACTGGGGCAATTTGTTTCCAGATGTAGCTAATAGCATCGGTATGAATTTATGGCGTATGTTGTTGTACAGGGTTTCGCCTGCATGTTTTAAACCACCCCATTTTGTGATCCTCGGGTTGACCTTGGACAAACATGTAGGCATGTAATTCTGGCTGGTTTTAGCCCATGTCTAATTTCATACAGGGCATTGTTCACCCTCATGATCTTCCAGGGCACTGTTGTCCAATTTCTGGCCTTTTCCCTTGGCCGGTATTCAAATATCACATTTCTGTGTATCTATTTGTGCACAAATCCCGCCAGTCACCTATAGTGTCTGTGCTCAGGCAGAAATAATCTGAGCTTCCATTTATCTTCCTAGACACAACCCACTGGTTGTTACACCCCAACATCACAGATTTGTTGGGATGAACCATAAAACAACATCCTTACATGCTCCTGCCTCTGATGGGGCAAACCACATCAAGCTGGTTTGTGTAATCAATAGGCTGTATGTCATCATCCTGGAGAGGGGATCAAGGTGGTATCTGTTATTATCCTTATCTAATATCTTACCAAGTTTAAATACTTGCCCATCCTTCTCCATCAGTGGAGATTTTTTTCTAACTCCGCCTTGTCTTGGTCTGTACTTGGCCAAACACCTCCCAAAATGTAGTTTGATTGAATTCTCCCAAATCTCCTTTTGTCAGTCAATTGTGTGTGTGTCAGACCTCACTCTCTGACCTCACTTTAGGCCCGAAGGTGGTAGTGGTGAATGTATGTGTGGTGTACTGGATGGTGTATGTGTGGTCCCTTGGGGACAAATTTTGTCAGTGAAGCAACCCTGTAATGTTAGATTTCAGTAGTCTGCAGTTTTGGTTGATCATACCTTCTCTAATCCTGCCATCTAGTCAAAGTTGACTGGAGGTGTGCACCACATCAGGATAGTTAGGGGGTTCAGGCTGATATAGTAGACAAAAAATTTTTCAGCCCAGAAACACAACTCACAAGTGCTGTACTGGTGAAATAGTCCGGCAGCCTGGGTTATCGATCTGAGTTGGTTGTGTCGTTCTTGGAGAAGTACACTGCCAGTGTAGTGTTTTGGCTGCATTTTCCAAGGTGAAGGGTCAGGTACCTACAATGCAGGGCTTGAGCAAGGGCCTGCTTTAATTTGGCCACAACCTCTCTGTTCTATTCAGCCCATTCCCATAGGATATTTATTTTTAGGGCATCAGAATGTGGGGTTGCTTTAGTGGCAAAACCGTCAGTTTAGTTCCGAAAATATCTTGCTAAGCCCAGAAAGGAACACAAAGAGCTCACATTCCTGAGGAGGAGCAAATGGGTTATGGCGTCGTCGCAATTTTACGTTTGCCCAAAACATCTCACAGCTCCCAAGTATGAGACCTGAGACATAGTGATCTGCGCCTTCTTGGAGTTAACTTTTAATCCTAGGGTGATGAGGAGGGTGAACAGTTCCTTTAACAGAATCAAATGTTCAGTGCTTTGTCTATGTCTGCAGAAGGAGATCATCCAAACATTCTGGTTGGGAAAAGCTCTCTGGTCCTTTAGCCAACCTCTAATGAAACATTGATGGGGAATTGTAAAAACCCTGGAGTAAGCAGATCCATGTTTATTGCTGACCCTGAAATGTGAAGACACATTTATTTTGGCAGTATAAGTGGAGGGGGGTGGACCACATTCCATTAGTAATGTCCAACAGTGACATATTTCCCCTGTGGGCCTGGCTCATCATGGTTTCAGGGCGAGTGCTGTGAATGGTTTGGTTTTATTTAGTTCCCTGTAACTGATGGTCACCCACCAAGAACCATCCAGTTTTTAACCAGTCATTTGCTGAGCTATTGGTAAATGCCACAGGATGGAGGACTCCCGATTTTAACAAGCTGCTAATGACCTTGGCCACTCTCCCTCTGCCTGCTTGGGGAAAGTGTATTGTCTTTGCGATTTTGGGTCTGGTCTATCATGACCTCACCATCTATATGACCACAGTCATATTGGTGACTTGTCCTGCCTGAGAATTGCTTGTCCTCAGTCATTTTGGTGGATTTAATCCACAATTCCTCCTGGTACAAATTGTCTGTGTATGTGCCTGTTGCAATCTCTTATGGAGTCTCATTGAGCTCAGGCATTGTCAAATACAACAATTAACCTGGTCAAAGGATAAATTACACTTCGACATCAGGTCTCAGCTGCAACTGTACTCAATGTCTGTATGGAGATTAACCAACATTGCTGGATGATGGGAAACTGTGTCTCTTTGTTTAGATTCTATAGGTTCTGTCTCCAGCCCTCCTGACGGAGTCCAGCAATCTGCTCAAAATTTTTTATTGATGCTCCTTGTATTTATCAAGCTCTCAGGATGTGTTCAGTATTATTCTGGACCCCCCCCCCCCCCCCCCCCCACCCATGTCTCATAAAAAATCAATGGGACAGCCATCCCCCTCAATGTCTACCGGGATGTTTCACACTGACTTATCAGGAGTTGTGCAACCAGTGAGGAGAGACACAGCTCCATCACACTTTGGGGTTAGATGGTGGGATTTCCTCCCTAACTTTGGATGTGAAATCACCTCAATGAAATTAACTGCTGCTTATCTCTCCCGTCCTTCTAGCAGCATGGACCAGGGTCTGAACCTGGCTTCTTCAGCAGTGCTAACTGCCTGGGTACCTGGCACTCCTTTGTGTAGTGGCCTGTATGCCCAAAATTGTAGCATTTCCCTTGCAGCAGCGGCTGCTGCCTCAGACCTCATCAAGCCTGTGGAGAACCATTTGTTGGTGATTGCTGTTGAAAGCATAAGGGGATCACCAATGGACTCAAACGTGGGGACTTCTTGCTATCTGTGCCAACTGCATCACTATAAATGGGATTTTAATAAATAATAGGGTAATTGCTCTGACAGTCCTGATGGATTGTGCTCAGTGAGTTCATTGAGACAGTATAAGATCCTGGGATGCCAAAGGAACTACTCCTTCTGGAAAGAGAGGTGGGGTCCCCAATCTTCACCAGTCTTGGAGTATCTACAGGCTTGTTCTTCCATTTCTTTCCAGTCTCTCCCATAATCACTGTCTCCATCAGATTCGATTGTCCCAAATGTGCATATCATTGTCTTTAGCATGGGAAGTTGGGATTTTAGTGTTTCATTCTTGTGCTGCCTATTTGAATGGTCTGCAGTTCAGGCTCAGTTTTCTTTGCTTGCCGGGGCAGCACTCTGGGCACAACCTGTAGGCTTTTGCATTTCTCTTTGGGCTGCATCCCACTCACTGACCATGTGCTGTGACTCCTGATATGCTCAAGTATAACGTGTCCATTTGGTTCCTCTGCTCCTGCTCTGATGATTTGCCTCTGACTTTCTCCAGGTCCTACTTCACTTCGTCCAGCTTCTTACTGAGCTTCACCTTCTCCCATTCTCTTACTCTCAGCAGCTCCATGCAGCTGGCTATCGTTATAGCTTTGTTGAATCTTAAAGCATGCTTCCCTTCTGTCTTCAATGCTGCCTCTCAGCATTCTTGTCACGTGGATCCCACACCCAATATTTGCTCACTGCAATAGTGAACCCACCTGAGTCCCCAAGCTTTTTCACTACCTTTTACCACGTGTGTTCAAGACCCTGCTGTAGTTTCTCCCACAGTCCAACGATGTGCAGGTTAGGTGAATTGGCCATGCTAAATTGCCCGTAGTGTTAGGTAAAGGGGTAAATGTAGGGAAATGGGTGGGTTACGCTTCGGCGGGTCGGTGTGGACTTGTTGGGCCGAAGGGCCTGTTTCCACACTGTAAGTAATCTGATCTAATCTAAGAACCATGAACTTCTAATTGAAGCCCACCTGGGGATGCTGATGTCTGTACTAAGAACACTTCAACCTGTTTTTGTACTAAAAACACTTTACCCTCTCTTTATCTCTCTTTTCAGTGAAGCGGACAAAGGATCAACAAATTTGGTTTGCAGTTCAACTTGATTTTATTAACTAAATACACTATTTTAAAAAACTGAGCATTGCACAATACTTACTCTTTATCTAGCTCTGACTGTCTGAGAAAGAATATTACCCACAACAATCCACGTGTCTGAGCTGGGCCATTGGATTACCTTTCCTCTCCGATGTAGGGCTGCCTCTCTTCCATGAAGATGAGTCTCGCAGGTCAGAGTGGATCTTCTCCCAGGTGTTCTTGGGTTCCTGCACAGTCTTCTGCCATGAGTCTTGCTGTGAGTCTTCACTGAGGGGGTGACTCCCAGGTGTCTGTTTCATCTCCCTCACCCTGGACCTTCCAGAATGTTCAGTGGCTTTTGGCCAAGGGGGCCATGAACTGGGTTAAAACTATCCAGTGGGGTCAGGCCAACACCCGTCCTTATTGCTACGCTGGGGAGATGCAAAGTCTCTGGCAAAGTCTGATACCTCTCCAATAAACAACCATCAGGCTGGTTGTAATTGGAACCTTTGTGACCTCCTCTGATCTCGGTTCCCACTGTTAGATTTAGTTTGACCAGCTTTCTGTGAGGAGAAAGTGAGGACAGCAGATGCTGGAGATCAGAGTCGAGAGTGTGGTGCTGGAAAAGCACAGCAGGTCAGGCAGCATCCGATGAGCAGGTGAATCAATGTTTCCGGCATAAGCCCTTCATCAGGAAAGAAACTGATGAAGGGGTCATTTCTGATGAAGGGCTTATGCCTGAAATATTCATTCTCCTGCTCCTCAGATGTTGCCTGACCTGCTGTGCTTTTCCAGCACCACACTCCCAACTCAGTTTTCTTTCAGGCCCAATTTCTCCAGCTGTGGGTATATTTAAGATGTCCAATTTTGATCATTTGACCGCACTGCTAACTTCAGCCTCACTGAGATAATGATGTTCAATTTACAAGAACCAATGGCATATTGCTTTTGACCAGTATCTAACCCATGAGTATCCTCACTCTGTGCGTATAGTAAATGGCTGATGAAATCATTGCAAGTTAAATGTAATTGGTGCATGTTCATAGTTCATGGAAAGTGCAGTTGCAGTTTGATAGGATAACGAAGAAGGCATTGAGTATATTTGCCTTTATTGGTCAGTGAATTGAGTACAGGAGTTGGGAAGTCATGTTGCAGCTGTACAGGAGATTGGCCACTTTTGAAAAACTGCATTCATTTCTGGTCTTCTTCCTATCAGAAGGATGTAATAAAACTTGAGAGTTCAGAAAAAATTTACAAGAATGTTGCCAGGGTTGGACGGTTTGAGCTATAAGAAGAGGCTGAATAGGCTGGGTTTATTTTACCTGGAGCGTCGGACGTTGAGGGTAACCTTATAGATGTTTATAAAATCATGAGGGGCATGGATAGGATAAATAGACAAAGTCATTTCCCTGGGATCAGAGAGTCTAATACTGGAGGGCATAGGTTTAGGTTGAGAGGAGAAAGATGTAAAAGGGACTGAAGGGGCAATGTTTTCACACAGAGGGTGGTGCCTGTATGGAATGGACTGCAACAGAAAGTGGTGGAGTCTGGTACAATTACAGCATTTAAAAGGAAATTGAATGGGTATATGAATAGGAAGGGTTTAGAGGGATATGGGCCAAGTGCTGGCAAATGGAACTAATTTAGGATATCTGGTAGATGTGGATGAGTTGAAACGAAGGGACTGTTTCTGTGTTGTACAGCTCTATTTCTCTACGGCTGCATAATTGGGGCTTGCAAATGGCAAATTCACATACTGCAATGCCCTAGTGTCCAGCAGACATAGATCGTGCTTTCACCCATCAAAAAGGCACTGACTCCATCCACTATAGTCCCAGCTATTTCTAGTAGCAGTGAGAGACCTGAAATTGGTAACAAGAAATGCAGCTCATATTGGATACAGTCAGCATTGAGTGCTGCTTCATTACCAAGATCCCCCCACAGCCTCCATGTCGATTTTTACCTTAACTGTCCTGACTTCATTTCCATCCAGACTTCTCATGTGGAGTTGCATCATATTGAACTTTCCCTACACTGTCCTCCCTGCCCCTAGGACACTTCCATTACTTTTCATGGATGGCCATTCTGCTCGCTATGCTCTCCCAGTGGAAGAAACAGTGGTGGTCACTGTTATTATCCCCTTTCCCACAGCCTACAATGCCTTCTGCTGTAACTCTGCATATCTCATATCTACCTTGAGATGTCCCCCATTATCATCCTTCAAATCCACTTCCGCAAATGACTAGGCTTTCCCCTATCAGCCTTCACTCTCCAACCCTTTTTGGCAGTAATCCCTGCCAATGCCCCTACTGCATTGCAATCCCTCCTTTCACTTTCATTGTGTGCAGACAGTGTCCATGACTGATGGTATCGAAATCCCCTGAGGCCACTCCTCCGGCTGAACTAAGTACTCATCCCCATCAGTTTTCAACATGGCCATTTGGTTGAATATGAGTTCAATGTGTTTGCTGAGCGGGGAGCTGGCACATGATTTAGGGATTAGATCGGCATCTCAGTATATCTCATATCAAAATATATCTCCAGCTCCCATGGATAGATCCCTTCTGACAAACAACACAACTGCCTGGCTGTGTGTTTGCACTACATTCATGTCAACACAGTAATGTTAAAAGCATTGGCTCTGCCTGAAACCCTAATGCACTAAAAGGTATGGAGTGGCAAGAAAATGCAAGGCATGCATGCTTTAAGTTTGTAGGTAGGATCTAAGTGAGTGGGTTCTCGGAGAGTAAGCAAGTAGTACTGAGATGCAGCCCAGCACAATCTGTGGGCTGGGTATCTGACCTTGTGCACAAAGTGCACTATTGCATCCTTTCAACTTTAATTACTTGTATATCCTACAATGTGAGTCTGTGCCTTCTAAGCAGCCTGTCAATGAATCAGAGAGGTACCATGATGGTTTTATGGGGTTAGCACCTGCCAGATGCCAATGTCTGTAGATGAGCATGCAGCTGGTGCCTGTGGATTGTGCCCTGCAATGCTATTTGGTTATGGACAACATGAAGGTCCTTTTGGTGCAGGTGGTAAGCTGAATCTACCAGGTACATGCTGTGATTTCACTATTGAGTTTCTCAATGTCTATGTTGCTTGTTGTGTTTGGTATGATTGGAAATAATACTGAACTGGACCTCAACAATATGCTTGACAAGCAATAATCCCTGTTAATTTGCAACTCATTGCTGCCTAGCAAGAAACTCGCTGTGCTGCTTGACAAAATCATCAAAGATAGACTAAGAATCTCCTGGTGTCAAATCTTTCTCCAATTCTGCCACAAATCTCACATAGCCATGTAACCCAATTCTGCCACAAATCTCACATAGCCATGTTACCCAGAGCCCTACATGTTTCTCTTTGACAAGTCCATGTTTGACAGAAGATGAAATGTCTGAAAACAAACTTTCCAGCTCAGCAAGCTAACTTTCATACTTATAGTTTAAAAGATGTCTCCTAATTCATTGAGCTCTCATTACTCTGAACTGGAATATTTTATAATGTGTTACAAAGCATTCTGTTATCTAGGGTTAGGCCAGAATGAATTTATTTCATATTATTTGTTTTTATGATTCATAGATTTCATTTTATATCGGTTCAAATTTGTCCTTTGTATAGGTTCAGGTTTGTCCTAGCTGTGTTATTTTCTCAGTACAATGAACTGTACCTGAACGCAGATGAAATTCATGTTCAATGGGTTTGATGCTTTAATCATAATTGTGAATTATATTGCAAAACTGCATGTGAAAGAATAATTTATAAAAAAAATACTTCGTAAACTATACTCAATATAAACAGAACAAAATCATTTGTATTCATCATTGTCATCAAGTGAAAGTCCAGACATGATGTTTATTGATGTGTTTTTAAACAAATTTATCTGCCTCATGGCTTGTTATCTAGAGTGAGTGATATAGTCAGCATCACATTGGATCATTAATTAAAATATTCAGATTTCATCTCCTGCTTTAATTAACTTTATACCCTCATGTAGAATAAATCACACTAGACCATGAAAATCCTGTATTTATTTGAATTTCTAAGTTATATCAAATGCTACAAATGGTGATATGTTTAGATTTTAAAACAGAAATAGCTGCAGGGTCTTTAAATTGAACATGGTGTGAATTTGCCTCCAACACATTATTTTCTTTGATGCAGGATTATATATGCTATCTCCGGTAGCATAAGAAACAAATTTTGATGTTTGGATATGCTTTGCTGACTGTACAAATTGTGTTGGCTGCATGGAAAGTACATAATTATTGCTGGACTGCCACTATGGCTTCAAATTTGCATCCATCTTCAAGAAATAAATCAATTATATGGCCCCTTTCCTTGCCCAAAAGATCATTCCCAAAGAATTTATTAGGTGCACAATGATTAACACAATGAGCATCTCTGACAGTACCTCCTGGGATAAGACATTTATATGTGTCCCCTTTGTTGTGGCATCTTCCAACAAATGATCAACAGACTCTTGGTGCTGCTTTTTGAATGACGTGATTTGGAGTCTGTCAATCCTGATGTTAGTTGTTACTTTGAACTGGTCTCTGAGAATCTTTTCTCGATCTTTCTGTCATCCTTTGAAAGATTAGATGTGTTAATTCTGCCAAGTCCCTCCTTGCCATTAATATTTTCAGAGATCTCTTTTCTTGGCATCATCCATCGCTTTGCCTTAAATTAAACTGCAGACATTGTTTGAACAAGCATATGTCAGCGAGGGAGTCATTGGAACCCCAAGCCATAATGAGGTTTCTAGTATCCATGATTACACCTTAAAAATATTATGTGGTAGCACTTGAATGTGTGTTCCAGACTTTGTGCCAATGTAAATTAAAACTATTCTTTCAGCAGTAGTTATGACAAACTGTGTTTTATGCATCAATCAGTAAGAACAAAACATTTGAGGCTCCAGCCTTTATATTACACTGCACAGGCATTGTTTGACAGCTCAAAAGTGGACCTCAGCCTTTTTATTTGTCAGTTTAAATAGGACAATCTTAGAAATCTTCTCTTGAACAAACTTAGATTTTAATCAAAAGGAAGTTAGCTCTGATTTGATGGTAATTTATGCCTTATGTACAAATCTGTGTAGATTGTTACTTACTTATCAAGTGTCAAGAACACATCATTCTAACCTTCCAAATCTCTGTACTGAAGTGTACTGGCCTGATGTCACAGCTCATGAGTACATTTCTGGCTATTTGTTTAGTTACTTTTTAAGGCAATCTTAGAAATTTATCTTGTATTGAATTTATCTTGTGTTGAAAGAGTTCTAATCAAAAATAAATTAGTTCTGTTTTCCTGATGGTAAATGCCCTATATCATCTATATCACCAACAGTACTCATAGGCACTCTCCCATTGTCCATTTTTTCTGTTGCCCAGAGTTGTTGTTTGATTGGTCTTCAATTAGTTTTCCAAACATTTACCACCAAGTTTTGTTTTTAGGTCCTTCACGACTTAAATTCCTTCACGTCCTTCACCACCATTGCTATAATGGTGTGATTTTGCCTCCAACAGTGTGCTTAACTGATATACCAAATCTTGTGTTGTCTGTATCTATTTGAATTTCCAAGTAAAATTGAATGTCAGAAAAAGCAATACATTTAGAATAAAAAACAGAAATGGCTGCAGACCTTTGAGTTGACTATGCAATGAGTTTGTCTCCAAATTGGCATTGTACCAGATAAGTGGAGATGTTTATATTTATCCCTATAGAATAACAAACTGGGCATGGTTATCATGGCAGTGAAGGACCAGACAAATATTTAATATAACTAATTACAATATGCAAATATTTTACTCTGCAGGCACATGCATGTCTAGACTAATATTAAACTATTAGGTTACAACACAGGGTAATGCTTCCAATATAGTGCCATGCTTCAAGTGATCCAAGGTAAAATGGAGTATGAAATCTTTATACCTTCAGGTTACACACTATGACACAATGATGAAAACATCAGCAAGTCTCTTAAAGGCATATTGGCATACAGACTGTGAGACACAGCACTGCAGAATATGACTCTTCCCTGAAACTCAACTCTAAATTCAACTTGGAACATTAGCTCTGTAATTCCCTATCCACACATTCTGACAGACCTTTTGATTTTTTAATGCTTTCTGTTTTCATTTCAGCTGTTCAGAATCTGCAAGTTTTTTTTATTATCTGTTTAGATTTGTTTATATTTTGAGTTACCATTTTATATTGTGTTTTGTAGTTGTCACCATGTCAATAGTAGCTCAGTTAGTAGTGCTCTTATGTCTAATTCTCACTATAGAGCTTTACCAAAAGAATCAAGGCTGACTTTGTCACATAGAGAATGGAATGTGGAATGAATTGCCAGAGGAAGTTGTAGGTGCAGATACAGTTACAATGTTTAAAAAACATTTCGATGGGTACATTAATAGGAAAAGTTTAGAGGGATATGGGCCAAATACAGGCAAATGGGAATAATTTAGTTTGGGAAATTTGGTTGGCATGGATAAGTTGGACTGGAGGGTCTGTTTCGTGCTGTATGACTCTATAATTTTATGACTTTCTGGTGCAATATCAAGGGAGTACTGCACTTCCAGAGATGTTGATGTTTGCTTAAGATGTTAATTCAAAGCCACAACTATTTGCTTTAGTGGATGCAAAAGATCTCACGGCACTTTTTCAAAGGAGTTATCCAAGGAGTTATCCCCAGTACCCTAATTAGTATCTGTTATTCAATCAATACCACAAAAAACAAGTGATCTGGCTAGTATTGTTCGGCTATTTATGGGAATTTGTTGTGCAACATAGCTATTATATTTTTCACATTACAACAGTAAATACACTTCAAAAATACTTCATTGTTTGTAAAGCACTTTAAGATGCCTGGAGTGTTGAAAACTATAGTGTAAATCTGGGTCTTTCTGTTTAATTTGAAAATATTAATCATTGCTCACATAAAACACAGGCAGATATAACTCAAGCCTCACTCTATACAGTTCCTCATCTGAGCTGCTTCAAACATGGAATCTACCAAACAGAACTTTTATTGTCTCTAAACATGGACAAAGGAAAGTTGCCTGTGGAGCAGCAAAAAGACAAACAGAATGAGCACTTTCTTGACTATAGACTAGAATGAAGTGCAGCAGACAATAATATAGATTAATTTTTAAGGTTTTCACAAAGATCTGTAGCTCAGGCTGTGGGTGAGATAATTGGTTCGCTTGCCAAGCTGATGGATAATCATGCAGATGTTTCTTTACCATGCTGGGTAACATCAGCAGTGCGACAATACTTCATGGACCTTGCACAGTTGATGTTACTCAGTATCATTATGAAACATCTGCACGATGACCCAGCAGCTCAGCGAGCTAACCAACGACCTAATATAAAGTTATGGATAATTGAATCAAGGACTATTAGGGCAAGTAAAGTTGAACTGTTGGTCTGAAAGAATATTGAACCACCAACTTTTGTTGAATTATCCTTTAAATGAATTTGGACTTGGGCTGCATTAAAGATCATGTCATAGAAGAATTACTCAATAACACAATTTGTCAATGATGTATGATGGGGTGGAGATTCTAATAAATGTCTGCTAGGTAGTTTTACAGCATGGGAAAAAAAGGATATGTTACTATAATTCAACTTATTACAGAAAGTACAATGATGCAGCCAGGTATCTATGAACTATCTTTATTAAATAATAATTACTGTGTTCAACAGGCTTTAAGGAAATCAAAAGGGTTTAAGTTTGTTACATGATTTTTAAATGTAGGTATTATAAGCAAAATTGTGCAATAAGTTGACCTCAGTGGAATAAGGAATATACACAAATTATGAGATAGTAAGAACTCACAGAAGAAAGAAATGTGCCATCAGGACAAGAAGGCAGTGCCTTTCTTTAGATACATTTCTGACTAAACATTCAGAAATGTTTAATCGCAAAATGAGATTAGAAACTCCAAGAAAGGCTAATGTTGTGGTCCCACCTCTGCTCTGCACTCCCACTAAACATGGTTCCATATGGAGAATTAGATCATGGATTTTCCCTCATACAAGGACATACATGGAAAGGCAAGGACTAATTCGGGATAGTCAACATGGCTTGGTGCATGGGAAATCATGTCTCACAAACTTGATTGAGTTTTTTGAGGAAGTAACAAAGAAGATTGATGAGGGCAGAGCAGTAGATGTGATCTATATGGACTTCAGTAAGGCGTTTGACAAGGTTCCCCATGGGTGACTGATTAGCAAGGTTAGATCTCATGGAATACAGGGAGAACTAGACATTTGGATACAGAACTGGCTCAAAGGTAGTGACCTGTGACCAGTGGAGTGCCACAAGGATCCCTGCTGGGTCCTCTACTTTTTGTCAATTACATAAATCATTAGGATGCGAGCATAAGAGGTACAGTTAGTAAGTTTGCAGATGACACCAAAATTGGAGGTGTAGTGGACAGCGAAGAGGGTTACTTCAGATTACAACAGGATCTGGACCAGATGGGCCAATGGGCTGAGAAATGGCAGATGGAGTTTAATTCAGATAAATGCGAGCCACTGCATTTTGGGAAAGCAAATCTTAGCAGGACTTATACACTTAATGGTCAGGTCCTAGGGAGTGTGTTGAACAAAGAGACCTTGGAGTGCAGGTTCATAGCTCCTTGAAAGTGGAGTCGCAGGTGGATAGGATAGTGAAGAAGGCGTTTGGTATGCTTTCCTTTATTGGTCAGAGTATTGAGTACAGGTGTTGGGAGGTCATGTTGCGACTTTACAGGACATTGGTTAGGCCACAGTCAGAATATTGTGTGCAATTCTGGTCTCCTTCCTATCGGAAAGATGTTGTGAAACTTGAAAGGGTTCAGAAAAGATTTACAAGGATGTTGCCAGGGCTGGAGGATCTGAGCTATAGGGAGAGGCTGAACAGGCTAGGACTGTTTTCCCTGGAGCGTCGGAGGCTGAGGGGTGACCTTATAGAGGTTTATAAAATTATGAGAGGCATGGATAGGATAAATAGACAAAGCATTTTCCCTGGAGTCGGGGAGTCCAGAACTAGAGCGCATGGATTTAGGGTGAGAGGGGAAAGATATAAAAGAGGCCTAAGGGGCAACTTTTTCATGCAGAGGGCGGTACGTGTTTGGAATGAGCTGCCAGAGAATGTGGTGGAGACTGGTACAGTGCAACATTTAAGAGGCATTTGGATGTGTATATGAATAGGAAGGGTTTGGAGGGATATGGGCTGGATGCTGGCAGGTGGGACTAGATTGGGTTGGGATATCTGGTCAGCATGGACAGGTTGGACCGAAGGGTCTGTTTCCATGCTGTATATCTCTATGACTCTATGACTCTACTGGATTGCAATTGTACTATATAATTTTAAGTTGTCTTTTATCATGTAAAAAGGTCTAAAAGTGCTTCATTCTCAAGTTAACTTTGGAACGCAATGACTATGCATCAAGAAAATCTTATACCTGCTTCCGACAAAAATTTGGAGGTTGGTGCTGAGACCCCTACCACAGCATTGGGATCTGGAACATTCCAGTGGCAAATCGCAAATGCCACTGAGAGTTAGGTTTCCCCAAAAATATCAACATTAACAAATACAGGTCAGGTATTTTTTTAACCACACATCTGAAAACTGAAAAGAGCTAATACCTGATGGTCTTTTGAAAGTGGACACAAACAAAGCTGTAGTCACGTTGATATCAGACACTTTGGGAAAAGAAAACATCACTTTTAGGTTCATGGGGGCCCAACGGAACTAAACAGACCTGGACAGCAAGTAGGTCTAAGAACAGTAAATATCCCTTATCTGAAAACTAATTGGTCCCAACGGTTTCACATGAGGAGCCCTAACCTGTAACAGCAACAACAGCAACTTGTATTACAAGGTAGTAAGTTAACACGAGATATTCCACAGGGCCATTATAGTGCAAACTTTGGTACTGAAGTATTGAAGGTGATGTTGCATGGCATCATAGAATGGTTATAGCATAGAAAGAGCACATTTAGCCTGGCATGTCTGTGTTAGCTCTCTGCTGAAGCAACATAGCTAGTCCCACCCCCTTGCCCTCTCCACTATTGCTGTGTATTAATCCTTTTCATCAGATACTTAACCAGATACTTCTCTTTTGAAAGCAATGATTTAATCTCCCTTTACTATATGCACAGGCAGTGTATTTTAGATCATAACCACTTCCAGCATATGAATGTTTGTCACTGTTAGTTCTTTAATTAATTACCTTAAATCACTATCCTTTGGTTCTCAACCCACTCGCCACTGGGAACAAATTTCACTTACTACTCAGTCTGGATTCTTCATGATTATGAACACTCCTTTCTTCTCTATTCAGGGCAACAATCTGATCTATCCACATATCCGCTGTCCCCAAATCCTGGACCAATATTTGTCAATCTTTTTCTATCGCTGAAGCTTTCACATCCTTCATACATCAGGGGCACAGAATTGACCTCTTCTTCAGTTGAGACCAAATCAATTTTTATGAAGGTTTATCATAATTTATATGCAAAAAGACTGTTAAATCATATCAAGGTAATTGGTGTTCCTCTTCACGGGAATCCCCCACCAACATTTAAGTACAGAGGTCTGGGAGTCCAGCGCCTTGCATAATTCTTCGATAATTTTTGAAGATATAGAATTGCATTGGAACTCTGGCAAAATGTCTGTCAGAGCAGAACATGATTCAAATTCAAAAACAGAAATAATAGCTGTCACCCAATACTTTGAAGTCTCAAATGAGACAACATTCACTCATCTTGGATTCCTTGTGTAGCAAGTTTTTGGGAGATCATTATCAAAATCATTTACTTAAGCTGTTTTCTGAAAGTTATCCAATACAGCTTGAAACTCAAAAAGGAAAAGTACTGGAAGTAAGCAAGATGGTATCTCAGTGGTAGGGGAGATTACTTCTCTCACTGCAGAAAGACAGACAAAGCAGTGATGAAGTGCAGCAAAAGACACATTATGGTGGTGCACAGTAATCGAAAACTAAATCTGACTACATAACAGAAGCTGGCCAGAAACAAATAATTGAACTGAAAGTTTAATGAGAGCTGAGAGTGAAGGAAGAATTAAAAGGAATAGGTTTGAAATAATTAAAAAGAAATTAATGAAGTGGGGGTTGCATGGACTGAAAAATCTTTCCACGTAATTGAATTTTTATTTTAATAATGACTCTGAAATGAACATGATCCATAATGTAGACATTATTTAATGTTGATAACAAATAAAATTAAACAAAATCTTTCTGAAGGAGTAAAGACATACTGGCAGAAAAAATTCAGACTTCTCACTACAATAGGAGTGATTTTGTCTTTCATATGTTAGTTGGACATTGAGTTTAAAGATTAGAAAATCAATGCCAGTACCCATAAAACGTTTGGATATGTGCAAACAATGTATAAGGCTAACCGAGAGAAAGGGAGAAATCATAAAAAAATCACCTGCTGTAATGTACAGAATAATTACTTAGAAAATAACTAGGAAAGAATTCACTTCATTTATCTGTGAAAATTTAATCTGAAGGCTGATTATTTAAGGTACAAACATGTCGCCTTTAGCTGAATTATTGCTGAGATTATAAAGTTATTAATAATGTATAGTAAAATTCCAACAATCAAGGTAATTATTTGATCAGTAAAATATTTCCCATGGTACCACATTTCTGATAAACAAACACAACAAAATGAGTTGGTAATGAAACTGCTCCCAAATGGGAACAAGTGAGATACACATTCACTTATTCTTCCATTGTTGGATCTTGGAGAAGTTCACCTTCAATTCCCATGTCTGCCTCCTCCTCTTTGATAGATATTTCTTTGATAGATTTTTCTTTGATTCCTATTGCCTCAATATAGTCATTTGTTGAACTTTATATTGTCTGTTCTCTGATTGATCGCAAAACCTTGATGTCCCATCCAACCTTCGGATTGTACATTTTGCTAGCTTTTTACAAACCACCGACTACTGCAGGGATTCTATAAACCTATTATTTTATGAATACATTTCCTTCTTATCCTTAATGTATTATTTCAGCACTTACTTGTTTGTCCTTTGGAAAAGGTTTTAGGACTCAGCAAGGAAGAAATCGTTTTCCCTTAGTTTTAATTATATTCAGAAGTTCGAGCATGTGTCTGAAAGGTAAATTAAGATCTTTAAAAAATTGTCCCAGTATATTTTACCTCATAAAATATAGGCTGTGGATAAAATACAATCTGACCAAAGAATTTCAGTCAATTTATATTTATAATTATTGTGTAATAATTTAGTTGCAATTCCCTGAAATCATTAAGAATGATGTAAGGACAAATCTTAAGTTAGTATTTGTTATAGATCTCTTATGAATTTGTTTGAAGAGATGTGACAGAACCTTGATTTTATGTGTTGGCATATTATGCATCACAGCAAATTGACAACCTGTTTTACATCTCTGCTGCTTTTTATTTCCATCAAAATCAATTCAAATAAACTTGGGAGAAATATAAAATAAGCTATTGACTGGCTAGCAACAATTTTAGAGGATTTTACAGGATAAAGCATAGGTAAAATCACATCAATGTATTCAATTAGTTTAAGTACCTGGAGTGAACATAAATGATTGGCAACCTAATGATCATTTGCAAATATTTTTAAATTGTGCACAAAACATTTCAAAAATGTAATGAAAAGCTAGTCATATAGAGTATGAGCAGTATATTGTTAGGAAATGGATAATATTGTCACTAGTCTGAGGTCAATCTTGAGTTTGTTTAAGTCAGTGGAAATAAAAGTTGGACAAATATTAAATGGGCTGCTGAACTGACTTCACTGAGCTGACACTACTGCAAACAAAGCCTTTCAGAACTTTTCAGCACCTCATTAACTGCAATGAGAAGATTACCTGCTTCAGTTTTAATTTCCAACAAAACATGAGTAAACATCTTCAGGATTTTTGCTGGTCATCAGAATCAATAATATGAACATACAATTGGGATCTGGAAGAGATCACTTCCACCATTTAATAAAAACATGACTCACCTGACTGTAGCCTCAAATCCACATTCCTACCTAATCCTAATAAACTAGGACTCTCTCAGGAGACACCGTCGCGTATTGGTAATATCACTTAATAAGTAATCCAGAGCCACGAGCTAATTTTTCTGGGCACATGGGTTTGAATCTTATCCTAACACATGGTTAAGTTTGAATTCAACAAAAACATTTTGGAATTTAAAAATAACCTAATGGCGACCACGTATGCATGTTTGGTTGTCTTATGAACCCATCTAGTTTACGAATGTCATTGAGGGAAAGAAATCTGTCTTCCTTAAGTCATCTGACCTACATGTGACTCAAGACCCATTACAATAAGGAGGACTCTTAACTGTTCTCAGAATGGCATAACTCAGTTGTACCAAAACTGCAACAAAATCAAAAGAAGAAAATAAAACCAACTGGACCACCAAGCATTGACTCAGACACCAAGAACAAACATCAAACCCAGTCATGATCAGTCTTATGAACATTTGGAGGTATGTATTAAATTGGGTCATCTGCACCACAGACTAGTCAAACAATAGCCTGATGTAGTCATGTTCACCTAATCATATCTTATAATGTCTCAGACACCATAATCATCATCCCTGAGTATGTCCTGTCCCAGCTGCAGGATAAACACACCAGGGATGGGGCTATATTGGGATACAATCAAGAAGGAGTTCCTCTTGTAGTCGGAAACATTGACTCTTGACTCAATGATGTTTCACGTTATCAACTCAAACATGAGCAAGAAAACCATCTGTTGATTATCACCTATGCTTGCCCTAAGCTGATGGATCAGTGCTTCCTCACAATTAAGCACCACTGGGAGGTTGGCAATGTTACAGAATACACTCTAGGTGGGCTTTTCAATGTATAACACCAGTTGTGGCTCAGCGACACGACTACTGATGGAATTGGCTGAGCCTTAAAAACAGGAGTGGCTCGACTGGGATTACAGCAAGTATTGAGAGAACCAGTGTGGGAACATTTATCATTGTCAACCATCTACTGCTGCAGCATCATTTGTTCATAACAATATTGGATGGAATGACTGCCACATAGTCCTTGTGGAGATGATGTCCCTTATTCACATCGAGGCTACCTTCCAAAATGTGGGGTGGCAACTCTACTGTGCCAATGGAAAGATCTTGAACAGCTGTTAACATTAAGACATGAGACACTATGGGCCATCAGCAATAGCAGAATTACATAAAATGTACATGGCAGCTCTGGGTTAACAGCTCTTATCCAGGTGCACAATGGGTCTTTAAAGATGACATGAGTGCCAGGGATAGCAATCAATTCCAGGATTTCTGCTAAGTGGTAAGCAGTTCCAGTAAGAGTGCAACTTAATATTGGGCTGGAATCAGTGGGATGATAGTTAAGGAGTAGATGGCTATGTAGTTAAGGAGTCAAGATTTGTAAAATATGGTGAGAAAACTCATTAGGCGTTGAAGCAAGAAACGCTCCAAAAAACTGAACGTAATTCACACAGGCATTAATTCACACACGTAAGGTTCAGCAATTATTTTTCATCTGTATAATGAAGACAGATGGAAAATATCTGTTCAGCTTCTCTATTTTCCATTTATTAATTCCTCACACTCACTCCCTAATGGACCAGCGCTCATTTTTCCTGTTATCCTGCTAACGTTATAGGATTATCAAATCATAGCAATCAGAGAACTACTTCTTTCCTCATGGTTTCATTTCCTTCAGGAAAAAGATCTTCAACCAGGACAGAATAATACATGCAAGTAGTTAAACTGTGTCATCCTGTCTGAATAGCAGCTGTTCAAAACTTCCAAGACATTTTTATGAGCTGACAGATGCAAGTATTCTGCTCCATAATTTTAAATTAATGTACAGCATGACTTTCAACTTAATGGCGTATACCATTAAAATTTAGTTAGCAATTCATTTATGGAGCAACTCTTCCAGCTGTAAACTTGATAATATCTTTGTCCTTCATAGGAATATTAGAATTTGTTAATGCTTTAAAATAATACTCCTTTAGCTTTACATCACATCTATTGCCTACTTTTAATCAAAATCCATTTGCAAGATATCTTAAAAATTCCTTCACAAATAGCCCAATTTCAAAAGAAAACTTGGACTTTCCTAGCTAAAATTCTTTCTGTAGTATGTTTCTATTTTTGTGTGTAATATTAACCCTTCCCTGTTTTAAGATAGAAAATAATTTATTTCTAATTTCATCCATCCATATGACAGTATAAATCTTTTCCACACATGTTTTAAATCCTCTTATCCATTCTAAAAAGATGTATCATGAGCATGACCGACAAGACAGTGGGATTGATCCAAAAAATAAAATTCACACACAAAATTTCTGTTGGATTTTATGCTCTTGGTGTAATAAGGAAACTTATCAAATATTTCCATTGATGAAATGTTCTGGAACATTAAGACACCATTGAAACTGTGAGCAAAAACCGGGACATAAATTTGAAACTGAAGAACGCCATGCTGATATTTAAAAATTCTGATTAAAAATCAAAGGATGAGTCATTAGCTTTTGTTGGCTAAGAGTGAAATTGCATTGAGTTTTTCAGAGTGTTTTTCACCGCAAGGCCCAGTGTGGTTTCTCACCATATCTTACCCAAACATGCCACAGTATCTACCTACCTCTTATCCACTCCTATCCCCATCCTACTGCACGGTGTTACTAGAACAACTCACTAGTCAACAGATATCCACCAGAAGACTAGCTTCCCTACTACCTGTGCCATATTTAAAAGGCTGTTATGCACTCAGATGAGCACTGACATTCCGAAGTTGTTCTGTTCAATAACAGACATTCATCAGGAGGTGTTGGAGATGAGAAAGATGGTGCCATGATTCTCTGACAGAGATCTAAACATTCTGAATGGTGGTACAGAGGAAGAGTGTCCTTTTCCAGAGAACAGGCAGAGGTAGCCATGACCCTGGTAGCCTGATCTGAGGTCACCACCAGATCCCCCACCACCACCTGCACTGCCCCCTACACCCGCCCCACCCCCCCCCTCCCCCCACACCCACCCCCTCAATTCCCATGGATAGATTCCTGAGTCTCCTTTCTTCTACATCAGACTCTCTCATCTGTCCTCCCTACCTCCTTTTCCAATAGTTTTTTTTTGATGGACCTGACAGATGGACTGTTTCCAGCCCCTTGAAGGGCCTAAATGGACAGCACAGGACAAGGTACCCACCTTCTTGACTGATGCCTGTTACATCTTCCCAATTACATTAGCCTTAAATTCTGGTTGGATTACTATGGAGCCCATGGCCTGGACAGCAAAGACATAACCCCTGACCATTTATAGCCCAATCAGCATGATCCTGACCATTGGCAAAATGCATGGACTGGTCTCAGAGCCTGTCCTTCAGTTACTGTGAGTTCCTCACTGACTGTGCCTCCATAGATTTTACTGTGGACCATTTCCCTAAATCTATCAGATGTGGCTGCTTGCTTGTTGTACATGCAGTGCATTTGTTTCATTATTGTGAAATGGGGCACTTGAACATGATGCAGGCGTGAGATTTACATCACAAATTGTCATATAATAAGATGTGCGCCCCTCCACTGAGGAGAGTTGATCAGAAAAGGAAGCTGCCCGGTTGTGTTACTGCCCAGATTGGCACGACAAGACAAGGCTAAGCATGAATGCTGTGAGCTTGTAGTTATTAAGTGAGTTAGTGCTATGAATGAGTGAGCTGCCTGCAGATGCAGCCTGTTACCATCCCGACAGATTGATAAGTGTCCCTGCATGGAATGTGTCCTTGTTGTAACCTTTCCATACTAGCTGCTGGTGTGCCCCGCAATGCAGCTCTGTGCTTTCTAGGCATCCTGCAAGTGGAATAGAGTGGTGCTTTGGGTTGTTGGAGGTTAGCAAGTATAAGATGCCAATGTCTGTGCATGAGAGGGGGTGCATGTGGCTAGTGCCCATGGATTGGGCCATGAGTGCTACTTTGTGCTGGGTAATGGAAGAGCTCTTTGCAGCCAATAGTGAAGCTGGAATCACCAAATACCTGCTCTGACTTCCTTGTCAAAAATTTTCAGTGTCTAGTTTGCTCAGAATGTTTGGTAAGATATGAAGACTCAAAAAATCATCCACTTCAATTGGCATCTCATTGCTGCCTTGTAAAACAATCACCTCAACACCCAGTAGATGCTCAAAAGGTGCAGTGAGTTTCTTCTGATGTCAAAATAGGCATCATTAGATTTCTCACTAAATTCTGAAACAAATTTCACCATAGCACACATTGCTCAGACGGCGAAAAGATTCCATTACAAAAGCATTAGTAAGATCTTTAGTAGTACATGAGCTGAGACAGTGTATAATCAGATGTTTTCATGGAGGTGAATGGACATTGTCTTTCTGATTCCATGGTTATGTGGCTGGAGGAAGTCAACCAAGATAGCAACGTGGTTACCAGTCTTTTTCAGCCTTAGAACGGTACCGGTGAGATGAATAGAATTAGTGGCTAATGAGCTAAGTTTGTGGTGAGGAGCAAAGATAATAATTTTGGTCTTCCCAATATTCAGTTAGAGGAATTTCTGCTCACAGAGTGTGGGGTGTCAGAGATTCAGTCTGACAAGTTCCAGACATCCACGGCATGAGGCATTTCTTTATAATCTATATTCCAATCTTTTGATCTTTTTGATCTTTTAAATCATTTGGAGTTTCTGTTGTGGCAATCGAGCATTCAAAGACTTAAGAACCTTCAGCACAATGGCAAAGGACAGGCACTAATTTATTTGATGATGGCAAAGAAGTAGGAGGGAGCTAAAAGTTACTTACAATCTTTTCTCTTCAGCAGAATGAAACTTGACTGGGCCAATTATGCTTTACTCTTATAATAATTGCATTAAATATCTACACTATTCCTCCTATCTTCAAACATTGATACTTATGCAAGCTCATCATTTAGGGTGTCAACAGCTCTAAAGAAATTACCAAATTAAGTTACAACCTGGTCAGAGGCAAGTAACTTTATTTTGTTCAAATTAGAAGAAATTTGAGATCCATGAAGTTTGAGATCCAGCTACATAATTCCATTGTTTTGAACAAATAAGCAGAAGTTTATTGTACAGGGTTAGAAAAGTAAAATAATCTACTATATATATTTAACTATACTCTAACAGTGTTAACAAGAGGGAAATATGAGTTAACAGATAAACTATGGTTGAACACCCCATAAAGCACATCAAATTACAATTGAGATCATGACAGAATGCATGGAATTTTCTGCAATCCACACAAACAGCAGAAAAGTCACAAAATCTCATTTAAATATTTTGTCTCCTTTTCAAGGCATTCCAACTCTTTTATTCCAAAGTTCTTCCCTTCAAATTTTCTCAAAGCCATTCTGCATGGACTTCCTGAATGACTGCTCACATCCTGGTCATCCAGTTGCTTCCATCAAGTCTGCATTTATTGAATTTCCAAACCCGAATATCAACACCTACACTGAAGTTGCATCAACTACTTCCCTAGGCAAGGAATTTCATAGATAACAACACTTTGGGTGAAGTCGCTCCTTCTCAGTTCAGTTCTAAACCTGCTTCCTCTAATCTTGAGGCCATGCCCTCTTGTCCTAATTTCACCCACCAGTGGAAACATTCTATCTATTTCTATTTTATCAATTCTCTTCATAATTTTATATGTTGAAATAAGATCCCCCCTCATTTTTCTGAATTTCAATGAATATAATCCCAATCTACCTATCCTCTCCTCATAAATCAACCCCCTCAACTCCGGAATCGACCTAGTGAACCTCCTCTGCACCCCCTCCAGTGCCAGCAAATCTTTCTCAAGTAGGGAGACCAAAACTGCACACAGTACTCCAGGTGTGGCCTCGCCAGCACCTTGTACAGCTGTAACATTACTTCTCTGCTTTTAAACTCAACTTCTTTAGCAATGAAGGACCGAATTCCATTTGCCTTCTTAATTACTTGTTGTAACTGCAGACCAACCATCTGTGATTCATGCACAAGGACACCCAGGTCCTTCTGCATAGCAGCATGCTGCAACTTTTTACCATTCAACTAATAATCTATTTTGCTATTACTCCTACCAAAATGTATGACTTCACATTTATTAACATTGCATTCCATCTGCCAGACCTTTGCTCACTCATTCAATATATCTATTTTCCTTGCAAAGTTTCACAGTCCTCTGCACACTTTGCTCTGTTAGTCATTTTAGTGTCATCAGCAAATTTTGACACCATACACATGGTCCTCAACTCCAAATCATCCATATAAATTGAAATTATTGTGGTCCCAACATTGATCCCTGAGGGACACCACTAGTCATGGGATTCCAACCAGAACAGCATTCATTTATCCCCACTCTTTGCTTCCTGTCAGTCAACCAATCCTCTATCCACATTAATACTCTACTCCTAACACCATGCATCCTTATTTTATGCAGCAGCCTCATGTGCAGCACCTTGTCAAAAACCTTTTGGAAATCTAGGTACACTACATTCACTGGGTCCCCATTGTCCACCTTGCTTGAAATGTCTTCATAGAATTCCAAAAGATTTGTGAAACATGACCTGCCCTTCATGAACCCGTGCTGCATCTGTACAATGGGACAATTTCTTTCGCGATGCCCTGTTTTCAAAATGAAACTGCTCCTGCCTTTCATGGAGCTTCAATATTCATCAGATGCACCAAGAAAATAATGGTTATGAGCTTTATTTGCCACCAGTCTCAGCCACACTGATCTATCAATAGTGCCCAAGGGTACTTTTGACCCCCGACACTACCTAACACTACCAACAATGATGTTCTGGCATCTTCTAGTCAATTCAGGTCTTCTCACAAGATCAGAGTGTGGAGAAACTGCTAACAATAGAACATCTTCCATGTGGGTTATCTTCCCCTGCCGCAGAACACTTCCATTCTTGTGGGCTTACCCTTCTTCTTCAGTACCTATTCATGGGCACATATGCAGGCCTTTCACAAACAGCTTTACTTAAGCCTTCACTGTCCCTGGGTTCTTTCAGGGTAGACAGATTTTGAAGTGTCAAGTGGTGAATTATGACTGCAGTGTTCCTAGTCTCTGACTGGCTCTTCTGGCCATTATATTTATATGGTGAGTTCAACTGAGTTTCTGCTCAATAGTTATCCCAAGATGATAGTGGGAAATTTAGTGGTGGTAGCACTATTGAATGTCAAGGGAGGGGGGTGTGGTCAGATTGTTTCTTATTGGATATGGTCATTTCCTGACATTTGTGTGATGTGAATGTTGTCCAGGTCTTGTCAGTTCAAACCTGAATGTTGCCCAGGTCTTGTCAGTTCAATGTTGCCGAGGTCTTGTTGCATTTGAAGATGGATAACTTCAGTGTCTGAGGAGTTACAAATCATGCTGAAAATTGTGAAATCATTAGCAAACAGCGCCACTTCTAAACGTATGCTGAAGGGAAGATCATTGAGGAAACAGCTAAGGACAATGGACCAGAGGAACTTCTGCAGTGATGTCTGGGAGCTGAGATGACTAACCTCCAACAACTACAACAAACTTCTAATATGCCAGGTATAACTCCAACCAGCAGAATGTTTGGCCTCTGATTCTCATTGATTCCAGTTTTGCTAGGGCATCTTTGATGCCATACCTGATCGAATGCGACCTTGGTGTGAAAGACTGTCACTCTCACCTCACCTCTGGAATTCAGCTCTTTTGTCCATGTTTGAACCACAACTGTAATGAGATCAGGAGCTGAGGCCCTTGGATGTACACAAATTGGTTTGCTCTGCCTATCACTTGCTGCTTATGCTGTTTGATATGCAAGTAGTTATGTTTGATAGCTTCACTCATTTGGCACTTTGTTTTTAGGTCTGCCTGGTGCTGCTCCTCGCTTGTCCTCCTGCACTCTCATTGAATCAGGGTGGATCCCCTAGTTGGATAGTAATGGTTGAGTGGGGGGTATGCTGGGTCATGAGGTTGCAGATTGTGCTAGAATACAGTTCTGCTGCTGTTGATGGCCCACAACCCTCATGGGAGTGCAATCTTGAGTTGCTCTACCTGTTCACAGTCTAATATTAACTTAGGAACTGCCTGGGGCACTCAGACTCGAGATCCTCTCCCCATAAGGGATAAGGAGCTGAATGGTAAGATACTTGGTAGTGTAGATGAGCAGAGAGATCTCAGTGTCCATGTACATAGATCCTTGAACGTTGCCACCCAGGTTGATAGGGTTGTTAACAAGGCCTGCAGTATGTTAGCTTCTATTAGTAGAGGGATTGAGTTTCAGAGCCACAAGGTCATGCTGCAGCTGTACAAATCTCTGGTGTGGTCACACTTGGGAGTATACGTACAGTTCTGGTCACTGCATTATAGAAAGGATGTGGAAGCTTTGGAAAGGGTTCAGAGGAGCTTTACTAGGATGTTGCCTGATATGGAAGAAGATCTTACGAGGAGAGGCTGAGGCTGTTTTTAGTGGAGAGAAGAAGGTTTAGATAGGATGGACAGTGAGAGGCTTTTTCCTCAGATGACAATAGCTAGTATAAAGGGACATAGCTTTAAGTTGAGGGGTGATAGATATAAGACAGATGTCAGAGGTAGTTTCTTTACTCATAGAGTAGTGGGGCATTGAATGCACTGCCTGCAACAGTAATAGACTCGCCAACTTTAAGGGCATTCAAATGGCTATTGGATAAACATATGAATGATAATGGAATAGTGTAGGATAGATGGGCTTCAGATTGGTTCCACAGGTCAGCATAACATCGAGGGGCAAAGGGCCTGTACTGCACTGTGATGTTCTATGTTCTACGTGACTCACAGGCTGCCCACCATCTGTCTTGGACATTCTGTCCTGGTGCATATTGTTTTTCTCATGGAATGTGAGACAGGTAGGTATTAGAGAAGACATAAGTGGGTTGTTTTAGAATTGCAGTGATAAATAGGGCAGAAAATAAACCCAAGAGACATTAGAGAGGTAAGGTAAGTAATTACTGAGATGGGTTAAGTAAGATACTGTGAGAAAATGCTCGGGGCCTCATGGCAAGAAACCCTCTAAAATATTTGACACTTAGCCAAAAAATAAGATTCATCCCATTATGCTGGAGTGAAGAAAAACAATTGGATTGTGATTGGAGGAAGGGATTAATGAACTTGAATTATTGATGAATGGGGAATGAGAAGTATTATGTACTGAACCTGTTTTTGAAACCTTGGACAGATAATGATGCTGGGTACTTGCTGACCCTTACTCCTTCTGTTCTTCTTCCTACTCTTCTGCCAATATTCCTTAGTTTCCTGGTGGTGACCAGATACAAGGACTAATCCCTTGTGATGACAATGTTGTAGAGCTTGAGGCACAGAAGGTCAGGTCTAGATATTTGCTTAATAGGTTGTTAATGTTCCTACAGCAGCAAAACTCTCATTGTAGATGTTAATCTACGGTCGAATATGACTTTGTTACAGGAGTCATGACCTAGGTCAAATGAGAATATCTCTGGTCAACCACGAGGCTGCCTGTAACTTAGTTAGCTGTTTGAATGAAAGAGCTTGTTTCAGGCCGAAAAGTGATAGTTAGCACTATTAGAACTACACAAAGTGTTTCCTGTGGTCACAAAATAATTGTGCTTGATCAAGTGGAATCTTGTTTGGTTGTCTGACTGATAAAAAGGAGTGTGTAAACAATATGTGATTTCTCAAAGACACCAATTATAGCAATATGCATGAACTGTCCAATGCAATCTAGTACTACAAATTCACTTCCTTATCATTCTAACTTGGTGTTTCATCCTGATTTCCACTGAAACCCTCAGCATTGCCAACTTTTCTACTAAAATAAGAACAGGAAGAGGCAAATACAAACAGGGAATCATTGTTTTGCATTTTGAAGTTTTTGTTTTAAGATTCTCCTATCCTGACTCTGGTGTCAAGCACTGACTATACTTTGATTCTTCGACTAATTAAATACAGTTCATCTTTGAGCCTGGAGAAGGAGTATTTGTAGATGATTTGATTATGTTGGACTGAGGAGTAGCACCCTCCACTTGATTCCAATTCCTGCATGCTGTATCACAATCGATGTAGTGGTGTAATGAGTATGCCAGAAACGTTGATTCTCCTGCTCCTTGGATGCTGCCTGACCTGCTGTCTTTTCCAGCAACACATTTTTCAGCTCTGATCTCCAGCATCTGCAGTCCTCACTTTCTCCCTGTAATGAGTATCATCCCTACCTCTGAGACTGATGCTCCAGGTTTGAGTCCATCTGAGGACATAATAGCCAAGGAAGATGTGTTCATAATGCAACCAACCAGGTTGGAAATCCACCTGCAAATTCCTAACTCCTTCTCAGTCTTGTATAAGGTGTCTCAGGCTACACACACTGTCACAGGAGAAGACTACAAGGAGATCCTGCTGTACTCCATTAGATACTGTTCGCATGAAAACAGAGCAAAATGAAAATAAATGGGCATTTGTCCATAATATCCAACTCTTTGGTGCTTATTTAACACAGCACAATTAGATATATATATATCAATACATACTGTGGTACTTTCTTAATCCTACACTTCATTTCACGATAATTACTGTTAATGTTCAGCTTGTGATTTTGCTCAATTATTTAACACAAGTATTTGATTTGTGCTTTTGTTTCTAAATAAGTAAAATGCTGATGCTATGATTCATTAGTACTCATCCTTAGTTGAGTTAAAAGAAAGATGTCTCACATTCTTGGCAAAACAACTGTTAAACTGTTAAACTGTTGTGTCATGGTTAATGTGATTCATTGGATTACCAAGTGTTAAAGAAATAGATGAAACAATAGAAATTACTGTTGATATTTTTAATCAGTTCTAAATTCTAGTCCTTGATCTTTTTATATCAAGGTATTGGTGAGGGAAGCTGGTTGACTCTTGCTAACTTGCTCTTTAGTCTCTGTTATGTGAACAGTGTTTATGATTTTTGTATTCGCAAGTTTAATCCATTGAAGAACATTCCAGATTTACTTGTCTTAATCCTTTAAAGATTATTTTATGTGAAGGTGAAATTTCAGGTAGGAACCACAATCAGGTAATAGGCCCACTACTGTACATAGTAAATGCATAAGCCTCATGCCTGTCTCAAGCATAGGTCCTTGATCGCTATACAAGAACCTTTATCTATTTCATGGCTGCATACTTCCTGTGCAAAATGTGTACACACAGTGTACAAACTGTTCATGTAAGCCTGCAAAACAGGCTTAGATTTTCAAAATCTATGAACTAATTAATTGCAAAGTTACTCATTGCCATATTATTAAATAGCTTCATTGGGGTAGATTCTTAAGTATTATTGCATTTTAATTCACGATTATTATTTTTACAATTTGCTGTCAAAGGCACACCCCCTTTGGAGTGGAAGTGAGTCATTCTCAATGCTGAGGGACAGCCAAAGAAGAAGAAAGAGATGACATTTCGAATACTCAACACTTGTATGCTCCTTTTAAAAACAAATCATTCTGTGTCCTTGCTTGATTTGAAGTTGAAAAAAAAATCAATAGTCTCTCTATTTAGCAATCTACAAGTACTTTGATGAATGGATGTTGTTTTTTTGCTAGTCACATTGTAACTTTGATATAGACTAAAATGTGATGTTTATTCTGTCCATAAATTACTGTTCATTTAAATGAGTTCCATTTGTCTTTTTGCGTTGAAGCTTTGGGAACATCATTATTTTGTGTTTAGCCTTCAGTCTTATAATAAATTATATTTTAAAATGAATTTATTGGAGTTTTTCAACTATAAAATTCAGTGCTGATTGGTTGGTTATTGTCAATAACAAAAATATTTGGCACGATATTCCCCTCCCTGAAGATGGTGAGGAAAATGTTAAAAGGGACAAATAACTGTATGGGTTGACCACAGAGAAATACTCCATTCTCGAAATCTCAGAAAGTGAGTTCTGAGTGACAATGTCAATGGGTGACCTTCTCAATGTGCCAGTAATTAGAGCCTCAACTTGCTGCTACTTGATTACCTGTTTCTTTGGCAAGCAAGACAAACAGCAAGTTTCCAAAAGGAAAACATAGTGGCCTGCCTACTTCACTGAGGGGGACATCCTTTTTCCCCAATCTTGGGGCAAGCAAGACCAGGAATGGGGGCAGGCGAGTGGCAGCGGAAAGCCAGACTCCTGCTGTTGCTTCCGACCTCTCATATTCCAGTCTTTGCACAACTCCTACCCTGCAATCCTTTAAAAAAAACATTCAACTATAACCCCTCATGGCTCCAGCAATGGCCCCCAAATCTCAGAAACTGCCAGCCTCAAGCAGGGCAAGACATAGCTGCTGGAATGGACCTGAGGTAGATGGTGAGACAAAATTCTATTTGATCTTGCCCTCACCAACTTTCCTGCAGCAGATGCATCTGTCCGTTATAACATCAATAAAAGCAACCACATAGCACAAAGGAGGTCAATCATCTCAGCTCCTCGGCATCATTGTAGGTGTGTCCATGGCCCAATTGTCTAACTTCTTCATCGATGCTTTTTACCCAATTTAAAATAAAATCAGTGCCCATAAAGTCATTGGATTTCAAGGAACAATAGGGTTGGACTCACTGTTGTTTGAGAAGGCCATAGCCTGGCACTTGTGTGACACAAAGCTTACTTGCCACTTATCACCCAGAATCTGAAATTTGTTGAATTTAGACCAAAACTGTCTCACTATCTGAGACAGCTGTGCTTAATGCTGAATGTTGCACACACATCTGAGATCATTCCTTGTTCTGACCAATTATAAGAACTTAATTGTATAATTACATATTTAAAGCATGCAGTTGCTAACACAGAATCAATTTCAGTGTGCAAATGTATAGAGGCACATAACGGAATTCCTCAAAATGTCCTTGACCTACTAATACTTAAATAATAATACTTAAATAAAAGTAAATATACAATTGATATATTATTTTCTTTCTTTTCAAAAAAATATTGACGACCCTTGTACAATTAAAATTTTGAAACAAATTAAACCAAAAATTCAGATTCTGTATGAAGCATTGTCATAGAGTCACAGAGATGTGCAGCATGGAAACAGACCTTTTGGTCCAACCCGTCCATGCCGACCACATATCCCAACCCAATCTAGTCCCATCTGCCAGCACCTGGCCCATATTCCTCCAAACCCTTCCTATTCATATATCCATCCAAATGCCTCTTAAATGTTGCAATTGTACCAGACTCCACCACTTCCTCTGGCAGCTCATTCCATACATGTACCACCCTCTGCGTGAAAAAGTTGTCCCTTAGGTCTCTTTTATATCTTACTCCTCTCACCCTAAACCTATGCCCTCTAGTTCTGGACTCCCTGACAACTGAAAAAGACTTTGTCTATTTATCCTATCCATGCCCCTCATAGTTTTGTAAACCTCTATAAGGTCACCACTCAGCATGCGACGCTCCAGGGAAAACAGCCCCAGCCTGTTCAGCCTCTCATATAGCTAAAATCCTCCAACCCTGGTAACATCCTTGTGAATCTTTTCTGAACACTTTCAAGTTTCACAACATCTTTCCAATAGGAAGGAGACCAGAATTACATGCGACATTCCAACAGTGGCCTAACCAATGTCCTGTACAGCTGCAACATGACCTCCCAACTCCTGTACTCAATGGTCTGACCAATAAAGGAAAGCATACCAAATGCCTTCTTCACTATCCTACATACCTGCGACTCCACTTTCAAGGAGCTATGAACCTGCACTCCAAGGTCTCTTTGTTCAGCCTAGGACCTAGGACCTGACCATTAAGTGTATAAGTTCTGCTAAAATTTGCTTTCCCAAAATGCAGCACCTCGCATTTATCTGAATTAAACTCCATCTGCCACTTCTCAGCCCATTGGCCCATCTGGTCCAGATCCTGTTGTAATCTGACGTAACCCTCTTCGCTATCCACTACACCTCCAATTTTGGTGTCATCTGCAAACTTACTAACTGTACCTCTTATGCTCGCATCCAAATCATTTATGTAAATGACAAAATGTAGAGGACCCAGCACCGAACCTTGTGGCACTCCACTGGTCACAGGCCTCCAGTCTGAACACCAACCCTCCACCACCACTCTCTGTCTTCTACCTTTGAGCCAGTTCTGTATCCAAATGGCTAGTTCTCCCTGTATTCCATGAGATCTAACCTTGCCAATCAGTCTCCCATGGGGAACCTTGTCGAACGCCTTACTGAAGTCCATATAGATCACATCTACTGCTCTGCCCTCATCAATCTTCTTTGTTACTTCTTCAAAAGACTCAATCAAATTTGTGAGACATGATTTCCCACGCACAAAGCCATGTTGACTATCTCGAATCAGTCCTTGCCTTTCCAAATACATGTACATCCTATCCCTCAGGATTCCCTCCAACAACTTGCCCACCACCAGGTCAGGCTCACCGGTCTATAGCTCCCTGGCTTGTCTTTACCGCCCTTCTTAAACAGTGGCACCATGTTTGCCAACCTCCAGTCTTCCGGCACCTTACCTGTGACTATCAATGACACAAATATCTCAGCAAGAGCCCCAGCAATCACTTCTCTAGCTTCCCACAGAATTCTTGGGTACATCTGATCAGGTCCTGGGGATTTATCCACTTTTAACCGTTTCAAGACATCCAGCACTTCCTCCTCTGTAATCTAGACATTTTGCAAGATGTCACCATCTATTTCCCTACAGTCTATATCTTCCATATCCTTTTCCACAGTAAATACTGATGCAAAATATTCATTTAGTATCTCCCCCATTTTCTGTGGCCTTGCTGATCTTTGAGGGGCCCTATTCTCTCCCTAGTTACCCTTTTGTCCTTAATATATTTGTAAAAATCCTTTGGATTCTCCTTAATTCTATTTGCCAAAGCTATCTCATGTCCCCGTTTTGCCCTCCTGATTTCCCACTTAAGTATACTCCTACTTCCTTTATACTCTTCTAAGGATTCACTCGATCTATCCTGTCTATACCTGATACATGCTTCCTTCTTTTTCTTAACCAAGCCCTCAATTTCTTTAGTCATCCAGTATTCCCTATACCTACCAGCCTTCCCTTTCACCCTGACAGGAATATACTTTCTCTGGATTCTTGTTATCTCATTTCTGAAGGCTTCCCATTTTCCAGCCATCCCTTTACCTGCGAACATCTGCCTTCAAACAGCTTTCGAAAGTTCTTGCCTAATACCATCAAAATTGGCTTTTCTCAAATTTAGAACTTCAACTTTTAGATCTGGTCTATCCCTTTCCATCACTATTTTAAAACAAAAAGAATTATGGTCGCTGGCCCCAAAGTGCTACCCCACTGACACCTCAATCACCTGCCCTGCCTTATTTCCCAAGAGTAGGTCAAGTTTTTACCTTCTCTAATAGGTACATCCACATACTGAATCAGTAAATTGTCTTGTACACACTTAAGAAATTCCTCTCCATCTAACCCTTTAGCACTATGGCAGTCCCAGTCGATATTTGGAAAGTTAAAATCCCCTACCATAACTGCCCTATTATTCTTATAGATAGCTGAAATCTCCTCACAAGTTTGCTTCTCAATTTCCCTCTGACTATTGGGGGGGTCTATAATACATTCCCAATAAGGTGATCATCTCTTTCTTATTCCTCAGTTCCACCCAAATAACTTCCCTGGATGTATTTCCGGGAATATCCTCCCTCAGCACAGCTGTAATGCTATCCCTTAACAAAAATGCCACTCCCCCTCCTCTCTTGCCTCCCTTTCTATCCTTCCTGTAGCATTTGTATCCTGGAACATTAAGCTGCCAGTCCTGCCCATCCCTGAGCCATGTTTCCGTAATTGCTATGATATCCCAGTCCCATGTTCCGAACCATGCCCTGAGTTCATCTGCCTTCCCTGTTAGGCCCCTTGCATTGAAATAAATGCAGTTTAATTTATTAGTCCTACCTTGTCCCTGCCTGCCCTGACTGTTTGACTCACTTCTGTTCTCAGCTGTACCCGTCACAGGTTGATCTTTCTCCTCACTATCTCCCTGGGTCCCATCTCCCTCACCACCGCCCCCCCTCCCCCCACCTTACTAGTTTAAATCCTCCCAAGCTGTTCTAGCAAATTTCCCTGCCAATATGTTAGTCCCCTTCCAATTTAGGTGCAATCCATCCTTCTTGTACAGGTCACTTCTACCCCAAAAGAGATTCGAATGATCCCAAAACGTGAATCCTTCTCCCATACACCAGCTCCTCAGCCATGTATTCATCTGCTCTATCGTCCTATTCCTGCCCTCACTAGCTCGTAGTACTGGGAATAATCTAGATATTACTACCCTTGCAGACCTCCTTTTTAAATTTCTGCCTAACTCTCTGTAATCTCCCTTCAGAATCTCAACCTTTTCCCTTTCAATGCTGTTGGTTCCAATGTGGACAATGACCTTTTGCTGGCCCCTCTCCTCTGTGAGAACATTCTGCACCCTCTCTGAGACATCCTTGATCCTGGCACCAGGGAAACAACACACTTTTTCTCTGCTAGCCACAGAACCGTCTGTCTGTACCTCTGACTACAGAATCCCCAAACACAATTGATCTCTTGGAAGCCGACGTACCCCTCATTGCATTAGAGCCAGTCAACACCAGAAACATGGCTGTTTGTGCTACGTTCCCCTGAGAATCCATCACCCCCTACATTTTCCAAAACAACATACCTGTTTGAAATGGGTATATCCACAAAAGACTCCTGCACTAGCTGCCTATCTCTCTTACCCTTCCTGGAGTTAACCCATCTATGTGACTGTATCTGAGACTCTCCCCCCCCCACTTCCTATATCTGCCATTCATCATATACTGTTGCTGTTGCAAATTCCATTTTTTTTAGCAACCAAAGCGCTTTTAACAAGCATTTTAATTTTCTTAGTATGCCAAGCTGAAGAACAATTCTCATTCCTAGCCATAAGACATATCATCAAACCAGTTGCATTAGATTGCTCATCAAGACGATTCTGCATAATTAGGAATTTCTTTTTGTGTGTTCCTTAGTTTGCCTAAGAGTGAAAACTCAAGTCTACATTGATCCATATTTAACAGGGTAGATTTTCCTTGAGCAGGGATGATTCCATGGAATGGCAAAAATGGCGATCAGGACCAAACCAGGACTGCTCACCCAATCCCAAGGCTTCTAAATTTCAGCAAGACCTATGAAGGGTGAGACTGCTTCAGCTGAAGGCCTGCACCCTATGCTCCTGACCTGGCTGGCTCAATAGCCCTGGCTGGCAGGGCTAGATAAGTCATCATCCTCCATCTCTTTAAATTGTTTTTTGGAAGTGGGCATTACTGAGTGTGCAAGCATTCATTACCCATCTCTAAACTGCCTTTAGGGTAGTTAAGAAACTTCATTGCTAGGGTTCTGGAGTCACATGTAGGTCACAGTCATAGAGTCACAGAGGCCTATTTCACAGAAAAAGGCCTTCAGCCAATCAAGTCTACAGCGATCAAAAACAACCACCAAACTATTCTAATCCCATTATCCAGCTCATGCTCCATAGTCTTGTGTACCTTGGCTGACCAGGTAAGGGTGACAGATTGCCTTCCCTAAAGGACATTAGTGAACCAGATGAGTTTTTACAATTGATAGCTGTTATATGGTCACAATTAGGCTAGTTTTTTTTTAATCAAAGATGATTATTGAATTCAAATGTGGTGGGATTTGAACCCATAGCCCCAGAAAAAAAGCTCAGAGCCCTGGGTTCGTAGTTCAATGACATTACCACTATACTATCACCTCCCCTTAAGAGAGTCGTCAGGCTAACGTTTGAAAGAGTCGCGATTCACAGAACCTCAGCGTTATCGTAACTATCATTTGAACGAGGAAACCTTTTGGAAAGGAAAGTTCAAAACTTCTGTCCCATGTACTTCATTGTCAAATTATGCAACTCACCCCTCGCACTGACTTTCCACACCCTCATACTTCCCATGCCAAGTTAAGGCACTTCTTACCATCCACCTCAAATGGATTGTACAGAATGAACAAACACTGTTGAATAATAGGATGTGTAAAAATAGATGTTTTTCTATCTAAAATAAAGTCATTCTTTATTAACTTTTCACTTACTTTATGAAAACTTCTTTTACAACAAACCAATAAAAGTGTCAATCAGCCAAGCTTTTAAAAGTATGAATAGTAGAGACTACAAGTTCTTGAAACCTCTCCATCTTGCAGGAATAATCTATGTGCATTTTCCAGAAGAGATCAGAGAACCAAAGCAGTAATTCAAGTAGTCTTTCCCAGGGGACACTACTCTTCCAACAGTCTCTTGGACACCTGGGTTCTCATTATACATTCTTAGCTACAACTACACCTACCACTTGCAATGAAAATCTGACCTCTGCAGGCACTTTCTCACAAGATGAACAGGTTGGACCCAGAGGATAAAAATTCAGCTATATGTTTTGAATGTTTTATTTGCCTTTAAATCAATGTTAATTTTAGAGTGCTTCCTATTATTACTCAGAATACCAAAATCTGAGTACCAAACCAATTTTATTTAACCTTTTGAGCTTTGCAATTGCTCTGTCCCTTCTTTTGATAAAACATCATCGTTCTATGATGACCATGTGTAATTAAGCAAAATGGGACTAACATTCTAAGTAGAGATCGAAAGTTAGTTCTCACCTATTTTGCTTAATATAAAATTATTACATATTAAAAACTCTAAAAATGAAAGAGATGAAAAACTGCAAGTACAGTTCAGGATATTGATGACTTTGGTGTTGACCTGGAGATTATCATCCAGCAGCACCCTGTGTATCAAGCAGTCTTTTTGAAGAACAACTGTGATCACTGTTTTCACTCTAATTACTGAGAGTTTGTTGTATACATATTGGTTGCTACAATTGCTTCATTACAATGATGTCTAAACTTCACAGATTTCAATAGGTTTTAATGTGCTTTTCAACATCCAGTGTTTGTCCAAAGAGCTACAGAAATATAAATATTTCCTTCATTCCCTGTAGTAATGGAAGTTTTAGCATAATCAATAAATCTCTCTCTTGGGACAATCTGCAGCCTCAGTGATTATTATCCCTGATTTTGCCTCTCCCACCTCTAGTCTTAATTGGATAGGAAAACCATTCACACAATAACTGAATAGTTATCCACTTTAAAATGTTCCTACTGGAGTTAGTTTCGGACCCATAAACAAACTCAGTTCGTCTTTGCCACCTCAAACACAAATTAACCACTGATCACCTGATGTAATTTTTTAATATATTATGACAACTTTTTTTTAATGGAGATGCAATAATGTCTTATAAATGCAAACCTTTCTTTTCTTTCTGACTAGGTAATGTATGCTTCATGTCAAGTTTCATTTATCCATTTATGTGGAACGTGAATTCACCTTCTTTCCCATAGTTTTTAGACTGCAGAATGGACCTCTCAAATTTTGAATTTAATGTTGATCTCACTTTCTGTGCATCTTCTCTGCAGCTGTAATATTGTATTCTTCGCTCTGTTTGATTACCCTATGCACTTTGTACCGTATGATCTGCCTGTATGGCACACGAAATAAAGCTTTTCGCTGCATCTAGGTATATGTGACAATAATAAATCAAATCATATCAGAATGTCCTCCTGAGATACTGTTAAATTCTAAGCTTCCACGATCCTAAAAGTTCAAACTCAATCAGTTAACACCTCATCAGTCTGCTCCCAATCAGCAGCAAAGGGTTGGAAAAGGTTGTCAACCGTGCTATCAATCAGTATTTGCTTGTTGAAGCTGTAATAAATATCTGCTAAATGTTTAGGTATGACATTATCTTCATCTAGTTCTTCTGCTATGGCAGCTAACCTAATACCTTGCAAAAGCCCATATCATGGTGACAGCTCACAGGTAAAACACATTGAGCATAGGGTCTTTTAAAAAAGAATTCTACAGGGTCTTCTATAGGGTCTTCCTTGTCCTCCTTCCTTGTCTGCCCCTTTGCCTGTCCTACTTATGCTAAGGACAGAAAATGAGGACTGCAGATGCTGGAGAGTGACAGTCGAAAAGTGTAGTGCTGGAAAAGCAGAGCCAGTCAGGCAGCATCCCAGGAACGGGAGAGCCATGTTTCCGGCATAAGTTCTTCATCAGGAATGTGGGGGTGGAGTTGGTGAAGGGGGCTGAGAGATAAATAGAGGGTGGGGCTGGAGCTGGGAGGAAGGTGGCTGGGAAGGCAATAGGTGGATGCAGTTGGGGGATACTTGTGATAGGTCGATGGGGAAGGTGGAGTGGATAGGTGGGAAGGAAGGTGGCCAGGTCAAGAGGGAAAGTTGTTGAGGGTGAGGACCAGTTCCTCCAATCAAATGAGTGTATTGGTGGAGGGGACTTGTTGGGTCAGCGGGAGAGGAAGAAACAGAGAGCTTGGAGGCCTTCACAATGGTGGATGGACGTGTATAGGGACTGGATATCAATGGTGAAGATGAGGCATTGGTGGCCGGGGAAACAGAAGTCATGGAGGAGGTGGAGGCGAGTGATGTCTCGAATGTATGTGGGGAGTTTCTGGATCAAGGTTACAGAATAGTGTCTAGATGTGAGGAGATAAGTTCCGTGGGGCAGGAGCAGGGGGAGACAATAGGTTGATCGGGGCAGTCAGGTTTGTGGGTTTTGAGTAAGAGGTAGAACTGGGCAGTGCGTAGTTGAAGGACTATGAGGTTAAAGGCTGTGGATGGGAGGTCCCCTGAGGTGATGAGGTTGTGAATGGTCTGGGAGATGATAGTTTGGGGGTGGGAGGTGAGGTCGTGGTCAGAGGGGCAGTAGGAGGAGGTGTCCATTAGTTGGTCCTTGGCTTCAGCAATGTAGAGGTCAGTGTGGCAAACTGCCACTGTAAATTGCACCCCCTCCCCCATCTGCTGGTTTAATGATGAGATCGGGGTTGGAGTAGAGGAAGTAAAGGGCTGCACCTTGTGAGGGTGAGAAGTTGGGGTCGGTGAGAGGGATGGACAGGTCAATGTCACTGCAGCGGTTGGAAATGAAGAGATCAAGGGCGGGTATGAGACCAGGATGGGGTGTCAAAGAGGGTGGAGTATGTTTGAGGTAGGTGACTGGGTCCTCGGAAGGTGGGTGGGAGTCACAGTTGGTAAAGTAAGTATGGAGGAGGAGGAAGAAATGTTCAATGTTGCAACACATATGGGATTCATTGATCTGGGAGCATAGTAGGATGAATGTGAAAACTTTACTGAAGACTAATCATTCATCCTCAGTGAGGTGGGAGATCTGGGGAGATGGTAAAAATCTGTCAGAGGTGGGGGCTAAGGCCTGATATAGAGCTAGAGTTGGGAGTGGGTGGGGACGCTGTCTTTGAAGTGGGGACGGTCACATGATCATTGGGCATGTCACTGGAGGAAGTGACATAAATAGCGGCGGCCGGGGGGTGGAGGGGGGGGAGTGGAAGCAGTGCATTAGGTGGCATCGTGGCATCGTGGGGGTGGAAATAATGTTTGGGTGGCGCTAGCAGATGCGGTGTCTTTGGTGGCGGCGGCGGTGTTCTTGGTGGTAGCTACGGAGGTGACATGGTCAACAGAGCTTCAGTGAGTGATGTCAGCGGGAGGGGGCGGATGTGGCAGGGGGCAGATGTGGCATGTTTGGTGGCAACTGTGGGAGCAGAGGTGGCATCTACAGCAGCAGAAGCAATCGTCAGCAGTGTTCTGTTGAGTGATGTCAATGGGGCCGGAAGTGACATAACAGGCAGTGTCCATGGAGGTTTCAGCGGTGATCACCGAGGCAGAAATTGTGGTGTTGGTATCGTCAGCAGTGGCTGTGGCCTATGGGGTGCAGGGGTGGAAGTGATGTCATCGTCTGCAGCAGTAGTGGTGCATGTAGTGGCCGCATGGGTAATGGCGCCCGACTTGTTCCGGAGGCCGAGGGAAAGGACTAGAGTGGTCGAGGAATCCCAGCTTTAGAGGTAAGTACATGAGAGTTTGGTGTACTTACGGTCCTTAACATCCAATAAGCTGGAGAAATAGTGTTTATTGAGTGTGTGGATCCTTCTCAGGATGAAGAACAGCAGAGGCCCTTTGCAGGTCTGAGAGGCCGTGATCCTGAGCTGGGGAAGGGCTGACTGCAGTGACCATAGGTAGCGGCTCATGGCTGTAAGCTTGGAGCTGAAGATCCAGAGGGAGAACCATTTCTGGAGGCTTTGGATTTGCCGTAGGTAGTGGTTGTCCTGGTCAGGTCCAAATGGAGATGGTCTGAATGTTGTCTGGAGTCCACGCAGGATAAGTCGGTTGCAGAGGCAGGTGCTGAGGAAGGAGACATGCTGTAGCAGCAGGTCTGCTTCAGGATGTGGTTGAAGAGGTTCAGGGCAGAGGAGATGACGTAGAGGATGCAAAGGGAGAGAGACTCACTGAGATCCTTGTGGAGGAAGGAGGAGAAACTCTTCAAGGTGGGCATCCTTGGAAGAGGCTTCTCAGAAAAGTTACAGCTACTGATATAAATTGAGGACTCCATATGCTGGAGAGTGAGAGTTGAAAAGAAAGACACTGGAAAAGCACAACAGGTCAGGCAGCATCCAAGAAACAGGAGAGTCAATGTTTCAGGCTTAAGTCCTTCATCAGTAATTGGGGTGAAGGAGCTTGAGAGATGAAAAGGAAGGTGAGGAAGAGACTGTGGGGGAAAGTAACTGCGAAGATGATAGGTCGACGCAAGTCAGGGGTGACTGTGATGGGTCGGTGGGGAGATTTGGAAACTAGTGAAGGCCCTAAAGGATCTTTTCACATCCGGTCGAGATTTTCCTGCACATCCACCCACCTCATCGACTGTGTCTGTTGTGGTTCCACTACATCAGGGAGACAGACAAAGCTTTTTAGGGAACACCTCTGGGACACATGCACCAAACAACCCTACCACCCTGTGGCTGACTATTTCAACTCCCCCTCCAACTCCACCAAGGGTATGCAAGTCCTGGGTCTCCTCTACTGCCAAATCCAAGCCACCCGACAACTGGAGGAAAAATGCCTCATCTTCCATCTTGGAACCCTTTTAACCACACAATATCAACATTGACTTCACTAGTTTCCAAATCCCCCCTCTCCCCACCTTATTCAGATCCAACCCTCCAACTTGGCACCGCCCTCATGACCTGTCCTACTTATCCATCTTCCTTCCCACCTATCCGCTCTACCCTCCCCACCTGTCTTCCCAGCTACCTTCCCGCCAAGCCCCACCCCTACTCCCCTATTTATCTCTCATTCCCCTCCACCCCCCACCACTCCCAACATTCCTGATGAAGGGCTAATGTCAGAAACATGACTGTCCTGCTCCTCGGATGCTGCCTGACCTGCTGTGCTTTTCCAGCACCACACTTTTCAACTCTACTTATGATAAAGACAACCCTGAAGAAAGAAGAAATAGTAAAACTGACAAATGAGACACACTGGTGTGACATATCTCATAAATGCTTCCTGATCAACCTACTATTAAGCACAGCTAGAATAGCTGGGACACGAATCCAGATCTTCTGACCCACAGTTAGGGACACCGCCACTGCACCTTTGGTCATATCACTCAATTATATATATTTCAAAATGTAACTCCAGTATACCCACTCTGATCATTTCTAAGCATTTCTAGATTTCTCCTGTGAAGTAGCATTGCAATTACTGTCCCATATCTATAGGTGGACTGATATTCTCTGCCTTTCTGTGGCTCGGTTAAAAACTCTAAATTTCTGGAGTATTTCACAACAATGCCTTGACAGACTTTCCATAAGTATAACCCACAATAGGGCAGAAAAAGTTGAAATTGGTGGCGTAATGTTCAACATTCAGCTCTTAGCTTCTTTTGAGGAGATATTCAGAACTTTGACTGCTCTGAGGAGGCTGCTATCACAGGCTGCCCTTGACCTCCTTCGCTTGATTAAGAACTGATGGAACCCACGACAAGCTTCTTGGTTTTGTGGCTGTGCTGAACAGCACAGCAAAATAGCAGTATTATGAACTTAGACTGACTGACAGGCAAGGTGCAAAAAGATAAGGCAAAGCAAGGATGCTGTGAGCACTCACATAGACTCACATAGTGAATGAGCATTAAGAGAGCAAGTGAAAAAGCCGCCCGGTCCCATTGTGTGTGTGTGTGTGTGTGTGTGTGTGTGTGTGTGTGTGTGTGTGTGTGTGTGTGTGTGTGTGTGTGTGTGTGTGTGTGTGTTGCACCCTGAGGTGCAGAAATGAAGTATAAAAGTCAAATCTATGTGGATCAGAGATGAGTCATAGGGGTTCTTAGAAGCTATCACATGTCAATGCCAATGACTCGATGTGGCATTCAGTGCCCATGGAACATGCCCAGAGGTGTTAGTGCCAGGTGTTCAATATGGAGGTGCTCAGAGGAACTAGCCAGCTGAAGTTGCAAGGTATCTGCTCTAATATCCATGGTGAGAATTTTCAGCAGTGGCTGATACAATAGGAAGCTGCATATTAATGAAACAAGACCTACTTTAATAAGGTCATTCATAAGCAATAAAAACATTTAATAGGCAATTTGCTGCTGCCCAGTGAGAATCTCACCTCAATGCCCTGGATTTAGTTAAAAGATGTGATAAGTTGTTTCTAACATCAATATAGACCTTGTTGGATTTCTAATGTAATTCTGCCACAGTTCTCCTCATTTCCGGCATTATTCAGAACTCACCCGACGTTAAAACCTTGTTTCAGGCTGGAAATGTTATAAGTTAAACTGCTGATTTCAGTTAAATGCAAACCAATGCTAGCTCCAAACTAAATTTGGCCTGGACAAAAGGATTTAGATGTTCTTACTCATTAACTGCTACCACACAATTAAGTTGATAGGCAGAATTTGGTTATTGCTGCCAAGAGAAACATCTTGTCAAAGCTTTTTGGCGTGCGCTCATCAGGACAACTGAAAAGTGCCAAACCAAACTTAAAATTATTACAACAACTTATAAAACAGGAGAAAAGGGTTCTGGAATCAATATGTTTCTTTGGTTGTTCATAAAAGGCAGAGACTATTCCCAACCACTCCACACTTGTAAAATCTAAAATAGAATATCTACTGATAGGTATGATTCCACAACTGAGCAACACATGCTGAAAAACCCTAAGTGCACTTTTAGCTACATCAGCAGCTAATGTAAGATAATCGGCTGAGCTCATAATGTGGTTCAATTACAATTGCTAGAAGTGATATACATACACGTTAGGAAGTGCTCTCTGCAAACGTAAAGGATTTGCCTTCCACCTTTTTTGAAATTTTCACAAGCTTCATGAGCATGTAGAGTCATGATAATGAGCCTTGGTCAATCAGAATCAACTCATTAAACAATAGATTAGATTCTCTACAATGTGGAAACAGGCCCTTCGGCCCAACAAGTCCACACTGACTCTCCAAAAAATAACCAACCCTGAGCCATTTCCTTCTGACTAATGCACCTAACACTACGGGCATTTTGCATGGCTAATTCACCAGACCTGCACATCTTTGGACTGTGGGAGGAAACCGGAGCACCTGGAGAAAATCCATACAGACACAGGGAGAATGTGCAAACTTCACATAGGCAGTCGCCCAAGGCTGGAATCAAACACAGGTCCCTGGTGCTTTGAGACAGCAGTGCTAACCACTGAGCCACTATGCCTACCTGAACCAGTTCTGAGGAAGGATTACTCAACCCAAAACGCTCACTCTGATTTCTCTCCACAGTTCTGCCAGCCCTGCTGAGCTTTTCCAGCAATTTTCATTTTTATATCTAAAAAATAAGAAATCTCACCTAAAATCTTGCATATTTCTGAATGCAGCTAGCAAATTCAGAACTTATTATTGTCGCTTAATTGTAGTAACCACTGGAGATTGTACAATTTGTCTCCTATATTGTTTTCCTCTTTCAAAACATAGAAAACACCATGTATCCAGATCAATGTATGCAATATATTGAACAGCAAAACATGGAAAGCTGATGAGAGCATAATACTTAAATCTGGAAGAATACAATCAGTCCATAATGATATAAAATATTCAATTTTTTGTGAGTATATTAAAAGACTGTATTCTAGGATGAACTGGGTTTTCATATGTCTTCTTCAAGCAATGCTGTATTAGGATGGTGATCCAGTACATCTAAGGGAATTTAGTACCTCTGTTTGGTCTCCAACGAGCTGAACCAGCTGCCCACATTCCACAATGTAAAAAACATATTTGGGGGCCCGGAACACATTTAAATAGAAGTAATACACTGATCAACCTAAACTAGTGTCCCGATGCAACATGGGCAGAAACCACAAGAATGAACTAGTAGATTTTCATGGGGTCTGGAGGAGCATTCTCATTTCTCCTGGTTGCACCAGTTAGAAAATAAATCTTTTTGGAGAGTTTGGTAAGAACTGCTGTACAGATATCTCAATGCCTGCAATCAGCTTGCACAATATCTGCTCATGGGCAAGGTCAATTACAACTAAAAGCCTGCACATGACATATGACTTAACTTGAGTATTTATAGCCCATCTCATCTGTTTTTGTATGGAGTGTGTTGAGGGCCTTCTTAAAAGTCTGACCCTAAATGGGGTGGTATGGTGGTTCAGTGGTTAGCACTGCTGCCTTATAGTGCTAGAGACATGGGTTCAATTCCTGCCTTGGGTGACTGTCTATATGGAGTTTGTATGTTCTCCCTGTGTCTGTGTGGGTTTCCTCCCACAATCCAAAGATATGCAGGTTAGGTGAATTGACTGTGTTTAAATTGCCTGTCATCTTAGGGGAATGGGTCTGGGTGGGTTACTCTTTAGACGGCTGGTATGGACTTGTTGGGCTGAAGGGCCTGTTTCCACACTGTAGGGAATTTAATCTAAATTAATTCTGGCAGAATCTACACATGCAATGCCAGCCCCAGGCTATTTTGCAAGTGTGGAATGGGCAGGAAACAACTGAAAATCTTTCTCATTCTCAACATATAAAAAACCAAATCACAGAGTTTTCAACCAAGTTAGGGAGAAATGCCAGCCATTCGCTGAAGAGCCATACCCTGCTTTCAACAGACAAAACCCATTGACTGCAATCAAGGTCACCCTAACCTCAAATTTCTGTACCTCTCGATCTTTCTAGGCAATGTCAGGTGATTTTTTTCACATTTGTCATGCAGCAGTTCCCCGCTTTTCAAAAGCATTCATGAATTCCCAGTATAGCTCACTTCCTTCTCAATGAATGCAGATAAAGAAAAGGTGTGTTCATTTCTTCAAACTGACAAGGAGCCTCTGGGTACTTGGAGTAATTGTTGGAACAAATGGATCATTCAAATCACAATGTAAGAACTCTTTTCAACTTATTGAACAGGAAAGGTTCACATTCTGTATGGTTAATGTGTGATAAATATCTGATAGACCATCTGAATGTTCATTATCCAAAAAACTTCTTTCATTATGTACAAATGTTCCATGACTCTCTTCATGACTCGGAGTTGTCTATCAGGATGATTGACAATGATCTCCATTCCCCTGATTTTATGGTTGTTGGCTTCACTAAAGTTTCTGCAGATAGAAAGGGAGGGAAACTAATGCGCTAAGGATCACAGCAGCACAAAAACTATCATGAAGCAGAAAATGAACATTATGAATTTTACTTTAAGGTGGCTGGAGAAATTTGATGGAGCATTGCAATGTACTTAAAGTCTGTGAGAAGATTTGTAGCTCGGGTGCTCGTTGTTGTGGTTCTGTTCGCTGAGCTGGGAATTTGTGTTGCAAACGTTTCGTCCCCTGTCTAGGTGACATCTTCAGTGCTTGGGACCCTCCTGTGAAGCGCTTTCCAAGCACTGAGGATGTCACCTAGACAGGGGACGAAACGTCTGCAACACAAATTCCCAGCTTGGCGAACAGAACCACAACATTGCAATGTACCTTAAAGTTATTGTAGTTTACAGTGTAATCCACAACACTGTGATACATGAAAGCCTGTTACTCCCAGAATCAATTGATAATGAAAAGTTGTGCAAAAAGTGGATACAATTCAATAAGAAAGCCAGACCTAGAGAAAGGATGATAGACTACATTCTCCCTTTATTTTTCATGAAGAGTAGATAACACAACAAATAAAGACAGTTCACACCTACTTGCTCCCTGAAGTAAACTAGTAATTCAATGTGATCTAACTAATTACTTTTCACAGAAACAATCAGCCCACTTGCCTCCTCCCCAATCATCTCTATTGATACTACACATGTACGTTGAGTTACAACAAGAGTGCAGCAGAGGAACAGTTCACTCTGTCAAACTGGTTTATGTTAGTGTTTAAGTCCCACATGAGAGCTTAGGAGTTTTGTGTAACCTTCTAATCTGTTCTCCCTTACATGTTACCCATGGTACCCACGAGGATGGCCTCAACCAGGACCTTGGGTTCACGTCACACTACAGGTGACCCCACTGTACTATACATGCTCTCTCTCTCTCACACACACACACACACACACACACACACATACACACACTCCTACATACTCGCACACCCATTCAGACCCTCTCTCATAAACAAGTTCTCTCTCATATGCACACACATACATCCCCCCCACTCAGACCCATGCACGCACCCTCTCACAGGCATATACCAAATCACACTCACACACACACTTAACCAAGCTTACACACACATATACACATGCACTCTATCACATTCACTCACACTCACACACTCATATGCACACATTCACTCTGTCTCTCCTACCTGCGCACACATATAAGTTCATGGGGTGAATTTGATTTGCAGAAATTACATTTTATTTTGCTCAAAAACTGCATGAATCCATGTAAGGCTCTGTAAATCCCACTTTAGAAGTAGAACCAGTTTGACTCAACACTGGGACACGGACAGACCTCATACCTTAATGCATTGCCTGAGCTGAGATGGCACCTAGTATTAGAAAAGCTCGAGATATCTTGAGAATGTAGTTTAAAAGAAGTTCTGGGATTTACATATCAAAGAACAGAAACCAACACACTCCATTCTAAAAGATGAAAGGCTGAATCTAAAATTGTTTAATGTATCATTACATCTCCATGACACTGTACTCCTGTGGCTATACATCCTGTGTCTTATGGTCTTATTCTCCACAACCACCTGATGAAGGAGCAGCACTCTGAAAATTAATGCTTCCAAATAAACCTGTTGGACTATAACCTGGTTTTGTGTGATTTTTAACTTTGTCCACCCCAGTCCAAAGCCAGCACCTCGAAGCCCTTGCATGTTGAGATAGCTGCTTGTTCAATATATCCATGCTACCTACCTCACAGATTCCTTGTGGGATTATATTCTTGCCACTCTTTAGGTATAGAAGTTCCTCCTGAATTCTCGACTGAATTTATCTTACACTATTAGCTTCTAATTACCGACTTCACAAAAAGTAAATGTTTTCATTTATGTCTATTCTATCAATACATGCCAAATGCTTAAAGATTTCCTTCAGCTTACATTCAACCTCTTTTTTTCTAGAGAAAAGAGCCCTAGCGTGCATGGCCTTTCATTATAAGTATATCCTCTAATGTTTTATATTATCTTGTGTTGTACTTTCTCCAGAGACTTTACATCCTTTCAATAATATGTTTACGAGAACGGTGTGCAGTACTTTAAATGCTGCATGACTTCAGCTTTATACTTGTTTATACCAGTTTGTACGGTTTAATCCTTCATGAAATGAACTCAGTGCTTGGTTAGTAAATGTGTCAGGGTAGCTCTCAATCTCCGACACGTTCCTTCCCGATGAGATGATGGTGAACAGTGGGTGACTAAGTAGTTTTCCCTGGAGCCTTTTACATGTGAGGTAACTTTAATTCTCAGGGAAACTAGTATCACAAAACAACCAGACTTTGGCAGCCTATTTGTTGTGAGGGCCAACAGTCTATTGTCAAACCTGCCTCAGGTCTAAGAATTACAAAGATCTGGGAACAATACTTGCAGCAAAAAAAGTCTGAAGGAACAAACAGTAAAAAATAGACATACTGACAAGATTGGAGTTTCATTTACTGGTATACAAGACAAATTGAGCCAGTTGCATCAATCCCATGTTTGATGATTTTTTCTTTCAGTCTCAGTGTAGATTAACATTGATGGCTCAGAACACTGTAGCAGGATTAGGTTAATCAGCTCCCCAAATAGTTTAACCAAATCTCAGATCGGAAATTTTTTATTGTATTAGTCTTGAGAATCTAGCCCTTAGGAAGTGAAAGTTATACTCCACGCAGTCGGTTCAGGCCAGTGACTGCATTTTTATATGGTATTCTCCACTAACCATCGAACTAGCCTTTCTGCTTGCTTAAGGCACCACATGGTGATTATTCACCCATCAGCAGTGCATAGCACTTTAAATATAGGCCTAACATCTCTACTCAAATTCAACCACATCCCTCCACATATTCAGATGTGGCAGACACATCGCCTAAACACATGGAAGTACACATTCTTCTTTTTCTTTTATACGACAATGTTGCCCATATCCACAGGAAGCATACTAGGAGGTGTTCAGGATAAGGGATTCTGCATCTGCACAGGCTGACAAAAGAGATAGCTCTCTACGAAGCTGATTAGCTATGACTGGGGTTTCATTATCCATGTTGCTGAGAACATTGCAGATGACAATATATTACTGCCTTTTATTAATTCTCATCAACCAGCTCACCTTTATCCTTCTATATACCATGTTGTGAAAGCTGATTACAATGTGACAACTGCTTTCCAACACAGCCACTAGCTTCCTTTCCCCTATATCAGGTTGTTTGGGACATTGGCAGGCCTGTAAGACAGACTATTGTCACTGTCAAGGCAAATGGAGAATCTGGCTTCAATGTGATCCAGCGCACATTGGAATCCATCATTTTCAGTCTTGAATTGGTAGTCAATATATTGACTGTATATGCATATGCAATTCTTGGGAAGAAATTATTGAAACCTACAAGATTCTTCAGGAATTTTTAGATGTTTCAAAGGTTGTTTCCCATTGCAGGAGAGTCAAGGACTAGAGGGCAGAATCTCAGAATAAGGGGCCACAAATTTAAAACAGAGATGAGGGAAAAGTTCTTAGAGGACTGTGAATCTGTGGAATTCGCTACCATTGACCAATATTAAGGTGAGGTGTGCAGTATGGGCTGTAGGGCTAAAACTTTTGATGATATTCAGCAGCATCATGACCTTGAATGAGTCCCGTGAATATTTCTGTACATACAAAGATGCCTCATTTTCTGTATTTGATTTTCTGTACTTGTTGTTTGTTACACTATATAAGAGAAAGAGTTTCATTCCAAGTTGCTGGAATTCACTTTGGACCAGGATCACAAACAGTGCCAGGAACAAACTTCAGCCTCCAGACCAGCCTTCAATTGAGGGGTCCCCGATGTGCATGGAGGGGAGCTGAGGCTCATTGCTTTCATCTTCATTTATTACATAATAAATATTTATCATTCAGTCTTTTATTTTTCCTTCTTTTTCCATCTTTTATTATTAATCAATAAATGTTCATATTTAAGCAAATTCCGATTGTCGAGTCTTCTCATAATTAACTTAATCCAAAAAGAACCGTTTGGATAGACTGTGGATCCAAGACATTTTTGGCAACAAGGATGGGATGCGGGAAAATGGGGGAGAGAAGGGTAAAGCAACCTGATGCTCCAGAGACTTTCTATATTCCAGGTTAGACTCTGGATTTGGGTCTGTAGCTAATATGTTAGTACAATTAGGACACCCAAAAGGATGGGGGATGGTTATAATTGGAGAAAGAGAGAACTGGAGGCCAGGTTTCTGTGTTGTGCAAGTGCACGAAACCTTGTAGAAATGTTCAATCTTTGCGGTCTGGTTTGAATGCAGTTTTGTTTGTTGGTTGGTAAATATCATCTTGTACAATTTGAGTGATTTTGTTCTCAGGAGCTCAGGATCTGGGACTACTTTTAAGTTAGTTTGCATTTTGGGAACATATGGTGATTTGAAAGTGCGTTGTGTGCCATTTTCAGCATGGGACTTCTATGGTTACTGTACTGTACTGTCCTTTTGAGAAACCATCAGTTGTTGTGTCAAGCTGTTGTCATTGTGAAATGTTGATTCAAAAATTTGGTTTGTAAAGCTTGGTAAAAATTTACCTTTTGGGATTGGCTCCGTGTTGTATTTGGATTTGGGTAAATTTTAATTCCAGAAATTACCAGGATGAACTTCCAAATACTGTTTTAACACATGAGTGGATCTTTAATTCTGGATGATAATATTGAATCATTGTTAATGTCAAAGTGATAGGAAAATCGGCATGTTGAAAATGCAACTCCGTTTATGTGAGGAATTTAGGAAAGGCAAATTTACGAAAGGAGTGGGCTTTTCCTTCCTTCAAGGAGGAGGAGAGATGGATGATGTGATTATCTTCAGAAGTTTACGCCTCACTCCCCTTTTTTGAAGCTGAAGCAGATTAATACTGATTCACCCATTCTGTCTGATGTGGAATGGATGGAGCTTGTTTGTTTTTTTTTTGAAAATTGGAGATACGGAAGGCTGAACCCTTTTACAGAATTTCAATATCGAAACACAGTGAAAGCTGAGACACCCTCAACGCATCAAGCCATTTATTAATAACACATTTCAGTATTGGGGAAGTATTGTACTGAGTGTCAGGAATCTCAAAACCACTGAGCTTGGATACACTTAAGCAAATCATGACAAAAATGACATTAAGACTCACATGCCTGGGTATTCTAAAACATTTAAATGGAATAGTTACCTGAAAATGTAAAGGGATTCTGGGAAATTGTAAAGTGCATGTACACAGTCTCAGTCTTTTAAATGCATAAAAACTGATTAGTGACTTTGAGGGAGTAAACAGAATATTGAATTTGGACAAATTTACATCGGGCTAAACCATTATCTAGAATGAGTTATCAAATAACTTTTAAAAATGTAGGTCACCTTAGAGAAAGAACAAATAAATTCTGTTGTGCCTGAATCCAGCAGGAGTGTTTGATTTCTGTTTTAAAATATTATAAGATTAAATTCCCTACAGTGTGGAAACAGGCCCTTCAGCCTAACAAGTCCACACCAACTCTCTGAAGAGTAACCCACCCAGACCCTTACATTTACCCCTGATTAACGCACCTAACATTATGTGCAATTTAGCATGGCCAATTCACCTAACTTGCACATCATTCGGCTGTGGGAGGAAACCTACACAGACACAGGGAGGATCTGCAAACTCCACACAGTCACCCGAGGCATGGAATCAAACCCAGGTCCCTGACGCTGTGAAGCAGCAATGCTAACCGTTGAATCACCATGCCGCCTAGTGTGTTCCATGGTGTTCCATGGGCAACAAATCTCTGCAGGTCTCTGGAATTAGATATAGTGGTAATAGTTAAGTTGCAGAATTAGATGTGACAAAGTAATTAAGAGTGGAGATTGGTGGCAGAAGGCAAAAAAATTAGCATAATGCTTTGAAATGGCAATTAAGTTTAAAATGCATTTAAGTGCAAAGGAAGTTTAGATGAGAGCACCAAACTTTTGTCAAAGTTTTGATAGCTTTCTCTTGGTGATATGTGTGTCCCTGTCTTTCTTCTTAAGAGAGATTGAATTGGTGATCAAGCCATCAACCAAGGCATTGGGACCATATGCAGAAAGATAAATAAAACTTCATAGATCACTTGATAATATCATGTGAGAGTCAGGAATTCACGACATGGTCTTGGGACACCGGTGTAAGTATGCAAATGTGAATGTTACCTTGGAAGTAACAAACATGAGATGATACAGAGTCATGAACTGAAAAGTGGGTCTCAGGCATGTACACCTATTTGACAAAAGGATTAGTGGCTTAGATGAGCACAAAAACATAGTTTAAATGATAAGACACTGACACAAAACCCATAGAGAAGTGGACTTTAAAACAATGAAAGTAGTACTAGTGAAAGGGATGCAAAAGAATTACAATCAAAATTTTAAAAATGTAATTGTCTATTATTTCAGATTATTACAGAAGTGAAAGAATACTAGGAGGAGTAATAGTAGGCTGAGTGAATGAGCCCTTTGGATGACATACAGATACCCCTTCTTGAGCTCTTGCATGACTAAACCATTGGGGAAATTGTCATGTGTGAGGACAGTTAATGTATGTTAAGGAAGGCTGAGCTAAGACTCAGGTGGTGTAGAAGCCTGCACTAAGGAAAAATAAATAACAGGAAACATAAGTTGAAGGTAAAGCCTGATGAATGTTTGAGCTGTACTGTTTGATACTATGTATATTGTAGCTCAAAGTGGGAACTTGCATATGGAGGTAGTTAACATTCAGTGATACAATTATTCATAAAATGGGCAAGAAAGAAAACATATTAAAGAAGTGTCCTCAAGATGGATACAGATGAAGAGAGCTGGAGAAATTTTGAGTCCATGTATGATGTTATTTTACTGTTCTTGGGTGAGATGATATGTAGATAGGGAACTAGAGGATTAAAAAAATACAAATTAAGGAACCTGGATCATGAATATACTGAATTCTAGAACAAATTATGTAAATAGATTAATTTAAAAAGTGTAAAATTTACAAAAAGCCATCTAATTTGGCACTCTTTTCTTTCCTCTCTTCCTCTGAGGGTCCCTCAGCAGGAAGGGGATCCCTGACCCCAGGATGGGAGCCAGAATAGATTACTGTGTGTATATATGTGATGTGGTTGCACAGCAACTGTAATTAAGGATATTACTGTCATTAGTATATGCATGAAAACACTAATCCTCAGTGCACTCCTCTCAATTTTGACCCAGTTGGAGGCAGACAGGCACGTGGCAAAACTTGTTGGTTCCATCACGGCCTTGACCATGCATCAGGGGTGGGAGATATAAGGATTAATCCCAAAAGGCCACTATAATAATTAATTTGAGATACACCATATCATTACTTTATTCGTATTGATGCTAATTATTTTCATTGTACTTTTGATCTTTTGGTGTAGGTCACATACTCATTATACATTCTCATGTGACTGTCGTTGATTTGCATCTATATGTGCATCTGTGCTGTCAAATATCATCGGGATGGATTATATAGGATGGGCTGAAGGGTTAAAACTGTTGATGATATTTGACAGCTGCATGACCTTGAATGAGTCCTGTGAACTTTACATGCCAAAGACGGCTTGTTTTCTGTAGTCACTTTTCAGTACTGGCTGTTTGTTACACTGTATAAGAGAGAGAGAGAGTTTGATTCCAAGTCGCTGGACATCAGCTCGGACCGGGATCACAAACAGTGCCAGGAATGAACCTAAGCCTCCAGATTAGCCATCGATCAAAGGGTCCCTAATGTACACGAGGACGTGAGGCTCATTGCTTTCTTTACCATCCTTTTTCATCTTCATTTATTACTTAACAAATATTCACAGTTCAGTCTTCTATTTCCTTCCTTTCCCAGCTTTTATTATTACTCAATAAATGTTCATATTTAAGCAAATTGCAAAAAGCAAGTCTTCTCTTATTTGCATTTAATTAAATCCAAAAAGAACCGCTTGAATATGTCATGTGATCCAAGACACTAGGTTATTGAGTATTCAAGACTGAGACATGATTTTGATTATTAAGGGAATCAAACATTACAGGGTAAAGGTAGGAAAGCAGTGTAGAAGATTATCAGATCAGCCATGATTTAATTGAATAATCAAGCAGACCAGTTGGCTGAATGGCATAGCTCTGCTTCTAAGTCTTCTACTGTAATGTATTGTATTGAGAACCAAAACTCCATGTGATACTAAAATATAAAAACTTTTCTTCTTCTTCCAGACTCAATCTGGTTGGCATAGGAGTTTGGTAGTCTTATGTGCACAATGCAATTTCCAACGCAGTGTAATGTGGAACAACCTTCCAATATCTGGTAGCTCATGTCTCATGTTCCACCATAACACCGGCAGATGTCATCCAAAGTCTCAGTGCATCACTAAAAGTACCCGACTGAGGTTATGAACTGACAACAGATAATGAAATGCCATGCCAGTGTAGTGGCTGCGGGCATGGAATGTGTTGCTATCTGACAACATGTGCTCTTCCACCACTATCATCCACTGGTGTCCTTGGGCCCTTCCAAGATGGTCCAATCTGAAGCCAGATCTTCAAGTCTGAGAGCTGCTCAAGGTTCTCCTACATGATTTCTGTAGATGCTCCCTACTGAAAATCAGAAATCTTCTACCAACAATGTTCCAGAACTGGAGTAACACCAGAGAGAAGCACAATGACAGGATAGGCTACCCACTTGACAAATACTTGGGGGGTTGATCAAGACTATTGATTTTCACTTGAATTATTGAATGTATTATTTGATAAATGTGTTATTGTAAATTTTCTATGGGTGGTGACTTTTGCAGCTTCAGTCCAAGAGAACACTTTAATGGGATGTTACAGAATAAATGGGAAATGGAAAGAACAATTGTGGAGGGCAGGTACCATCATAAGGGAATCAAAGTCTGAGCAAATGCTGACTGATAGTCCATCTGAAGTGACAGTGTGCTGAGCACCTCCTCCCTGTCTCCCCTTATTCTTCCATGCAGATCTTTCCACTCTCCACATGACCAATCATCCTGCTAATTAGTGCCAATATATGTGTCTAAGCCTTTGTGTGTTCAGGTCAATGAGTCCTCATACAGTAGAATACTACTGTGAAAATTCCAAAAACATTCCATACGTTCACAAAACTTCCAATAACAAAGGTTACTGAAGATCACTCTAGCTGAAAGTCACACGGCTGACAGTGTCCATTGGAGTGGTGTGTGTAGATGATGGCAAGGAGGCCTTACAACTGAATGTATGTTGAGCTTTAAGTTATTAGTGAATGCATCCGCTAGATCTGTACCTTCAAAGTTTGGAATGCATATGTCAAAACAGCAAGGACAGCTGCTTGGTGCAATGATGTGGAAACTTCCCATGTATGTACAGCATACCACACAAGTGGCCTTTGCAGCATAGTATACAGTGTGGGGCATACCCAACTCAGAGTAAGCTGCTGGAACCAATGCTGTACATTTTTGGCCCTTGTCTCTGTTTGCTCTGTATCTCCTCCACACTTTGTGTTTCAGACTTCCAGCATCCACAGTTTGTTCATTTGCCTCTGTAGACTGATAGCTAGTACAATGGGAGTTGAAATATTTTCAGAGTGACATAGCTTTTAATGAATGCAAGTAATGATTATGTGCTTCACTCTGCTGCCATACCATGCCTGGTCTTTCTTTAAATGCTCCTAAATCTTTCCCTTCCTCATAGCATCTCTCATTAAATAGCAGAGGATAAATTGGTTCCCCCATTATGTTTTAAGCATGCACTCTCAACCTGTTAATGGATTATTAAATCAAATAATTGTTAATATATTAGCAAATCCAACACCTTCAATTTTTGCTGCCTATTAAATTACTCATAGCCCATATGACACAGATTGCAAGTCAAAACCAAATGAGAGCAGTATTTTATTCTCTTGCTTTTATGATGGAAATAATGCCAAGTGTTCAAGCATGTGGAAGGAAGAGGTGCACGATAATCTAGTGTGACAGCCAATGATTATTACCAAATCAAATGCAAAATGCTGCAGATGCTGGATTATTGCCAAACCTTTGAACAAATGTTGCCATAATAGGCAGCTCAAAATGTTGCAGGAAGAGCTAACTTTCATGAAACGATGTGCTGGCATTTGTGTAACTAGTGGCCAAATCATATGTTTCATATGTGGCATTTCTTAAGCTCTTATAATTAAAAAGAATTATGAAGATAGATCATTCACTTCTCAGCAAGACCTTAGCAATCAAAGAAAAAGAAAAATGGCTGGGAGGATGACAAGCCTCTTTCAAAGTTTCCCCAGGTAGCAGTACTCCACAATGTTTGGAAGAGGGTAATTTTTATGATAATAGATCTCTCCTGATTGTCAGTTCCACAATGAGAGGACCAGCTTGGGCTGATACTTTGAATATGAGTCTGTTAGCTTCCTTATTGATCCCATACTATGGATAAATTTCTGCAGCTGCTGGAACACTGCAAAGTGCTTTCAAAGAGTTATAACATTACTACTTACAAGTTTCCTGAAGGAAATATGTCACTGATTTCCATGGTAAATGCTAAAATCAGCATTATTCTTCATCATGGTTGCACAGATTTATTATCCTGTTGGTACTGACGTTTTTAATTTTTTATTCATGGGATGTGGATATCATTGAATGGGCTAGTATTCATTGCCCAGCTTTAGTTGCTCCAGAGGTCAGTTCAAAATTAATCACATTCCCGTAGGGCTGGAGTCCCAATAATGTGAGACCAGTAAACTAGATTCCTTCCCTAAACCAGATGGGGTTTTTCAACAATTGACAATAATCATGAGACTCACAATCCCAGATTTTTATTGAAGCGAAGTTTCACCATCTGCCATGCATTCAAACCCAGGAGTCCAGAGCATTACCATCACTGGATTAAAAGCCTAGCAATAAAACCACGAGGTCATCAGCTTGATCAATTGATTAATTGCCTGTTTAGAGGGGCAGTCTGTTGCATGATTGAAGCATTTGCCGGTTTCAACTTTTAACATGAAATTCTCAGGATAATTATGTTTTTCGTTCATGCATGAGATAAGATGTAGTGTATCTGAACTTTCAGAAAGCCTTTGATAAGGTCCCACATAAGAGATTAGTGAGCAAAATTAGGGCAAGTGGTATCGGGGCAAGGTACTGACTTGGATTGAAAATTGACTAGCTGGCAGGAAGCAAAGAGTAGTGATAAACGGGTCCCTTTTGGAATGGCAGGTGGTAACCAGTGGGGTGCCACAAGGTTCGGTGCTGGGCCCGCAGCTGTTTACAATTTACAACAGTGATATAGATGAAGGCATTAGAAGTCATATTATCAAATTTATTGATGACACAAAGCTGGGTGGCAGGGTGAAATGTGAGGAGGATGTTATGAGAATACATGGTGATCTGGACAGGCTAGGTGAGAGGGCGGATGCATGGCAGATGCAGTTCAATGTGGATAAATGTGTGTTTATCCACTTTGTTGGCAAGAACAAGAAGGCAGATTACTATCTAAATGAGGTTATTAGGTAAAGGGGCAGTACAATGAGATCTAGGTGCTCTTGTACATCAGTCAATAAAAGCAAGCATGCAGGTACAGCAGGCAGTGAAGAAGGCTAATAGCATGCTAATATAATAGCAAGATGATTAGGGGGTTAGATAGGGTTGACAGTGAGAACCTTTTTCCACGTATGGAGTCAGCTATTACAAGGGGGCATAGCTTTAAATTAAGGGGGGGTAGATATAGGACTGATGTTAGGGGTAGGTTCTTCACTCAGCGAGTCGTAAGCTCATGGAATGCCCTGCCAGTAGCAGTAGTGGACTCTCCCTCTTTATGGGTATTTAAGCGGGCATTGGATAGGTATATGGAGGATAGTGGGTTAGTGTAGGTTAGGTGGCTTTGATCGGCGCAACATCGAGGGCCGAAGGGCCTGTACTGCGCTGTATTCTTCTATGTTCTATGTTCTATAACAGGAGGAATTGAGAATAGGAGCAAAGAGGTTCTTCTGCAGCTGTACAGAGCCCTGGTGACACTGCACCTGGAATATTGTGTGCAGTTTCGGTCTCCAAATTTGAGGAAGGACATTCTGGCTATTGAGGGAGTGCAGCGTAGGTTCATGAAGTCAATTCCCGGAATGGTGGGACTATCATATGTTGAAAGACTGGAGCGACTGGGCTTGTATATTCTTGAGTTTAGAAGGATGAGAAGAGATCTGGTTGAGACATATAAAATTATTAATGGATTGGACACTCTGGAGGCAGGAAGCATGTTTCCACAGATGGGTGAGTCCAGAACCAGAGGACACAGTTTAAAAATAAGGGGTAGGCCATTTAGAACAGAGTTGAGGAGAAACTTCTTCACCCAGAGAGTGGTGGGTGTATGGAATGCTCTGCCCCAGAAGGCAGTGGAGGCCAAGTCTCTGGATACTTTCAAGAAAGATATGGATAGAGCTCTTAGAGATGGTGGAATCAAGGGTCATGGGGATAAGGCAGGAACAGGATACTGATTGAGGATGATCAGCCATGATCATAATGAATGGTGGTTCTGGCTCAAAGGGCCAAATGGGCTACTCCTGCACCTATTGTCTATTGTCTATTGTGACCATCTCAGGCTTTGTTAGCATTTATTGCCCATTCCTACCTGCCCTTGAGAAGCTGGCAGTGAGCTGTCTTCTGGAACTACTGCAATCCATTTCCAGTAAGAGCACCCAAATTGCTATAGGGAGGGATTTCTGGAATCTTGACCCAAGAAACGGCGAAGGAACAGTGATAGTCTTCCTCATCAGGATTCAGGATTGTCAGGGATTTGAGGGGAACTTGCAGGTGGTTGTGCTCTGACATATCTGCTAGCCTGGTCCTTCTAGATGATGGTGGCTGTGGGTTTAGAAGGTGTTGTCTAAGAAAATTCGTGAATGTCTGCAGTGCATCTTGTAGATAAAATACACTTTTGTTACTGAGTATCCTGGTGGATGGAGTGAATATTTGTGGATGAGGTGGTAGTCAAATGGGATGCTTTGTCCCTGATGGTATCAAGCTTCTTGAGTGTTGCTGGAGCTGCACCCACCCAGGCAACTGGGGAATATTCCTTCACACTCCCGGCATCTGCTTTGGAGATGGTGGACAGGCTTTGGAATTCAGGATGAATTCATGGATTCTTGATGAAGGGCTTTTGCCCGAAACATCGATTTTCCTGCTCCTCAGATGCTGCCTGACCTGCTGTGCTTTTCCAGCACCACTCTAATCTAGACTTTGGAATTCAGGAGGTGAATTATTCACCACAGGATCAGTACGGAATTGGTTGGAGTGTGTATCATGCATTCCCCAACTGGTTGTAATTGAGATAGAGCCAAAAAGATCAAAAGGTAAGTTTTCTGTCACATTGTGGAACCAGGAAGAATGAGTAAGTTCCCCTGGACTCCCACACACCTTCAGTAATAAAATCATAATAACAATTCTGAGAGTTCTGCTGCCCTTAGTTCTATCCTTTTATAATTGGCACATAGAGCAAGGGCAATTAAGGTTGGATAATAAATGCTGGCATTACCAATGATGCCCACATCTCATGAGATAATAAAGAAACAAAACAGCTGGTCCAAAGATACTGCAGTGGAATATTAGAATTGCTTGCAACTGGCAAGATTTATCAGGCTGACCTTAAAATTTCAGGTTCAGTAGGAAACTGGAAACAAACTTACTGCACTAACCTATCAATAGAAATTTACATTAACCATAAAACTTTCAATCAGAATGGTAAAGGATGATTTGTTTTCAAAATATGCTGACAGCTTGATATATGGAGTGAACAGCATACAATTTAGAAATCCATGCTTGTTATACATTATCATAAAAAACTTGCCCTTTGCTGTGACAAGATGAAAAGGTGTGAATCAGATCCTTTCCAACCTCCTCACTTGGCCACAACAAAGAATTAATTATGTTTGTAGCAGCTTACTCTCACTCCAATTCAAGTGTAGTTAATTAGTTCACCAGAAATATTAAGGGGCCAATTGCAAGTTTTTTTGAGTGAAAGAAAGAGGAATTGTACTACTTAGTAACCCCAGCAAAAATAATATAGTTGCAATGCAAATACTCAAAGTACTAAGTTTAAAAGAGTGATTTTCTAATATAAAAAGATAAAAGAATATGCAAGTTAAAGTTCTTCAGGTATATTGGAGGCCTAAGGTGTTAACCGGTGACAACAGTTGGTTAGCTGGGTCCTGTATCAGCAACAGCAACATTTATATTGCAGATATCTTTCAGTTTCCAGGGTTCAGGCTTTCCTATATTTCATACTGTCATTGATTGTTCTGTCCTTCCTGAGTGATAGCAGAGCCTCTTCATGTTCTTCCATTACAAAGCCACTGCCAATGCTCTGCTTAAGAGTTTGATTGAACTTCCATTCATTTGTGTATTGTCATGTCTGAGTATTGCCATCTTATTCTTCAGATAGATAATTGCAGGTCAATCTTTTTATCTCCAATCTGTAAAATCTTTCACACAGATTGAAATTAAAAATAAGAGCTACAGGTTTTATCATGCCTGACTGATTTCAGTCCCTTTTAAATGAAGGGCTAGATCAGTTCAGACGATTTTGTTTATTCCATGTTGGTTTCAGGGAGTTTGGCTCGCTTTGTTATCAGCTGATCATTAAGGTCATTTTTAAGTCATTACCTCTCTTTGTGAAAACTATTTCAGTGGATACACCATAAATGTCCTGGGTTTATAAACCTGTTATAAAGTTTAAAAATTAGTAGTACCTATACTGCAGCTATATCACAATTAACATTTTTTTCCATTATAATTAAACATCCTGAGATCTTTCACAGCAATACTATAAAGCACAATTTAACTCTGAACCATGGAAGGAGATAGAAAATCAAATGGCAAAAGTATATGGTCAAAGAGATAGGTTTTAAGCAGTGTTTTCAATTTTATAGTGAAGGACAGAAGCACAGAGGTTTTTGGAAAGAATTCCAAAGCTTAGATCCTTGGCAGCTGAAGGTCTAACTACCAATGGTATAACAGTGAAGTCAAGGTGTTGTCATGAGGCCAGAATTAGAGGATTTTTCAGACGGATTTGGGTTGACATTTTCCCATATTGTAGTCCATCTGCTGAGTGTTTTCTCCCCCAATTCACTTAACCCCTCTACATTTCTTAGAAGATTATTTCTGTTATCCTCGCTAAGTGCCTTTCAAGTTAATTTTGTGTTATCAAAGTCATTAATATACATTCTAAACAATTGCGACTCCAGAAATGATTCCTGTACGATTCCATTAGTTACAGATCATCATCACGAAAATGCCCCTTTATCCCAATTTGCTGCCTTCTATTAGTTAGCCAATCCTCTATCCATGATAATATACTAATCAAAACCATGTGTTTTTATATTATTAAGTAGCCTTATATGCTATATCTTTCAAATGTCTTTTGGAAATTCCTATGGAGGTGGGAGCATAGTGATGCTCTCATTGGGCTAGTAATCTAGAACCTAGTGCTAATGTTATGAGGGCATGAGTTTTGTTCCCATAATGGCAGATGGTGAAATTTGAATTCAATAAAATAAAGAATAAAGTATAGTATAGCATAGGAACAGTCCCTTCAAACCTCTAAGACTGCGTCAAAACATGATGCCTTTCTAAAATGAAAACTTTTGCCTCTGTGCAGTCTATATCCCTCTCTTCCCCGTCTATTCATGTGTCTGTCAAAATGCCTCTTAAATGTTGCTACTGTATCTGCTTCTACCATCTCATCTGACAGCATATTCCAGGCTGCCTGAGGAAAAGGATGTTCGAGAATGACAACATCATATGGTTTACGGAGCTGTGGTGGTTCCTGTTCTCCTATATGACTCTGAGATGTGAACTGACTACAGTGGACACTTCAAGATGCTGGAGCAGTACCACCAACTCTGCTTGCACAGGATCCTGCGTATCCACTGAGAGGAAAGATGCACCAACATCAGCATCCTTGACCAGGCCAACATCCCCAACATCAAGTCACTGACCATCCTTGATTGGCTGTGATAGGCTGGGCACATCATCCATGTGACCAACATGAGACCCCTCAAGCAGGTGCTCTACTTCCAGCTTTGAAATAGTGGGCAAGCACCGTGTGAACAGGGAAAGTGCATCAGTGATTCCCTCAAGGCCTCACTGGCGAATTGTGGCATCCCCAGGGACACCTAGGAATCACTGGCCCAAGACCTCCTGTAGTAGAGGAGGAGTAGCCAGAAAGATGTTGGGCATCCCGAGACCTGCCGTCAGGAAAAAGCAGAAGCCAGGCAAAAACAGCATAAGGAGTGTGCTGCCACATCAATGCCCCACCCACCCCTTCCCATGACCACCTTCTCCCCAAGTGTAACAGAGACTGTGGTAGCTGCATTGGCCTGTACAGCCACCTACAGACTCACCCTGAGAGGGGAAGAGAGTCATCCTTGCCTGTGAGGGACAGCCAATGATGGTGACCATCTCATCTGACAGCGCATTCCAGGCACTTATGTAAAACATTTGTCTCTCACATCTCTTTAAATTTTCCCACTTTCATCTTAAATGCATACCTCCTGAGTATTTGACGTTTCTATTCTGGGAAGGACACTCCAACTATCCATGCCTCTCATAATTTTGTAAACTACTATCAGGTTGCCCCCTCATTCTCTGACATTCAAGTGAAAACAAACCAAGTTTTTTTCCAATCTCTCCTCTTAGCTAATACCCTCCAAACCAAGCAACATTCTCTCTAAAACCTCTATATCCATCAGCAGTGTGTCGACCAGAACTTACACAACATTCAAATGTGGCCAAACTAAAGTTCTATACAGCTGCAACCTGACTTATAAATTTTTGTGCCCTGACTGATAAAGGAAAACATGTCATATGCCTTCTTGACACTTATACACTTGCATTGCCAATTTCAGGGAACTGTGAATCTGTATGCCTGAATGTTATTGCTTCTCAGGGTTCTGTCATTTACTGTATAATTCCCTCTTGCATTAGACATTCCAAAATGCATCAGCTTGTATTTGTCTGGATTAAACTCCATCTGTCATTTCACCACCCAAGTCTCCAGACTCTTTATATCCTGCTGGATCCTCTGGCAATCCTCCTCACTAGCCACAGCTCCTCCAACCTTTGTGTCATCCGCAAACTTACTAATCAGACCACCCACATACTCTTCCAAATCATTTATATATTACAAACAACAGGGGTTCCAGCACTGATCCCTGCAAAACACCACTGATCACAGACTTCCAGTCAGAAAAATACCTTTCCAACACTACTATGTCTTTTTCCCAAAAGATTGGAATCAGCAGTCTACTTATTAACATGCTTGAACTTGTTCTTTGGTCCCATGGTACAGTATCTTAGAAGCCCTTCACTGAACTTGAGTGGAGTTCAAGAAACTTCCTAATGAAGGATGTACACTTCATCTGTGTACTTGACATCAGACTAGTGACGTTAACCACCATAGTCATCTGTGCACATTGCCTTCTATGCAATGTTTGGTGGGACCTCCTGGTCGTGTGTTAAATCCACTTGTACACCCACAACTCCAGCATGACATTTGAAAATCTAGCTGCTCTCAATTATCTGTTGCTTGATCTGAACTCCTTCCTGAAAGTCCTTCAAAGTGTGGCCTAGAGAAGTTTGACCTCCATCGATAATGTACCTCACCTTTAAGAGATGCACGCTAGCTTAAAGTTGTGCTGGTCATACATAAATTTGGACACCACCCTGAGGTGCACAGCCACTCTAAACAACCAGTCTGCATATCACAATCATGGGAATGAGCAGAAAGCTTAACGTGTGCATGCTCCCAGCAGCACTTTGATTGCAATCCCTACTCTCCAATTTGGAGGCTGCTGAATTTAGCCCCCATTACATTTTGCTTTTGCTTCTCTGGAGAAACCAACACATTCATGCTCACTTATTAATAAAACCAGCCTCCGTTTGTAGCTTATCATTGTTCAAATCTGATTTGGCATGCTGTTGTTTATCTGAGATCTGTTCATCTTTGTATACTATTTCACAGACGCCTACATTTACAAGCTTCTTTTAATAGACACTTTCCATCCCAAACCCAGTTGACATTTTTACTATTACTGCAGTTCTTATCAGTACAGTGAGCAACACAAGTAGGTATTTCAAAAAAAAATCATTATGTGACATTTGATTACATCTAACAAATCTTGATAATGGAACAAGCAAACAATGATGGGGGAGTTCATCTCATTCTAATGAAATTGTTTGAGTTGTAACATTTATTTCACTTGTTTTCTGACAGTTTGATTGAGTAGACCACAAATGTAATGTACAATAATGTAAATTCTGGGAATTAAAAAAGATAATTCCAGAGATGTTACAAAGCATACACAGAGTTGACAATTCAGTTGATTGAAGATGCCATCAGTGGAGTTACCCTGCACACAGTATAGATGTAGTTGTCCTGAGAGAATAATATGAGCTGTGTGTTTGTGTAAACAGTGGCATAACATGATGAATAATATTATTTTTGTTAACCATGTATCAAATGAGTCTTTCAAGGATAGCAGTGAGGAGGAATTGTGTTTTGTTTCTCAATATTGGAATACTGGGTCCACATTTATATCCTGTGTGAATGAGATCAGATGGCCCATCCAAAATTTGTGAAAAGCCTATATTTATGAAAGAATGTGCTCGAGACGTGCAGGTTCAGACGCATAGATTTTTAAAATGTCACATATAGGTACACACAAAAGTCAAGAAAGCTAGTGGAATGCTGGCCTTTATTTCTAGAGGGCTGGGGTATATGGGTGCAGAAATTATGCTGCAGTTCTACAAAACCCTGGATAGACCCCACTTGGAGTACTGTGAGCAGATCTGGGCACCACACCCATGGCAGGATATTTTGGTCTTGGAGGGGCTTAGGATAACAAGAATGACATCTGGACTTCAAGGGTTAACATATGAGGAGAGATTGTACAAATTAGGCCTGTTTTCTCTAGAATTTAGAAAATTAAGAGGTGAGCTTCAAAATATAAGCAGAAAAAGACAGGGTAGATAAAGATAAAGTATTTCAACTGGGTGGGGATTGTAGAACTAAAGGGCTCGGTATGAGAGTTAGGTCCAGACCATTCAAGAGAGATAGTAGGAAGCACTTCTACATACAAAGGGTGGTAAATATTTGGAACTCTCTTCCACAAATGGCAGTTGGTGCTGAATCAGTTGTTAATTTTAAATCTGAGATACATAACTTGGTGTTGATTGAAGGTACAAAAAGATATGAACCAAAGGCAGCAATAAGGAGTTAAGCCACAGATCAGCCATGATCTCATTGAATGATGGAACAGGCTGGAGGAGCTGAATGGAGACCATAAGATCATGAGAAACAGGAGCAGAAGTAAGCCGTCTGACCCCTCAAGCCTGCTCCATCATTCAATAGGATCATGCTGATCCGACATTCCTCACATCCACTTTCCTGACCTTTCCCCTATTCTTTGATTCCCTGACTGATCAGGAATCTGTCCATCTCAGCTTTAAATATACACAAGGACTCTGTCCCGACAGCTTTCAATGACAAGGAGTTTCAAATACAACTCAACTCAAATTCTTCCTCATTTCAGCCTTAAATTGGCACCCCTTTATTCTAAAACTATATCCACTGGTCCTAGACTCTCCCAGGAGAAGAATGCTATATAATTCCATGAGATCACATCTCATTCTTCTGAATTACACTGAGTAGGGTGCCAACCTATTTAGCTGACTCATATGACAATCTCTCCACATTTGAGCTCATCCTAGTGAACCTTCTCTGAACTGCCTCAAATGAAATATCTTTCCTTAAATAAGGGGACCAAACTGCTCAAAGTACTCCAAATATGGTCTCACAAGCACCTTATATAGTTGCAGTAAGACTTTCCTACACGTATACTCCAACCCCTTGAAATAAGTGTCAACATTCCATTAGCCTTCCTGATTATCTGCTGCACCTGTGTGCTAGCTTTCTGTGTTTCATGCACAAGAGCACTTAAGAGGGAAATCAGGAGGGCACAAAGACGACATGAGATAGCCTTAGCAGATACGGTTAAGGAGGATCTAAAGAGATTTTACAAGTACATTAAGGGCAAAGGATAAATCAGGGAGAGAACAGGGGCCCTTAAAGATCAATGGGGTCATCTATGTGTGAAATCACAGGAACTGGGTGAGATCCTAAATGAATATTTTATGTCAGTATTTACTGTGGAGTAAGATGTTGAAGCTATGGAAATTGGGGAAATAAATAGTGATGTCTTGAAAAGAGTCTGCATTACAGAAGAGGAAATGCTGAGGTTGTAAATGCATAAACGCAGATAAATTCCTTGGACCTGTGTATCCCAGGCCATTGTGGGAAATAAGGGAAGAAATTATAGGGCTTCAAGCAGAGATATTTGCATCAAGGACAGCCACAGGAGAGGTGCTGAAAACTAGAGGGCGGCTAATGTTATGCCATTATATAAGAAAGGCTGCAATGAAAAACCAGGGAACTGCAGATCAGTGTCAATGGTGAATAGGTTGATGGAGGGGTTTCTGAGAAACAGGATACACATGCATTTGGAAAGGCAAGAATTATTTAGGGAGCGTTAGCGTGGCTTTGTGCATGGGCAATCATGTCTCACTAATTTGATTGGTGCTGAAAATGTGTTGCTGGAAAAGCGCAGCAGGTCAGGCAGCATCCAAGGAACAGGAGAATCAATGTTTTGGGCATAAGCCCTTCTTCAGGAATCTCTGGGGGGAAATTGCGGTCCTTGAAGAAGAAGGCCATCTGAGTTGTACGGTTTTTGAACTGGTCCTCCTGGGAGCGGGTGCGGCGGAGATGAAGGAATTGGGAATATGGGATGGCATTTTTACAGGGGGAAGGGTGGGTGGAGGTGTAGTCTAGGTAGCTGTGGGAGTCGGTCAGTTTATAGTAAATGTCCGTGTTGATTCGGTCGCCCGAGATAGAAATGGAAAGGTCTAGGAAGGGGAGGGAGGAGTCTGAGATGGTCCAGGTGAATTTGAGGTCGGGGTGGAAGGTGTTGGTAAAGTGGATGAACTGTTCAACCTCCTCATGGGAGCACGAGGCAGTGCCGATACAGTCATCGATGTAGCGGAGGAAAAGGTGGGGGGTGGTGCCAGTGTAGCTGCGGAAGATGGACTGTTTCACATATCCTACGAAGAGGCAGGCATAGCTGGGGCCCATGTGGGTGCCCATGGCTGCTCCTTTGGTTTAGAGGAAGTGGGAGGATTGGAAAGAGAAGTGAGGACCAGGGAGCAGGGTGGGAGGAGGTGTAGTCTAGGTAGTCTCTGGGGGAAAATTGTGGTCCTTGAAGAAGGAGGCCATCTGGGTTCCTGAAGAAGGGCTTATGCCCGAAACGTTGATTCTCCTGTTCCTTGGATGCTGCCTGACCTGCTGCGCTTTTCCAGCAACACATTTTCAGCTCTGATCTCCAGCATCTGCAGTCCTCATTTTCTCCTCACTAATTTGATTGAACTTTTTGAAGAGGTGGCCAAGAAGATAGAGTGGTAGACGGTTGTCTACATGAATTTTAGCAAGGCCTTTGACACAGTTCTGCACAGTTGACTGGTTATAGAGTCATAGAGATGTACATCATGGAAACAAATCCTTCAGTCCAATCGCCCATGCCAACCAGATATCCGAATCTAATCTTGTCCCATTTGCCAGTACTTGGCCCATATCCCTCCAAACCCTTCCTACTCATATACCCATCCAGATACCTTTAAATACTGCAATTGTGCCAGCTTCCACCACTTCCTCTGGCAGCACATTCCACACATGTACCACCCTCTGTGTGAAAAAGTTGCCCCTTAGGTTCCTTTTATATATTTTCCCTCTCAGTCTAAGCCTATGCCCTCTAGTTCTGGACACCCCCACCCCAGGGAAAAGACCTTGTCTTTTATCCTATCCATGCCCCTCATGATTTTATAAATCTCTATAAGGTCACCCCTTAGCCTCTGACATTCCTGGGAAAACAGCCCCAGCCTATTCAACTTCTCCCTATAGCTCAAATCCTCTAATCCTGGCAACATCCTTATAAATCTTTTCTGAACCCTTTCTGGTCTCCGATAGGAAAGAGACCAGAATTGCATGTAATATTCCAAAAGAGGCCGAACCAACATCCTGTACAGCCACAACATGAACTCCTATACTTAATACTCCAACCAATAAAGAAGTAAGGTCAGATCACATGGGATCTAGAGAGAGCTTGCCAATCAAATACAAAATTGGCTCAAAGATACGAAACAGCCAATTCTCTATCCAAGCCAATATATTACCTCCAACACCTTGGGCTCTTATCTAATGACTTAACCTTTTGATACATATCTTGTGAAATGCCTTCTGGGAGCTTAAGGTGAAGGATACCTTATGAGGCAATGACTATAATAGGATAGAATTTACTCTGTAATTTGAGAGGAAGCAGGTGTAACCATATTACAGCTGAATAAAGGCGATGACAGAGGCATGAAGGAGGAGCTGACCAGACTTGACTGGGAGAGGAGCAGAGCAGGGAAGATTGTAGAACAGCAATGGCAGGAGTTTCTGGGAATAATCCAGGAGACACAGCAGAGATTCATCCCCAGGAAAAAGAAGCATGGTGCAGGGAGGATGAGGCAACCATGGCTGACCAGGGAAGTCAGGAACAGCATAAAAGCAAAAGAGAAAGCATATTATAATGTGGCAAAGGGCAATGGGAAACCAGATGACTGGGAAGACTATAAATACCAACAGAGGAAAATGAAGAAAGAAACAAGGATGAGGTTATGCACTTTGGTAGGAAGAATAGAGGCATGGACCATTTTCTAAATGTGGAGAATATTCTGAAATCTGAAGTGCAATGGGACTTGGGAGTCCTAGTCCAGGTTTCTCTCAAGTTAAACTTGCATGTTAAATTGATAGTTAGGAAGTCAAATACAATGTTGTCATTCACCTTAAGAAGAGTAGAACATAAAAGCAGGGATGTACTTCTGAGGCTTTATGTGACAGCTTTATGTGACGAATGTTTAGTCCTCAGCAAAAGTCTCACTTTCATTCCTCTACGCTCCCGGATTAATGACATTGAACATTTCTTCCACCTCCTCCGCCCCCGGGCCCACTTTTTCAAGCAAGGTTCCCGCCCACCCACCGAGGTCCCTTTCTCCCGCCTGCAACACACCCCATCGACTAGACACCCCTGTTGGCCTGTTACCCCCGCCCCTTGACCTCTTCATCTCTAACTGCTGCCGTGACAGCGGCCGTCTTAACCAGTCTACCCGCCTCACCCACTCCAATCTCCCACCCTCACAATGCACAGCCCTCCACTCCCTCTGCTCCAACCCCAAACTCACCATCAAACCCACAAACAAGGGGGCGCAGTAGTAGTTTGACACACTGACGTCTACACTGCTGAAGCCAGGTGCCAACTCGCAGACACGTTCACCTTCAGCCACCTCGACCACCATTTCACCTCCCATCACCAAACCATCATCTCCCAGACCACCTACAACCTCATCACCTCTGGGGATCTCCCATCCACAGACTCCAACCTTGTTGTCCGTGAACTCTGCACCGCCCATTTCTATCTCCTACCAAAGATTCACAAGCCTGACTTCCCTGGTCTACCCATTGTCTCAGCCAGCTCCTGTTACACTGAACTCATCTCTGCATAGCTTGCTATCATTCTGTCCCCCTTAGTCGAGGACCTCCTTACTTATGTTCAGGGCACCACCCAAGCTCTTCACCTCCTCCAAGATTTTCGTTTCCCTGGTACCCAACACCTCACCTTCACCATGGACAACTAGTCCCTGTACACATCCATCCGCCATGACGAAGGTCTCCAAGCCCTCCGTTTCTTCCTCTCATGCTGTCCCAACCAGTATCCTTCCACTGACACCCTTGTCCGCCTGACTGAATTGGTCCTCACCCTCAACAACTTCTCCTTCCAATGCTCTCACTTCCTCCAAACCAAAGGGGTAGCCATGGGCAGCCGCATTGGACCCAATATGCCTGCCTCTTTGTCAGTACGTGAAACAGTCCACCTTCCGCCTTTACACCGGCACCACCCCCAACCTGTTTCCGGCATATTGATGACTGTATCGATGCTACCTTGTGCTCCCATGAGTAATTGAAAAGTTTATCAGCTTCACCAATACCTTTCACCCCGACCTCAAATGCACCCTGGACAATCTCACACATCTTCCTTCCCTTCCTGGACATCTCTATCTCCATCTCTAGCTACCGACTAAACACAAACATTTACTACAAGCCTACTGACTCCCACAGCTACCTAGACTACACCTCCTCCCACTGTACCTCCTATAAAAATGCCACCCCTTTTTCCTAATTCCTCTGCCTCCACCGCATCTGTTCCCACATTGACTAGTTCGACCTTAGAAAATCTCAGATGGCCTCCTTCTTTCAAGATCGCAACTTCTCTTTCAACGTGGTTGACAATACTCTCCAACGCATCTCCTCCACTTCCTGCACCGCCGCCCGTAAACCCTACCCCTCCCAATGCCACAAGAACAGAACCCCCACCCGGTGTTCACCTTCCACCCCACCAACCTCTGTATATATCGCATCATCTTCTACCATTTCTGTCACCTACAAACGGACCCCACCACCAGAGATATATTTCCCTCCTCACCCCTATCAGTGTTCTGGAGAGACAATTCCATCCATGATTCCCTTGTCAGTTCCATGCCCCCATCTGCCCACACTCCACCCAGCACCTTTCCCTGCCACCGGAGGAAGTGCAAACCTGTGCCCACACCACTCTCCTCACCTCAGTCCAAGGCTCCAAAGGATCCTTCCACATCCAACAGAAATTGACCTCTACATCCAGCAATGTCATCTACTGTATCCATTGCATCCAATGTGGTCTCCTCTACACCTGAAGTGTTGGAGGCTGAGGGGTGACCTTATAGAGGTTTACAAAATCATGAGGGACATGAATAAGGTAAGTAGATAAAGTGTCTTCCCTTTGGTGGAGGAGTCCAGAACTAGAGGGCATAGGCTTACGGTGAGAGGGGAAAGATGTGAAAGTGACCTGAGAGGCAGCTTTTCATTGTTACAGAAGGCTATGAAGGCTATACAGAAGGTAATTGAGTATATTTAAAACAGACTTAGATAAGTTCTTGATTGCCAAGGGGATCAACATTTATGAGGGCAAGTCAGGAAAATAGGGCTGAAAAACCTATCAGCCATGATTGAATGGCGAAACAGACTCGATGGGATGAATGGCCTAATTTCTGCTCCTTTTAGTTTATTTTCTGTCATTTGTTTTAGTCCTCCTTTGTTGGATTCTGAATTTATCCCAGTCTTCTAGAATATTACTGACTTTTGTTCCCTTTTTCTTTCAACTTAGTGCTCTCCTTAACCTCCCCGGTTAGCCATAGTTGGTTCATCCCTCTCTTAGAATCTTTCCTCCTTACTGGGATGCATATTTGCTGAGAGTCATCAAATGCCTCCTTAAATATGTGAAACTGCTTGTTTACTGTCATTCTTGCTAATCTATCTGTCCAGTTCACTTTAACACCGAGCTCTGATGAAGAGTGATCTAGACTTGAAACATTAGCTTGCTCTCTCTCCACGGATGCTGTCTGACCAGCTATGATTTCCAGCATTTTTTTGTTTTCAGTTCACTTTAATCAAGTCTGTCCTCATTTCAATGTAATTCCTATTATTGAAGTTAAACACAGTTATTTCCAACCCAAATTTCTCACTTTCAAACTAAATAGTAAATTTTACCACGTTATGATGTGTTGGGGAATGGGTCTGGGTGGGTAGCTCTTTGGAGGGTCAGGGTGAACTTGTTGGGCCAAAGGGCCTGTTTCCACACTGTAGGGAATCTAATCTAATCTAAATAACATGATCAATACCTCCTACGGGATCTTTTACTCAGAAATCATTACCCATTACCAGATCCAAGATATTCTGCTCCTGGTTGGCTCCAAGAGATAATGCTCTAGAAAACTAGAGCATGATGTTTTTGTCATAGCTACCCTTTGGAATTCAATTAACCCAATCAAAATGAAGACTAAAGTCACTCATAATTTTGGCTCCATTCTTTTTACATGCTTCCATTATTTATTGGTTTATAGCCTTTCCCACAGAATGGACACTATTTGGGGTCTGTACACTACACCTACTAATGTCTTCTTTCCCTAGCTGTTTATTTTACCTCTGCCCCAATTAACTCTGCACCATCTGAAGCTAGATCATCTCTTACAACTGTCCCTCATTTAATTTCTTATTAACAGTGCTACCCCACCACCTTTTTCCAACCCTCCTGTCTCTCCTACAGGTCAAATATCCCTGAATGATAAGTTTCCAGTTTTGATTTCAATGTAACCATATTTTCATCATGGCTATTGTGATCGTATACATTTACTCGATTTGACCCATCAGTTAGTCTACCTTTTTCTGAATGCTTTGTGCATTAAGATACAAAACCTTTAATTTTGTTCTATTATCAAATGTCTCTACGCGTTTATGGTTCCTTGTTACAATGTGACCTTTACTTATTTTGTTTCTTCCTTTTGCTTTCTGATTACAATCAACCCCATCACTAACCTGCAATCCTGTCTTCTACTTTACTTTTGATTTTATGTTATTCCATGCAACTGAACCCACATCCCCACTATTTAGTTTAAAGTCCGACCTACAGCCCTCGTTGTGCAATTCACCAGGACTATGGTCCCAGCATGATTCAGGTAGAGCCCTTCCCTTTGGAATAGCTCCCTCCTTCTCCAGAAATGGTGCCAAAGCCTCATTTACTCAAACCTAGTCAGGTCAAGTCTTCTTCATTGTGATAAAATTAAAATGAAGAAATCAATGCAACCAATACCTAAGAGCCAAAGCATTGGCTTTGAATTCTATAAATTTGATGTGTAAAATTTATCTGGGATTACTGGGCTAAGTCCAAGTGCATTTCATGGATATAGCAGTTTAAAAGCTGAGATGACATTGACAGAAATCCCAGTCAGGTTTTGCTATTGTTACTGATCTTATTACAGTGTCAGTGGATTGATGAAGTTAAGCTGCTACCTCGACATGCAAAAAAAAATACAGGGTAATGCTGTCTGTTGTATGTTTCAGACACTGTATGCTCTGCATTTTTTCTGAGTTATAGAAAGGACAATGTTTTCTAGTTGTACACTAATGACAGACAGTGCCCAAAGCACTGGCATGACAGTTCTCTGCATGCTTTTTTGCATTGGACTGTTTACTTTAAATGAGATAATGCTTCTATTATGATAACAGACAGAATAAGGTCATAAATGTGTTTATTTGTGCAACTGGAAATCAATTCTTAGCTTGTTTTGTCTCCGCCATTTCCTTGCAAGATCAATCTGAAACACAAATCTGCGGCCTTCCATGTCTTTACATCTTACTTGGAATCAAATATTTATTCAATTCTCCTTTTAAGATAAGTCTCTCTCACAATCTCTCACCTTACCAACATCATTCTTACCTCCAACAATACCATGTGGAAAACAATTGCTCCCAACATTCTCCATATATTTTTAATCACTCATTTCAACATGTTATGACATACCTCAGGGCAATGAGACTTGAACGCAAACCTCCTATCTAAGAGGGTGGGTCACTGTCACTGAGCTGCAAGAACCTTCCCTGTGTTCTATATTGATTTAAGCTGAGGTTTTTTTGTCAATGATTCATCAACTAGTAGAATGCATCTTTTCAGTTCATAGTTTTAAAACTTACATAACTGTAGTTTCCTATACCCAACATCATTCTAAAGGATCTAAACTGTGTGTGCTGTCACTGTTTAGGTCTTTCCTGTACAGCCTCAAACTATGCATAGTGTTGAAACCAATGTTTTGTGTGAATTTATATTTTTTTGGTAATTTGTATGGTAAATGCCTCTTCTAGGGGCCATATATTTTCTGCTGTGACAAATTTTATGAACGTTTCCTGTTAGGTATGCAATGCTGTCTGCCTCAAATGCTTGCAGCATTTCACCATGAACCAAATTTCATGAATTCCATCCTATCCTGATCACTGTTGCAAGATGAATAAAACATTACACCACCTCAGAACCCTACTTCACTCTGGGCTGAACTTCCCCATCCACATATGTTCCATCACAAATACTCCATCCACGCATCAATGAATTTAATACTTCTTCCGCCGCCTCCACCTCTGAGCTTACATTTACAATCAGGACTCCTACCCACCTTCTGAAGACCCCATCACTCGCCTCCAACACACTCCATCCACCTGGACACCCTGCGCTGGCCTATTACCCGCCCTTGACCTCCTCATTTCCAACTGCCGCCAAGACATTAACCACCTCAACCTGTCTACCCCCCTCCCCCATTTCAACTTTTCACCCTTACAACGCGCAGTCCTCCACTCCCACTGCTCCAATACCAACCTCACCATCAAACCAGCAGATAAAGAGGGTGCAGTGATAGTTTGGCGCACTGACCTCTACACCGCTGAAGCCAGACGCCAACTCAAGGACAACTCTTCCTACCGCCCCCTCGACCATGACCTCACTGCCCCTCCATCACCAAACCATCATCTCCCAGACTTTACATAAAATCACCTCAGGAGATCTCCCACCCACAGCTTCCAACCTCATAGTCCGGGAACGCCGCACTGCCCAATTCTACCTCCTTCCCAAGATCCACAAGCCTGACCACCCATTGTCTCAGCCTGCTCCTGCCCCACCGAACTCATCTCCACCTACCTCAATACTGTCTTATCTCCTCTAGTCCCCACATACGTTCAAGACAACACCCTTGCCCTCCACCTCCACCAAGACTTTCTTTTCCCCGGCCCCCAACACCTCATCTTTACCATGGACATCCAATCCCTCTACACCTCCATCTGCCATGACCAGGGCCTCCAAGCCCTCCATTTCTTCCTCTCCCGACATCCCCAAGAGTACCCTTCCAACAACACTCTCATTCGTTTAGCTGAAGTGGTCCTCATCCTTAACAATTTCTCCTTTAAATCCTCTCACTTCCTCCAGACTAAAGGGGTAGCCATGGGCGCTCGTATGGGCCCCAGCTATGCCTGTCTCTTTGTTGGCTACGTAGAACAGTCCATCTTCCGTAGTTACACCAGCACCACTCTCCACCTCTTCCTCCGCTACATTGATGACGGCATCGGCGCCACCTCCTGCTCCCGCGAGGAGGTTGAGCAGTTCATCAACTTCACCAACACATTCCACACCGAACTTAAATTCACCTGGAGCATCTCTGACACCTCCCTCCCTTTCCTGGACCTCTCAATCTCCATTAATGATGACCAAATTGACACTGACATTTCATACAAACCCACTGACTCCCACAGCTACCTGGAATACACCTCTTCCCACCTCACCTCCTGCAAAAATGCCATCCCAAATTCCCAATTCCTCCGCCTCCACTATATCTGCTCCCAGGAGGACCAATTCCACCACAGAACACTCCAGATGGCCTCCTTCATTAGAGATCGCAATTTCCATTCTCACGTGGTTGAAGATGCCCTCCAACACATCTCAACCACATCCTGCACCTCTGCCCTCAAACCCTACCCCTCCAATCGTAACAAGGACAGAACCCCCCCTGGTCCTCACTTTCTATCCTACCAACCTATGCATTAACCATATCATCTGCTGACATTTCTGCCACCTCCAAACGGACCCCACTACCAGGGATATATTTCCCTCCCCACCCCTTTCCACTTTCCGCAAAGACCATTCCCTCCATGACTACCTGGTCAGGTCCACACCCCCCAACAACCCACCCTCCCATCCTGGCACCCTCCCCAGCCACTGCAGGAATTGCAAAACCTGCGCCCACACCTCCCCCCTCACCTCCATCCAAGGCCCCAAAGGAGCCTTCCACATCCATCAAAGTTTCACCTGCACATCCACCAATGTTATTTATTGTATCCGTTGCTCCCGATGCGGTCTCCTCTACATTGGGGAGACTGGACGTCTCCTCACAGAGCGCTTCAGGGAACATCTCCAGGTCACCCGCACCAATCAACCCCACGTGGAGGTCTTGGGCCTTCTCCACTGCAGCTCCCTCACCACCCGAAAGAACGCCTCATCTTCCGCCTCGGAACACTTCAACCCCAGGGCATCAATGTGGACTTCATCAGTTTCCTCATTTCCCTGTCACCCCACCTTACCTCAGTTTCAACCTTCCAGCTCAGCACTGTCCTCATGACTTGTCCTACCTGCCAATCTCCCTTCCCACCTATCCACTCCACCCTCCCCTCTGACCTGTCATCTCCATCCCCACCCCCATTCACCTATTGTACTCTTTGCTACCTTCTCCCACCCTCCTCTCTGACCTATCACCTCCATCCCCACCCCCATTCACCTATTGTACTCTTTGCTACCTTCTCCCCAGCCCCATCCCCCCCATTTATCTCTCCACCCTGGAGGCTTCCTGCCTCTATTCCTGATGAGGGGCTTTTGCCCGAAACGTCGATTTTCCTGCTCCTCGGATGCTGCCTGACCTGCTGTGCTTTTCCAGCACCACTCTGATCTAAACTCTAGTTTCCAGCATCTGCAGTCGTCACTTTTGCTTTCCTGGGCTATTGCCCAATTATGTCGCTACTCTTCCTCAGCCCATCTGCTGCTGGTCCTCAGTTATGAGCTCAGTGGGAGCAACAACAGGAGAGGAGCAGAATGAAATCTAGCAGAGGAACTCCGAAAGTGATGTCACAATTCAAAAAATCTTTTCAGGCAAATGGATGGCCTTGGGAACCAGCTTTAGAGACTGAGTAAGTAATGCTAGGTGGGATAGAAACTATAAACTCCATAGTTTAGTTTCTTAGGCATAGACAGAGAGACAGAGAAAGAGAAAAGTCTGATTTAGTGAGTAGTGGGTAAGGTTGGATAATTTATTGTATGCATTTGTGAAAGTTTACAATGTCAGGAGAATTCAGCCCCATGGAATGCTCCTCCTGCAATACTTAGGAAATCAGGGAAATTTCCAGTGTCTGTGATGACCATGGATACAGGAAGTGTGTTGAGCTGCAGCTCCTGATTAGATGGAGTGACTACAGCTGGGCATGGACTCACTATGGAGCATCCATGATGCTTGAGGATGTTGTGAATACCATGTTTAGTGGGCTGGTCATACCACAAATAAGGACTATACAGGCAGAAAAGTGACCACCAGCAGATTAGTAAGTTTGAGCAGGTAGTGCAGAAATGTCCTAAGGCCAAACTCTCTCAAACAAATACCCCATGCTGGGAGAGGTCCGGCCTCTCAGGGGAAAGCAGCATTCAGCTAACATTGTGGCCCAATAGTTGACTCGGCTGCAGAGCAGGGGGAAACAAGACTTGGAGAGTTTTCGTGATAGGGGGTTCAGTTGTAAGGAGAAATGACCAGCGGTTCTGTGGCAGCAAACAACACTCTTGAATGGTATGTTTTATCCCTGGTGCCAGGACTGGGATGTCTCAGAGTGGCTGCGGGACATTCCGAACAGGCAGAGAAAACAGCCAGCAGTTGGGGTACATATCGGTTCAAGTAACATTGATTCATAGAGTCGTAGAGATGTACAACACAGAAACATATCCTTCAGTCCAACTTGCCCATGCCAACCTGATATCCCAACCTAATCTAGTCCCATTTGCCAGCACTTGGCCTATATCCCTCTAGATTCTATTCATATATCAATCCAGATGCCTTTTCAATGTTGCAAGTGCATGAGCTTCCACCACTTCCTCTGACAGCTCATTCCATCACCCTCTGTGTGAAAACGTTGCCCCAGGTCTCTTTTATATCTTGCCCCTCTCATCTTTAAACTATGCCCTCTAGTTCTGGACTTTGTCTATTTACCATATCCATGCCCCTTATGATTTTATAAAGCTCTATGAGGTCATCCCTTAGCCTTTGATGCTCCATGGAAAACAGCCCCAGCCGATTTAGCCTCTCCAGGTAGCTTAAATCCTCCAACCATGGTAACATCCCGGTAAATCCTTTCTGAACCCTTTCAAGTTTCACAACATCCTTCTGATAGGAGGAGACCAGAATTGCATGCAATATTCCAAAAGTGGCCTAACCAATGAATGTATAGCCACATCATGTCCTCCCAACTCCTATACTCAATGCTCTGACCAATAAAGGAAAGCATACCAAACGCCTTCTTCACTATCCCATCTACCTGTGACTCTACTTTCAAGGAACTATGAACCTGCACTCCAAGGTCTCTTTGTTCAGCAACATTCCCTAGGACCTTACCATTAAGTGTCTAAGTCCTGCTAAGATATCCTTTCCCAAAATGCAGCACCTCACATTTACCTGAATTAAACTCCATCTGCCACTTCTCAGCCCATTGGCCCATCTGATCAACATTCCGTTGTAATCTGAGGTAACCATCTTCACTATCCACTACACCTCCAATTTTGGTGTCATCTGCAAACTTACTAATTATACCTCCTATGATCATATCCAAATCATTTATATAAATAATGAAAAGTAGTGGACACAGCACCAATCCATGTGGCACTCCACTGGTCATAGGCCTCCAGTCTGAAAAACAACCCTCCACCATCACCCTCTGTCTTCTACCTTCGAGCCAATTCTGTATCCAAGTGGCTAATTCTCCCTGTATTCCATGAGATGTAGCCTTGCTAACCAATCTCCCATGGGGAACCTTGTTGAACATCTTACTGAAGTCCATATAGACCACGTCCACTGCTCTGCCCTCACCAATCCACTTTGTTACTTCTTCAAAAAACTCAATCAAGTTTGTGAGACATGATTTTCCACACACAATGCCATGTTGACTATCCCTAATCAGATCTTGCCTTTCCAAATATGTGTAAATCCAAATACAGGTCAAAATCTCCTCCTCTAATGACACTGTACACACCAAGGACTTAACGGGTCAAGAAGTTCCTGAGACATGATTTCCCACGCACAAAGCCATGTTGACTATTCCTAATCAGTCCTTGCCTTTCCAAATATGTGTAAATCAGATACAGGTCAAAATCTTCTGCCTGAATGACTCTGTACACTGCAACGACTGTAACAGGTCAAGAAGGTAGCTCAGTGCTGCCCCCTCCTCAACAATTCGGGATGGACAATAAATGGCCTGGCCATTGATATTTACACCTCACAAATGAACAAAGAAAACTTTTTAGAGTGTTGGGCCCTTAAAAGCAGAAGTGAAGCCCTGCAGCAAGAATTTACAGTGTTAGGTAATAGATTAAAATGGAAGAGTACTAATGTTGTAATCTTTGGATCACTTCAAGTGGAGGATAGCTAATGTGGTTCCTTTGCTTAAGAAGGGCAAGAGGGATAGGCCAAGTAATACAGACCAGATAGTTTGGGATATTATTGGAAAAATATCTGAAAGACTGGATTAATCATTACTGGGAATGGCAGGAATTGATCAGGGTTAATTAGCAAGGATTGTTAATGGGAAATCCTGTCTGACTAATTTAATTGGGTTTTTTAAAAGGTTGACTAAATATAATTCTGAGTGTATTACTGTTGGTGTGGTTTACATGAACTTCAGTTAGGCCTTTAGCAATGGCCCACATGGAATACTGGTCCAAAAAATAAGAGCCTATTGGATCCAAGGCAAGTTGGCAAATTGGATCCAAAATTAACTTCCAAATAGGAGGTAAAGAGTGATGGTGGAGGGTTGTTTTTGTAATTGGAAGCCTTTGACCAGCAGTGTACCACAGGATTCAGTGCTGGGACCCTTTCTGTTTGTTATGTATATTAACATGAATGTGTATCTGGAGGGTAGAATTATTAAGTTTTCAGATGAAATGAAATTTATGTTGAATAGCTGGTAAATGGCAGAGCAGTGGCACATGGAAGTTAATCCCGATAAGTGCGGGTTGATGCATTTTGGGAGGTCAATAAGGGACGGATATATACAATGAATGGCAGGTCCCTAGGAATATGAGGAAGAAAGGGTCCTTGGTGTACAAGCCTGTGGAACCCTGAAGGTGTCAGCACAGGTAAATAAGGTAGTGAAAAAGGCAGGCAAAAGTGAGTTCTGCAGATGCTGGAAACCAGGGTTTGGATCAGAGTGGTATTGGAAAAGCACAGCAGGTCAGGCAGCATCTGAGGGGCAGGAAAATCGACATTTTGGGCAAAAGCCCTTCAACAGGAATAGAGGCAGGAAACCTCCAGGGTGGAGAGATAAATGGTGGGGGTGAGGCTGGGGAGAAGGTAGCAAAGAGTACAATAGGTGAATGGGGGTGAGAATGGAGGTGATAGGTCAGAGAGGAGGGTGGGGGAAGGTAGCAAAGAGGTGAATGAGGATGGAGGTGATAGGTCAGAGGGGAGGGTGGAGTGGATAGGTGGAAAAGAAGATAGGCAGGTAGGACAAGTCATGGGGACAGTGCTGAGCTGGAAATTTGGAACTGGTGTAAGGTGGGGGGAGGGGAAATTAGGAAACTGGTGAAGTCCACATTGATGCCCTGGGGTTGAAGTGTTCCAAGGCAGAAGATAAGGCGTTCTTTCTCCAGGTGTCAGGTGGTGAGGGAGCAGCGGTGGAGGAGGCCCAGGACCTCCATGTCCTTGGCTGTATAAGAGGGGGAGTTGAAATGTTGGGCCACAGGGCAGTGGGGTTGATGGCATACGAATGCTTGCCTTCATTAGCCAGGGCATTGAGTATCGGAGCAAGGAAGTTTTGTTACAACTTTATAAGGTAAAGGTGACACCACAGATGGAATAATGTGTGCAGGTCTATTTGCCATACTATCGCATGAACGTGGTTGCATGACAGAGGGTGCAGGAGAAATTCACCAGGGTATTGCCTGGGATGAAAATTCTCAGCTATGAGGAGAGACTGCATGGGTTGGGTTTGTTTTCCTTGGAGCAGAGAAGGGTCTAATTAAAGTATACAAAATTATGCAAGACATTGAGTAGCTCATGAGGATCTCCTTCACATGTCAGATGTGTCTAAGACCAGAGGACATAAGTTGAAGGTGGAGAAACAAGTTATTTGGATGAGATCTGAGAAGGGACTTTTTCACCCTGAGCGCAGTAGAAATATGGAATGCCAGAGAGGGTGGTGAGACAGATACTCTTGTAACATTTAAGAAGCAGCTGGATGAGTACTTAAAATGTTAGGAGGTAAAAAGGATGTGTGTAGCTTAGTGTTTGTTGGTCAGTATAAACATGGTCGGTTGAAGGCTTTATGACTGTATGACTTTGTCACCCCCCCGAATCAATTATTCCAATGCTATCTTAGTTGCTTTGTATCCTCTGTGACTCATGATCTTTGGCTCATCTAAAATGTGACTGCCTGTATCTGCAATAGTGCGAGATCTATGTTCTTATGAGAGTTCTGCAACAGGCTACAGGCTTTATTGAATGGCCTGCTTCCACACTGTAAGGATTCAATGATTCTATGACTATAATTTTATTAAAAGGATGGTAAGCAGGACATCTTATTTGGAACCCTATAGGCCTAGCCTCCAATTCCATGTGATATGACATCACTGCAGCACTGTCTTTTTTAGCATATCTACAGTAGCTATATTTTTGAAGGATCCTTTCCTGTGTTATGGACTAGGCCAGACCACTCAAAACATTCTTAAGCAGGCAGCTCAGACCATAATTTTGCAATTTGTTTCAGTAAGTGTACAGTGAAAATTTCCTGGATTAAGTTAGCTAGGTTGACTACTAGATTTTAAAACAGACAAAAATTTATTCACAAAATTACACAATGAAACATAAAGAGCAGAATAAAGAACTCCTACAGAACTCAACCTATTCAACTACACTTATTGGGACTAACAGTCCCAATAACAAACTCCCTTTAAAACCCAGTATAAATGGAAAACATGCTTACAGATTGAGGTTGAAGGACAGAAAAGAGAGAGAGAGTTACCACACAGCTCCCTGTTGAACTTCCAAACAGTTCGAGACTGAACCAAAACTGCTCAGCACAGCTATAGAGCTGACCACTCCCTTTCCTTTATACAGGGCACATCTAAAACATGACCACTTTGGCCTGAAGTCTCATCTGTTTACATATAAACCAAAGGCCTTTCAAAATCCTTTCCATCTCTGTACCAAACCAGACTGATCGGAGCCCAGCCCAGTTTATTACCCCTCTGAAAAATATCAAGGACAGAGTCTCCTTGAACCAAGGCATAGTTTTGAGAAAAAAAGGGCTTTGTGATATAAACCAGCTTTGTGATACTTGCATTGTAGTCTGTTCACCCAGGCCTCCTGATCCTCATTGTTTAAAGTTTAGAATTCTGGCCTTGAGTTAAAATCCTGTCATGGCTTTGCATTTCCTTATCCATCTATCCAGCCCAACAACCCAGCTTCTCTTGTTCAGTGTATTCATGAAATTGTGAGTGGGAAATCGTGTCTCACTAACTTGATTGAGTCTTTTGAAGAAGTAACAAAGAGAATTAATTAAGGCAGAGTAATGGACGTGAGCTCTAAGGACTTCAGTAAGGTGTTCAACAGGGTTCCACATCGTAGATTGGTTAACAAGATTAGATCAACACGGAATACAGGGAGAACTAACCACTTGGGTACAAAACTGGCTCGAAGGTAGGAAACAAAGATTGGTGGTGGAGGGTTATTTTATATAAATGATTTTGACGTGAGCATAAGATGTATGGTTCGTAAGTTTGCAAATAATACCAAAACTGAAGGTGTACTGGACAACAACAGAGTCAGTGAAATCTTGATCAGATGGACCAATGGGCTGGGAAGTGGCAGATAGAGTTGAATTTAGATAAATGTGAGATGCTACATTTTGGGAAGGCAAATCTGGCCAGGACTTATACACTTCATGGTAAGGTCCTGGGAGTGTTGTTGAACAAAGAGACCTTGGAGTGCGGCTTCATAGCACCTTGGAAGTGGAGTCATAGGTGGATAAGATAGTGAAGAAGGCGTTTGGTATGCTTTCCTTTATTGGTCAGTGTATTTAGTATAGAAGTTATGAGGTCATGTTGTGGCTGTACAGGACATTTTTTAGGCCAGTTTTGGAATACTACATGCAATTCTGGTCTCCCTGCTACAGGAAGGATGTGAAACTTGAAAGGATCCAGAAAAGATTTACAAGGATGTTGCCAAGGTTGGAGGATTTGAGCTATAGGGAGAGGCTGAATAGGCTGGGGCAGTTTTCCCTGGAGCATCAGAGGCTGAAGGTTGACAAAATCACAAGAGACATGGAACAGGTGAATAGTCAAGGTCTTTTCCCTGGGGTGGGGAAATCCAGAACTAGACGGCATAGGCTTAAGTGAGAGGAGAAAGATTTAAAAGGGATCTATGGAAAAATTTTGCCACACACAGGTTGGTACTTATATGGAATGAGCTGTCGGGGAAGTGGGGGAGGCTGGTCGAATTACAACATTTAAAAGGCCTCTGGATGGGTATATAAATAGGAAGAGTTCAGAGGGATATGGGCCAGATGCTGGCAAATGGGAGAGAGTATCCTATCGGAAAGACGTTGTGAAACTTGAAATGGTTCGGAAAAGATTTATAAGAATGTTGCCAGGGTTGGAGGATTTGAGTTATAGGGAGAGGCTGAACAGGCTGGGGCTGTTTTCCCTGCAGCGTCGGAGGCTGAGGGGTGACATTATAAAGGTTTACAAAATCATGAGGGGCATGGATCGAGTAAATATGCAAAGTCTTTTCCCTGGGATTGGGGAGTCCAGAACTAGTGGGCATGGCTTTAGGGTGAGAGGGGAAAGATATAAAAGAGACCTACCGGGCAACTATTTCACGCAGAGGGTGTGCGTGTATGGAATGAGCTGCCAGAGGATGTGGTGGAGGCTGGTACAATTGCAACATTTAAGAGGCAGTTGGATGGGTATATGAATAGGAAGGGTTTGGAGGGATATGGGCCGGGTGCTGGCAGGTGGGACTAGATTGGGTTGGGATATCTAGTTAGCATGGACGAGTTAGACCGAAGGGTCTGTTTCCATGCTGTACATCTCTATGACTCTATGACTTTATATCTGGTCGGCATGAATGAGTTGGACCAAAGGGTATGTTTCCCTGCTATACAGCTTTAAGTGAATATCATTGACTAGGCTAAAATTTGCTATACATTCCTAATTACCCTAGATGAGATGACGGTGAGCTGCATTCTTGAAATGATGCGCATTTAAAAAATTCATTCATGAGTTGGGCAACATTCATTGCGCAGAGGGCATTTAAGAGTTAACCACATTGCTGCGTATCTTGAGCCACGTGTATGTCAGATCAGGGGAGAATGACAGATTTCCTTCCCTGAAGGACATTACTGTACTTCATGGGCTTTTCTGACTATCAATAATAATTTCATGGTCACTAGTAGACTCTTAATTCCAGATTTTTTATTGCATTCAAATTCCACCATCTGCCATGGCAGGACTTGAACCCGAGTCCCCAGAACATTTGCTGAGTTTCTGGATAAACGATCCAGTGATAATACCACTCGGCTATTGTCTCCCACTGAATGTGGTATATGGACAGCCATAGAATTGTCCCAGAATTTTGACTCTGCTGTGCTGAAGACATGGCACTTTAGTTCCCAGTCAGGACAGTGTGTGGCTTTGTGGGAACTTGCAGCTTTGTTTTTAGCTACAGTAGTTTTTGTTTGGCTAGTCAAGTTTACTTATTGTCAACAGTAATCCCCAGGATATTGATAGTGATGCAATCAGTGCTGGTAATTCAAATAGTTGGATTCTGTCTTGGCGGAGATGGTCAATGTCTGACACTTGTGTGGCTATTCCTCCAACGTATCTCTGTTCATCAAAGTCTGGTCTTTTGTTCCTCACCCCCACCATTTACCTTACAAAGCACAATTGAGAATTCATAATTTAGATCGTACCATTGGAAATATATTTGTCTCTGCTTTTCTCTTTTATCTTTAAATGCTCTTAAAACACAACAAACATTTGGTTACCTCATAATAGTTACAATCTTTGGCCTGTTGTTCATTTCATTTTCCTAATTATGCCTCTGAGAAGTGTCATTAAATGTAAGATTTTATCACAAGGTAATATCTTAAATAGAAAATTATAAGCTGCTGTTCTTACTAGCTTTGCATTTCTTATTTCTCATTTGAAGGAAAATCAAACAGAAAACATTTAGTTGTTTTTTCTTCAAAGCAGATTTTTCCTCAAGAATGTACATCTAAGCAAAGTGTAATAAGCAATCCTTTGCATAGTACAACTTAATCTTTGAAAACTGGCAGCGTTTGCTAATTGTTTCAGTATCACTAGACAGTTGTTCATGTGCATAACACTGCACACATTCAAACTGCCCTGAATGGATAATTTTGAATAAATTGAACATTGTGACCCTAATTCTGAATAAGCTAACAGAAATTGTTGAATCCACCATTAGTACACTGTTATTTTAGGTAACTAAAAGAAAAGCCTGTCCTTCTTCTTGCTGCATGCTTTCACACATCGATAATTTCATTAAATGCGAAGTTAATATTTTATAAGTAAAACCATCCCTTTCAGCATTCTCTATTAACAGTCTCCATTTGTCAGGTGCAGTGAAACATAGTGCTTAACATTTGCTGAACATAGACAGTATGTCTGCTTTGAATGCATTGCACTAACAGTCACCAAAGTAATTTTTTCTAACTTACATATCAAATCAATAATTTTTCAGTTTTTTTTTGTAAACCCATTATTGTTAGCTCAGAATGATGCTGGGAGGACTATTTGCAAATTAATTGCTGTTACCTGTGCACTAATTTTAAAATATCCTGTGAAGGAGCGAGCAATCCAATGATCCAATCAATTGCAATGTTCAAACATATTTTCTTATAGCATTCAACTAAGTAATGGGTGAACAGGGTTTCTAATCTCATAATCTTTTTTTCAATGTGCTGTCAAGGGGACATGATACATTTCACTAATATTAGTAAAAAGGAAGTTAAATGACAAAAACCATTTAAGTGTCGGAAAGGAAGGAATGTAGGAAAAGGATGTGCCCTTTGACATAAAGTGGCAACTTGTTTTTTGATTTCGTAATAAATGGAAATACAGTCAGTTCTGCTTTAATGTGTCTTTCGTTAACGTGAATTGACTATAATGTGATTGGGTGAATAGGGAACGCTGTTTCTAAAGTGCAAACTTTTAAGGTGTGTGTTAGCTATAACACAATTGCATTGCCAAAACTTTGTGTTATTTGTATTTCACGATTTTTGTGTAGTGTAGGATTGCACAGGAACGCAACTATCATGTTTCGTGTAAAGCTTCATAACAACATTGCTATTATAATTAACCTATTGAAAGTCAGGACTGCATAATTCACATTTTGTGAGGGACTTACACTAAGCAAAACAATGTAAACTCATGAAGTGGCCAAGTTGTTTCAGACTTTTGTGCTGTAACAGTTGGGAGTTGGCTCTTATGTTTACAGATTAACTCAACCTCTATTGATATAAATTTCAAAGTTGTGTATCCATTATTTCACCAGTAGATCATCTGCAGCATTTTCCACACAGTTGATTCAAGGTTTTAATTATTTTAAAGGGAAATAATGGCCTAGGAGTGATGTAACTGGATTAGTAACCCAGAAACCCAGTCTAATGCTCTAGGACACAATCACTAAAGGGTGTGTCAGGACTAGGATTGCAAGGGAAAGCTTTGAGTTCAGGAGATGGTCACTGTGGGACTCTGACCAAGTTCCAAAAGTTGTGGTTCCACCCTAACAGGCCCTCATTCTCACAGTTTTCACCAAAAGATTGTACTAACACTCAAACCTCAAAATGGGGCTACAATGAGAAAATATTTGAAAAGCACCACCCTAGGGAAATGAAAATCAAATCCCGCCATAGCTGATTGACACCAGATTGACAGTAGTGTAGTTGACTCTTCATCTCCCTATGAAAATGGCCGAGCAATCGTTTCAGTTCAGGAGCATTTAGAAATGGGCACAAATGCTAGCCTTTGCCTGTCAGGTTTACATCCACAAGAATAAACAACTTCTAATTACTTGCTAAAGTAATGAAAAAGAAACAACACTTTAATAGCACTCCCCACAATATGAATCTTGAAACCGTGTTGATAGCACAAGTTGATATGCAAAAATGAATTTGTCTCCACAAAATCTCCAGATATCAATTCATTTCTTAATAGGTCCAAGAGCCTGCTACATGAACAGTTTCAATATAGGGATATTCAAGTAAAATTTGAGACAGAATGTAGATTTTGAGAATATGTGTGGTGAGGGTGCATAAAATCAAGAGATAATTCTGCTGATGGTTGGTTTGGTTTTGTTGTGTCATTATGTTCTTTTCACATCATTGCACGTTCATTAATTGGTGATACCTTCCAGGCTTCAACCTCTGGGCACCAGATATAAAAGACATCCGACTAGCAACTCACGGGTATCACTCAACCTTTGCTCATCACTCCTACCCACTCCTGGTGTTAAAAGCCCAGTATAAACTGGTACCATGTTCCATCAATGCCTCAGGCAAGAGAGAAGGTGAACAAACCTGTGCTGAAGGGATTGATTGGACACTAATGAGAAAGCCCTCATTTAGCTACTGTCAGCTACACATCAAGCAGCAATATCTTAACAAAGTCTTCAGTGATGTTTTATGACTCAAGCAAATCTTCACATTTTTCTATGCAGTTCCTGAATCATTGTCCCAAGCCCAGACCAAAAAGCTTCTGCTCTGTGTTTTCTTCGAGTGTTACTTTTTATAGAAGAACACTATCGAGAAAAACGGCCTTTCTAAAGCTTTGCTTCAATGCTTTCATCCTTTACCCTTCCCTTTTAGAAGTTAATTTTCCCAGATCATTATAGTTAGCCTTCACCATTCTTCTGGCATTCCTTCCATCCTCCTTCAGTCTTCTCCTGTGACAATTACCATCTCCCTCAATCTTCCTGTTCTTCCCCCTCATATCACTCACATCCCTGTGCCCAGCTTTATCTGTATTCAGTTCACCTACTCACTTTCCCTTTCTGGCATACTTAACTATCCCACTGTGTGTTCCACATTTAATAAGCAGCTTCCAATCTTGACAGATGTATGAGGTGGTTGACTAGTGAGGCTTCACCCCTTACACTCGAAGCATTTAAAAACTAGAAATAAGACCACACATGACCGAGATGCCTTATTACATGGTTGAGCAAATAAGGCTTCACTTTTTACACTCTAAGTGCTTAAAAACTACGTGCAAGACTGTGTATGACTGACACTTCAGATGAGCTAGTTGACCTTACACCATAAGTGTTTGAAAATTAAACGTGGCTTGGTTATGAAGGAGCCAAAAGTTTTGCGCTCACTGGAGCTTGGTAAAAGAAGTCTATTCTACCAATTACATTCCTCGCATGTGTACAATATATAGTTGAATTTGTGAACACACATGTTTCCCATGTCTGTCGTACAAGCTTGTGCCTGTGAACATATCTCCAGCAGCTTGAAGTGTTAAAAAAGTATTTGTGACATGCTAATGAATACACAGGGAGATGCTGGTATCATGTAGATGCCACTAAACTGATATTCCATGAGGCCCAAGCCTGCTGTGGAAATATGAGTTCAAACCCCACCACAGTGGATGACAGAATTTAAGTTCTATGTATAAATCTTGGCATTCTAAAGCTAGTCTCTTCAATAGTGACTACAATACCATAAATCAATTTTGGTAAATAAACTGTCTTGTTCACAGAGGTCTCTTCACCTGGACTGATCAGACATGACTCTAAGGGATTGGTAATAAGGGCTCAGTTCACCAGTAAACTCATGAAAGAAAAAATTTGAAAAAGCACTTTGCGATTTTTTTTATTTTAAAGGTGTTAAATAAGTTGTTAAACAAATTTTATCTGACAACTTTTGTTGCAATCCAACAGAGTTACCAAATAATTTTAAAGACTTATTTCTCACATGAACAATGTGTGTTGCCCTTAGGCTACATGTGCATAAACATCAACAGCCTGCACTAACAATCAAATTGAAGTATTTCCAATACTGGAATGAAAAATGAGATGTTCCTCCATTATTCATCATTTCATTTGACCAGTTTCTGATTAGAGCAAGTAAGTAAACTAGTTATCAATTAATCCATGAACAGTCAAAAAATCATTTGGCCTAGTGTCAGCATAAATAATTTGTTGAGTTCTTGCTGCTGAGTCAGAAGTTCACAATTACATCTTATCTTCTAACCCTGAAACGTAGTGGGCAAGACACAATAAATTTTTATCTCTTACCACTTTGCAGACCAGCAGGTGCATGTTCAATTTGATCATATGGATGAGAATCTTGCAGAACCTGCCCTGCGTTATTTCTTTAAGACCTGTGTGTTTTAAGATGTTGAAATGGTAATGTGTAGAAGGTAAACCATATGACAATTGTCATGTGCACTCTATCAAGAAGCATGCTGGGAGAAGATTACATACAGAGCTATCTGGAAACCAAACTAAACTATGAATAAATCTGTTGAACTTCTCAATTATACTGAATCCATGCCACTCAATGTGTTACTCATAGCACAAGGAACAGACAATATGGCACTCAGACCTGGGATTTTCTTTTTTCAGAAAAACAACAATACTGCAGGAAAGAAATTTCAGGCAGGAACAAAGCAGAATAAAATTTAATGTTTGCACTGTGATGTCAGGGGGAAAAATTGCTACACAAATTCTGAGTATGTGCTTTGTAACAGAAAAGGTACAAGTTGTAGTTGGAAACAACATAAAGCTAAGTTTGAAAACAAAAGCAACCCCGAGACATCACAGAAGACAGGGAACGTTAGAACACTAACGACCAATTCCCTCTCATCATTTGGAATGCAAATTAAAGCTAGTTAATCATAGCATTGTGCCAGGCTCTTTACACTTAACTGTTACAGAACGAGATTAGCAAGGTATGAAAACAAAAACTTCAGTTGATAAAGAGGAGTTGCACAGAGTCAACACTTCAGGCTTGCCTCAAGAATACCAGAGAGATCCTGCTAAATTACAGGAACAGCTGGAAAATCAACTTTGTGTAAAAATAAACTTTAGAGCTGACGTGTTACAAGCAGTAGTCACAAGATTCACTGGCTCTGGTTACCATGAAGGTTCTGCCTTCTTAGCCTCTCCCCTTGCATGAAGTGTGGTGATCCTCAGTTTAAACCTTCACCAGTTCTCTCTCTCTCTAATGAGAGAGCAATCTATAGTTCTCTGAAACTATAATAACTTTACCATGGATGGAGTTCTAGGATTTAAATCCAGCAAACCTGAATATATTTCCAAGGCAGTTTGGCTTGGAGGGAACCTTATTGTAGATGATGTTGCTTCCAATTATCTGCTGCCCTTGTCCTCTTAAATAGTGTTGATGAGTTTAGAAGTTTAGAACCGCTGATAAAACTCAGCAGTATATCTTGTAGGTAGTATATGCTGCTGTTGTTGTGCATTGTTGTTGGAGGAGTGAATGTCATACCCGTCAAATGGACTTTTTTGACCTAGGTGGTTTCAAGCTTTGAGTGGAGAGGGGTACACAATTATACTACGGGTCCATCTCTTAATCTGACATCCACAGCCACAAGCTCAGATATCAAGAGCTGTGTGAAATTTAGAAGGTTGGATACAATTAGCATTTCTGTAAGTCACTGGATACAAGAGAGCTGCAGCTAGACAAAGGTAGGAACTACTGTATGACCCACATTGAGTGTTTTCATTCCCATAGAATCAGCTCCAGCAGTATAATCAGGACAAATGGCTCAGTTAGAATTCAAGTAACTAAGTGATGTGAAAAAAACTTTAGCTTCTTTTAATTAGGAGAACGGATAGAGGGTAAAGAAGTAATGTTGAAATAAATTATTGACACAGCCAGTTTTGATCACCATTTATAATTAACACCATGTTTGTATAGGGCAAGGGATACCTCTAGCCACAAAATAAGCCTCCAAATCTGCAAACAGCTAGAAATCTGCAAGAAACTTCACTGAATATTTCTGAGGATCTCTTTAAATAATGTTAATATAGTGTTTCCTATAGATGGCACTGGGGGTAATTAGGAAAGCTAAAGAGTTTGGAGCTAACAAGCTTGAACTAAACATTTGCATAGGTCAGAGTGCCTAAGGAGGTTTCACAGCAAGCTGAAGCTAACATAAAATAAAATTACTTTGAAGTTCTTGTACTTGTCACCATCCTCCACCTTCCCCAGTATTTGGACCTTGCTGCAAATGATAGCCAAAATACCAGTGGACAGAAAAGCAAACAGCAATTGCAAATTTCTCCAGCTGCAGTTACTCTAGTATTTCTGACCTACCATGATGGAAGCCAATGCTCTGTTAGAGAATTGGTCAACATTGCATAAAATAATTGTTCTGAAGGGGTTAATGTTTGTTTTGAGAGTTTACCTCTGGAAAGGTGTTTTACCTGATGTGGCTATGCTTATGTTATATCTAACAACATTAGTCAGATGTTGATTTGTGGTGCTGAAAAATCTAACAGACATTTATTACAACTAATTATTATGTACAACTATTGCATTCACAGGAAAAGAAATGCCTTGGCTAACATTAATCTATTGGAATATAACACTGCATCCAATAGTGTCGCGTCACAAGTAGTCCGAGATAAGTTGAAGAATGAGAGTTTTATACTCACACGTCACATTCTACAATACATGACGACAGAATGAAAATGTCTCCTAAAGGTGCATGGGCATGCTAATTGTGATACATAACTCAGTGTTCATAATACATTGACCCAACTATTCTCCTGATGGCATAGTCTATGGATGAAGACAAAGAGTTTTTTCTCTAACTTTCCGAGGGAGCAGATACATCTGAGCCTGTTTTCCAAGTTCCCAATAATGACGTCTGACCACATCAAATTGTATGTTGTGATCCTTACATAAACGTTTTCAATTAAAGTATAGAGCCTTTTCTGCAGATACTCTATAGTAGTGAATCCCCAGCCACTAATCAGAAGATAGGGCCGAGTCAATGCATAAACCAAGGAGCATTGGTGAAAGTAAATGACCAAGGGGAACCCTTACTCAGTGGCAGAGGTTGCAAACCTTATAACTGTCCCTGATTTTTCATTATTTTTATTCTTTTATCAATTTTGGTTTGCAGCTGTTAACAGGAAATTGCGATCTGAAAATTTCTCGGAAACTTTGGGACAGCTTGTGATAAAAGAAAAAGAACAGATCAAACACGCTTTTGTTTGTTTATGGGACCAGGCCTAGAGAATAATCGCAGGCTGATCTTAATTAAAAGGATTCCCACAGATATAGTGACCCTGGGAAGAGCATTGCATTTAAACTAGTAACAGATGTTGACCATTAGTGCAGTCAATACTTGGAATTGGTTCCATCAAGTCTGGAAGACACCTCACTTCAAGCAGATGAAGAACATTGACTGGTAATTGAAGCCCAGAAAAAGATGGTCAGCCTGTCAGGCCAGAACCAGAATCGAATTGTTTCAAGGGGAGATGAGCTTGGCTGTTGACAACACAGTATGACAGTTTGAAAACATCTTTTCTAATCTTCTGCACCAGCTTCCAGAAGCCCGAAGAGTGAGAATCTGAGTTGGATATATATGGCTGCCTTTGCCTTACTGGCCATTCCAGAAAGCAGCCAAGGAGTCCGCATCGATGCCCGCAAAACAACATATTTTGAAAATCATTTAAGTTGACTGACCAATTTTGTTATTTTCTTTCATTTACCCCTCAGTTGTGTTTGTTTGTCTATCTTGTGTGACTGTGGGCTAAAAACAAATGTCAGGTTTAAAACATAGACATTAATTACATTACCATGTTATTGATTGTTACAGTTACTGCATATTTAATAAGTAGTTAAGTTTTCTCAGATACAAAGTCAACATGTAGAAATTAATTATTCACAAAGTTTGGAATTCTTTGTTCAAAACTATTGAGGGATATTTGATGGTTTAATTTTACTGTGTGGTTAACACAGATGAAGGAGGGATTTGATTTGGTTGACTGTCTCTGTCTCTGTCATAGCACAAATATCCTAAGGTACGAGGAGTGGTCATCTGAAAAATTACAATCAGAATCACAACTAAACTAATGTAAGTAGTTCAGAGGAAATTTCAGCATTTTTTCCCTCACAGACACTACAGTACAATATTTTCTGGGGGCCAGCAGGCCTCTACAAAGGATAACTGTCTCATATGAAAAAGCATTATGTAGAGGAGGCCACATCGGGTGCACCGGATGCAGTAAACGATGTGTGTGGAGGTGCAGGTGAATTTGTGATGGATATGGAAGGATCCACTGGGTCCTTGGAGGGAAGTGAGGGAGGAGGTGTGGGTGCAAGTTTTGCATTTCTTGCGGTTGCAGGGGAAGGTGCCAGGAGTGGATTTTGGGTTGGTGGGGGGTGTGGACCTGACGAGGGAGTCGCGGAGGGAGTGGTCTTTCCGGAACACAGAGGTTCTGTAAATTAACGACTAATTGGTTTAGAAATTTAGCTGGGTTAGAGTGGTTCTGGAAAAACACAACAGTTCAGGCAGCATCTGATGAGCAGGAAAATCGACGTTACGGGCAAAAGCCCTTCATCAGGAATAGAGACAGAGCGCCTGAAGGGTGGAGAGATAAATGAGAGGAGGGTGGGGGTGGGGAGAAAGTAGCATAGAGTACAATAGGTGAGTGGGGGTGGGGATGAAGGTGATAGGTCAGGGAGGAGGGTGGGGGAAGCCTCCAACCATAACAAGGACAGAACCCCCCCCGGGAAAAAAGTAGGAGAAAGTGAGGACTGCAGATGCTGGAGATCAAAGCTGAAAAATGTGTTGCTGGAGAAGCGCAGCAGGTCAGGCAGCATCCAAGGAGCGGGAGAATCGACGTTTCAGGCAAAAGCCCTTCTTCAGGAATGAGGAAGGTGTGCCAAGCAGGCTAAGATAAAAGGTAGGGAGGAGGGACTTGAGGGAGGGGCATTGGGAATGCGATAGGTGGAAGGAGGTTAAGGTGAGGGTGATAGGCCAGAGAGGGGGTGGGGGCGGAGAGGTCGGGAAGAAGATTGCAGGTCAAGAAGGCGGTGCTGAGTCCGAGGGTTGAGACTGAGATAAGGTTGGGGGGAAGGGGGAAGTGAGGAAGCTGGAGAAATCTGCATTCATCCCTTTTGGTTGGAGGGTTCCTAGGCGGAAGATGAGGCGCTCTTCCTCCAGGTGTCATGTTGCCATGGTCTGGCAATGGAGGAGGCCAAGGACCTGCCTGTCCTTGGTGGAGTGGAAGGGGGAGTTAAAGTGTTCAGCTATGGGGTGGTTAGGTTCGTTGGTGCGGGTGTCCCAGAGGTGTTCTCTGAAACGTTCCACAAGTAGGCGACCTGTCTCCCCAATGTAGAGGAGGCCACATTGGGTGCAGCGGATGCAGTAAATGATGTGTGTTGAAGTGCAGGTGAATTTGTTATGGATATGGAAGGATCCCTTGGGGTCTTGGAGGGAACTGAGGGGGGAGGTGTGGGTGCAAGTTTTGCATTTCTTGCGGTTGCAAGGGAAGGTGCCGGGAGTGGAGGTTGGGTTTGCGGGGGGTGTGGACCTGACGAGGGAGTCACAGAGGGAGTGGTCTTTCCGTAACACTGATAAGGGAGGGGAGGGAAATATATCCTTGGTGGTGGGGTCTGTTTGGAGGTGGCGGAAATGACGAAGGATGATACGATGTATCTGGAGGTTGGTGGGGTGGTAGGTGAGGACCAGTGGGGTTCTGTCCTGGTGGCGATTGGAGGGGCGGGGCTCAAGGGCGGAGGAGCGGGAAGTGGAGGAGATGCGGTGGAGATTTACCTGGAGTTTTACCGCAAATTTACCTGGACCGTCTCAGACTCCTCCCTCCCCTTCCTAGACCTCTCCATTTCTATCTCGGGCGACCGAGTCAACACGGACATTTACTATAAACCGACCGACTCCCACAGCTACCTAGATTACACCTCCTCCCACCCTGCCCCCTGTAAAAACGCCATCCCATATTCCCAGTTTCTTCGCCTCCACCGCATCTGCTCCCAGGAGGACCAATTCCAATACCAAACAACCCAGATGGCCTCCTTCTTCAAAGACCGCAATTTCTCCTCAGACGTGGTTGACGATGCTCTCCACCACATCTCCTCCACTTCCCACTCCTCCGCCCTTGAACCCCGCCCCTCCAATCACCACCAGGACAGAACCCCACTGGTCCTCACCTACCACCCCACCAACCTCCATATACATCGTATCATCCTTCGTCATTTCCGCCACCTCCAAACAGACCCCACCACCAAGGAAATATTTCCCTCCCCTCCCCTATCAGTGTTCCGGAAAGACCACTCCCTCCGTGACTCCCTCGTCAGGTCCACACTCTCCACCAACCCAACCTCCACTCCCGGCACCTTTCCCTGCAACCGCAAGAAATGCAAAACTTGCACCCACACCTCCCCCTTTACTTCCCTCCAAGGCCCCAAGGGATCCTTCCATATCCATCACAAATTCACCTGCACCTCCACACACATCATTTGCTGCATCCACTGCACCCAATGTGCCCTCCTCTACATTGGGGAAACAGGCCGCCTACTTGCGGAACGTTTCAGAGAACACCTCTGAGACACCCGGACCAACCAACCCAACTGCCCCGTAGCTGAACGCTTTTACTCCCCCTCCCACTCCGCCAAGGACATGCAGGTCCTTGGCCTCCTCCATCGCCAGACCATGGCAACATGACATCTGGAAAAAGAGCGCCTCATCTTCCGCCTAGGAATCCTCTAACCACAAGGGATGAATGCAGATTTCTCCAGCTTCCTCATTTCCACCCCCCCCCCCCTCACCTTATCTCAGTCCCAATCCTCGGACTCAGCACCACCTTCTTGACCTGCAATCTTCTTCCTGACATCTCTGCCCCCACCCCCTCTCCAGCCTATCACCCTTACCTTAACCTCCTTCCACCTATCACATTCCCAATGTCCCTCCCCTATGTCCCTCCTCCCTACCTTTTATCTCAGCCTGCTTGGCACACCTTCCTCATTCCTGAAGAATGGCTTATGCCCAAAACGTCGATTCCCCTGCTCCTTGGACGCTGCCTGACCTGCTGCGCTTTTCCAGCAACACATTTTTCAGCTCAGAACCCCTCCCCCCCCAGTGCTCACCTTCCACCCTATCAACCTTCACATAAACCAAATGATCTGACGACATTTCCGCCACCTCCAAACAGACCCCACCACCAGGGAAATATTTCCCTCCCCACCCCTTTCTGCCTTCCGCAAAGACCATCCCCTCCATGACTACCTGGTCAGGTCCACGCCCCCCCTACAACCCACCCTCCCACCCTGGCACCTTCCCCTACCACCGCAGGAATTGCAAAACCTGCACCCACACCTCCTCCCTCACCTCCATCCAAGGCCCCAAAGGAGCCTTCCACATCCATCAAAGTTTCACCTGCACATCCACCAATGTCATTTATTGTATCTGATGCTCCCGATGCGGTCTCCTCTACATTGGGGAGACTGGATGCCTCCTAGCAGGGAGCTTTAGGGAACATCTCTGGGACACCCGCACAAATCAATCACACTGCCCTGTAGCCCAACATTTCAACTCCCCCTCCCACTCAGCCGAGGACATGGAGGTCCTGGGCCTCCTCCATCGCCATTCCCTCACAACCTGACGCCTGGAGGAAGAACGCCTCATCTTCCACCTTGGAACACCAAGCCCAGGGCATCAATATGGACTTCACCAGTTTCCTCATTTTCCCTCCCCCCCACCTCACCCCAGTTCCAAACTTCCAGCTTAGCACTGTCCCCATGACCTGTCCTACCTGCCTATCTTCCTTTCCACCTATCCACTCCACCCTCCTCTCTGACTTATCACCTTCATCCCACTCCCATTCACCCATTGTACTCTTTGCTACCTTCCCCCACCCTCCTCCCTGAGCTATCACCTCCACCCCCACCCCCACTCACCTATTGTACTCTATGCTACTTTCTCCCCACCCCCACCCTCCTCTCATTTATCTCTCCACTCTTCAGGCACTCTGCCTTTATTCCTGATGAAGGGCTTTTGCCCAAAACGTCGATTTTCCTGTTCCTCGGATGCTGCCTGAACTGCTGTACTTTTCCAGCACCACTCTAATCCAGAATCTGGTTTCCAGCATCTACAGTCATTGTTTTTACTTAGAAATTTAGCTTCCATTCAGGAAATTGGTTCCACAGAAGGGCATGGACTTTGAGTGTAATTTGTTCCACTATCACCATACCTCATTTGTGAGAAAAATAGATGTCAAGGAAGACAAACAATTATCGGTTTCAACGGGGTAACTCGTAACCATTGGTAAATGGAAGCATTAACTTGAAAATTCCAGTTTTTATCTTTAAACACTGAGCAAAATTACTACCAGCATACTATAAGAAGGCCACCTTTCTATTCTTTAGAGATGTTTAAGCGAATTCCCAAAGTTTTTAAGCAGATTTATTGGTAGATTTGCTAATTTATATCTAACATAAATATTCTTTCTGCATGTCAACAAAACTCCAGTCAAGAATGTCCTCCTTTAATCACTAAAAGTGTTCTTAAATGGGAAACACTAAATAAGGTGTTCAGTATCCGATACAAACTCTAGACTTGATAATGTCATGAGTTCCAACCTAAAATTGGTACCTCTACTGCCCACCAGGATAAGGGTGTCAGCTGCCTGGAGGCATAACCGCCTGCATGTTCCCTTCTAAGTCAAGTATAATTTGAACTCTGAACTTTATTATATTCCTTGACAGGAAAAGGGTCAAAATCCTGGAACTCCCTCACTAATGACATTGAAAGTGCACCAGAACAAAAGCAGTACCAGAAAATAGCTCGCCCCCACCTTCTTCAGGGTAGTTCGGGATGGGCAATAAACACTGGCAGAGCCAAATGTGCTCTGATCTTATGATGGAAAAGGAACTACAATGAAAGTACCAATAATTAACAATTGCATATAACAGTTGCAATTGGCAATAATTTGTTAGCTGGTAGTTAATATAACATTGCAAAGCAGCCGCAGTTACAAAGGATCCATGAAATTATATTGATTATCTTAAAAATTAGTTTACTTTCAATGAAAATACAACAGAAAAATTCCTAAAATGGAAGTTTTACTGGCCTCGTTCTTTCCACAAATATACTAAGTGGAAGAACTATTGTATTTCATATCTCTGGCCTTGCTCTCTCTATTATTCTGGATTTAGTTAGCATTTCCTTTTTCATCTAACATTAATCTTTAGAATAGCTTCTTCTGGCTACCATTCATTTTATTATCTTAGATCATAATCATTACGACTTTCTTGGAAGCATCTACTATCTATCCTACATCAAGCTGCATCTAATAACTGCCTCAGAAGATTTAATCAGACTGTTATAGTTATAAGGATTATCTGAATAAATGCCTCATTGATCTTCCTCAGAAATCTTCTAATTCTCTTTTTAATTTAGTCAGCATGCAAATGGCTGCAGGTTTATGATTATGATAAGCATACATGAACTACCATTAATCTAGATTTTAAATTATTAGAAAGGGCAACATTCTGTGATAAGATTTAATTATTATTTTGGATAATGAATGCTCAGGGAATATTCCTCTGACATGCAGTATTTTAATAATATATCGGAGAATGACAATGGGGAGATTTTTTTGTCTTCTGATGTAAAGCCATTTGAAATTGGTGGCATTACTTTCAGGCTTGTTTGACTTTCAGGTGTTAGTAACAGTCTAACATAATTATTCAGAGCTTCCAAGTGAGACGAGGGTTAATAAAGGAACAGGAGTAGGCCATTCAGCCCCTCGCGCCTGTTCTAGTTGCAAACATTAGGAGGAAAAGAACTTCTCCTAAAAATCAATTCAAAGGAATGGAGACAATTTCAGAGAATTTCACAAGAGAGGCTGGGACAAAATTTAGAAAATTTCTGGAAGGCATCTAAAAACATCCTTTGCCAGGTGAAGTTACAAGAGATTAAGCAGTAACTGGTCTGCAGAGAAGGAAACCAATAGGTGCAGACATGAGTATACAGAAATGAAATGGTGCAACGTAGCACTTGCCTTTCTATTGGATGACTCCTGAAGATGTGATGCATGTGTTGCTTGCTATGAAGGATTTCCTCTGTGTTACTTCAGCCTTTTATGCCAACAGAGCAACAGAACTGCAAGAAGATGCATCCAAGTATTTAATCATTGTTAACCATTACTTTCAGTGGGTTAAAGCTTTTTCCATCTTTCCCTCTACTGATCCAGACTTTGATAGTATTGCCTCAATTTTTCCATCTGGGTTGGTAATTCCTACAGAAACTGTTGCTGATCATCTTGGCATGCTTTCATTTCACGATGTGGCATGTGATATGCATGGTGGCTCAGTGGTTAGCACTGCTGCCTCAGTGCCATGGTCCCAGGTTCAATTCCAGCCTTGTGTGACTGTCTGTGTGGAGTTTGCACATTCTCCCCCTGCCTGCATGGGTTTCCTCCCACAATCCAAAAATGTGCAGGTTAGGTGAATTGGCCATGCTAAATTGGTGCATTAGTCAGAGGGAAATGGGTCTGGGTGGGTTACTCTTTTGTGGACTGGTTGGGCCGAAGGGCCTGATTCCACACTGTAGTGAATCTAATCTTTAAAATAAACTCAGCCTGTATAAGGATTAGACATGAATTCACATATCGTTGTGATGCCATTGGTATTCTACTGGGTGCAAAACAAGCTTCCAACAATAGCATCTATCAAAGAGGGCATGGGTATGTTGGTCGTGTATGAAGCATCTCTCTTGCCACCTGATCTGCTGGCACTATGCCACAGTTTAACTTTCTACAGAGCATACAGAAACATAGAAAATAGGAGCAGGATTCGGCCAATCAGCCCTTTGAGATTGCTCCACTATTCATTATAATCATGGCTGATAATCCAACTCAAAGTTTATTCCTGCCTCCCTCATCCCATCCCATGTCCTTCGATCCCTTTAGCCCCAGCTGCTATGTCCAACTTCTCCTTGAAAACATACAATGTTTTCTGACTGGCCTTGACTGCTTTCTGTGGTAGTGAATTCTTGTGATTAACGTTCTCTCGGGAGTTCCTGTTTGGGTGGGTACGGTTTCAAAGTGACTGCACTCGCTGGCTCACCTTTATCTGGGTTAAGACATTTCTCTGCACTTTAGTCCTAAATGATTTACCCCATATCCTTAGTCTGTTCTTCAGCTTGATGGTACCAATAAAGGGATCTTGGGGTGATTTCATGAAAGGGTTCGTAACTAGTCATATCACAAACAAAATCATAAGAAAAGCTTCACTTTAACTTAAAGGTGCATTAAAAGCATAATTCACTGATAATTAAAATTGTGAATCTATTGAATGCCTTTGCATTTGCCGAGGCCTTGTACTTACCAGGTCTCATGAGACAATTTGGAGACTTAATAAGCATCAATCCATTTTTCAATTCCACATTGGTTGTACCAACAGTTGGTTAGAAACTTTAGACTTAACCCAGACCTGACCAGGAAAATAAGATGGCCTTTCAGCAATTGACTATCCAGCTGATTGTCAATGTCTGTTATTCCACTAACATGCCAAATCAAGGGCATGGAAAAAGATGGAGTTAAACCACCCCAGGCCCCAATGCCACCAATCCCAATCACCAGATACAACACACCTGTTGCCAGACCTGACCCTTCCTCTCCCACCACTGGACTTCACATCTCCCATCCCAATCCATTGACGCAACCCCCAGCACCCAAAAACCCCCATCCTGGATGCAACACATGCCCATCCCAAACCTGATCTCTCTCACCTGCCCAAATACAAAATTATATAGACAATGAAGAATCTTCCCTGTGAATTTTATAAGACAATGTATTTACAATCAGGATTAATTAGTTTATGGCTCCAAACTTCTATTTTGCATACAAGAAACATAAATATGTTAGAATTTAGACAACAAATGCAATTTAAGGCAAATTTTTCTTCAAATAAAGGAAATAGCACGACCTCCAAAATCAATCTCTGCACAATATCAGGAGAACATTAGAAACCTATCCGAAATAGTTCTGATAATATCAGATAATATCTGATAATATCAGAACTAAAATTTGTAAAAATTATAGAATAGGAGGAAGAATACTTCAGCCATTAAGGATGAATGGACTAGTCTGATTAAAGCATCTACATGCATGGACATTAATTCGTACCTGTTGGCTCTGGTCAAAGCATAGAGATCCTAATCTGCTAACTTTGTTTGACTGTCCTGGAGATTGGATATTTGCAGGGGTTTGTCAGCCTTGTTAGGCTCTCCACTATTTAAAACATGTCATTTTATTAGGAGAATGAAAACCAAGTGCTATAGAACCATAAATATATGCTCAGGAAGGAAAAAAAGAAACACTAAAAATTTCAGGCTGGCACAGTTGATGGTCCTCTTATTGTGGGTAAGAGGTTTGTCTGCAGTTTTCAGGACTTGTGTAAAAAATCAAAACTGTCATGCCATTGGAATACTGATGGAACATTATTGGAGATTCTGTCTTTTAGTTGAGGTTTGAAGTCAAGGCCACCTCTGCACCCATCAATCACACATAAACAATCCATGGTACTGATTTGAAGAAGAACATCTTTCCCTGGTATCCTGGCTAATATTTATCCCTTAATTAACATTACAAAAACAGCATAGTACCAGGTCGGTGTTCCCGTTTTGTTTGTATGCCATGTGCAAATTGGCTGCAATATTTCATAGGAACATAGGAAAAGGAGTAGGCCATTCAGCTCCTCAAGCCTGATCCATCATTCAATGAGATTGTGGCTGATATGTGGACTAACTCCATGTACTTGTCTTTGGCCCTTGCCCCTTAATATTTTTGCTAAATAAATAATTATCTGTCTGATGTCTGCTGGCCGTGAGAGATACTATACAAATGCAAGCAATTGTCAATCTTTGAAATGCTCTACTCTAGATGGTTGTGGAAGTTCAGTCATGAGGTATGTTCAAAGCAAAGACTGACATATTTTTAAGTAGCATTGACATAAAAATGTATAAGGATTGCATGGGAAAAGGCATTGATGTGAATGACCAGCCATGATTGTTGTTATGAAGTACTGTACCTTTAAGAGAGTTAAAAGCTAGGAAGGATTTAGAGAGGCACAGAGAGTTTGGAACAAGGTAACAATGTAACATTAAGTTGAACAGCTAGATTAGTTGGGTTGCCTGGAGACAAAAAACAACAAATTCAAATTCGGCCAATTCGGTTTAGATTTTGCCCCAAAATACCAAACTCCAATCAAGTATTAATTTAGTATTTTGACAATATTAACACCAATTAAACGGTTGATGCTTTGGGGTATAAATATTAAACAAATTGAACAGTTGGAGGAGAACTGCTAAAAGACCAACAGATGTCGGCTGCTAGTCAGAACTCTCTGAGAGTTACCTGTCTCGAAAGGGAGTTTGCACAGAGAAAAAAACATTGAAAACAGACCTGGAGGGCAAATCTACAGAGGAAGATACAAAGAGAAGATTCAACAGCTGGCTGGTTTTGAAATTTAAATTTTTCAGTAAGTCTTAATTGGGGGTTTTATCGGGCTAGTATTGTAGAGTAAAAGTTAGGTTAGAGAAAGGAGTTGTAAATAGTTGTTAATTAATTATTCTCTGTTAGACTTAAAAATTATGTTGCTAATTTTTAATTTAAATAGTGACTTTTGGGATAGTTCTTGGCAACTTGAATTTTAACAGATTTCCACACGGGGTAAATTTTATCTGTGCTGCTGCTTTAAATTAGCAGGTAGGGTTTAACCCTGTGTCGTAACATTGTATTGAATAACCAAGCAGGCTTGGTAAGCTGAATAGTCTATTTCTGCTTCCATGTTCCTATGTTTCTGAAAAGACAAACAGATCATGGATGGATTGATGGGAATGGTGCTTCATCTTTTTAATTATGGGAGTCAGGCAGCTTTCGTGCTATTCTCTGAAGTCTGAGCCTAACTTGAATGAAGCAATGTTTCAACAGAAAGTGAGCGTGAGAACCAGTGAATTGCATTAGATTTGTTTTGTTTTATTTTTCATTTCTATCACTTTCTTTGTACCGCCAGCAAACTTTAATAAGGTTATTTTATAGCAATGGTTTGTTGCCTCAATGGAATATATTTGATATTTCTCACTGCTATCATTGCAAAAACATCACAGGAACAGTATTTATTGTGTCATGTCATGGTATACGCTCATAAAATGTTTTATAAGGATAGACAATTTACTTTTGAAAGACAGTATGGAATAAACCTTGACATAATGGACTACAGGGTGTCAGGTGATTTCTTTCATGGCTTCAATATGAAGGATTAACTCATATTGGAATATGTCTCTGGAAAATCACTAAAATGTAAATGGCCTTGTCGAGAACTTTCAATGGAATAGATACCAGCATTCAAGCTAAATTCTTGAAACTTGCGTTTAGTATTGTCAGGATATTTACAGAAACACAAATATAATTTCTCCCTAGACTTGGTTTTTGAAAACTTAACATGTGACAAAGGATTGGGTGAAACAATACCTTTATCATTAACATGTGCAAATTATGTCATTCATGTTTCATTGTGTGTCAATTACACCAGCCATCAATCTGTTATGTGAATAATGGAAAACATTGATGCCAGTAGCACATGACAAAAACTGACCAGTGATAGCAATTATTTATTCATTGAGCATCCAGAGAGAGTCAATCCAGACAAGGAACAGAGAGACACTGTTGCATCTAGCAAAAGGAGGCACTCTGCATCAGGAAGGGAAGCAGGGCTAACATTATACTTGCAGCAACTCAACCACAACTGTGACTGGAAATGACAGAAGCATTCAAGTTCCACTATCTTCACTGAATCAAGAGAGAATCCTTCAACCACTAGATTGTGGACTGATAATTGCAGTGATTGGTTGTTTTGATCCTTTAAATAATCTAAGTAGATCTTTAGAAATCAGCTTTTTCCTGCATGTGTGTATCTTGAGTGTGAATGAGGAATGAATGCTTGTTGCAATTATATTTCAGATGTTGTGAAAAATAAGTGTTTAATATTTCTTCTCATTTAAAGTTTTAAAAAAGTCTTTTTGGCTTCTTCCGTTAATATCACAACACTCAAGAGTTAACATACGCTGTTTTAAAAATGTGTCTTTTTGCATTTAGTCAAGAGGAGGACAGAGAAGACATTATTTCATATTCCTCACCAGTCCACAACAATTTAAGATTACTTATAAAACCATACAGTCATATAGATGGACAGCATGGAAACAGATCCCTCGGTCCAACTCATTCATGCTGACCAGATATCCTTACCTAATCTAGACCTATTTCCTGCACTTGGCCCATATCCCTCTAAATTCCTCTATTCATATACATATCCAGATGCCTTTTAAATGTTGTAATTATACCAGCCTCCACCACTTCCTCTGGCAGCTTATTCTACACATGCACCACCCTCTGTGTGAAAAAGTTGCCCCTTACATCCCTTTTAAATCTTTTTCCTCTCACCCTAAACCGATGCCTTCTCATTCTGGATTCTCCCACCCCAGGGAAAATACTCAGATCTTTCTGTTCTGTCATGTTCTTAATTTGATTTGTAAATTATACTATCCACTTCACTATTTAACAGATGATCATTTATTTGAGAGTGATCTTGGTGTTCAATTGCATTTGACTGATGTAGATGTTGTTACATTTACACACAGTGGACAAAAATCCTTGAGATCAAGCATGTTATGCGATTACGGCTAAAACATGTTTCTTTAACATGAACAATGCCACCAGATAGAATCAGAAATCACACAAAGCCAGATTATAGTCCAACAGGTTTATTTGGCAATACTAGCTTTTGGAGCGCTGCTCCTTCATCAGGTGGTTGTGACACAATCACCTGATGAAGGAGCAGTGCTGCGAAAGCTTGTGTTTCCACATAAACCTGTTGGACTATAATCTGGTGTTGTGTGATTTTTGGCTTTGTACACCCCAGTCCAACACCGGCTCCTCCAAATCATGACCAGATAAAATGCCAATGTGGTCAAATATTACATATTTCCAGGAATACATCAGACTGGATGGCAACCTTGGCAAGAAAGGACAGGATCAGGAGACATGCAGCATACGTTTGGCTAGATATCCAAAATGACTGTCAGCTGAAGCACCTTACATAAGTACACCTTCTCTATGAAGGAAAAAGACAGCCTGATATGGTCTGGGATAGAAAAGTCCAACAAACATCTGCTTGGTGTCAACTTGTAAACATATGGCTTTGAAATATCTTGGATTGATGCTGATTCATTGTAAATTTGTGTTGCTGCAATCATGACAAATAAATCAGTGTGGTATTGATATTGAGGAAAATGTGAAAATTTTGGGCATACTTGTGTACATGGAAAACAGATGAGTAGTTGCAAAATGCTGTGCATTCTTCCCTGTAATTTTCCACCAATCTGTCATTGAGATTCCATTGAAATGTATTGCAAGGCATCATTATGAAATTAAGTCAGTGCATATGTATCAATAAACTTTCAGAGAGCTACGAATTACTTTCTCATCTGCTCCTGAATTTGGTTCACAAGAATTCACTTCTACTTTCTCTATTTGGATTAGAGAGAGATAACCTTCCACTTCAAAATAATTATCCTTCTCTCCAACATCTGTTATGGCACAACCCCAAATTGCATTTCAGTAAGATGCTGTTTATCATATTCATTTTGTTCAAGCCATTCTTACCACTCAATAAGAAAGGGATGATCACCTCATTGGGATTATATTATACATCCCCCAATAGTCAGAGGGAAATTGAGAAACAAACTTTTGTATCAGTACTTACTGTGGAAAAGTATATTAAAGATATAGACTGTCGGGAAATAAATGGTGACATCTTGCAAAATGTCCAGATTACAGAGGAGGAAGTACTGGATGTCTTGAAATGATTAAAGGTGGATCAATCCCCAGGACCTGATCAAGTGTATCCGAGAACTCTGTGGGAAGCTAGAGAATTGATTGCTGGGCCTCGTGCTGAGATATTTCTATCATCGATAGTCACAGGTGAGGTGCCGGAAGATTGGAGGTTGGCAAACGTGGTACCACTGTTTAATAAGGGCGGTTAAGACAAGCCAGGGAACTATAGACCAGTGAGCCTGACCTTAGTGGTGGGCAAGTTGTCGGAGGGAATCCTGAGAGACAGGATGTACATGTATTCGGAAAGGCAAGGACAGTTTTGGGATAGTCAACATGGCTTTGTGCGTGGGAAATCATGTCTTACAAACTTGATTGAGTTTTTTGAAGAAGTAACAAAGAGGATTGATGAGGGCAGAGCAATAGATGTGATCTATATGGACTTCAGTAAGGCGTTCAACAAGGTTCCCCATGGGAGACTGATTAGCAAGGTTAGAACTCATGGAATACAGGGATTACTAGCCATTTGGATACAGAACTGGCTCAAAGGTAGAAGACAGAGGATGGTGGTGGAGGGTTGTTTTTCAGACTGGAGGCCTGTGACCCGTGGAGTGCCACAAAAATTGGTGCTGGGACCTCTACGTTTTGTCATTTACATAAGTGATTTGGATGCGAGCATAAGAGGTACAGTTAGTAAGTTTACAGATGACACCAAAATTGGAGATTTAGTGGACAGCAAAGAGGGTTACCTCAGATTACAATAGGATCTGGACCAGATGGGACAATGGGCTGAGAAGTGGCAGATTTGGGGTTTAATTCAGATAAATGCGAGGTGCTGCATTTTGGGAAAGCAAATCTTAGGAGGACTTATACACTTAATGGTAAGGTCCTAGGGAGTGTGTTGAACAAAGAGACCTTGGAGTGCAGGTTCATAGCTCCTTGAAAGTGGAGTCACAGGTAGATAGGATAGTGAAGAAGGCGTTTGGTATACTTCCCTTTATTGGTCAGAGTATTGAGTACAGGAGTTGGGAGGTCATGTTGCGGCTGTACAGGACATTGGTTAGGCCACTGTTGGAATATTGTGTGCAATTCTGGTCTCCTTCCTATTGGAAAGATGTTGTGAAACTTGAAAGGGTTCAGAAATGATTTACAAGGATGTTGCCAGGGTTGGAAGATCTGAGCTACAGGGAGAGGCTGAAGAGGCTGGGGCTGCTTTCCCTGGAGTGTCGGAGGCTGAGGGGTGATCTTATAGAGGTTTACAAAATTATGATGGGCATGGATAGGATAAATAGGCAAAATCTTTTCCCTGGGGTCGGGGAGTCCAGGACTAGAGGGCATAGGTTTAGGGTGAGAGGGGAAAGATATAAAAGAGACCTAAGGGGCAACTTTTTCACGCAGAGGGTGGTACGTGTATGGAATGAGCTGCCAGAGGAAGTGGTGGAGGCTGGTACAATTGCAACATTTAAGAGGCATTTGGATGGGTATATGAATAGGAAGGATTTAGAGGGATATGGGCCTGGTGCTGGCAGGTGGGACTAGATTGGGTTGGGATATCTGGTTGGCATAGACGGGTTGGACCGAAGGGTCTGTTTCCGTGCTGTACATCTCTATGACTCTATGACTCTAATAACACTGGGCTTTAAGTAGAGCAAAGTATCAGATAGAATCAGAGGGAACATTCTTTCACATTATACAGTGCATTCATCAGTTATTAGATGAAGTCAACTTTGCCTAATAGTATCAAGTAACCTCATTGTTTTCAATGAAATTCACAGTAAATCTTTGGAAGAAGTACAAATTGTAATATTAATATATAATAATATAGGATATAATTTTTCTAAATTCACAGGGGACATGGTAATATCAAGGTAATGTCTTTGTACTAATCATCCACTACCCAGGCAAACATTCTGAGGACAAAGCCTTGAATTTGACCATGACAGATTGAGAACTTTGAACTCAATGAAAAATCTGGACTACAAAGTTATCCTATTGGCAAATATGTAATCAGTGCCAATAGTTAATTTTTTTAAAAATTGATTTACTAACATGAGTACAGAAATTTACCATCTTTATCTGGTTTGTCCTACATGAGATTGTGGGACAACAGCAATTTGGCATCTGAATAATTAGGAAACAGCAACAAGCATTGGCCTAACAAGAGATACTCACATCCCAGAAGAAAAATCTGTACGTAAAATTTTTATATGAAAATGAATAAGTTTATGTATATTGAAATAGAGTGCTATTATATATCTGAATATAAGTGTCTGAACGTAAATGCAATATAAATTCTCAACACAAGTGTCTTTAAAAACCATCTGTTTGTTGTCCATGTTGACACACAGCTATTGGATTGTGAAATATAGCCCAAAAGTTAAGCCTCCCCAGAGCATATGGCAGATGTATACTCCACAACCTAGTTCTAGTAGATCCCCTTCAATGTTTTCCGCTACGACTGCACATCAATCATTGCTCAGTGGCAACATCTTTGTGTGACTGGAGATAACTCAGGTGTGAAAGTGAAACTTTTCATTCCTGAACACTTTTGTAACTTTCACCAGCAAGATATATGACTTTCCTAACACATGCAAAAAGGAATGCCTTGAGAATGCCACAACAGCATGCCTGATTTATGTAGTTAGTCTGACAGCATTAATGCTTTGCAATAGATGCAGATTTATGAGTTCAGAATTTATGATAATATGAGCAGAGATCTACAAAGGATTCAGTCAACCAAGCTCAACAAATTAATGTCATTTTGGATGAACTGATAACTGAACAGATCATTTGTATAAAGCATGCTGTCATAACAGTGATAAGCATAAAAATAGAAATAAACCTGCTTGCACTTTTCCCAAATGTTGATATGTACAAAACTGGAAATATTTCACATTACTACAGAGTATTCCACTTGCACACTAAGAGTCCTCAGAATCAGCTATACTGAGCTAGTAAAAATAAATTGACTGAAATCGAACAATTTCTGATATTCAATTCATATTCAAATTACTACAAATGCTAAATATCATTCTATAGGAAGGTAAATCCTATAGAAACTTTTCAGCATGAATAACAATTTTAATTTCAGAGAATTGATTTTGGTTGAACATGGTTGTGATGCAGTCAATACAATCAATAATGATATTAATATCATTATTGTAATTTGCTTTCTCAATCATCTCTGAATGCTTTATAAAGTTTTATTTTCATAATCATATTAAAATACGAGAGGTATTCTGTTAAGAGTTATAATGCAGTCATATTTACTTACATAATTATTATGATCCCAGTTGATGGTACTATTGGACAAATCAGATCCCAGAATGAAATCTGGTTTGATAGATTTTGTTTTACCTTAGTTAATGTGGTGGTCATTCACTAAAACATAGTCACAAGAGACTGCAGTGTTTGTTTAACAACAGAACAGAAGTTTATTACACAAAGGACATACTCATCAATATAAGAGATTATACTTTGTCTTCTAATAAATTGTAAGTTTTCACCCAAACATTTCTGGTCTGAAAGTTTTACTTATAGAATTAAGAGATTTTACTTTGTCTTCTAATAAATTGTAAATCTGGTTTGAAAGTTTTATCACAAATTACACTTTTCTACTGATGTAGTTTATTCCCTCAATTCCACTGAAGAAAAATTGTTTCCTTAATTCTTCCTTTCTAGCAAAGAGACTATAATTGTTTCTGACCAGCTGTGCAAAAGAAACTTTCTTTGAGTCCCCTAAACTAAAAATAAGTCCTTGATTATTCTAAACAGAAAGCAAACTAATGGCCTTTAGTTTTGACTCGCCCTGTTATAAATCTTGGTAGTATAAACGATTTTCTTTTAACAATCCAGGGCATCCTTGTTTTCTGACACTGTTCTAGGAGGATTGCTTGCTTTCTTCTTAGAAACCTTTCAAATAGGTAAGCAGTATACATACGCCACTATTTTAAACTCCAAATATAGTGAATGTATATACAAATGATAAGAAAATGATTCTAATTTGACTTGGTTCAAAAGCAGAGTAAATAAAGTTTAACTTTACTCACTGAGAATACCATAATGCTCAACTGGAAGTGAGGAATGGACAAAGTTTTAGATGGATAAAAAGGATCAGGCATTTATGATCTGGTATAGAAGAGTAGTAGGTAAAACAGTAACTGTCTAATCTGAGTCCCTGGTTATGAACAGCCTCCTTATTGCTCCCCATGAATCCTAGAGCATAACCCATAGGCAGCTGCTATGCACACCCTTCATACATGGACAATCACATTTAACATTTGCCAACCACTCACAGCTATTATGGCTCTTTGACATTCAATGGCATTACCATCATTGAATCTCTCACTATCAACATTATTGACCAGGAACCAGCTGTAAAAATATGGTGGATATAAGAGCACATAAATGCTTAGAATCCTGCAGTGAGTGACTCACCTCCTGGCTCCACAAAGCCTGTCCACTATCTCAAAGGCACAAGGCAGGAGTGTGATGCAATATCCCTCACTCATCTGGATGTGTGCATCTCCAACAACACTCAAGAGATTTGACATCATCAGGACTAACTAACCCTCTTGATTGATGCCATATCTATAAATATCCATTCTCTCCTGGAGCAGCAGTGTGTATTATCTATAGATAGTCCTTCAGAACCTTACCAAGGCTCTTGAGAAAGCACCTCCTAAATCCATGATCACTTTTATCCAGAAGGAGAATGGCAGCAGATAAATAGGAACACAACCAGCAAGTTCCCTCCAAGACACTCACCCTCCTGACTTGGAAATATATTTTCATTCCTTCAGTTATGCTGAGTAAAAATCCTGGGACTGTCGCCTTAATGGCATTGTGGGTCTAACTACAGTAAATAGACTGCAGCAATTCAAGAAAGCCGCACATTACCATCTTCTCAAGGACAACTAGGGATGGGCAATGCACACAGCCAGCAAAGCACACAACCCATGAATTAATAATTTTTAAAAAGGTAGATAAAGAATAGTGTGTACTCTAGCTACAACGTTTCAATTTTCTTTTATTATTCATTTACAGGATGTGCGCGTCACTGGCTAGACCAATATTTATTGCCTATCCCCAATCATTCAAAAGGCATTTAACAGTTAACCACATTGCTATGGGTCTGGAGTCACATGGAGGCCAGACCAGGTGAAGATGACAGTTTCCTTCCCTAAAGTTTGGGTTAATAAATCACACCCAGCATAGATTAACTAAATTCTAATTATTTTTAACTGATTGCGATTCAATTCTTTGAAAATTTGAACAGAGTGTTTGGTTGACACCCTGTATATTGATTTTCAAAAGACAGTTGCAAAAACACCATGCAAGACAATTGGTAACAATTCCAACATCATCATAGAATTCCTACTGTGTGGAAGCAACACATCGAGTCCATAACAACCCTTCAAAGAGCATCCCACCCATACCCGCCCGTATCCCTGAAACCTTACAGTTCCCATGGCAAATCCACCTAACCTGCACATCTTTGGACTGGAGAACAAAACAGGAGCATCCAGAGGAAACCCACACAAAGGAAGAGAATGTGTAAACTCCACACTGGCAATCGCCTGTGGGTGTAACTGAGCCCGACTCCCTGGCCCTGAGAGGCAGCAGTGCCAACTAATGAGACACCAAAGGGGAAACTGCAGCATACATTTAAAATTGCTAAAACACAAGAAATAGAGAGTATTGGTTCATTCCAGACTGGAATGAAATTTACTTTGGTATTTCCTGGGAATCAATGTGAGAACCTTTTTTAATATTTTAATAAATTGAACTAGGGGTTACATAACATGTTTCAAGGTTTGCAGATGGCATGCAACTGAGAAACAAACTTTAAAGTTTGGGAGATTATTTTCGACCTCATTAAGTTGTGGACTCTCGGGTAACATTGGCATATCCAATTTCATATTGGGGGTAGGAAGAGAGAAACTTCAGACATACAGACACAGATCTTTGAAGAAAGCAAGCTGGTCTGTTTTGAAAAAGCATAGATGTTTAGCATTACAAATAGAAGCATGACAGCAATTCTATTGTCCAAAAGCTGGTACGTTTGGATCAAGTGGGAATTAAAATAGTTAACATTTTCAAACAGGATCCCAATCTGCCCCAAAAACTTCTCCATTTCTTTTGATGGAGATGGGATGACAAGTGATTAGCCAATCTCAGGAGATGGGTTACTTTCATTTTAACAAAGTTGAACAAACTTCCATTGCCCACCCTCATATCCAACAACTTGCCCACCTCGAGCATCAGCGTCTCTTGGTGATCATGAAATCTGTCAGCTCCCCCAGTTCTCGCAATGTGATCGCAACTACCCTGCAACTCCCACATTACTCACTCATCCTCTCTGTGATCTCTGTTGCCCACCACTCATAAATGTATCTGGTCCTTGGCAATTCTATTTTCTGAAGACTTTTTTGCTTGCCAGGCAGTCAGCTTGTCAATTAGACTAATCTTGAGGCAGAGAACCTGGAGCAAAACAACCAGGTATGCTGTGCAGTCCGCAGTATATTACCACCTCACCTCGAACAACACCAATATTCGAGAAATCTTAGCAATGTACTGAGAAAATCATATTTTGGCAGGAGAAAGTAAATAACAGCGTTTTGGAAAGGAAGTAGAGTTTGAGTTTTTGAGGGGAATTACAAGGGGAATAGATAAAGTTGAACCAGTTGATGCATTTGATAAAGTGCCACCAAAGAGGCTAATACAAAAGGTAGCATGAAAGGAGTTTTGGTGTAATATATTTATATGAATAGAGAATTGCAAACAGACAGGAAGCAGAGTTCAAATTTATAGTGTGTGGCTCAAGGATCAGATCTAGGATCTCAGCTATTTGTAATCCAAAGTAATGGCTTAAGCTCGGAGGCTATATCCATGGTTACCATCAATGTAAATTTGAGTGGGAGTATGTTATCATAAAGGCACAAAGTTGCAAAGAGGTATAAACAGATTAAGTTAATTGACAATATGTTGGAAGATGGAGTACACTCTGGGCATGTGTGAAACTCTGAAAGACAGAAAAGGGGATTTTTTTAAAAAAAGACTTAAATCTTTTGTAAATGCTGATACCCAGAGGGACTTAGGTGCACTTGCATCAGAACAAGAATATCAGTATCCAGGCACAGCAAGCAGAGTGACTCAAGCAGCATGTACACAGTCCCTGCACCAACTGAGGTTACCATGAAGGGCTCTCCTTCTCAACCTCTCGCCTCACCTGAGGGGTAATGACCCTTAGGTTAAACCACCACCAATTTGCTATCTCTAATAAGAGTGTGGTTTCCTGGGACTATGGTGATTTTTCCTTATTTTGGTGATCAAACAAAGTTCTAAAATCAGTATATATAAATTTGCAAATCTGCCCACAAGAAAATAATGTTTTATATTTGTATTCATTTTTTCTATAACCGAAAGTATTAACAATTCAGTACCAGTTGATAAAAGCTTCCATGGCAAGAAATATGACCATCCATCTGGATCTTTAATAGTATTATTCTGAAGCAGGAGTGAAGCCACATTGTTAGGGGTGATACAAAAGAAACTATTGCATCTGACCTACGTTGCAACTGACCTGCCTGACTTCATTGCTGCAATGCTAACATGGAAAATGTTTAATTCCTGGTCCCTTGTCATATTTCACCTTGATAGGTACTCATACACACATAAACAATTCCGAACTCGTATTCAGCATTCAAAAGAGTCTCTTCAGTAATTATTATTTTGATAGATTTCAGTGCTGTTCATGTCAGCTTTCAAAAAAAGATGCCAGCCATTTAATAACTCTGCATCGAGTATTCCAACCCCATCATTCACATGTGCATAGATTAGACTTTTAGCCTTTTGACAATATCAGTCACCAGCCTTTTCCTCTGAGTGTTAAATAAGCAGGGATAATCCTTTTACTGGTGGAATGCAATGTAATTACTGTACTTGAAATGATTGGAAATAAATTGGCATTCCAATTATGGATGCATGAAAGAAGCTACGCCACATCAGAGCTGCTCCATTAATTTCCAGAGAAGTTCAGGCCATCTCACTTTTCAGTGACATTTCTCATTCACTTGTAGTATAAATCACAGAGAGATGACATGCTTAATCACCAACAAGATGATCATTTAAAGAATAAGGAACTTAAAAAATATATCCTATATTTTAACAGCTAACAGTACAAGTAAACGTCATAAACAATTAATCCTCACTTTTAAGCCTAGCCTCTAAATCCATAATAAGATTGTCTATGTCATTGACACCCAATATGATTGCAGGTATGTGCAAATATATTCTTGTCTGGATATTCAAGAACTCGCTGGGGCAGTGCATCGGGTTATAATCATTATTTGGCAATTGACTTTATTATCAGAGGTAGGGAATTCAAAAAATTCACCACCCTCTGTATTAAAAAAAAATTCTTCCATATCTCAATCTTACACTTACCCTGAAATTATGCAATCATAGAATCCCTATAGTGTGGAAGCAGGCCATTCAGCCCTTCAAGTCTACATCGACCCTCTGAAGAACATCCTACCCAGACCCACAACCCTTACCTCATAACCCTGTTTTTCCCATGGCTAATCCACCCAATCTGCATATCCCTGGACACTACGGGGTAATTTAGCATGGCTACCTCACGTAACCTACACATCTTTGGACTGTGGGAGGAAACCGGAGCACCCAGAGGAAACCCACGTAGACAATCACCCAAAGGTGGAATTGAACCTGGGTCACTGACACTGTGAGGCAGTAGTGCTAATCACTAAGCCCATTATGTACCTTAGTTTCAGAATCACCAGCCACAAGAAATATCATTGGCCAGACATTCCAATTGCTGTTAGCAAACATTTGATCAGTGGAAATCCTCTTTAAAACCACCCGTCAACCTGTCAACATTTTTTTCAGTTTCTGAGTTGGGACCATGTCGAATGTGTCTTGGGAGGACATCAAAGAGAAATGGATTCATCTCAAGAGTGGCATTGCAGGTCAATGCACCCTTTTTTTTTATCAGGACACTTGCTGCCATATATAGTTCCCAAAGGACCTTTGACAGCAAATGAGGAAAGGTAAGCAATCCAGAGCAATTACTAGGCTCCAGTCAGAACTAAAGAATATATGATTACAGAGTTTCTGCAACCTAATAGTGGGGCTTTATGCCAAAGTTGTGCACTCTGTAAGAACCCAAATCAAAACCACAAACATGGCTGATAGTTCACGAGTTGTGAGGAAGGTACACTCGACTTAAGATGATGTTGTTTTCTGGGTCTGTGGATTGTGAAGGAGCAAAAATGGCCTTTGCAGTAATATGTACTTCTTGTCAGGTGTGGGAGTTTAAAGAGAGTTTAAGGGTTACTGCGGATTATATCTGCCATAAATGCTGTTGGATGTGAATCTTATCAGATCGAGTGGATCGGCTGGAGACAGATAGAGGCAATGAGGAATTTGCAACAGCAACAGTATGTGATGGTTGGCAGTTATAGGAAGGGGGGAAGTCTCAGATACAGTCACATAGATGGGTTAACTCCAGGAAGGGTAAGAGAGGTAGGCACCTAGTGCAGGAGTCTTTTGTGGATATACCCATTTCAAACAGGTATGCTGTTTTGGAAAATGTAGGGAGTGATGGATTCTCAGGGGAACGTAGCACGAACAGCCAAGTTTCTGGTATTGAGATTGACTCTAATGCAATGAGGGGTACGTTGGCTTCCAAGAGATCAATTGTGTTAGGGGATTCTGTAGTCTGAGGTACAGACGTTTCTGTGGCCAGCAGAGAAAAAGCAGAATGGTGTGTTGTTTCCCTGGTGCCAGGATCAAGGATGTCTCAGAGATGATGCAGAATGTTCTCACGGAGGAGAGGGGCCAGCAAGAGATCATTATCCACATTGGAACCAACGATATAGGATGGGAAAAGGTTGAGATTCTGAAGGGAGATTACAGAGAGTTAGGCAGAAATTTAAAAAGGATTTCACCAAGAGTAGTATTGTCTGGATTACTCCCAATGTTACGAGGTAGTGAGGGCAGGAATAGGAGGATAGAGCAGATGAATGAATGGCTGAGGAGCTGGTGTATGGGAGAAGGATTCACATGTTTGGATCATTGGAACCTCTTTTGGGGTAGAAGTGACCTGTACAAGAAGGACGGATTGCACCTAAATTGGAAGGGGACTAATATACTGGCAAGGAGATTTGCTATAACTGCTTGGGAGGATTTTAACGAGTAAGGTGGGGGGGTCGGACCCAGGGAGATAGTGAGGAAAGAGATCGATCTAAGACGGGTACAGCTGAGAACAGAAGTGAGTCAAACAGTCAGGGCAGGCAGGGACAAGGTAGGACTAATAAATTAAACTGCATTTATTTTAATGCAAGGGGCCTAACAGGGAAGGCAGATGAACTCAGGGCATGGTTAGGAACATGGCACTGGGATATCATAGCAATTACAGAAACATGACTCAGACATGGACAGGACTTGCAGCTTAATGTTCCAGGATACAAATGCTACAGGAAGGATAGAAAGGGAGGCAAGAGAGGAGGGGGATTGGTGTTTTTGATAGGGGATAGCACTACAGCTGTGCTGAGGGAGGATATTCCCGGGAATACATCCAGGGAAGTTATTTGGTTGGAACTGAGAAATAAGAAAGGGATGATCACCTTATTGGGATTGTATTATAGACCCCGCCAATAGTCAGAGGGAAATTGAGAAACAAACTTGTAAGGAGATCTCAGTTATCTGTAAGAATAATAGGGTGGTTATAGTAGGGGATTTTAACTTTCCAAACATCGACTGGGACTGCCATAGTGTGAAAGGTTTAGATGGAATGGAATGTCTTAAGTGTGTACAAGACAATTTTCTGATTCAGTATGTGGATGTACCTAATAGAGAAGGTGCAAAACTTGACCTACTCTTGGGAAATAAGGCAGGGCAGGTGACTGAGGTGTCAGTGGGGGAGCACTTTGCGGCCAGCGACCATAATTCTATTTGTTTTAAAATAGTGATGGAAAAGGATGGACCAGATCTAAAAGTTGAAGTTCTAAATTGGAGAATGGCCAATTTTGACAGGATTAGGCAAGAACGTTCGAAAGCTGATTGGAGGCAGATGTTGGCAGGTAAAGGGATGGCTGGAAAATGGGAAGACTTCAGTAATGAGAGAACAAGAAACCAGAGAAAGTATATTCCTGTCAGGGTGAAAGGGAAGGCTGGTAGGTATAGGGAATGCTGGATGACTAAAGAAAACAAGGGTTTGGTTCAGAAAAAGAAGGAAGCATATGTCAGGTATAGACAGGATAGATCGAGTGAATCGTTAGAAGAGTATAAAGGAAGTAGGAGTATACTTAAGTGGGAAATCAGGAGGGCAAAAAGAGGACATGAGATAGCGTTGGCAAATAGAATTAAGGAGAATCTAAAGTGTTTTTACAAATATATTAAGGACAAAAGTGTAACTAGGGAGAGAATAGGGCCCTTCAAAGATCAGCAAGGCGGCCTTTGTGTGGAGCCACAGAAAATGGGGGAGATACTAAATGAATATTTTGCATCAGTATTTACTGTGGAAAAGGATATGGAAGATATAGACTGTAGGGAAGTAGATGGTGACATTTTGCAAAATATTCGGATTACAGAGGAGGATGTGCTGGATGTCTTGAAAAGGGTAAAGGTGGATAAATCCCCAGGCCCTGATCAGGTGTACCCGAGAATTCTGTGGGAAGCTAGAGAAGTGATTGCTGGGCCTCTTGCTGAGATATTTGTATCATCGATAGTCACAGGTGAGGTGCCGGAAGACTGGAGGTTGGCTAGTGTGGTACCACTGTTTAAGAAGAGCGGTAAAGATAAGCCAGGGAATTATAGACCAGTGAGCCTGACATCAGTGGTGGGCAAGTTGTTGGAGGGAATCCTGAGGGACAGGATGTACATGTATTTGGAAAGGCAAGGACTGATTGGGGATAGTCAACATGACTTTGTGTGTGGGAAATCATGTCTCGCAAACTTGATTGAGTTTTTTGAAGAAGTAACAAAGAAGATTGAGGAGGGCAGAGCAGTAGATGTGATCTACATGGACTTCAGTAAGACGTTCGACAAAGTTCCCCATGGGAGACTGATTAGCAAAGTTAGATCTCATAGAATACAGGGAGAACTAGCCATTTGGATACAGAACTGGCTCAAAGGTAGAAGACAGAGGGTGGTGGTGGAGGGTTGTTTTTCAGACTGGAGGCCTGTGACCAGTGGAGTGCCACAAGGATCCCTGCTGTGTCCTCCACTTTTTGTCATTTACATAAATGATTTGGATGTGAGCATAAGCAGTACAGTTAGTAAGTTTACAGATGACACCAAAATTGGAGGTGTAGTAGACAGCGAAGAGGGTTACCTCAGATTACAACAGGACCTGGACCAGATGGGCCAATGGGCTGAGAAGTGGCAGTTGTAGTTTAATTCAGATAAATGCAAGGTGCTGCATTTTGGGAAAGCAAAACTTAACAGGACCTATACACTTAATGGTAAGGTCCTAGGAAGTGTTGCTGAACAATGAGACCTTGGAGTGCAGATTCATAGCTCCTTGAAAGTAGAGTCACAGGTAGATAGGATAGTGAAGAAGGCGTTTGGTATGCTTTCCTTTATTCGTCAGAGTATTGAGTACAGTAGTTGGGAGGTCCTTTTGCAGCTGTACAGGACATTGGTTAGGCCGCTGTTGGAATATTGTGTGCAATTCTGGTCTCCTTCCTATCGGAAAGATGTGAAATTTGAAAGGGTTCAGAAAAGATTTAATAGGATGTTGCCAGTGTTGGAGGATTTGAGCTATAGGGAGAGGTTGAAGAGGCTGGTGCTGTTTTCCCTGGAGAGTCAAAGGCTAAGGGATGACCTTATAAAGGTTTACAAAATTATGAGGAGCATGGATAGGATAAATAGACAAAGTCTTTTCCCTGGGATCGGGAAATACAGAACTAGAGGGCCTCGGTTTTGGGTGAGAGGGGAAAGATATAAAAGAGACCTAAGGGGCAACGTTTTCATGCAGAGCGTGGTATTGTATGGAATGAGCTGCCAGAGGAAGTGGTGGAGGCTGGTACAATTACAACATTTAAGAGGCACTTGGATGGGTATATGAATAGGAAGGGTTTGGAAGGATATTGACCAGGTGCTGACAGGTGGGACTAGATTGGGTTGGGATATCTGGTCGGCATGGACGGGTTGGACCGAAAGGTCTGTTTCCATGCTGTACATCTCTATGACTCTATGATTCTATGACTTGAAATGTCAACTCTGATTTCTCTCCACAGATGCTGCCAGACCTGCTGAGTTTTTCCATTAATTTCTATTTTTGTCTCTGATGATTCACTAGTGTGACTCACCAGTGCTCGTGTGTCTTGCCTCTTAAAGGGTAATGTATGGAATGAGCTGCCAGAGGAAGTGGTGGAGGATGGCACAGTTATAACATTTAAAAAGGTATCTCAATGGGTATTATGAATAGGAAGGGTTTAGAGATATCTGGGCCTAGTGCTGGCAAATGGGACTAGATTAATTTGGGATATCTGGTTGACATGGACAAGTTGGGCTGAAAGGTCAGTTTCTGTGCTCTGCGTCTCTATGACTCTATAATACATAGCCATGAGGAACCAACAACTGCCAAGTCCAGGACAGTCTTAAGTTCCAGATCACTCTTTCTAACCATGCCGTTTAGGAGCAGATCTATCACCTAAACTAAAACAGGGTAATGTTTGGTATCATTTTTTACTTACAACACTGTTCCTGGCACATTTTCTGATTGGGAGAAATAACAAATATTCAAACTATTACTGGATTGCTCTTCATTGAGGGCAGGGGCAGTCTATGTGTCGCTTTGCTCGTCATTCCAACTGCCTGCATTTTAGATCATAACAGGTTCCAACAGGAGTAGAGCACACCTACAAAACAAATTAGCTGCTATTGTGGAGAATCCCAATGTACAGGCCAAAAATGGACTTGAGGGGATTATGATACATTAGCAGAATGAAACTGTGTCTGTATAAGTAGTGGTAAAATGTCATCATGCCAGGAATTATGCTGATGGTCTCCTTCTCTAGTTTCTTGTCTCTGCACTAGTGAGAAATTGCGAAGTGAAGATAATCAGCTTCTCCTCTTCAATGGGTGTGTGTGACAGCACTGTGCCAATTCCATAAGGTGAGGCACTACACACTATATTGCAAAGAGAAAGATAGGGTTAAAGTGAATCAAGACATCTGACCTCTGGAGTGCCTGTTTGACAGTGAGATAGGCTGGCTCACGGTCAAGGTTCCATTTTTAAGCCCAACCATTGCATAGAAGATTGTGTAACAGTTTCAAAAAGGTTATCAAATTTGGAATGAATTTGACATAATAATTCACCAGACCCAGAAAAGACCTTAATTAGGACACATTAGTAGGCTGAGGAACATTCGTGATTGCCTTTATTTTCTTTGTTACCATGTGAAGCCCCTTGTTGTCAATGATGTGCTCTAACAAGTCTTGGAAGAAGTCACACACTTTTCATTTTTACTCGTAACCCATGCACTTGCAGCTATTTAGGGTTTCCTCCTGATTCCTCAAATGCTCTTCTTCTGTGGGTCAACATATCATTGAGGTAGCTGAAAATGTGTTGCTGGAAAAGCGCAGCAGGTCAAGCAGCATCCAAGGAACAGGAGGATCGACGTTGCGGGCATCAGCCCTTCTTCAGGAATGAGGAAAGTGTGTCCAGCAGGCTAAGATAAAAGGTAGGGAGGAGGGACTTGGGGAAGGGGTGTTGGGAATGCGATAGGTGGAGGGAGGTCAAGGTGAGGGTGATAGGCCGGAGTGGGGTGGGAGCGGAGAGGTCAGGAGGAAGATGATTGCAGGTTAGGAAGGCGGTGCTGAGTTCGAGGGATTTGACTGAGATGAGGTGGGGGGGAGGGGAAATGAGGAAACTGGAGAAATCTGAGTTCATCCCTTGTGGTTGGAGGGTTCCCAGGCGAAGATGAGGCGCTCTTCCTCCAACCGTCGTGTTGCCATGGTCTGACGATGGAGGAGTCCAAGGACCTGCATGCCCTTGGTGGAGTGGGAGGGAGAGTTGAAGTGTTGGGCTACGGGGTGGTTGGGTTGGTTGGTCCAGGTGTCCCAGAGGTGTTCTCTGAAACGTTCCGCAAGTAGGCGGCCTGCGTCCCCAATATAGAGGAGGCCACATAGGGTGCCGCGGATGCAATAGATGATGTGTGTGGAGGTGCAGGTGAATTTGTGGCGGATATGGAAGTGTCCCTTGGGGCCATTGAGGTAGTATTGTTCAGCTTTTAGTCCACTCAGCATGGTGGTCCATAAACCTCTGAAATGAGGCTGGGCTGACATGATCCCAAACAGGAGCTATTTGCAATGATAAAAGCCCCAGTGAGTCACTTTAATCAGCAGGCTTTGGGATTCAATGGTGATTCCTATCTGCAGGTAGGTCCATGAACGAACCTGCCTGCAGATAGGCCACTGAACAGATCTCCGGTCATGGGTAATGGATATTTATCTGCACATAATGCTGAATTAACAGTAGCTTTGAAGTCATAACAGATTCAGATCAATAGGTTTGCCTAGTCACTGGTCCTTAACAGTTTGAGTAAACCTGCATCCATCAGCCTTATTAGTTCTGCTTCTATTTCTGAACAGATTGCGTATGGAACATTGCATGTCCTTAGGCTTTTGGGTTCAATATCTGGATTCAACTTGAATTTAACCTGGACTCCCTTCATTTCTCCAGGAGTGTCTTCAAAAACACCGCGGTACTTAGTTTGATGTTTTGTAGATCAGTTTTAGGGTCTACCATTTGCTCACAGCCCCCAAGTTCAATTTTGGTTTCTGTAGCTGTGAATGCTCAAATCGGCCTGGGTAATTTTCTTTCACAATGTGGAGGGGTAGCTCAGCGGCTTGGTTGTGTAGTTACACCATAACCATTACACCCCCTTTTAAGGGCAACACCTGCTCTGTACATGTCCTGGAAGTGATGTTGAAGTGATCGAGTTGCAGATGTCTCAGCTCTTAGTTGTAAGTTGTTTCAGGGAATAAGTGAAACTGCTGCCCCAGTGTCTACCTCCATTTTGATGGGTTTCCTGTCCAATTTAGGCACAATTCAAAATCCACGCAGATGGCCTTGGTCTGTGTGGAAGTTTAATTAAATTTCTCACCAGAGATGTTTGATTCATTCGGGGCATCCATGTCTTGCTCACAACCTTCTCCCTGGGATTGCACTGATTTTTCTTTGGCAGGCATTTTTCTGCTCAGACCTGTTTTCTCAGGTTGGACCCAGTAATGTGGCCTGCACTAGGCCTTCTTGCACCGGCAACCAGTTTCAGAGTGTCCTGATTTATCAGATCTGGGGCACTCCTGCTGCTGCGCGGGTTTCTTATGTACAGCCGTCATTTTATGTACTTTGGTGCAGGGTTCCTGATCTGGACTGGAACAGCTTCCCATTCATTTCTAGTTCTGAACATGGGATTTTTCTTCCGTTCCCTGCTTCCACACCCGAGCTTTCTCACATTGTGAGCTGCGCAGTATGGGCCCAATAGATTTCCATCTGTTTAAAGTTTGAATTGTCTTCTTTTGTTAGTGTTCTCAAGGAGGAATCTGTCTTTTATCCCCATTCTATCTTTTCATGGATACAAAGTTGGGTACATTCCCTCTTCTTTTGGTCTGATGTCACCGCATGCCAGTGAGTGATAAAGAATTGCTTTTTTACTCCTCTCTCATACTTGCCAATTCCACATCATCACCAGTTATTGTATACTGGGCAATCACTAGGCTGCAATTTGAATTAAAGAATATGTGATATTATCATTTAAAGCAAACCAGCAGAGAGGCTTTATTGTGATGTTGTACACTCTGTAGGAACCTAAAACATGTCTAAACAAGCTCATGAACCCTGGCTGAAGCCTCATTTGTGTACAAGTGACTTACCTCTGGAAGGCCACTTCCCCAACATAATAAGCCCCAACCATGATACATAACAGAAAGTGTTAAGGTAATCAAGGGAGTAGAGTGGAACTTGGATAAGTGAAAGGTTAGTCTATCAGTCTACCAGGTAATTGAGGTGGGACCTCACTGAATATGAATTCTCTAATTGAGGCAGTTAACCTTGTCCAAGCAGGGAGTCCATGCTGACAGAAAAGAACAGGAGTGTCCCCTCCAACTCTATTTTGATTTAATCCCTGCCCTCCCCTTCACTCTTTGATCACGCAGCATTGTCCTTTGATGTGAAGGGCACTGCTTGTCACTGACCACTTGGGTGTTTTCTTTTCTTCCTGCTGGTGGAAATTGAATAAAGATTCGTGCACCTTGTGTCTTTCACTGTGTCTTACACCTACACACACAAACATGGGTGCAGGGGAAAAATAAGCCCTACCGCAGGTAGTGTGGGGGTAAAAGAAAAAAAAAAGAAAAAAGAACAGGAGTATCAGATATCCTGTTCACTCTGGCTCTGAGGGAGTTGGATCAGTGTCAAGGACTCTCCACGTGTAAATAAAAGATGACTTGGTGACAGGATACCAGCCTCTGTGGAGTTATTTCAGGTAGATTTCCATGTGGGTTGTGATGGGGGGGTGGGTAGTAAGGAGTTAGGGTCAGGTGCCAGCTAAGTTTATGAGTATCCAGGGTAGGTTGGGAATACTCGTCGTACGGGGGGATCTGGGGGTTGTGTGGTCTAGTAGGGTCTAATCTGATTCGGTCTGGCAATGTCAGATGAATCATGGGGAGTGTACTGATAGTCAGCTGTTCCAAGATCTGGTCAGGGGGTTAGGTGTTGGGTTGGGGGTGTGAGCTGTTGAGTGTCATAGATCAGAGTTAGTTGGGGATATCAGTGGTGAATCATAGTGGTTCACTTGAGTATTTATCTAGGAGTGAGAGTGCGATTTTAATCCTTTAACATTTCTTGGATCGCTACTAACCTTCCAAATTCTCTGACTTTAAAGGATGTTTCAGAAAGTTCCAAATACAGGGAATTGTCCATCTGCAATTCCAATTTCTTGTGCAGTTTGCAAGGAGTCAGCTGCAACAGGAATTCCATAAAAGCCCAATGTTCAACTCCAGTCAATGCTACAGAAATGACTATATGGCTATTGGAATATTTTTGCCCTTATCGATATCCATCCTGTTATGCCTTGTAAGAATTTTTGAATTTCAGTGAGGTTGCCCATCATTCTATGAAACTGTAGAGAAGATAGACCAAACTCTCAATCTCTCCTCATAAGAAAATCCCACCATCTCTAAGGTAATAAAAATCAATGCCATTGCACTGCTTTATGTCACATTTCTATGTTTTTGAAGATAAAATTAGGAAAGATTATTTTGAACAGCACTTCCAGTTATAAAAACTTTCAGTGAAAAGAAAGGAAATAAAGTATGAGATATTGAGTCAGCATTCTGTTTGACTTCACGCATAATTATTTTTATTGACTTAAACATTTTTCTCATTGAACTGACAGCAGGTAACTATCATAGAGGATTCTCTAGTTCGAGGTATAGACAGACATTTCAGAATGTCTGTCAGAATGGTGTTTTGCTTCCAGGATCAAGGGAGTCTCAGAGAGGGTGCAGAAAGTTCTCACAGGGGAGAGGGGCCAGCAAGAGGTCTTTGTCCACATTGGAACCAATGACATAGGAAGGGAAAACATTGAGATTCTGAAGGGAGATTACAGAGAGCTTGGCAGAAATTTATAAAGGAGGTCCTCAAGAGTAGTAATATCTGGATTACTCCCGGTGCTACGAGCCAGTGAGGGCAGGAATAGGAGAATAGAGCAGATGAATGCATGGCTGAGGACCTGGTGTATGGGGGAAGGATTCACATTTTGGGATCATTGGAATCTCTTTTGGGGTAGACGTGACCTGTACAAGAAGGACGGATTGCACCTAAATTGGAAGGGGACTAATATACTGGCAAAGAAATTTGCGAGAGCTGCTCAGGAGGATTTAAACTAGTAAGGTGGGGGTGGAGGTGGGTGGGGGGGTGGGACCCAGGGAGATAGTGAGGAAAGAGATCAATCTGACACTGGTACAGTTAAGAACAGAAGTGAATCACACAGTCAGTGCAGGCAGGGACAAGGTAGGATTAATAAATTAAACTGCATTTATTTCAATGCAAAGGGCCTAACAGGGAAGGCAGATGGACTCAGGGCATGGTTAGGAACTTGGGACTGCAATATCATAGCAATTACAGAAACATGGCTCAGGAATGGGCGGGACTGGCAACTTAATGTTCCAGGATCAAAATGCTACAGGAAGGAGAGAAAGGGAGGCAAGAGAGGGGGGGGGGGGAGGGGGCATTTTAGGTAAGGAATAGCATTACACCTGTGCTGAGGGAGGATATTCAGAGGGAAATTGAGAAGCAAACTTGTAAGGAGATCACAGCTGTCTGTAAGAATAATAAGGTGGTTATGGTAGGGGATTTTAACTTTCCAAACATAGACTGGGACTGCCATAGTGTTAAGGGTTTAGATGGAAAGGAATTTGTTAAGTGTATACAAGACAATTTTGTGATTCAGTATGTGGATGTACCTATTAAAGAAGGTGCAAACCTTGACCTACTCTTGAGAAATAAGACAGGGCAGGTAACTGAGGTGTCAGTGGGCGACCACTTTGAGGCCAGCGACTATAATTCTATTAGATTTAAAATAATGATGGAAAAGGATAGACGAGATCTAAAAGTTGAAGTTCTAAACTGGGGAAAGGTTAATTTTGATGGTATTAGGCAAGAACGTTTGAAAGCTGATTGGGGTAGATGTTCGCAAGTTAAGGGACGGCTTCAGAAATGATATAACGAGAATCCAGAGAAAGTATGTTCCTGTCAGGGTGAAAGGAAAGGCTGGTAGGTATAGGGAATGATGGATGACTAAAGAAATTGAGGGTTTGGTTAAGAAAAAGAAGGAAGCATATGTAAAGTATAGACAGGATAGATAGAGTGAATCCTTAGAAGAGTATAAAGGAAGTAGGGGTATACTTAAGAGGGAAATCAGGAGGGCAAAAAGGGGACATGAGATAGCTTTGGCAAATAGAATTAATGAGAATCCAAAGAGTTTTTACAAATACATTAAGGACAAAAGGGTAACTAATGAGAGAATAGGGCTCCTCAAAAATCAGCAAGGCGGCCTTTGTGTAGAGTCGCAATAAATGAGGGAGACACTAAATGAATACTTTACATCAGTACTTACTGTGGAAAAGGATGTGGAAGATATAGACTGGAGGGAAAAATGTCCATATTGCAGAGAAGGAAGTGCTGGATATCTTGAAATGGTTAAAGGTGGATAAATCCCCAGGGCCTGATCAGGTGTAACCAAGAACTCTGTGGGAAGCTAGAGAAGTGATTGCTGGGCCTCTTGCTGAGATATTTGTATCATCAATAGTCACAGGTGAGGTGCCAGAAGACTGGAGGTTGGCTAATATGGTGCCACTGTTTAAGAAGGCTGGTAAGGACAAGCCAGGGAACTATAGACCAGTGAGCCTGACGTCAGTAGTGGGCAAGTTGTTGGAGGGAATCCTGAGGAACAGGATGTACATGTATTTGGAAAGGCAAGGACTGATTCGGGATAGTCAACACGGCGTGGGAAATCATGTCTCACTGAGTTTTTTGAGGAAGTAACAAAGAGGATCAATGAGGACAGAGTGGTAGATGTGATCTATATGGACTTCAGTAAGGCATTCAACAAGGTTCCCCATGGGAGATTGATTAGCAAGGTTAGATCTCACGGAATATAGGGAGAACTAGCCACTTGGATACAGAGCTGGCTCAAGACAGTAGAAGACAGAGGGTGGTGGTGGAGGGTTGTATTTCAGACTGGAGGCCTGTGACCAGTGGAATGCCACAAGGATTGGTGCTGGATCCTCTACGTTTTGTTATTTACATAAATGATTTGGATGTGAGCATACGAGGTTCAGTTAGTAAGTTTGTAAATGACTCCAAAATTGGAGGTATAGTGGATAGCGAAGTGGGTTACCTCAGATTACAACAGGATCTGGACCAGATGGGCCAATGGGCTGAGAAGTGGCAGATGGAGTTTAGTTCAGATAAATGCAAGGTGCTGCATTTTGGGAAAGCAAATCTTAGCAGGACTTATACACTTAATGGTAAGGTCCTAGGGAGTGTGGCTGAACAAAGAGACCTTGGAGTGCAGGTTCATAGCACCTTGAAAATGGAGTCGCAGGTAGATAGGATAGTGAAGAAGGCATTTGGTATGCTTTCCTTTATTGGTCAGAGTATTGAGTACAGGCATTGGGAGTTCATGTTGCCGCTGTACAGGACATTGGTTAGGCCACTGTTGGAATATTGTGTGCAATTCTGGTCTCCTTCCTATCAGAAAGACGTTGTGAAACTTGAAAGGATTCAGAAAAGATTTACAAGGATCTTGCCAGGGTTGGATGATTTGAGGTATAGGGAGTGGAATGAGACTATTTGGGGCCGATCATTTGGCCCCGTTGTTTTGACGCTCATTATTTTGGCGCTGAGCTGTTTTGCCACCAAAAAAAGTCTTGTAGAGCCCGTAAGAAATTCGGTTTTATTGCATTGTAAGAAATAAATCTAGTTATTTTTTATTCATAATTTTAACCTATTCATTATAAAAACGGATTTCTACATTTTGCTACATTTATCAAACACATATAGATAACCATTGTGTGAAAGTTTTGGTTTGTGTCCCTTGCTTAGAATGTTTTCAGCCATTTCTGGTATGGGGTCTACAAGAAAATAGGAAGAACATTGTATTACAGCTTTCCAATGTGAAGACAGAAGGGCTTAAGCATCATCAAGGCAGTAGATGACTATTAACAATTGTTAAATGAGAAAATGATTACAAAATGAGATTTGAATCTGCAGCGGGTTATTACTTCTTTGACTATCAACTCTTGCTAGTTGAGAAAATTACATCAGGTCGTTAGTCATCCTCTCTTCTTTAACCAAACAAGACTTTTTTTTATTCTGAATTAGTGCCAAAACAGCACAGAGCCAAAGTAATGAGCGCCAAAACAGTTTAGAATCAAAACAGAGGGGCCAAATGATTGGCGCCAAAAGGGCAGTGCCAAAATGTACCCGACCTATAGGGAGAGGCTGAACAGGCTGGGGCTGCTTTCCTTGGAGCATCGGAGGCGGAGGGGTGACCTTATAGAGGTTTATAAAATTGTGAAGGGCATGGATAGGGTAAATAGACAAAGTCTTTTCCCTGGGGTCGGGGAGTCCAGAACTAGAGCGCATGGATTTAGGGTGAGAGGGGAAAGATATAAAAGAGACCTACAAGGCAACCTTTTCACACAGAGGGTGATACATGTATGTAATGATCTGCCAGAGGAAGTGGTGGTACAATTGCAACATTTAAGAGGCATTTGGATGGGTAAATGAATAGGAAGAGTTTGGAGGGATATGGGCCGGGTGCTGGCAGGTGGGACTAGATTGGGTTGGGATATCTTGTCCGCATGGATGGGTTGGACTGAAGGGTCTGTTTCCATGCTGTACATCTCTATGACTATGATTCTATATGCAGAATCTTATTCGATGTTACTGATTCTCAAATGAACAAAATGTGATAAACATAATCCTTTTGAATCATTCTCCAATTTCAGTGTACAAATAGTTAGACAACAGTGAAAAAATCTTAAAGCAAATTGAAATTAAAAGCTAAAACAAAATGTAACACAAAGGTAAAATACAGTATGAAGAAGGAGAAATTTATTTAATTTATTTAGCAGGACATAATTATACAGGGGGATAAGAGTATTGGGGAAAAAAAACTCAAAATAAAAAACCCAGACTTGTACCTCTTGACAGAATTGTTTTCATGTTTAATGTAAACTTTTTTAAAGTAGAAGAAAAGGTCATTCATATAAATTTTAGAATTAAACATGCACATCCTAAAGTGTGTTTATGAAAGTATTTCAGAATCACAATGAATGAGGGAGGAGTTGTCATTTCATAGTCAGGTTGCTAAGTTGGGCATTCCACTGAGGGAAGGAATTGACAGGCTGTCCATTTCAACTGATGAATGTGTCTTTTCAGCTGTCAGATCCATATTGCAGCAAAGGCAATGGAAACCATGAAAGAGTCTTCAATCATTCATCCCAGCTGGAGACTGTGCAGACGTGAGTGACTGAAAGAAGACATTTAGAAAAAAAGAGACAAATACCAATTTTAAAAATCAGGCCACAATGAGATTATCAGATAGGTTAAATTCTCAAAATGGTTCTTAAACCAATTAATGCAAAGCTGAAGAAATGACACATTAATTTCATATTCTGCAGTCACATCCTGTCTGCTGGTGAAGATTTACCCTCGATGAAGCAAATTTAGTAATTCACATCTTTAAATGGACCATAATGTTATCTTTTAAGACAGCTCATAAATGTGTTTAATATTTTGCATTTAGCATCACTTCATTGTAGCATCAGCTTTGTCTTAGTCCAGTAAGCTGCATCACAATCTTCATTTGTCAGCTCACAGGTTGACAACAACATTTAAATAAGATTGGAGCCCTGAAATCATGGGAACTTCTTCACAGTCAGATTGAGTGTCTGGCCAAAGGTTAAAATGGATTCCATGACATTCCTGCCTCCAAAACTATGTTCACAACTGACACCACCAGAGGACAAGAAGGGATGAGTTCCACTGCACTTGAAGGAAAATGCAATGTTAAATTTAGTGGTTAGTTGAAATAGAGAATGTAAGGTTGGAACCAAGCTTGACTCATAGAACCCCTATTTTGTGGAAAGAAGCCATTCAATATATCAAATCTGCACTGACCATTCAAAAAGCATTCCGCCCAGATCCCACTCCCATCCTATCCTCATAACCCCTTATTTACCATGGCTAATCCAGCGATCCTGCACATCTACGGACTTAAGAGAAAGCTCACACACAGACAGGGAGAATGCAAACTCCACACTGGCTGTCACCTGAGGGTGAAATCAAACCCAGATCCCAGGCGTTGTGAGGCAACACTACTAGCCACTAGGCCACTGTGCGGCCCCAATAATAAATCCTCCTTTGTGACTGGGAATCAAACCCAGGCCATGGTGGTGAAAGCATCAAATCCTAAGCACTAGACTACTAGGGGAAAAAGCAAGTTGGTAAGACAGATTTATTAAGGTTGGTAAGACACATCATAATTACATTCAGCCACTTATGCTTCTTCAATGAGTTCCAAAGCCTTACTCGTTACATATATGAGTGGAAGTGAAAAATTGTGAAAATTAGTGAGAGCGATAATACTATAGAAGACCACTTCCAGTTTTACTTTAAGAATTTGAGTCAGGGTTTATCACAAATTTAACACAGCCCATGGGACAGGGAGATAGAGCTTGTCAAACTGCCAATGAGTACTTTGCAGATGTCACATTCATGGTATGCAAGGAAATGGTGGGCATATGGCTTACACAGACTTCCTGAAACATTTTAGCGAAATGCCACACAGACACTGTAAAGAAAAGTAAAAGATATACAATTGGGAAAAGGATAGCAAACTATGTTTAAAAAGCTAGTTAGAATGGATGAAATAATAATCAAGAGTGAATATCAGAATCCCAAAAAAGAATGCAAACAGAGTTAAAGAGAAAAGGATTTCTGGGTATCTTTCCCAGTAAATCTGTAGAAATCTCGATGGAAGGGAATGGTATTAAGTGAAAATTCCATCTCCGTAAGGATTGTAAACCATTGACTCAGAAACTTCAATGACTTCATCAGAGGGACAAGTTAACATCGTGAATCCTTTCCTCTTTCTACCAAACCCAACCCAGAAACCAGAACATCTTACATTCTCGGATAGCGGGCAACTACAACATCAGAGTTATTACTTCGATAAAAAGGTTTATAAAACGTCCTCTTGTACTATTGTTGTGCTTCTCCTCTAAAAACAAATTACTTATGTGAAAAAAGCTGAAAAACCCTTCCTTCACTTTAACAGGTTGATATCCTCACCTCTCTTACCCCTTTTCCATGTGACTCCATAATCATTAGTGTTCCCTTTATTTCCTCAGCCTTTAGGAGGAAAAATACGGCACATAATACCGAGACCACATCAGATCATCTTCAGTAATTCGCACTTCATTGAAAAAGGCCTGACACTTGTAGGGAAATAACTCTGGTCTTGTCATAGATGTAAGATTAGTGACCGAGCACCTTTGCTTGCATCATGTCATCCTTGTGAGGATCCACGCTGATGCAACTTTTCATCCTACTTTGTCTCCTAACTACCATCATCTTTTCTGCAGATGCTCAACTGCAATAATGGAGCTGGAGATTACAGGAGGAGGAAGATGGTGAAGAGGAGCAGCAGGAGGAAGAAGCAATCACAACTACCTGTTATTTGTAATGATGACGCAAAAGGCAGGAAGGAGATCAAGTAAAGCAGTAAAAAAATCAAGGTAGACTGAATTCCTTTCTTAAGCTCCAATAAATATCCCTCTGACCCAAATCCCTGATAGTCTCCCAGTGCAACACGTGCTTACCTACTGCCACTGGCTTGCATATTTTCATCCAAGACCATTCAGATGGTGGATGGGTGGTGGACAAGAGGTAGTCACCTTCCCAGTTGAGTGCTACAGGAGGCCATGGCTCCAAACGCCGCCAACCTGACACACATTGCAAGTTGGGTCTTTGCAGTGTTCTGTGATACTCAGTAGTGTAGGAAAAATGTCAACAATCCTTTGGAGTCCACAGGACTGAGTGCCACAATCTTCCTTCTCCTACTTCATGACAATGTTGTAAATATAGGTCTCTTTAAGGACATCCTCAAGAGATCACACAAAGCATCTGATGGCCAATCAGCACACATATTTCAGGGTTAGTTTTCCGGGCCAGGGCTGAACTGCCCAATCCCTCTCTCCAACACCACTTTGATTTAGTTCCCTCTTTTGTTCCCCTAGCTTCCATTTCTTTTATTGTTACACTGCCCCTGGTGGGCAGTGCTTATAATTTGTTCCTTTTTAATTAGCTGAATGGATGATTTGGTGTGGTCTATAAATCATAAAAGAGTGTCTTTTTTATGTAAGGGGAAAAGATAAGGAGAGGGAATCAACAATTCAAGGTTTGCATTGAACTAAAATAATTATTAAAGACAAACTGACTACTGCTTCATGCATCAGCAAGTGGATAAGTAGAAATTCAACATCTCATACTCAAAGGGCCATGACTCACTCTGAGTCTGTCACTACATCTGCATCTCACTCAAACTGATGTAATGCAATCCTCAGTTTATATGCATCCACCTAGTCAAGGGCTGTTACCCAACTCATCCTCTCCAAGCACTAACCCTTCTCACCCACTACCTTACCGATTCACTCTCTGGAGCACTCTAACACCTCTTCTGCTCACATACAACCACTAACTAACTTGGATCCATTTCCATCATACTCAATGCCTCCATTTGTCTCATTGCAAGAACCCAAGCCCACAAACTAAGAGGTCTGAGACAGGTGGGGAAGTGGTGGATATCTGGATTCTTGCTCCCTATGAGGAGAAAACAGTGGAAATGATCAAAGAGCCAGACCATTTATGTTGGGGATTACAAAACACCAACTCGTTAAGCTTAATTTGTGCTTTGTTCCTCTAAATTATTCATTTTAGTTGCACAAGTTACTATCTGTCTGTATAACTAATTCCCTCTGGTCCTTCATAAAGGAACCAACAGCACCCTGCAAACCTCCACAAAGATGCCATCAGTTTTACATTCACCTCTAAGGATGAAGCCAGTGAAGCCTCAGAGAATGCACTGCCAAATCTCTCTAGCACAAAGCTATTCACCTTGATGAGCGTTTTTTAATCTAGATTTGACTCGAGCACATTCTGCTGAGTACATCATTGATACTTTTTCACAGTTGCTGTGGGAAGAGACACCTGAGATGTTTGATATTCAGAGGATTGCCAGAGGTCAGGCACTTGAAAGGGTTCAGAAAAGATATACAAGGATGTTGCCAGGGTTGGAGGATTTGAGCTATAGGGAGAGGTTGAATATGCTGGGGCTGTTTTCCCTGGAGTGTCAGAGGCTGAGGGGTGATCACATGGAGGTTTATAAAATCATGAGGGGCATGGATAGGGTAAATAGACAAGGTCTTTTCCCTGTGGTCGGGGAGTCCAGAACTAGAGGGTATAGGTTTAGGGTGAAAAGGAAGAGATATAAAAGAGACCTAAGGGGCAACTTTTTCACGCAGAGGGTTGTGCATGTATGGAATGAGCTGCCAGAGGAAGTGGTGGAGGCAAGTACAATTGCAACATTTAAAAATCATCTGGATGGGTACATGAACAGGAAGGGTTTGGAGGGATATGGGGAAGATGCTGGCAGGTGGGACTAGATTGGGTTGGGATATCTGGTCGGCATGGACGAGTTGGACCGAAGGGTCTGTTTCTGTGCTGTACATCTCTATGACTCTATCTGACCATCTGTAGGGTGAAGACATGCTGCTATTCTCAGCCATAATTGACTTGGTTACTGTGAAATGACAGGCACATAGACAACAGGAGGGTTTGACAGAGGCAGTCAGTAAATTGGAATGAAGGATGGAGGAGTCTACCAAAATACTTACTAATTTGCGGCCTCCAGCATGCATGTACTTTGGAAAGATTGGAATCATCCTGAAGAGACAGGTCCTGCAGAATGCTCAGTTTCTGCCAGACTGCACTCATGCACTTAGATCATAGGTGTTAAGTATCAAGGGCAAGGCAAAAACACTAGGCCACAACTACCCAAGTCAATCACTGAGCAAGCTCCCTCCACCCCAATGCTCCAGAACCCAGGCCTGCAATTAAGCATAACTAACACCCTGGATGCATTTGTTGTTCATGAACTGGGAAGTGTAACACAGGTCACCAGTTGCACCTTGAAATAAACTACTGCCATAAAAGGTCAGGGCAGCTATGACCTTAATAGCCATCAGAATGGGATTGTCACCCAGTCTTTCTAAAGACAACTCCATCTCCAGCCTATTATATATATCAACGATGATGGGGCAGAATGGCCTCCCACCAGTGGGCGTGAGGTAGAAGAACAAATAGGTAAACAGATTATGGAAAGATGTAAAGGCAATAGGGTAGTGGTGATGGGAGATTTTCATTTTCCCAACATTGGCTGGGATACACTTAATGTCAGAAGTCTGGATGGGGTAGAATTTGTAAGAAGCATCCAGGAGAGTTTTCTAGAGCAGTATGTCAATAGTCCGACGAGGGAAGGGGCCATACTGGACCTGGCACTGGAAAATGAGCCAGGACAGGTGGTACAAGTTGCAATGGGGGATTTCTTTGGGAACAGTGACCACAATTCTGTAAGTTTTAGAATACTCATAGGTAAAGAAGAGAGTGGCCCTAAGGGAAGAGTACTAAATTGGGCCAGAGCAATTATATCAAAATTAGGCAGGAGCTCAGAAATATGGATTGGACACAGCTATTTGAACGGAAGTCCACATTTGAGATGTGGGAGGCTTTCAAAGATAGGTTAAAGATGGTGCAGGACAGGCATGTCCCTTGAAGGCTAAGGATAGGAAGGGTAAGATTCCTGAACCGTGGATGACAGGAGAAATTGTACGACTAGCCAAGAGGAAAAGGGAAGCATACATTAGGTTTAGGCAGCTAAGAACAGAACGGGCCCTGGAAGAATATCGGAAGAGTAGGACAAGTCTTAAAAGAGGAATCAAACAGGCTAAAAGGAGTAATGAAATAGCTTTAGTGAACAGAATTAAGGAGAATCCCAAAGCATTTTATTCTTTTTAAGAAACAAGCTGGTAACTAAAGAAAGGATTGGTCCACTAAAGGATAACGAAGGAAGGCTGTGTGTCGAATCTGAGAGAATGGGTGAGATTCTGAATGATTACTTTGCATCAGTGTTCACTGAGGAGAGGAACATGATGAATGTTGACATTAGAGATAGAAGTTTGATTAGTCTGGATCACATTGACATAAGTAGGGAAGATGTGTTGGGTAGGCTAGAGGTTATTAAGGTGGACAAATCCCTAGGACCGGATGGGATCAATCCCAGGTTGTTGAGGAAGGCAAGAGAGGAAATAGCTGGGGCTCTGACAGATATCTTTGTGGCATCCTTAAACACAGGTGAGGTGCTGGAGGACTGGAAGGTTGCTCATGTTGTCCCCCTGTACAAGAAGGGTAGTAAGGATATTCTGGGTAACTACAGACCAGTGAGCCTGATGTCGGTGGTGGAAAAGTTGCTGGAGAAGTTATTGAGGGCTAGGATCTGTTTATATTTAGAAAAGAATATGCTTATCAGTGATAGGCAACATGGTTTTGTGCAGGGGAGATCATGCCTTACCAACTTAATAGAGTTCTTCGAGGAAGTGACCAAGTTGATAGCTGAAGGAAGGGCTGCTGTTGTCATATACATGGACTTCAGTCAGGCATTTGATAAGGTTCCCCACTGTAGACTAATGGAGAAAGTGAAGTCACATGGTGTGCAGGGTGTTCTAGCTAGGTTAATAAAGGACTGGTTGAGCAACAGGAGACAGAGAGTAGTAGTTGAAGGGAGTATCTCAAAATGGAGAAAGGTAACCAGTGGTGTTCCACAGGGATCAGTGTTTGGACCACTGTTGTTTGTGATATACATAAATGATCTGGAAGAGGGCACTATTCGTACGATCAGCAAGTTTGCAGATGTCACAAAGATTGGTGGAGTAGCAGAAAGCATAAGGGACTTTCAGAGAATAGAGGAGGATATAGATAGACTGGAGAGTTGGGCGGAAAAGTGGCAGGTGGATTTCAATCCAGACAAATGTGAGGTGATACATTTAGGCAAGACTAATTCTAGAGCAAATTATACAATGAATAGAAGAGCCTTGGGAAAAGTTGATGGGCAGAGAGATCTGGGAGTGCACGTCCCTTGTACCCTGAAGGTTGCTGCATAGGTGGATGGAGTGTTCAAGAAGGCATATAGTGTGCTTGCCTTTATTGGACGGGGTATTGAGTATAACAGCTGGCAAATCATGTTAACATTGTACAAGACATTGGTCGGCCGCATTTAGAATACTGGGTACAGTTCTGGTCGCCACATTACCAAAAGGATGTGGACGCTTTTGGAGAGGGCGCAGAGAAGGTTTACGAGGATGTTGCCTGGTATGGAAGGTGCTAGCTATGAAGATAGGTTGAGTAGGTTAGGTTTGTTTTCATTAGAAAAAAGGAGATTGAGGAGGGACCTGATTGAGGTTTATAAAATTATGAAGGGCATAGACAGGGTAAATAGAGACAAGCTTTTTGCCAGAGTGAAGGATTCAATAACGAGAGGTCACGCTTTCAAGGTGAGAGGTAGAAAGTTTAAGGGGGATACACGCGGCAAGTAATTTACACAGAGGATGGTGGGCACTTGGAATGCGTTGCCAGCAGAGGTGGTAGAGGCAGGCACAGTAGATTCATTTAAGATGCATCTGGATAAATGCATGAGTAGGTGGGGAGCAGAGGGATACAGATGCTTAGGAATTGACTGACAGGTTTAGACAGTACATTTGGATCGGCTCAGACTTGGAGGACCAAAGGGCCTGTTCCTGGGCTGTAAATTTTCTTTGTACTTTGTTCTTTGTTCTTTGTTCTTTATTCTTTGTTCTAATCATCCCCTGCACTATCTTTAGGATAATTGACGAAGATGCCAGAAAGATCTGTAAATCTGGGGATTCATCAATTTTCTCCAACTCCTGTTGCTTCTCCCTCTCGAGCTGGATCCCAATCACAGGAAGCTGCTGGTCTTTCTGGATCTGCTGATATTCTAATTACTGCTTCCTCTGTTGTCTTTGCTGAATCATCAATGTCGGTGTTGGAAGTGATTTCCTCAAATTCCAGAAGCAGCAATGACTGTTTTATATGCTGTTGCATTGTTTTGGAACTTTGGAGAAAAAAAGTCAAACCAATGGCACTTGTAAAAGGGAAAAGGACAGACAAAAGCAGCACATGGTCAGTGAAGGAGAGACAGAGAGAAAGAAACCCACACTGTTAACTGAAACAGCAGTTAACCTGCGCAGTTACTGCCTTTGCTGTTTGAATTCATGTATCTCTGGACATCAGAATGCATCTAGGAAAACTTAACAATCAGCAAAATTCACAACTGATCTTGGAGGAACCTGTGTGAGAGAGCTCACAGCACAGGAACAGCTAAGTAATTAGTTTTTAATTGAAGCCTTGCTGTAAATCTACAAGAGTGAGTAGACTGGATTCTTTCTTGATTATATGTTTTATTGAGATCTGTCTCTTGATTAAATTTTAAAAATATAAGCCAGAAGTACTAAGTTAGCCCAGAGTGGCATTTTCTTTTTTAGCAATAAGGCAGTGCTCTTTTCTGAGTCTGTTAATTGTAAAGAAGCAAAGATGGCCTTTAGTAGAATGATGTGCTCTTCCTGTCGGATGTGGGAGTTTAGGGCGAGTTTGCGTGTTACTGAGGATTGTGTTTGCAGGTCATGGCTTTGGTTGCAAATCCTATCAGATCAAATAGATCAGTTGGAGTGACAGTTAGAGGCAATGAGGAATTTACCAGAGATAGGGGGTGTGATGGATGGCAGTTAGAGAAAGGGAGAAAACCCACAGATACAGTCAGGTAGATGGGTTAACTCCAGGAAAGGTAGGCGAAGTAGGCAGGTAGTGGAGGAGTCTTCTGAGGCTATACCATTTCAAACAAGTATGCGGTTTTGGAAAATGTAGGGGATGATAGATTCTCAGGGGAATGCAGCATGAACAGTCAAGTTTCTATATTAAGATAGGCTCTAATGTAATAAGGGGTACATCGGGTTCCAAGCGATCAATTGTGATACAGGACTCTTTAATCAGAAGAGTTTTTGTGGCCAGCAGTGAAAAATCAGAATGGTGTGTTGCCTCCCTGCTGCCAGGATCAAGGATGTCTCAGAGAGGGTGCAGAATGTTCTCAAAGGAGAGAGAGACTAACAGGAAGTCATTGTACACATTGGAGCCAACAACAAAGGAAGGGAAAAAGATGAGATTCTGAATGGAGAATGCAGAACGTTAGGCAGGAATTTAAAAAGGAGGTCCTCGAGGGTCATAATATCTGGATTACCCCCGGTGCTACAAGTTAGTGAGGGTCAGAATAGGCAAATAGACCAGATGAATATGTGGCTGTGGAGCTGGTGCATGGGAGAAGGATTCACATTTTAGTTCATTGGAATCACTTCTGTGGTAGAGGTGACCTATATAAGAAGGATGTATTGCACCTGAATAGGAAGGGGACTAATATACTGGCAGGGAGATTTGCTCAGGAGGATTTAAACTAATAAGGTGGGGGGTGTGAGACCAATAGGGGATAGTGAGGAAAGAGATCAATCTGAGACTGGTACACTGTGGGCGGCACGGTGGCACAGTGGTTAGCACTGCTGCCTCACAGCGCCAGAGACCCGGGTTCAATTCCCGCCTCAGGCGACTGACTGTGTGGAGTTTGCACGTTCACCCTGTGTCTGCGTGGGTTTCCTCCGGGTGCTCCTGTTTCCTCCCACAGTCCAAAAGATGTGCAGGTCAGGTGAATTGGCCATGCTAAATTGCCCGTAGTGTTAGGTAAGGGGTAAATGTAGGGATATGGGTAGGTTATGCTTCGGCGGGGCGGTGTGGACTTGTTGGGCCGAAGGGCCTGTTTCCACACTGTAAGTAATCTAATCTAATCTAATCTAAAAAAAAATCTAATCTAATCTAATCAGTTGGGAAAATTAGCAAGTCAAACAGTCTGGACAAGCAGGGACAAAGCAGAGAATGATATAGGACTGATAAAGTAAACTGCATTTACTTCAATGCAAGATGCCTAACAGGGAAGGCAGATGAACTCAGGGCTTGGTTAGGAACATGGGACTGGGATATCATAGCGATTACAGAAATGTACTCAAGCATGGACAGGACTGGCAGGTCAATGTTTCAGGATACAACCAGCCTATTCATAGAGATATACAGCACGGAAACAGCCCCTTCGCAGACCCTTCGGTCCAACTCATCCTTGCCAACCAGATATCCCAACCCAATCTAGTCCCATCTGCCAGCACCCAGCCATATACCTCTAAACCCTTCCTATCCATAAACCCATCCAGATGCCTTTTAAATGGTGCAATTATACCAGCCTCCACCACGTCCTCTGGCAACTCATTCCATACATGCACCACTCTCTGCATGAAAACATTGCCCCTTAGGAGCCTTTTATATCTTTCCCCTCTCACTATAAACCTGTGCCCTCTAGCTCTGGATTCCCCCACCCCCGGGAAAAAAAACCTTGCCTATTTATCCTATCCATGCCCCTCATGATTTTATAAACCTCCATGTGGTCACTCCTCAGCCTTCGACACTCCAGTGAGAACAGCCCCAGCCTATTCAGCCTCTCCCAAAAGCTCAAATTCTCCAACCCTAGCAACATCCTTGTATATCTTTTCTGAACACTTTCAAGCTTCACAACATCCTTCCAATAGGAAAGAGACCAGACTTGCATGCAACATTCCAAAAGTGGCCAAACCAATGTCCTGTACAGCCCTGACATGACCTCCCAACTCCTGTACTCAGTGCTCTGACTAATAAAGGAACGCATACTAAATGCCTTTTCACTACCTTATCTTCCTGACTCTACTTTCAAAGAACTATGAGCCTGCACACCAAGGTCTCTTTGTTCAGCAACACTTCCCATGACTTTACCATTAATTTATAAGTTCTGCTCTGATTTGTTTTTCCAAACTGCAGGGCCTCTTATTTATCTAAATTAAACTCCATCTGCCACTTCTCAGCTCCTTGGCCCATCTGATCAAGATCCCGTTGTAATCTGAGGTAACCTTCTTCACTGTCCACCACACCTCCAATTTTGGTGTCATCGACAAACTTACTAACTATACCTCCTGTGTTTATAATCAAATCATTTATATAAATGATGAAAAGTAGTGGACCCAGAACCGATCCTTGTGGCACTCCACTTGTCACAGGCCTACAGTCTGAAAAACAACACTCCACCACCACCCTCTGTCTTCTACCTTTGAGCCAGTTCTGTATCCAAATGGCTAGTTCTCCCTGCATTCTATGACATCTAACCTTGCTAACCAATCTCCTATGGGGAACCTTGCCAAACGCCTTACTGAAGTCCATATAGATCACATCTACCGCTCTGCCCTCATCGATCCTTTTTGTTACTTTTTCAAAAAACTCAATCAAGTTCATGAGACATGATTTTACATGCACAAAGTCATGTTGACTATCCCTAATCAGTCCTTGCTTCCAAATACAGGTAAATCCAAATACATGTAAGTCCCTCAGGATTCCCTCCAACAACTCGCCCACCACAAACATCAGGCTCACCAGACTACATAATCCTGGCTTTTCTTTATCACCTTTCTTAAATAATGGCACCCGCATTAGCCAATCTCCAGTCTTCTGGCACCTCACCTGTGACTATTAATGATACAAATATCTCAGCAAGGGGTCCAGCAATCACTTCCCTAGCCTCCCACAAATCACTACAGTACACCTGAACAGGTCCTGGGGATTTATCCACTTTTACGCACTTCAAGACGTCCAGCACCTCCCCTTCCCTAATATTGACATTTTTCAAGATGTCACCATCTATTTCCCCACTTTCCATATCTTCCATGTCCTTCTCCAGAGTGAACACTGATGCAAAATACTCATTTAATATCTCCCCATGTCTTGCAGCTCCACACAAAGGCTGCCTTGCTGATCTTTGAGGGGCCGTATTCGCTCCCTAACGTTTTGTCCATTTTGTCCTTAACATTTTTGTAAAAACCTTTTGGATTCTCCTTAACCCCATTTGCCAAAGCTATCTCATGTCCCTTTGTACATCTTTTTGTCTCTATTATTCTATGACAACTTCACCAATGGTGTTTTTAGATTAGATTACTTACAGTGTGGAAACAGGCCCTTCAGTCCAACAAGTCCACATTGACCCACCAAAGCACAACCCACCCAGACCCATTCCCCTACATTTACCCCTGCACCTATCACTACGGGCAATTTAGCATGGCCAATTCACCTAACCTGCACATCTTTGGACTGTGGGAGGAAACCAGAGCACTCGGAGGAAACCCACGCAGATACGGGGAGAATGTGCAAACTCCATACAGGCAGTCGCCTGAGGCGGGAAATGAACCCGGGTCCCTGGCGCTGTAGGCAGCAGTGCTAACCACTGTGCCACCATGCCGCCCAAGTGTTCTCCATGTAAGATGCATGGTCAGATAAATATTGGATCATGTCAGAATTGCAATGCAGTTTTATTTAAAGAATTCCTGAGGTTTTACATTCGTCACAATGAAACCTCATGTTGTGCTCTTTCAGATTGTGTCAAGGAATCTTCCTGAGGAGAATAAAGTCATGTCTTGATAAGGAACTCTAAGCTATGTGGCCTTATCCAATTGCATAGTATACACCCAAAGCTTTTCTATTACTTGAGAGTGGAATTCTGCCAGCATGTATGGAGAAGTCTCTTCTACACCGTAGCTCATGTCTTTGAATACTTACATTTCAGTGTAAGAGTCTGGCAGCTGCAATGTGTTGTCTTCCAGAACTTGCTATGGAATGTCCTTGGCAAAAAGGAATTTCAGTTTCTTGTTTTCATGGCACTTGTTTATTTGACAAGATAAAGCGGTGCACACAATGTAATGGTCATGATTGCTTGAGATCATATATTAACATCTGCATTCTTCAACAGTTTCTGACTTGTCAATTAAGTGCGAACTGAAGCCAGAGGAGAGGCATTTCTTAATCGGTGGATGGTTGATTGTCTTTGGAAGGGCCTTGGAATCAAAATTGCTTTCCACTATCAAAGGGAAAAAAGCAGTAGCTTATTTGACCAACTTTGTATGTGGTGTCAACCATCTTGTGAAGTTATTGAGTAGTTGACTTTCGATCTGCAATGGCAAGTCATAGAGTCACACAGCACAGAAACAGATCCTTTGGCTCAACCTGTCCATGCCAACCAGGTTTCATAAACTGAACTAGTCCCATTTGCCTTTTCTGGCACACGTCCCTCTCAACCTTTCCTATCTATGTACCTGGCCATGTTCATGTCAGTGACTTGAACACTCCACTTATGACACATCAATTTCCCACACTCTTCATATTCCCTTTTCTGTTGCAGTCACTGATTTTTCAGCCTAGATATTTTCAATTGAATCACTTAAGACAAGTCTTCGGTGTCTATCACCAGAGCCCATTACTCTGGAAATTTTCATGCCCTTATTGACATGACACCCTTCCCATGTAGAGTACAAACTGTGACCTGCTTAATACCCCATTTCAGAGCTCTGAGTATCCTTTAACTATGAGGTCCCAACCTACGGTGTTCAATTGTGCTCTATCATAATGACTATTCCCTCAGTGACCCAGTGCAATGAAGTCGATTCCCAAACTTGATCTGTCTCCTCTCCACAGGATTCCATCTCAACATTATTGAACAAATCCCGACAAATAGCTATGGCCCATCCCAGACTAACTTGGCAAGGAAGTCCTGACTGACGATGACCACTCTCATTCCCTTGACTGATATCTCTAACCCCCAACTATTTGCACTTGACTTGCATGACTGACCATGGTCCGAACCCTGGACTGAAATCAGAGTATGTCCCCTGCCTCACTTGAGTTCGCTTTCTTAAACAATCTTCTTCTTTGACTTTGACACCACCATTTGCTTGAAGTGCAGGCACATGCTGTAGCTTTGATATTGATGTACCACGGTGTCCTACCGTGACATATCCATCCCATGTGTGACTGTTACATTTACTGTTCTCCACCATTACAAGCGGCCTGCTTCTCCTTCTGTCCTATGGCCCAAGGTAAACCAGAGGGGCTGGCAACTTGTAACTCTGCACTCAGGCCTTTTACACTGAGAAAGCAGCGTGCCTGCACAGAGGATGGCAGCCTCTAAGTCAAGTGCAAAAGTCAATAAAAGTTATCATTATAAAAGCTAAGCACCATGTCGGCACTATGGCCTCTTGTGTGTTTCCATGAGATGCGTGGTTATCCATGCATGCAGTCATCTGGCAAAAGCACGTTAAGCGTCCCTCAGTTTCAAAGTTGTAATGAAAGCCTGAAATGGTGCTTATGTTGGCTTGAAGCAAGCATACTGATGTGGTGAGGCTGGTGGGTTGTTGATGCTGATAGATGAATGGGTCAGGAGGTGGGAGGGTATGGGACATGCAGAGATGTTGTACAGGAGAGTAAGTTACATAATGGCCAGGACAAGCATTCACTGGCCCAGTTTCCAGGCCCATGCTCTGTTTTACCTGTCAAGCATTTGCAGCATGTAGTTTCTTGCTGGCAGAGACAAGAATTGAAAGTATAATGTGAATATTATGAGTAGGCCTGTTAATGATCTAAAACTGTAATGAGTGCCAGCTATTTGCCACTTTAAAGCAAGATTCTGACCTCACCAATTAAGCTGAAGGGGAGATTCTTCATGTTGTACTTAATGACAAGAATCATTTTTTTAAAAAAAAGTTCTTGCCTTTGTTAGATACTTACTCTTGCCCCACTAGAGACGGAAAGCCCATTCTAGAGAATGTCACATACAAATTGTAGATGGTACCAATTAATAGGGGACAGTAACTGGTAATAATAGGGTTAAAGCATTGTAAAGCAACATAGACATAATTTGTGAGTTGATATGCCTATGGCAAGTGTATTTCACTGTAAGCAAGTGTTGGGTCAGGAACATTGAGGCAGCAAATAGTCACCATAGAGCTCTAATCAAAAAGTGTGCTGCTGGAAAAGCACCGCCAGTCAGGCAGCATTTGAGAAGCAGGAAAGTCGATGTTTTGAGCATGAACTCTTCATCAGGAATTCCAACTCGGGTGCTGCCTGACCGGCTATACTTTTCCAGCACACGTTTTGACTCTGATCTGCAGAACTCACTTTCTCCCACCTTTACCATAGATTTCTAACTGAATTGTAACAATGGTGCTATTGCTCTGGCAGATAGGTCCCCTACTTTCACAAGACCCTCAGTCTCCTGGCTGCTCAGAATCCTAGGTTAAAGATTGGACAATTTTTGTCTCTAACTGGGGTCATAGCAGGAGAAGGGTTGGGAAACATAATGCGAGGTCATTCTCTTTGGACTGAGAAAGACAAATTGATATATGTTTCAAATGCTCCAAAGCCAGAAATTGTTGAGTCCAAGTTCATCTGAGAAATAAAAAGCAATCAAAAAAGTGAATAGAGCAATTGTTGTTATCTCAAGGGGCAGAATACAAGGGGTAACAGGTTATGCTTCAGTTCTGTACAGCCTTGGTAATATACTATTTCAAGAGCAATTTTCAATTATGGGCATTGTTCTTCAGAAGGATATATTGACCTTGGAGGAGAAACAGCCCAGATTTACTAAGATTGTTCCAGGATTTAGAAAGTTAAAATCTGAAAAAATTTTGCAAAAGGGTTTGTATTCATTTGAATACAGAAGATTGAGAGATGAAATGGTAATAGTGTTTAACAAGCTAAGTGAAATTTACGAGGTAGATACCGAAAAACAAATACCTAATGAGGAAATCCAGAGTAAAGGAACATTGTAGAAGTTTACTATGAACAAACTGGCTGCTGTGTCTCTGACATTGCATTTTGGAAGTACTTTGTTGACTATAAAGTACTTTGGGATATCCTCTGTTATGAAAAGTACTATATAAATGCAAGCCTTTCTTTCTTTAGAATAGATGTAGAAACATACATGCAGGAGGCTTAATTTTATTTTAAACAACACTTATTGTGGATTTAGTTGAAAAGTACAGTCATTAACTATGAAAAACCTTTGCTGATGAAGGAAGAATTTATTAGAAATTCCTATCAGGAACTTGAGTCTGTGCTTTGCATGAATTTTCATCCCCTATTTAACAGAGAAAAGATCTCTGGCAGCTTTCTCAAATACCCTTGGTAGTCACTCCTGCAAGTGCTGCACTGGGAACAGAGTTTAATAAAGATAATGTCACTCTCTTTCATTTGTGGAGTACAAGGGTTAAACCTAGCCAAGATAAAGCAGGTGAAGGTCTCCTTTCAGTGACATCTATTCAAGGCCATAGTCTAATTGAATTTAAGCAATCCTTGTCAAACCTCCTCTGTGAATGAAGGACATATCTCTTTTCACTTTCATTTATTTTCTCCTGAGCTCTGTCTTGAATAGAAATAAGCTATCACGTTTCTTCCCCAGTGCTGAAAGGTGGCTGTTATATTGAATGGAATGTTCAGATAGTGGAAATTAGCCAAGAATAATTTCTACATGATAGATCGGTGAAGAGACAACATAAAAATTACACCACAGAAACAAATCGTTGAATCAAACTGAACTTTGCCTCATTTCATATCAGCACAACTCTCCTTCTGCCTTGCTTCATTTAATTCTATCAGTAGTTCCTTCTGGTTCTTGAGTTAAATTATTGAATCTGTGTTTAAGTGAATTTAGGGAACAGATAAATCAAACTATCAAAGTTAAGATTGTATGTTCCTTCATTTGTGCTTTAATTTGTTCTTATGTTTCTTGATTTTTCTTAATAAAATGATAAAGTATCACAACTATGGGTTTGCAACATATTTTGAAGTATTTAACCTGACGAAGAATAACTGATCTGTCAATTGAGAGTATAAGGAGAGAAAGAGATTGGTGTTGTAAATGAAATACACTTGAAGAATTTCCCTGTCATTCTGTCTACAGTGTCGTAGGCTGCAGATGCAGATTCACAGGCAACAGACACTTTGACTGCAGAATGATTTATGCCACCTGCCAAATATCTATGAGCCCCACACATTTGTCATTAAGAAAATACTAATAAAGGTGGATTTAATTGTCATCACAATACAAGCAAACTGAGTATCAATTTAATAAATATTGAAGAAACATTAAAAACAAATTGGACCACCATGGACACAAAAATAGAAAGTGATAATGAACAGTTCTATTGTGTTGATGATGCCGCAGCCAATACAGTAAAATTATGGTCACAATATCTTCTTGGTTGTATAATAAAGTAAGAAATGCCAAATTGATTGATCTGACACTTCTGTCTCTGAATGTAATCAACAGAAATATTGATGAAACAGACAAGTTGTGGGGGAAGGACATGTCGTCAAGAAATGAGATGCTCCATTAAATGAGTTAATAATACAAAGAACATTATCCAATTCTTAGTGTAACTTTAAACATCATTCATGACCTTGGACTTCTTGCAATACTGAAGGGATGGACAAAACAATTATACTGCTTTGATATTGCATGGCACACAGTAATACAAGCGTACATGATTAAAGGCAAAGGAACGACTGCTATTTGAAGCTTTTTAACGTTAAGCTGGAGATATCTCACATGACAAAATAACTAGATTTTACATTTGAGGCATAAGGGAGTCATGGCCTAATGGTATTATCACTGGACTTTTAATCCAGAATTTAGATAATCTTCTGGGATTCTGGCTCAACCCCTGCCCTGTCAGATAGTGGAATTTTAATTCATTATCTGGAGTTAAGAGTCCAATGATGATCACAAAACCACTGCCGATTGTTGGCACTGCCTCATTACTATTAAGGGAAGGAAACTGCTGTCCTAACCCGGTCTAGCCTGCATGTGATTCCAGATCCACAGCAATGTGCTCAGCTCTTAGCTGCCATCTAAAATGGTCTAGCAAGCCACTCAGTTCTAGGGTTATAGAGATGTAGAGCATGGAAACAGAACCTTTGGGCAAATTCATCCATGACCACCAAATATTCTAAATTAATCTAGTCCTCCTTGCCAGCACTTGGCCCATATCTCTCTCAAACCTTCCTTTCATGTACCATTTTAGATGCCGCAACTGTATCAGACTCAGACTTTCACTGGCAGCACATTCCATACACACACCACTCTCTGTGTGAAAAGGTTATCCCTTAGGTCCTTTTTAAATCTTTCCCCTGTCACCTTAAACACATGCCCTCTAGCTTTTGACTCAGCTACACTGGGGGAAAGGCCTTGGTATTCATTCTATCCATGCCCCTCATGATTTTATAAACCTCTGTAAGTCCACCCCTCAACCTCCGACACTCCAGGGAAAATAACCACGGCCTATTCAGCCTCTCCCTATAGCTCAAACCTTCCAGCCCCAGCATAATCTTCATCAATCTTTTCTGCACCCTTCCAAATTTAAAAACATCCTTCCTCTAGCAGGGAGACCAGAATTGAATGTAGCATCCCAAAAGTGGCCTAACCAATGTCCTATATAGATGCAATGTGACATCTCTACTCTTGTACTCAGTGCATGGAGTAATAAAGGCAATTGGATCAAATGCCTTCTTCACTACCCTATCTACCTGTGAATCCACTTTTGAGGAGCTGCGAACCTGCACCTCAAGATCTCTTGGTTCAGCAACACAACCCAGGATTCTATCACCAAGTAAGTACAAAATTTGCTGTACAAAAATGCAACACCTCACATTTATTTAAATTAAACTTCATCTGCACTCCTCAACCCATTGGTCCATCTGATCTCAAAGTCCCATTTTGCTCTGAAATAACCTTCTTCACTATCCACTACACCACCTATTTTGGTGTCATCTTCAAACTTACCAACTATTCCTCCTATGTACACATTCAAATCATTTATATAAGTGACAAAAAGCAGTGGACCTATCAACAATCCTTACAGCACACCGCTGGTCACAGGCCTCCTGTCTGAAAAATAAGTCTTCACTATCACTATCCCTGGATATGTCCTGTCAAACAGGTAGGACAAACGCAACAGAGGTGGTGACACAGTGGTACACTGTCAGGAGGGAGTTGGCCTGGGAGTCCTCAACATTGGCTGCAACACCATGAATTCTCATGGCTTCAGGTCAAACATCGTCCAGGAAACCCCCTGCTGATCACTGCATACATCCTAGCTCTGCTAAAGAATCAGTATTCCTCCATGTTGAACAACATTTGGAGGATGTCCAAAGGGTGGCAAGGGTGTAAAATGTACTCTGGGCAAGGGATTTCAATGTCCAAGAGTGGCTCATCAGCCTCACTACTGACTAAGCTGGTCGAGCCTGAAGGGACATAGCTGCTAGATTGGGTCTACAGCAGGTGGCGAGGAGACCACTAAGAGGGAAAAACATACTTGACCTCATCCTCCACAAGCTGCCAGCTGCAGATGCATCTGTCTATGACAGTATCAGTAAGAGTGACCACCACACAGTCTTCATCAAGACAAAGTCCCACCTTCTCAATGATGACACCTTACGTTATGTTGTGAGGCACTACCAGCATGCTGAAAGGGGACGACTCAAGACTGGACATCGATGAGGTATTGTGGACCATCTACAGCAGCAGAATTGTACTCCAAAATAACCTGCAAGCTTATAGTCTGGCAAATTCCCCCTCTCAACAATTACTGTCAAGCCAGGAAATAAATACTGGTTCAATGAAGGGCAGCATGCCAGGGGCAGCACTAGGCATATCTAAAAATGAGGTATCAACCTGCTAAAGCTACAAAACAGGACTATTTGTATGCCAAACAGCATAAGTAATAAGTGATAGATAGAGCTAAGCCAGCCCATAGCAAACAGATCAGATATAAGCTCTGCAGTCCTGCCAAACCCTGCCGTTAATGGTGCTGGACAATCAAACAAATCACTGGAGGAGGAGGTTCCATAAATATCCTCATCCTCATTGATGGAAGAGACTAGCACATCAGTGCAAAAGATAAGGCTGAAGCTTTCGCACAATCTTCAGCCAGAAGTGCTGAGTAGATGATCCAACTCGGTCTCCTCTTACAGAGGCAATGAGTAACATTCCGGTTAAAGTACTGAAGACTTGTGCTCCAGAACTTGGCACAACCAAGCCAAGTTGTTCAGGTACAATTACAACACTGGCATCTACCCGACAATGTGAGAAATTCCCCAGGTTTGTCAGTGTACTAAAAGCAGGACAAATCCAATCTGATCAATTATCATCCTGTCACTGAAGTGATGGAAAGTGTCATTAACCATGCTATCAAGGAGCACTTGCTTCACAATAACCTGTTCACTGATGCCCAGTTTGGGGTCCTCCAGTGACACTCAGCTCCTGATCTCATTACAGCCTTGGCTTAAACATTGACAAAAGAACTGAATTCCAAAGATGCGGTGAGAGTGACAGCCCTCGACATCATAGCCTCATATAACTGAGTGTGGCATAAAGGGGCCCTAGCAAAACTGGATTCAAGAAGGGCAGTAGGGATGGCCCAGGTAGTTATAGACCACTAAGCCTTACATCTGTTGGAGGAAAAGTATTGGAAAGGATTATAAGAGATAAGATTTATTATCATCTTGCAAGCAACAATTTGATCGCAGATAGTCAGCATGGTTTCTTCAAGGTCAGGTCATGTCTCACAAACCTCATTGAGTTTTTTGAGAAGGTGACCAAGCCTGTGAATGAGGGAAGGGCAGTTGATGTGGTATACATGGACTTCAGTAAAGCCTTTGATAAGGATCCACATGGTGGGCTTTTGGAGAGGCATGGGATTGAGGGTGATTTAGCAGTTTGGATTAAAAACTAGCTTTCTGTAAAAAGGCAGCGAGTGGTTGTTGATGGAAAATATTCAGCCTGGAGTCCGGTTATTAGTGGTGTGTCATAAGGATCTGTTTTGGGACCACTGCTGTTTATCATTTTTAGAAATGACTTGGACGCAGGCATAGGTGGATGAGTTAGTAAATTTGAAGATGACACTAAAGTCATTGGAGTAGTGGACAGTGTGGAAGAATGTTGCAGGTTGCAAGGGAATTTGGATAAACTGCAGAATTGGGCTGAGAGATGGCGCATGAAGTTCAATGCAGATAAATGCGAGGTGATTCACTTTGGGAAGAATAACAGGAAGGCAGAATACTGCGTCAATAGAAAGATTCTTGGTAGTGTGGATGTGCAGAGAGATCTTGGTGGCCATGTACAAAGATCTCTGAAAGTTGCCACCCAGGTTGAGAGTGCTGTTAAGAAGGCATATCGTGTGTTAGGTTTTATTGACAGCGGGATTGAGTTCTGGAGCCGTGATGTCATGCCGCAACTGACAATACACTAGTGCAGCCATTACAGAAAGGATGTGGAAGCATTGGAAAAGGTGCAGAGAAGATTTACCAGGATGTTGCCTAGTCTGGAGGAAGGTCTTATGAAGAAAGGCTGAGAGATTTGGTTCTGTTCTCATTGGAGAGAAAAAGGCTAAGAGGGGATTTAATAGAGACAAAGAAGATGACCAGAGGATTAGATAGGGAGGATAGTGAGAGTCTTTTTCCTAGGATGATGATGTTGTCTTGTATGAGGGTGCATAGCTGCAAATTGAGGGGTGATAGATTTAAGACAGATGTCAGAGGCAGGTTCTTTACTCAGAGAGTGGTAAGGGCATGGAATGCTCTGTCTGCCAATGTAGTGAACTCAGCCACATTAGGGGCATTTAAACAGTCCTTGGATAAGCATATAGATGATGATGGGATAGTGTAGGGGGATGGCCTTAGATTAGTTCACAGGTCAGCACAACATCAAGGGCCAAAGGACCTGTTCTGTGCTGTATTGTTCTATGTTCTATTGTCATAAATCCTCAATTTAAAAAAAAATCATCATATACAAAAATGGCAAAAGTGAGGACTGCAAATGCTGGAGATTAGAGTCAAGTGTGTGGTGCTGGAGAAGCACAACAAGTCAGGAAGCATCCAAGGAGCAGGAGAATCAACATTCCTGATGACGGGCTTATGCCTGAAACGTCAATTCTCCTGCTCCTCGGATGCTGCCTGACCTGCTGTGCTTTCGCGGCATATACAAAAATAGCTTCATTTTTAAAAATATTTAGTGTCATGCAATCAGTACCCTACAATAAATAAACATTACATTGACTCTAAGCAAACATTCATGACTACAATCGATTTCAGTCTATTTTTTCTCCAGCCACCAAACACCTCCATCTTCCGTCATCAAAGTCGTGGCAACATATTGGCAAGTATGTGCTCTCATCCTGCTACGTGTATAATTTTCAAATTGATTCGCTGCAATAATACGCTCTATCTAAACAATCTGCAATTTTAATGCGTAAATTTTTCCAAAACAAATTCAAGGATTATGATCAGTATATACAATTGCCTCAGGCACGTTACTGGCAATATAAATGTTGAAATGTTGCAAATCCAACATCAAGCTCAAGGTCTCCTTTCTCAATCATGGAATATTTCAGTTGATGATTATATCAATTTTCTGGAAAAATATCCAATAGGTCTTTTTATCTTTTCTTGCAACAGCACAGTACTAATATCCACATCACTTGCATCAATAGCTACCTTGAATGGCTTTGAGTAATTAGGTGTGGCTGCCACTGGGACAGTGGTTAACACAACATTTAGGTTGTCAAATGCCTTCTAATATTCCTTCATCCAGTGAAATTTTCTGCACATCTTCAACACCCTCACTGCTAAAATCTGGTACGAACTTCCTATAAGAATTACTTAGCCTCAGACTTATGGTACTTCCCTCTTAATCAATGGTATGGGAATCTCCTCAGTAACCTTTATTTCCAATGGGGTCATCTTTCCATGTCCAATGACATGGCCCAAGAATGTAACTTTTGTGACCTCACTCTTAGCCAGGTTTATCATCAAGCTTGCTATGGGTTAAGTCGATCTTAACTTGTCAACTAAATATATTTGATTTGATTTATTATTGTCACATGTACATAACTTCAGTGTTGTTTTGATTTTCATGCAGTAGAACAGATCATAACATACATCAAAGGAAGATTGAATAAAGTGAGAAATACAAAGTTATATCTGCAAACAAGGTGTATAAAATCAATGTCAACATTAGGTTTGAAATCTGAGAGGTCCATTCAGAAGTCCAGTAACAGCAAGGAAGAAGCTGTTCTTCAACCTGTCAGTGCATCTGTTTAAACTTTTGTATCTTCTGCCTGATGGAAGAGGTTGGAAGGGTATGTAACTGGGGTGGGAGGGGTCTTTGATGATGTGGACTGCTCTTCTGAGATGTGTAGATGGAGTCAATGGATGGAAGGTTGGCTTGTGTGATGGTTTGGGCTGTGTTTACAACTTTCTGTAGTTTCTTATGATCCTGGGCAGAGCAGTTGCAGCACCAAGCTATGGTGCATCCAGATAGAATGCCTTCTATGGTACATCTGTAAAAGTTGGTAAGGGTCCTTATGGACATGCTGAATTTCCTTAGCCTCCTGAGGAAGAAGAGGCATTGTTGTATCTTTTTAACTATCGAACTAATGTGGATGGTCCAGGATAGACTATTGGTGATTGTCACTCCCAGGAACTTGACGCTTTCGACCATCTCTACCTTAGCTCCATTAATGTAGATAGGGGTGTGTCCTCCTCCTTGCTTCCTGAAGTCAATGATCAGCTCTTTAGCTTTGCTGACATTGAGAGATTGTTATCTTTGCACCTCGTCTCCAAGCATTCTATCTCCTTTCTATATTTTGTCTTGCCATTGTTTGATTTCTGGCCTACAATGGTGGTGTCATCAGCGAACTTGTAGATGAAGCTCAGGCAAAATTTGGCTGTGCAGTCATGCATGTACAGGGAGTACAGAAGGGGACTGACTATGCATCCTTGCAGGGCTCCAGTGTTGAGGAAATGTATGAGGTATGTGAGTTTTCAAAAGAACAGGCAGGAAGCAAAGAGTAGTTTTATAGCTTTGTTAGTACTGGCTGAAATAAGTAAGATGGAAAGAAATGATAATAAGCTTTGAGAAGAGTTGTAGCTCAAGTTGAGGGTCTGGATGTAGGTTTGCTCGCTCAGCTGTAAGGTTCGGTTTCAGACATTTCATCATCATACTAGGTAACATCATCAATGAACCTCTGGATGAAACACTGGTAGTATGGCCTGCTTTTTACTTATGCCTTTAGGTTTCCTTAGATTGGTGGTTAGCCCTGCTGCCTCATAGCATCAGGGTACCTCAGTTCAATTTCACCCTCAGCAACTGTCTGAGTCGGATTTGCACATTTTGTCCATGTCTGCATGGGTTTATTCTGGGTGTGCCGGTTTCCTCCCACATTTCCTGTGGTGATGTCATTTCCTGTTCTTTTGCTCAGAGGGAGGTAAATGGGATCCAAGTCAATGTGTTTGTTGATAGAGTTCTGGTTGGGATGCCATGCTTCTAGGAATTCTCCCGCCTGTCTCTGTTTGACTTGTCCTAGGATGGATGTGTTGTCCCAGTCAAAATGCTGTCCTTCCTCATCTGTATGTAAAGATACTAGTGAGAGTGGGTCATGTCTTTTGTGGCTAGTTGATGCTCATGTATCCTGGTGGCTAGTTTTCTGCCTGTTTATCCCAATGTAATGTTTGTTACAGTTCTTGCAAGGTACTTTGTAAATGACATTAGTTTTGCTTGTTGTCTGTATAGGACCCTATACCATACCAGCAGTGCTCCATCCGGAGGCTCACTGATGATGTTTCCTAATATAGTGATGAAACATCTGAAACCGAACAAACCTACACCCAGAAAGAAATGAGTTTGGATCAGACAATGTGCAATTCATAAATGTAGAGTAAGAAATAACAAGGGGAGAAGTCACTGGTTGGAGTAGCTATATATACTGGACCAGACAATAAATCACAAGATAATGCTGGCATATAGAAAACCTGTAAATTAGTTGTGAGTAACCTTAATCTTCCCATATATTGGGAAAGGTAGCCACAAAAAAGAATTCACAGAGTGTAAAGAATTCAAAGGGTGTATTCAAAACATTTCCTGGAACATTATGTTGTGAATCCAGCCAGGTATCACATGATTTTGTTTCTGGTAATGGAAAATGATGGATGTTTAATAAATTAGCTCAAACTAAAAGATCTTTGAGGAAATAGAAAACATTACATGGTAGACTTTAGCTTTCAGTTTGAGAGAGAGAAACTTGGATTGGAAATAATTCTGCTAAATAAACAGTCAGAACAGTTAAAGCCAGAAGCCAGAATGTTATAATGGAAACAAAGAAAAAAGAAATTAAATACATGCTTTATTTCTGTCTTCACAAAAGAGGACACAAATAATGCCTCAAAAATATTGGTGGCTTATAAGAAAGAAGGAAATCAGTATTAGTATGGAAATATTAGTATTAGTATGGAAATGGTATTGCGGAAACTGACGGGATTGAAGGTTTATAAATTCCCAGGGCTTGATAATCTACATCACAGCATACTTCAGGCAATTGTCTTATAAATAATGGAAGGCTTGGGCAGCATGGTAACTCAGCGGTTAGTACTGCTGCCTCATAACACCAGAGGCCTGGTTTCAATTCCAACCTCAGCAACTGTCTTGAGTTGGATTTGCATGTTTTCTTCATGTCTGCATGGGTTTACTCTGGGTTTGCTGGTTTCCTCCCACATTTCAAAGATGTGTAAGTTAGGTGGATTGGCCATGCTAAATTGGCCAGAGAGTCGAGGACATGCCAGTTAGGTGGATTAGCTGTAGGAACTGCAACCTTATGTGAGATTCTCTTTGGTATGGATTCAATGGGCTGAAGAGTCCACTGTTATGTTTCTATGATGATGATTCTTTTGTGGTCCTCTTTCAAGGCTCAGTAATCTCTGGAACTATTCCTCTGGATAAAAGGCCAATTTAACCCCACACCTAATTAAAATAGGAGGTGGAGATGAAACAGAAATATAAATCTGCTAGCCTGACATCAATAATGGGGAAATGTTGGAGTCCACTATAAAATATGTAATAGTGGAGCACTTGGAAAACAGTGACAGAATTGGAAAGAATCAGCAAGGATTTACAAAACGGAAATTGTGCTTGACAAATCTACTGAAAAATTTAAGAATGTAATTCATAGTCAGTGGATGTTGTTAACTTAGACATTTAGAAGGTATTCAATAAAGTCTCACATTAGAAATTAAGATGTAAAATTAATGAGCATGGAATTAAGTGTATTGAATGTTCATGAATAAAGAACTGGGTGACAGACAGGAAACAAAGAGCAGAAATAAATGGATCTTTTTTTGAAAGGCAGACTGTGACTCCTGGATTACTGCAGCAATTAGTGATTGGACCCCAACTATTAGCAACATTTATCAATAAGTTAGATAATAAAACTAATTGTAATGTCTTCAAGTTTGTAAATCACACAAAGCTGAATGGGAGGGTGAATTGTGAGGAAGATGGAGAGATGCTTCAACATGGTTTGAACAAGTTGAGTGAGTAGCACATATGAATAATTGAATCAGGGTAACAACCCCAATCAGGGAACTCATATTCTATGAATGTCCACCTGGCTGACACTGTTACAATCACTGCAACATCCTCAACACTCCTGAAATTTCCAAACTCCTCGAGTTCTTAATGGATGGAAGTTCCTGTAATTTATTTAGTCACTGCTGTTGGCTTTTGAGGTGATGAGAAGAAAACAAGAAAAGAGAGAGTCTTCCAGCCCTTCATGTTATTGATGAATTTTCTTTGGTTAGATTACTGATTTTGCTAGGAGACTTTTTTTTTATTGTATACTGAATGATATCATATTGAGTCAAGAGTGTGGTGCTGGAAAAGCACAGTAGGTCAGGCAACATCTGAGGAGCAGGAAAACTGATATTTCAGGCAAAAGTCCTTCATCATGAATGAGGCTGGGAGCTTTGGGGTTGGAAAGATATATATTAGGGGGGCGGGGCTAGGGCAAAGGTAGCTGAGAATGCAATAGGTGGATGGAGGTGGTTCTGAAGGTGATAGGTCGGAGAGGAAGGTGGAGTGGATAGGTGGGAAGGAAGATGGACAGGTCAGACAAATCATGAGGGTGGTGCTGAGCTGGAAGGTTGGACCTGGGATAAGGTGGAGGGGAGGGGACATGAGGTGAAATCCACATTGATGCCATGGGGTTGGAGGGTCCTGAGGCAGAGGTTGAGGTGTTTTTCCTCCAGGCATTGGGTGGTAAGGGAGTGGTGATGGATGAGGCCCAGGACTTGCATGTCCTCGGTGGAGCGGGAGGGAGGGTTGAAGTGTTTGGCCACAGGGCTGTGGGGTTGATTGGTGCAGGTGGCCTCGAGATGTTCTCTGAAGCACTCTGCAAGTAGGCATCCTGTCTCCTCAATGTAAAGGAGACCACATCGGGAGCAACAGATACAGTAAATGATGTGTGGAAGTGAAGGTGAAACTTTGATGGATGTGGAAGTTCCTTTAGGGCCTTGGAGAGAGGTGAGGGGGGAGGTGTGGGCACAGGTTTTGAAAATCCTGTAGCGACAGGAGAAGGTGCCAGGAGGGGAGTGTGGGCTGTTAGGGGGCGTGGACCTGACGAGGTAGTCACGGAAGGAACGGTCTTTACGGAATGCAGAAAGAGGTGGGGAGGGAAATATATCTCTGGAGGTGGGGGTCAGTTTGTCGATGGTGGAAATGGCAGAGGATGATGCCACTCCCTGACCACCCAACACCTGGAGGAAGAAAGCCTCATCTTCCACCTCAAGACCCTCCAACCCCATGGCATCAATGTGGATTTCACAAGTTTCCTCATTTCCCCTCCACCACCTTATCTTCCAGTTCAGCACTGCCCTCATGACCTGTCCCATCTGTCATTCTTCCTTCCCACCATCTGCTCCACCTTCCCCTCAAACCTATCACCATTACCCCCACCTCCATCCACCTATCGCACTCTCAGCTACAGTCCCCCCATCCATTTATCTCTCCACCCCTGAAGCTCCTAGCCTCATTCCTGATGAAGGGCCTTTGCCCCAAATGTTGATTTTCCTGCTCCTTGAATGCTGCCTGACCTGCTGTACTTGTCCAGCATCACATTCTTGACTCTAATCTGCAGCATCTGTAGTCCTCACTTCTGCCTGGATATCATATTGCCCTACTGTGTTTTAAGTCAGCATCCAGGCAATTAAAATAAGTCAACTCCAGCTCACCATTTTCTTTGAACCCCAATTTCCACCACATAACACAGAGCATGAGTGGGAACCAGAACTGGCAGATTATTCATTCTATGTAAATAAATAATTGAGTTAATGAAGCTGGCTAATGCTCAATTAGTGTTGATAATACACTGCCGATGTCAAAAGTATGCTGGGTAAGTTGTTATTAAGTGCTGACATGAGCAAAGACAGGAAGGAAGGTGGGCACCTCAGCCAGGGACCCACTACATGCAGCAGAGGTACACCCAAAATTTTACCCCAACCTTCCAGTCTTGCTATCTGTCTAATAAAACGTGGTCCCCTAACTCCCACTCCTCCCTCCCTGGTTATGGTCTGTCCCCACTCCTGACCATAACCCCATGATGTAACTTTGCGGGGCAGCCATGATCTGCTCTTGCACCATCAGCACAGTTATGAGCTCTAGCACTGCTGGGAGTGACTAACCAATCATTTTGGCCAATGGCTGTTAACAGTGGGACTTTCCTTTAAGTCAGGGATGGTAGACCCAAAACTAGCTAATTTAGCCTGCAGCATGTTATGGCCACAAGGTGGGCATCCAATTGTTAAGTTGTCTTCCAGATATCTGTTCTGCCGGTGGCAGCATGAGCAATCTGCACTCACCAGCCTGTGTAAATTACTGACCAAGTTGTTTAGGTAAAGTAGTAATTTCACGTTCAGACAATTTTGTTTATTCCATGCGAGTTTCCTGAACTTGTGCCAATCTGTGGTCAAATGCAGCCATTCAAGTTCCATGTTTCTTCTATTTTTTAAACAATTGTAGTTCACAAAGTCCAAAGGTATTAACGTGATATAATGGAAGTTGAAAAGTGTAGTCCATATGCTACCACAACTTCTTTTACCACTACAACTTCATAATGCAGTTTAGGCAGCATTCATATCACTGTATCTACATCTGGAAGCAAGTGAATTGTGCAGAAGCCTTGAAGGTAGAAGAAAATCTGACAGCCCATGTAGCGCATCTGCCTGCTAACTTCAGCAATTTTAAACAACTCTGGTAACCAATAGAAATCGGACAACGATGAATTTGAATATAGTTAGTGAACTCTTTAAACCATATTGATGAGGGTGGGGGACATGGCTGTCCTGTTTGTGTATAAAGTTAACAATCCCACATTAACTGGAGCACTGAGCTACTGGCAGTACTGGTGTTCAATCACTATCACACAATGATTGCAAACACAATCTATCTATCCTGTTTCCGTGGGTCAGATGTACCTTGCATGTGCTATTGACTTTGCAAATTTGCATCAAGTGCACCTCAGGCCAGATGTGTGTGTATGCATCATGCATGCCATTTTAAAAGCTAAATGGTGCACACAGAGTTAAAAGTTTTCCGCAATGAGATTGTGTTTCACCACTCACTACTCAATATTGCCTCAAGTCTAACTAAACTATCACCATCTCCAATGTTTGATGTCTACCTTCATTCATCTATTGAGAGTTAGCCTCACTAATTTCTCTAACCTCAAAATTAACTCCTAAACCTTCATTATTTCAGCCTACAAACAGCTTTCATGTCAGTTATTTAATTTACTGTCAAAAGCACTTAACTCTCTTTTTCTGAGGAGTCTATTTAGCATCACTTGTGCATTCCTAGACAGGGTAAAGATGATCTTTCTCTGATAAGAAATCATTAATTTATTTTTAGCCTTCAGTGACTTACAGCTATCTTTAACTTTAAGTTATGCCACATGGACAGGTATTTTAATCATTGTAGGCTGTTTGGTATTAGTTAATTATTTGAGACCCTTTTGATCACTCTAAAGAAAATAAACACAATTATTTGTCAGAGTGCCATGCCTATCTTGAGTATTCTCTACTTCTGAAATGACTACTCTAGAGTGGAAGATAAACAAAACAATATTAAAAAGTATCATCAACAGAAAAATATGATCATTAGCTTTACAGCTCATTGTTCAGAATTTTTTATTGATATGAGCCCTGAGTTATCTACTTCGGATATAGCGGAAATGCACTTTGGAAGATCTACACCAGTTAGCACACTGAGTAGCTGACCTCAGTAAGAAAGAACATAAGAAGGTAAGAACTGGGAGCAGGAGTTGGCCATCTGGCCCTTCGAGTCTGCTCTACCATTCAATAAGAACATGACTGATCTTTTTGTGGACTCAGGTCCACTTACCTGTGCTCTCACCACTACTTTTAATTCCTTTATTGTTCAAAAAAAACTACCTTAGCTTTAAAAACATTTACTGAAGTAGCACCAATTACTTCACTGGGCAGGGAATTCCACAGATTAACAACCCTCTGGGTGAAGTTCCTTTTCAATTCAGTCCTAAATCTGCTCCCTCTAATCTTGAGACTTTGCCCTCTGGTCCTACTTTTTCCTGCCAGTGGAAGCATCCTCTCTACATCTATCTCATCTATTCCCTTCATAATTTGATATGTTTCGACAAGATCATCCCTCATTCTTCTAAATTCCAATGAATATCATCCCAATCTACTCCGTCTGTCCTCATAAGCCATACCCGTGAACTCCGGAACCAACCTAGTGAACCTCATCTGCACCCCCTCCAGTGCCAGTATATCCTTTCTCAAGTAAGGAGACCAAACCTGCACACAGTACTCAGTGTGGCATCAACAGCACCTTGTAAGCTGCAACATAACCTCTCTGCTTTTAAACTCATTCCCTTTAGCAATGAAGGACAAAATTCCATTTGCCTTCCCTAATTACTTGTTATACCTGCAGATCAACCCTCTGTAATTCATACACATGGACACCAAGGTCCCTCTGCATCGCAGTATGTTGCAACTTTTTACCATTCACATTTATTTACATTGTAATCCATCTGCCAGACCTTGTCCCACTCTCTCAATGTATTTATGTTCCTCTACAAAGGTTCACAGTCCTCTGCACACTTTGCTCTACTACTCATCTTAGTGTCATCTGCAAACTTTGACACTCTGCATGTCCCCAACACTAAATCATCAATGTAAATTGTGAGTAATTGCAGTCCCAATACTGACCCCTGAGGCACACTACCAGTTGCTAATTGCCAGCCAGAATAGCACTCTTTGCTTCCAGTTAGTCAACCAATCCTCTATCCATGCTAATACTTCATTCCTAATGCCATGCATCTTTATCTTAGGCAGCAGCCTCTTTTGCGTCACCTTGTTGAAGGCTTTTTGGAAATCTAGATACGTCACATCTACTGGGTTCCCATTGTCCATCTTGCTTTTAATATCTGTATAGAATTCCAAAAGATTTGTCAAGCATGACCTGCCCACATGAACCCATGCTGTGTCTGCCCAATGGGGCAATTTATATTGAGATGGCTTGCTATCTCTTCCTTTATAATAGACTCAAGCATATTTCCCACTACAGAGGTTAAGCTAACTAGTCTATAACTCCCCATGTTTTGTCTATCTCCCAAATGGCGTCACATTTGCTGTTTTCCAATCTGCTGGTACTATCCCAGAGTCCGGTGAATTTTGGACAATTACCACTAGTGCACTTGCTATTTCTCCCGCCACCTCTTTTAGTACCCTGGGATGCATTCCATTGGGGCCAGGAGACGTATCAGTCTTTAGCTCCATTAGCTTGCCCAACACTATCTCTTCTGTAATAATGATTGTTTCCATGTCCTCACCTACCTTTGTCTCTTTGTCAATTACTGGCATGTTATTAGTGTTCTCCACTGTGAAGACTGATACAAAATACTTGTTCAAAGCCTCGGCCATTTCATCATATCCCATGACTAAATTCCCTTTCTCACTCTTTTTCATTTTATATGTTTGTGGAAACTTTTACTATCTGCCTTTATAGTCTGTGCTAGTTTATTTTCTCATGTTCTATCTTACTTTATAGCTGTTTTTGTGGCTTCCTGTTGACCTTTAAAGTTTACCAATCTTCTCGGTTCATGCTATTTTTGGCCAATTTGTGTGCCTTCTCTTTCAATTTGATAGCCTCCCTTATTTCCTTCAACACCCATTATTAACCCTTTTCTTACAGTCCTTCTTGTTCACTGGAATATATTTCTGCTGAGCACTTTGAAAAATTGTTTTGAAATTCCTCCACTGCTCATTATCTGTCCTACCTCCCCCCCCCATAAAATCTTTGTTTCCAGTCTACTTTAGCCAAGTCCTACCTCATTCAATTGTAATCCCTTTTTTCAAGCATGGGACCCAGGTATTGGATTTTGTCTTTGCACTCTCCATCTGTGTTTTCTAAATTCAACCATGCTATGATTGCTCCTTCCAAGAGGATCCCTAACTATGAGGTCATTAATTATTCCTGTCTCATTACACAGGACCAGATCTAAGATAGTTTGCTCCCTCATCAGTTCCATTACATACTGTTCAAGAAAATTATCACAGATACACCAACGAACTACTCCTCAAGGCCACCCTGCTTGAGCTGGTTCGACCAATCGATATGTAAATTAAAATCCCCCATGATAATTGCCACACCATTTTTACAGGCATCAGTTATCTCTTTGCTATTGCCCATCCCAATATGATGTTAGTATTTGGTTGCCTATAGACTCTGCCTATCAGTGACTGTTTCCTCTTAGAATTTCTAATTTCCAACCAAATGGATTCAATCTTGTTTTCCATAAAACCCATATCATCTCTGAGCACCACCCTGATGTTGTCCAACTTGCAGAAAGTTCAAGCAATGTTCTCCATGGATGTTTTGATGGCAGAAAAATATACAGTAATGTATCATGGTGAAGTGGAAACCAGGATTCCAATAATCTGGCAAATCAACACTATGCCTGTCTGGTTTCTTAAAACAATTGTCATACCTGTCTCAAGAATTAGTCCCACTCCAGCGAATTTAGGATATAATCTAGGATGATACTTTGTTGCAATGCTGAGTCAACACTGTGGATAAGCGTATCATCAAAATGTGGTTACAAGGGGTATTATAACATTGAGAAGCATGCACATAATGTTGGAGATTTACTGGATTAGGCTACATCCTGCTGGAACTGGAATGGTGGAACAGGTTCTTTTAACGAGCTATCTTCCAACGCTCAAAACCATTTGTTGGAAGTATGGGCTGGTAACATTGAGCTGAAGACAACAGGGTATGGTGATTGGTACCTCAATCAGCAGCTGGACCAACAATATCATCATTAATAGTTAAGGATTATGATAGAAACAGAAATGACAGAGAGAAAGTTAAAATTCAAATCATTGAATTACTGAATCAGTGTCATGTACTCTGTAGCGACAGTAGCTGAGGGGAGACTTGATAGAAGTTTATAAAATTATGAGAGACAGAGGTAAAGTTGACAGTCAGAATCTTTTTCCCAGAGTTGAAATGTCTAATACTAGGGAGCATGCATTTAAGGTGAGAGAGGAAAGTTCAAAGGAGATGTGAGGGGCAAGTTTTTTATATAGAGACTGGTAGATGACTGGAACACACTGTCAGGTGTGGTGGTGGAGGCAGATACGATAGGGGTGTATAAGGTGCTTTTACATAAGCACATGAAAATGCAAGGAATGAAGGGCTATGAGCAAAGGACAGGCAGAAGGCAATAGTTTAATTTGGCATTATGTTCGGCACAATATCATAGACCAAAGGGCCCATTCCTGCGCTATACTGTTCTATGCTCTATGTTCCATTATGCATGTGTAAATAAAGGGTGACTTGATGATTGGATACCAGCCTTCGTGGAGTTCTATCAAAATAGAGAAAATAAATAATTGAATTGGGAAAGAGAAAAATGTCAGAAAGCAATAGTAAGAAAAGTATTTAAAATATTTAAAATCACTAAGAACAACTTATCACTGGCTTAACATGTTCAGTTTCAGAGCCAATACAGATTACTGCCATTTCATTAGCATTTGTCAAATTGGCAAGGGCAAGATACTATTTGTGCAAAGCAAATGAAACAATGCTGTAACTGAACCAGCAAGTGCATGAACTTATTGACTTATCATGTATTTCTTAATCCATCAACTGGATAGTTGATTTGTACATTGATGATGGACTCTGTCATTGATATGTTGTTATTTCTACTACAAACTTCAATGCATTATAGATGAATAGATTAACCCTTAAAAGAGCATAATAAACTGCTGCTACCGTCCAGTCTAAGCATTTTACTTGACTTCAGAACAGAATAGCCACAACAGCAATGTGCATTTATATAGTATTGTTAATGTGCTAAAAGATCCCAAGGCAATTCACTTGAGCATTTTCAAACGACATCTGACATATATGTTAGCTTTCATTGCTCTCAATCAGGCAAAACATATGAGAAATAAATTTTTGAAATCTCTTTGTACAACACTTTCTCTTCAATTAGCATGCCCGAAAAGAACATTGGAAACAAAGTACTTCTACTGGATTTGAGTTGACCCATAATATGCTTGGCAAGACACTGCGGTGATGCCACTACTTTCTACAGTATGGTTCATCTAGAAATTTTCACCATCAGCCATCACGCATACTGAAATAATTAAAGGTTGGTAATCAATCTGTTTTGCCATGCCAAGAACACACCATCCTTTCCTTTAAGTCTGAAATGGACGTGAACCATGAGTTTCAGGCCCAGAAGCAGGGAACTTGATAAAGGTCCACGTAAAAGGTTTGTCTGGAAAATTGATGCCCACTGAATAGCAGAAATTGTTGCAACATTTATACAAAGTTAAACAACAGAGAACAGGCATTAAATGTGAACAGATTTTTATCAAAATGAGAAAGCTATAGTTTGGGGCTCCTAGTAATCACTATTACAACACAGCTTTTCTTAGTCCATACTAAGGGTTGAGACTTGGATGTGCAATTTCAAAGTTTGTAGAATGCATAAAACTGGGAAGGAGGACAGTGATAGGCTTTAAGAGGATTTGGAGAGGTTGATAGAATAGGCAGACAGGTTGGTGAATGAAATTTGATACAGAGAGTTGCCAAGTGATATACTTGGGGAGGAAGAGTAAAGAAACGCAGTATATCATAAATATTATAGTGTTCAAGGAGGGGTGGTAACACAGGGAGCTGGAGGTTTAAGTGTGCAAGTTGGTGAAATTGAAAGACCAATTTATGTTCTTATGTTTTTATGTTATGTTCTTATCTTCATGTCTGAGAAACCACTTAATAAGACATATATGAACTTGTGAAAGTTATAATGAGCTTCATAAAGCAATGATTTGGATTCAACTATAGTGCCCAATTCTCAGCACCAGATTTTAGGGAAAATAAAAGGTGTTTGGAGACAATGCAGAAAAAAAATTACAAAAGTGGTTCTGGAGATTCGGATCTTCCTTTTCACAACTAATTTGGAGAAGCTAGGACTTTTCTCCTTAGAGAAGAAAAGTTTGGAAAGATTTGATGGAAGTGTTTAAAATCAAGAGATGTCTGGGCAAAGTAAGTAGGAAAAAAAATCCTTACAGTGGAAGATCTGAGAATCCAAATACTGACCAAAAAAAGCTCACTACCAAATTGCTGTGGGTCTAGAGTCACATGTCGGGATGGCAGCTTCCTTCTCTAAAGGGCATTTGTGAACCATTGGGTTTTTCCAACAATTGACAATGGATTCATGGTCATCATTAGACTCTTAAATCCAGATATTTATTGAGTTCAAATTCCAACTTCTGCTGTGGCAGGATTCAAAACAGGACCCCAGAATGTTATCTGATCACCCGTCCAGCAATATTACCACTGCGCCATCACCTCCCCATATAATGCAGGCGTGAATCGCGCAGGATGAAGGAGACACGGTAGATGTCAGAAGGTGAGCACATAATGGAGGAAGCTCTTACTGTGCTGGTAGACCAGTTAGGCATTGAGGGTGTGGAAGCTTTCCCTGTGGATTGATCTCATTGGTTGATCACTGGGTTCTTGATGACCATATGAATTCATTTGATGATACCTTCACTGGGGAAATCAAGGAATGAAGGTGGGATCCAATGCCTCTGTGAGACCTCATCTGTTGTTAAACAGCTATGATATCCAAAGATAGTGCAGACACAATGGGCCAAATAGCCTCTAGCTGCACTGTAACAGTACCACCATTCTGTGAGAGCATCAGTGACTTGTGAAATATAGAAGCATGCTGCTGTTTCCAAGATACCACTATAGTCTACAACTGATCATTTGTGGAAGTTTTAGGTAATGGTGACTTTGAAGGCCAGTGACAGGGCATAGCATGTGAAAAATGAGGTGCTCAACTATGAAGGCATGGTTGGCTGTGTTGCACTGGATCTCGGGTCATCTCTGGTTAGTTCACTGATTGATCTTGTGTTCAGGGTATGACTTTCATTCTCCCTTGCTTTCCTCTTGAGTGGCTTCCTGATAATTAAGGCTGTGCCTTCCTTGCTAAGGGTGCTTCCCTTCATTTGGTAAATTACTCAAAATCTGACAGTTATATTTCTATTGTCAGGTCTGGAGTCTTTCATTTTTAAAGATAGCCAGCCAACTGCTTTTGGTCACCATGCTTTCTGCTTTCTTGTCCCTTTGATGCCAGCAGTTTTCTCCATTCAGGTTCTGGGTGTTGAATGTCCACATGCTTTGCCACCTGTGTAGCTTGAAGAGCATTCCTTTACAAAGTACATGCCCCTCTTTGCCCTGTTGGCTTTCTTACAGGGTTAGAGTGATGTTCTTGTGTAGCCATGACTGGCTCCCACTGTATATTGAGAAGGTTAATGAGAGGATTATGTGGAGAGACTTCCAGAGAAACCTTATGAGACTATCAGTACTAAGCAGTCAGCAGTGAGTCATGAAGATCAGAAAATTCAGAATGAGAGAGTAGGAGGAGCATGATAATGAGAGTTGTGATTGTCCTGTGCAGCAGGAGGTCGTGGGCGTCTGAGGAGGTAGCATCCTCTGTTCTGGAGCTCCAGGACACCATGAAGAAGTTGTCGGTTGGTGCGAGAAGAGAGACAATTTCTTCAGCCTGTCTATAACTTTCAATATTCCAATCCTTTTCTGTAAGCTCCAAACAAGCTTTGGATGGTTTGAACTAGAGAAACAGTGTGGAATTACCTATCCTGCCAGTTAAAAATGACATAATTTCCACCTTATACCTTCCCTATCACACTAATCATGTGTCTCTGGACCAGCATTTTAATCCACCATTTATCACTATAATAAAGAAAACAAATCCAAAATATATAAAATGGCAAAATCTGGTTGCTGTAACTCCAACTTTTAGATTTAAGGTATTTACTAATGCATAGAGGTAACATTGGGGATAACATCTCAAATTCTTGACATTTCATTGATGCAGATTAAAATTTATACTGCAGTGTGTAGCGCTGAGTAAGGATAACACATGCTGAGCTGTAGCACACAACAAACACTTCCTCCAAATCAAGAATTCCGAGGCCTTAATATGATGGTGAATTCTTGAATTTTCCATTTTGAATGTCTCACACACCATGCGAATGTCTCTACATCAAAGTAGTTCCTCTGCACTTGTGTATAATTCCCAGTTGGACATACAAAGGTCAAAATAAAATTATTACAGAAGTTATTCCAGTTCTAATGCTGGCTCACAGGTGGAAACCTGAGCTCCTCCATTGAAAAGTCATCAGTCAGTGCCTGGTGCACCAGCAACCTGAGAACTGTTTTATTCTTCAAGGGATCCCTCCTCATCTTCATGGCATTGTTGCTGTTGCTATTCTGCCAACTATGCAGCAGACTACAAATACATTGTCAACTCTTTAATGTAACATCGTGTGAGAGTACACCAGAGTGGTCCTAAAACTAAACATTTTGGTTTAATTTATAATCTCCAAATATGCATATTTACCTTGTTCTAACTATTTTCAACTGAGCTTTGAAAATAAGAGTTGTGCTCAGCTTGTGGTGTAGTATGGTAGTCAGATTGTCCATTAAACATTTTTTGTCCCTTAAACAGAGCAGAAAAAGTGTTCTGGAAAAGCACAGCAGGTCAGGCAGCATCCGAGGAGCAGGAGAATCGACGTTTCGGGCATGAGCCCTTCTTCAGGAATGAGGAGAGTGTGCCAAGCAGGCTAAGATAAAAGGTAGGGAGGAGGGACTTGGGGGAGGGGCGTTGGAAATGTGATAGGTGGAAGGAGGTAAAGTTGAGGGTGATAGGCCGGAGTGGGGGTGGGGGTGGGGAGGTCAGGAAGCAGATTGCAGGTTAAGAAGGTGGTGCTGAATTCGAGGGTTGGGACTGAGACAAGGTGCAGGGAGGGGAAATGAGGAAACTGGAGAAATCTGAGTTCATCCCTTGAGGTTGGAGGGTTCCTAGGCGGAAGATGAGGCGCTCGTCCTCCAGCCGTCGTGTTGCTATGGTCTGGCGATGGAGGAGTCCAAAGACCTGTATGTCCTTGGTGGAGTGGGAGGGGGAGTTGAAGTGTTGGGCCACGGGGTGGTTGGGTTGGTTGGTCCGCGTGTCCCAGAAGTGTTCTCTGAAACGTTCCGCAATACAGAGGAGGCCACATCAGGTCCCCCTCCCACTCCACCAAGGACATGCAGGTCCTTGGACTCCTCCATCACCAGACCATAGCAACACGTCAGCTGGAGGAAGAGCGCCTCATCTTCCGCCTAGGAACCCTCCAACCACAAGGGATGAATTCAGATTTCTCCAGCTTCCTCATTTCCCCTCCCTGCACCTTGTCTCAGTCCCAACCCTCGAATTCAGCACCACCTTCCTAACCTGCAATCTTCTTCCTAACCTCTCCGCCCCCACCCCCACTCTGGCCTATCACCCCCACCTTTACCTCCTTCCACCTATCGCATTTCCAATGCCCCTCCCCCAAGTCCCTCCTCCCTACCTTTTATCTCAGCCCGCTTGGCACACTCTCCTCATTCCTGAAGAAGGACTCATGCCCGAAACATCGATTCTCCTGCTCTTTGGATGCTGCCTGACCTGCTACGCTTTTCCAGCAACACATTTTCAGCTCTGATCTCCAGCATCTGCAGTCCTCACTTTCTCCTTGTCCCTTAAACAGTCTTGTAAACAGGATTATTTGAAGGTGAATGTGTCCTGTAAGTATTTACATATTCAGATGCATTGTTATGTTATTGTCAATCAAGATTTAAACATTCAAGGGAAACTATCCCTTCTATTCATGGATCTTATGCATGGTTCATAATCTCATGAAAGTGGAAGTTTTTGTTCAGTCATAGGTCCTTTTTCGTTTTTGTTGCTGGCATGGAATCCCAGACAAAAAAACTACATTGTTACCTAGCATGGTAGACTACAGATTGGATAGTAGTGAAGCTGGAAAACCATGTCACAGAAGTTTAATTTGATAATGATTTTAACTGCAAGTGGGTGTAGTAAGAATCATTGAATGGTAATCATCAATCTGCTCAAATAGCCTTTCTCCTCTTTCTTTGATCTTCTCTTCTTGAATAACATTTTATTGTGACCAATCCTGCATATGCCCACTGTTATGTTTGTTTTTATCCTTTGCATTCTCAACTCTAAGAATACAAATCTAAGTGTGTCTGACAGATAATTAACTAGGTGACTCAGCACTGTCACCGTGAAACTATATCTTCATCTTATAGCTTTGCTGTTCATAAAATGACAACAAAGAAAATCTAAAGAACAACTCACAAGTGGAAAAATGCTTACAAGGCACAGATCTTCCATGACCTTGGAGGATGTCACATTGTTCACTTTGCCATTTTCAGAACACAATAATGAAGTAATCATTTCACAATAGTTCATATCTAATAGAAATCTGCCCTTAAGTCTGGTTCCCTTTATCGCACCTTTACTTTGTGCAGGAGTGTAAAAATGAATGATGGTGAGTTGACCATTAAATTTAACACAAATAAAAAATAATAGAAATGCAAATAAAGATGTTGACATTGTTTACAAAGTCACAGAAAGTCAACATCTACCCAAGAGCACACAATTATATATATCACAGAAATATCACAAATTAACCTGAATTTTCTGCTCAGCAAACAGAAAGTTACGAAAGGTGGTGGACTCTGGGGGTTCCATTTGTGCATGTTGAGAAATCTTTTCAAATGTTGTGGTAAAAAACTATAAAATAAAAGAAAAAATAGGATGTTTGTGCTTTCTTTGGGAATTTTCATTTTAATCCTATGATTGTCTTCATTAGCTATCATTCCTTCTACTAAAAGTGAGAGGAAACTGTATACTCCAGAAATTCATTTTCACATAATTTCCTTGCTATGTGCCAGAAGATTGACCAAGTAAAATTGCATCTGGCAATGCCAGCGTTTCACATTATGTAGAATCAAAATTGATTCCTTAGTAAAAGTTGTCATTTGTAGTTTCCACAAGATCACAATGTATAATTTCATTATAATTTCAGAATAAATGGGGTATATGTAATAGGGAGGAATTTTCTGACACATGTAACATTAATAAAATTCCTCTTTTTTCTTCCATCAGTCCCCTCCTTAAAATATAAAGTTCTATATTTGTAGCCATAGTAGTTAGTTTATTCTCTTTATTGTCCTCATGCACAAAATCATTTTTTATTAATCTATGCTTGTTTTTTTCAAAGAAGTATTCACAATTTGAGATATAACAGCACAGCATGGACTTTGTGCAGCAATACCAGCAACCTGATTGAGATGGGGCAACTGGGAAAGGAAGTCAAGGAAGAAGAGGATGATGGCCAGTATCAGAATATTTCTCTCCATCCCAGTGAGCCTGGATTTTCATATACCATTATCTTTGCTTTCAAAAGAAGGATGCTTGTAACACATCAAATTTAGGTACAGGCAATGGAAGGCATTTCAGACTGCATAGATCTTGTGCCAAATGGTATTGAACAGTATCCACATGTTTGCACCATACCATGGAATGAGTGAAAGCTCAGATATAATGTGCAGCAGGACTGCAAACAGCAGAAGAGTCTAACATTAGTTTTTATTTAGTGATGTATCCAAAAATAAATTATCTATCTCGCAGCTCTTAGGAAGGCAAATAATGTTCATTTTCTACAAATTTACTAAATTGCTATGTTTTATTGTTTTATTTCCTATCTTGCTGTCCAGAACTATCTGAATTTTTGCTGTAATTCAAGACACCAGTTTAGCTTGGAAGTGTCTTGGCATGATGCCAAATTGCTAAATGTTGATAAAGTTATATTCATGCAAGGGCATTATTAATTAGAGAAGCACTCAGTGGAGACTATAATCTTTGCTTAGATTGCTTTAGTCAGTCATCTTGACAAATGACAGGCATGACATTTACCAGCTTGCAAAAACTGAAAAAACAGCCATTACTATACTATATTTGAAGGTTCACACTCCAATATTAAGCTTCATGAAGTATGAAAAAGAATTTGTAACAAAATAACTGATATTGCAAAATGCTGCACGAAAATTGCAATGACTAATAAAAAAATAAACGACACTTCACTGTAGCAGCAGTTTTCTGACATTTTGAGTGTAAGGTAGATTTTGTAAGACCCAGAGATGCCACGAGAACTCTCAAGCAACTAACACAGAGCAGATAATCATGGATGCACGCATTGGGAGTGCACATGTAAATATGTAATACATATTTGCTGTTCTTGAAGTTCCATTTACAGTATTGGACTTTGTAAAATAGTCCTTCAAGTGTTACTCATTGTAAATCCCTTGTTTGACAAGTTTATGGCACTTCATTCATTTAAAATACTTTGAGATGATATTCGCACAATGAAGCATCCATTTATTTTAAAATATACAGCCACACACACAACTTTTCACTGCAACGTTTTGACAGGTTCCACCTCTGCCCTGTACAGGACAATGTTGGTCAGATTATCTGGGAAGGGTGGGGTTTACAGTACACCCCTCTGTAGAGCTCCAGGGAAAGTGTGGGGAGAGGGAGGGCAGGAGGTCAGTCATTTGGAGACGGTGCCTGTAAACACAGTAAACAAAAGACGCGATCAGTGTCTTTGATGTAATGTTTCTATAGGGACCTCGAGATCTCCTTCGGATAATCCAATTTTCGGATAATTGGTATTCAGATAATCGAGGTTTCTCGGTAAATGATTTGGTGATATACAAAAAACTACTGACATTGTAATTGGTCTACAGACATCAGATTGCTAAAGATTGTTGAGGTGAAGCTGTTGCAGCTTTTACATTTATGTCATCATTTTGAACATTTTACCTAGGATCAATCATAATCCTTGAAAGAATTAGTATCCCAACTTCATTTGTTTCGTGCTGGACAGAGTGGACTTTGTACAGAACAACTTCAGGCTGCAAACTTTTAAGTGGTACAAATGGGTTTCTTCAAGGCCAGAATAAGGGCTTTGTGTTCAAACTGTTGAAAGGAATTTTTCAAACATATGTCAATAAGGCCTACCAGAAAGTTTTGATAGCATTCTGTGTACAACATCATTTGATTGCATTCAGGTGCAATAATGTGTTCAAAAGCATTCATTTGGTCATTGTTTGGCAACTAATTGTGATCTGCTGAAATCAATGAACCTGAAATGAAATCACATAGCAATCAAACTACATCAACTGCAAACAATTATTTGCCCTTAAAGCAGTCAGCAACATTCAACAGATATCAGTGGAAATGAATTGGTAACGAATGAAGCTAAAACAAAGAGCACCAAAACAATGCCTTAGCCTAAAATGAATCAAGGCAGAAGTTATCTCGATCATAAGGAGTCTTAGACTTCTTTTTTCTAAGTCAAAGTTACATGCAATGCCATGAAATATGTGGTTAGCAGAGTCAAACCATTACTGTGATCACTGTAGTAGCCTTTGCTTTAATTATATTGTCTTTATCATTACTATATTTAGTGAATTTATTGTAATATAATGTTCTTATCATAGCATTATATATTATTATCCTCCCCTTACACTCTACCTCTCTCTTCTCTCACGCTTCCCTCACTATCCGTTCTCTACCCTCACTCCACAACTCCTGCCTGCTCACTCCTACCCTACTTGCCACTTTTCCATCCTCTGTTGTCTCTTCTCCTTCTTCCCCCTCACCACTCCTTTCCTCTCTGTTCACTTCCCTCTCTTTCACTCTTTCCTTCTGTCTCTTTCTGTCTTCCATCCTCCTTGGATGGTGATGGCTAGCACGAGGGGACATAACCTTAAATTAAAAGTGATAGATATAGGACAGAGATCAGGAGTACTTGCTTTACCTAGAGAGTAGTAGGGGCATGGAATGTCCGGCCTGCAACAGTAATAGACTCGCCAATTTTAAGGGCATTTAAATGGTCAATAGTTAAACATATGGATTTTAATGGAATAGTGTAGGTTAGATAGGCTTGTGAGAAACAAAGCTCACTCACTTCAATAATTTCAGTCCGAGACAAGATCTGAAGCAATCAGTATGTTTACTATATGCTGCAAGCATGGTGCCTAAAATAGGGCACGCAGAGTTTAGCAAGTACATATCTTATATAGGATTCACTACTGCAAACCCGGTGCCCATTATATTGTTTATCTCTTATCCAGCCTTGTGCATAACAAAGTACAAGTTTTACTTGGCCATTTCACCATATTCTGCTGTGGTCCATTGTTAGGTATATCCTCCTTCACTACTATCTACTTCCCCTACCTGTGACATTTCCTCCCTTTCCCCAACCATATTGATCTTTATGACCTTTTAATTGGGGTTTGTTTTTGTGTTTTTGCAGAAGTGGGAAACAGATGCTTATAACTACTGCTTGTACAAGCATATCTAGCTTAACCCCCTCCCCTCACAGCACCTTATCTATTTGTCTGTAACATCTACCATTGTTTGCAGGCATGTTTCATTCTTGTATGTACATTTTAGCTAATACAAAAACAATTATAGATTTCCTCACATAGTTTTCATTCTTGTTGACTCAGCTCTTGGTTGAAACAATTATACACTAGTGTGAGTGCATTTACCTTGCATAAATAATTATGATTGCAGAAGTAACACTACTTTACCTATATCCCACACACTTTACCTATATCCCTGGTTTCACAGGTCGGCGCACAATCGAGGGGTGAAGGGAATGTACTGCACTGTAATGTTCTATATTCAGAACTCAACTCATCTTTACCTGTCTATCTCTCACCTCCTTCCCCTACTATTTTCCTCTCTCTCTTTTGCCCTCCTCTTCTCCACACTCCACCTCCCAGTTTTTCCATTGCAAATGAGGTCTTCCACTGAGCTCCAGCTCTCCCAGTATAGCCAGTCCCATGTTTTGGGGAGAGGTAAAAGAGACATTGAACTTGGGGATTGGGAAGGAGGTGACAGAGGCATCTGTATAGAAGAAGAGTTGAGGATCGGGAGGAAGAGTGTCCCAAGCTTGAAGGAGTGGCAGTGTTATTCCAAAAATTTTGAAACCAAGGGTTGTAATCCAGACATGTGAGAGGAAGGTGAAGATGTGTACTCCCAAGTGTGGAAGGGTTAGGGTTGGGTATAGGAAAAAGACAGGGTAAGGAACATTGTGTAATCCCCAGTCAGCAGATAGAGAGGTGTAATCCTGCGATTCAGTGGGGATCAGATGTGGAGGGAAGGATAACATTGGGTGTGTTCATATACGTGAGTCTAGGCATGTATATTTCCAGCAAACCTGAAAAGGCAAGCCTGATATTTGTCTGGTCTTAACGCCCAGAAGGCACAGTGAGCACCACACCCCTGACAGCAATGACCCCTCCTTCATGCCACCATTGACAGTGATCATTATTTCCTGACCCTTATATCAGCAATAATGACAACCCTATAACAGCTATCACAGCTCCTTCACCCCCACTCCTGAAAGGTGGTCACTGGTCCTCCAACCCCACACCCTGTTAATGATCACTCCTCCCTCACCCCCCTCAAACCCCTTCTGACAGTAATCACCACTCCCTCAGCTCCACCTTGTCTGTGATCATTCCTTTCTGAACACTTCACTCAACCCGATAATGAGGTCAGACCAGCAGAGGAAGCAATGGTTGCCATACTGGTGGTGGATGAGGATTGTCATGTTGGGATGTGGTTATCAGTGGTCTGGGGCATACAAGGTGTTGCAGGGTGTAATTGAAAAAGCATTTAGTGTCAAGCATTCAACTGAATAATTCCTCAGGAATTCGAGGAGAACAGTGGCACAGTGGGTAGCAGTGCTGCCTCACAGTGCCAGAGACCCAGGTTCAATTCCTGTCTCAGGCAACTGTCTGTATGGAGTTTGCACATTCTCCCCGTGTCTGCGTGGGTTTCCTCCGAGTGCTCCGGTTTCCTCCCACAGTCCAAAAATGTGCCAAATTGGCAATTGGCAATGCTAAATTGCCCGTAGTGTTAAGTGAAGGGGTAAAAGTAGGGGAATGGGTCTGGGTGGGTTGGTCTTCGGAGGGTCGGTGTGGACTTGTTGGGCCGAAGGGCCTGTTTCACACTGTAAGTAATTGTTTCCTGGGTAACCATCAGCCTAACTGAATCAAAACTCTCTGAATTCTCTGACTTGAATGGATGCTTTCAAGAGGTTCTAGACAGAAAGAAATTATCCTTCAGAATTTTAAATTTCCCAGGCAATTCCCACAGAGCATCTGCACATGGATTCTGCATGCGGGTTCTGATTTATAACTTCATTCTGTTTTCCTCAAAAGACTGTTCGACCATCAGAATCTCTAGGCCACTGGTGCGTCATATAGGTTTTCTTTAAAAATGTTTTATTCACAATGCATCTTTCTCATTTTTTTCTCATCTTGCTTCTTTCTTTTGACATCCAGTTTTTTTGGGCAGTTGGCTAGCCTGGATATTGGACTGTACCAAACCCCGGGCGAGAGCAATTCCTAAAAGCAGCCTGCAGAGCAACTCCTCCATGTAAATAGCAAGCTCATGGTGGTGGGATAAAGTGGCTCTACTTTTACATTTTGAATCAACTTTGGGATCTCAGCAATCAAAAATAGGGCACAATTTGATGAAGGTGTTAGGAAGGAAATTCCAAGGTTTTGACTCAGTGACAGTGGAGAAAGTGTAATATTGTTCCTAATCAAGGTGATGTGTGACTTGGAGGTGAACGTGCAGGTGGATGTATACATTGTTTAAAATCAATCTTTTTAGAAATCTCTGGAGCAGGTATTATTTGATACACATCTGCTATCTTTATCCTTCTAGATGGCACAGATGGTTTGGATGCTGCTGTCAAAGGAGATTTTGCGAGTTGGTAAATTGATAGCTTTTATTTTTCAATTTATTTTTAAATTGAATTCACTACACTCATTTTTCTCCTGATGTTGCCACATTTTTCATTGTTACTTATGTTGCTGACTATTTGTTTATCATCTCCCCCAATCCCCCTCTTCTGTTCAAGTATCCCATGTTTCTTTCAGTCACATCGGTGAGGAAAACTTTTAGGAAAAATTTAAGAACACCTGGCAAGGGGTGTTTATCATTTATATATTGTAACATGTACGAAGCTGCATTTTGATGCCTATATGCCTGCACATACAAAATTAATAAGTTGTTATCATTTTTGAAATTTTACGACTACATACTCAAAAGTAGCATGTTGTGATCACTTTTGAATCCTTGGCGTCTAGATCACAATTATTTGTAATCAAAACTTATTCCAATTATGTCATGTGATGTCAAATTATTCAATATAATTTCCTTTTGTATCACACATTTCATAAAAATCCGATTCTGTCTCCTCCCAAAGTTTCCTCCCAAACCTTTGCATGTAAGCTTCTGGTACAAATGAATGAAAAGTCTTCACCATAACATAATCATATGGTTGTATATAACAGAGCAATGAGCACACTTCTAATACCTGCCCTACAAAAATGTTTTACAATAAAACTATCTAGCATTCTTGGCATTATTATAACTGCGGAGCATTTTTTTTTCAAATAAGACAAAATGCATTTCATGTCCTTCCAAACTGAATTTTGGCTCTAATCAAGTATTCCTTGCCAAATTAGAACTAGGGTTTATTCCTGAATAATTGTCAAATTTCCCTGCTTCCCCAGTTGTGTAATTTAAGCTTTTCTCTCATGAGTTCAGATTTCCGTTCTGATTTTCCTTATTCCAGTTTTGCTTCTTTTCTTTCATGCTCTTTTCTTTCAAATATAAGGCTTCTGACTCTTTTGTTCTGTTGCCCTAATTCAAGTTTCAATAACTTTCTTTCTTCTTTCCTTTTCCGATTCTTTCTCAAATTCTTTTTTTTCACTACTATCGCTTTCTCAAATTAATTTCTTTCATTTCTCCTTTTTCTTCAAGTTTCTGCCTTTCTGGCTCAAATTCCTGGTAAATCCTTTAAAAACCCATTCTAACTCGACTTGTAGGTGATGTGGATTACACTTTCCTTCCTCAAGGTTCAAACGTTAAGCCAAATTTCATCAATTTCTGACTTTCTTAATCCCACTCTTAAATATTTTTCTGCAATTGTCTTCAGGTTGATCTTTGGTAACTTGTGCAAGACACAGACAGACAAGGCCTCCCTTTCAAGAAATGTTTCAGCAATAGAAAGTAGTCATGTTAGAGTCACAGAGTCATAGAAATGTACAGCACGGAAACAGACCCTTCCGTCCAACCCGTCCATGCCAACCAGATATCCCAACCCAATCTAGTCCCACCTGCCAGCACCTGGCTCATATCCCTCCAAACCCTTCCAATTTATAAAGCCATCCAGATGCCTTTTAAATGTTGCAATTGTACCAGCCTCCACCACATCCTCTGGCAGCTCATTCCATATACGTACCACCCTCTGAGTGAAAACATTGCCCCTTAGGTTTTTTTTATATCTTTCCCCTCTCACCCTAAATCTATGCCCTCTAGTTCTGGACTACCTCACCCCAGGGAAAAGACTTTATCTATATATCCTATCCGTGCCCCGCATAATTTTATAAACCTCTGTAAGGTTGCCCCTCAGCTTCCGATGCTCTAGAGAAAACAGCCCTAGCCTGTTCAACCTCTCCCTATAGCTCATATCGTCCAACCCTGACAGCATCCTTATAAATCTTTTCTGAACCCTTTCAAGTTTCACAACATCATTCCGATAGGAACGAGACCAGAATTGCACACAATATTCCAACAGTGGCCTAACCAAAGTCCTGTCCAACCGCAACATGACCTCACAACTCCTGTTCTCAATACTCTGACCAAGAAAAGAAAGCATACCAAATGCCTTCTTCACTGTCCTGTCCACCTGCAACTCCACTTTCAAGGAGCTATGAACCTGCACTCCAAGGTCTCTTTGTTCAACAACACTCCCTAGGACCTTACCATTAAGTGTATAAGTCCTGTTAAGACTTGCTTTCCTAAAATGCAGCACCACACATTTATCTAAATTAAACTCCATCTGCCACTTCTCAGCCCATGGCCCATGTGATCAAGATCCTGTTGTAATCTGAGGTAACTCTCTTCGCTACCCACTACACCTCCTATTTTGGTGTCATCAGCAACTTACTAACTATACCTCTTATGCTCACATCCAAATCATTTATATAAATGATGAAAAGTCGGGCACCCAGCACTAATCCTTCTGAAAAACAACCCTCCACCACCCCCCTCTGTCTTCTACCTTTGAGCCAGTTCTGTATCTAAATGGCTAGTTCTTCCTGTATTCCATGAGATCTCATCTTGCTCACCAGTCTCCCATGGGGAACCTTGTTGAATGCCTTATTGAAGTCCATATAGATCACATCTACAGCTCTGCCCTCATCAATCCTCTTTTGTTACTTCTTCAAAAAATTCAATCAAGTTTGTGATACATGATTTCCCACTCACAAAGCCATGTTGACTATCCCTAATCAGTCCTTGCCTTTCCAAATACATGTACATCCTGTCCCTCAGGATTCCCTCCAAAAACTTACCCACCACCCAACGTCAGGCTCACTTGTCTATAGTTCACTAGCTTGTCCTTTACACCTTTCTTAAACAGTGGTACCATGTTAGCCATCCTCCCGTCTTCCGGCACCTCACCTGTGACACAAGTATCTCGGTAAGAGGCCTAGCCAGAGGCCCAGTAAGAGGCCCAATTTAAAATATAAGCCATAAGCATTAGTTTAACCTGGAGCAGTTTTTTTTGTGGAGGAATAAGACAGTGCTATTTTCTGAGTCTGTTGATTAAAAGAAGCAAAAATGGCCCTTTGTAGAGTGATATGCTCTTCTTGTCAGATGTTGGAGCTTAGGGAGCATTTACAGGTTCCTGAGGATTATATCTGCCATAAATGCCGTTGGCTGCAAATCCTATCAGATCGAATGGAGAGGCAGTTAGAGGCAAAGAAGAATTTACAAGAGCAAGAGGATGTGATGGATGGCAGTTATAGGAAGGGGGAAATTCTCAGATACAGTCACATAGATGGGTTAACTCCTGGAAAGGTAAGAGAGGTAGGCAGGTAGTACAGGAGTCTTCTGTGGCTATCCCCATTTCAAACAAGTATGCTGTTTTGGAAAATGTAGGTGCGATGGATTCTCAAGGGAATACAGAACGAACAGCCAAGTTTCTGGAATTGACACCGGCTCTAACGTAATGTTAAATTTCCACTGAATACATTAGCAACTATTAAGTCATGTACATTTAAAATCCATTATGTGAGTTCAGTATGTCTTAATCCAGACCCCTTTCTATGTGGTAACTTCACCTAGTCTGTTGCCAGGCAAATTCGATATAATTTATCACCAATTCCCTATTTCCAGGACATTCTGTTTTTCTTTGAATTAAAAGTGACAATTTCAACAACCACTTTCAAAAACTTATATTTTTAGCAAGAGGACAGCTGGAACTGACAACCGGAAGCGGCAGGTACAAATCACTATAAATGCCGGAGGAAAGATCACAGAAGCGCTTCACAGGAGGCTCCCAAGCACTGAGGATGTCACCTAGACGGGGGACAAAATGTCTCCAACACAAATTCCCAGCTCGGCAAACAGAACCACAACAACAAGCACCCGAGCGACAACTCTTCTCCCAAACTTTAGCAAGAGTGTATGTTTTTGATCATGTATCCAGGAATCCTGAAAGAGTGATAGTAATGTTACTTGCTAGTTAAAAAGCCATAGAAAATCTGCCCTTCGAACTTTCAGATTCATGGTCTACTGCCACTGTGAATGGATCCAAAAATTCAACTTGAGTCTACAGTTTAAATCTATAATAAACAATATAATCAGGTTTCAGCAGACTTCAGGAGAACGGACTGGCGCATAGGTAGATATGTGGGCAGGTTATGTTGAATATAGAGAAGTGTGATGTGACAGTTTAGAAAAAATAAAAAGGACAAACAATATAAAGTAAGTAATACAAATATCAGGACTCGTCTTTGATATCCAACAGTTTCTATTGTACGTTAAAGTTAGTAATGCTTTCATTAGTCAGCTTTCTAGTAAATCAGCAGTAATTAGTTTTTTTGTGTTAACATTAGTGACTCTTAAGAGAATGTGAATGAAGTCAAATTAAAACAAGCTTCTTTTCATAAATGTGCCAACAAAATAAAACATAAACTAGGAGACACTTTACACCTGGAAAATAGAACAAATGGCTTAATGATCCTTGTTTCCTTTAGATAGCATTATTTCTCAAAGAAATTTCTTTATAGACAATCCAGGTAGGAGAATTCAGTATCAACTCAAACCCACTCTAAGCAGCTGAGAAAGGAAGTCAGATTTTATTTCCATACAGTGAAATTTTTCAATTAAACAAATATTCTTTTTGAAAATATTACCTTAGATTTGACTAAAAGGCTTACACAATTACCATGCTCAATGATCAGCGATACAAATCCAGCGACATAAATTAGAGCCAAACCTTTGTAATCTGCTTACTTCCAGACATCTTCTTTTGTTATTTCACTGATCTGAATTAAGTAGAATGATGCTCAAAGTTTTGCTGTATAACAGCACTCTTGGCTCTGAGTCAGGCCATTTTGGATTTAATCCCAATTCCAGAAACCTCAACACAGTATTCCACCCAGTGCAGTACTGAGGGAGTGCTACATCGAATGTCTTCCTGAAGAGATGTTAATCAAAAGCTCCAACTGCTGGGAAGAATTCAAAAGACTCTGAGGTACAATGTGAAAAAACAACAAATGTGTACTAAAAAGTATGCTGAATAGTACCACTAAAAACAAATTATTAGATCGTTTGTTCATATGTTGTTCGACTGTCACATAACATTTGAATGCATTTTAAAAGGAATCCATTGGTACTTAAGCAACACATCTCCCACCTCCTCAAAGTCTGACCATAATTAACAAGATGCATTTCAAAAGTGTAATGGAACAATCTCAACTTGCCTGGATGAGTGGAACTCCATTAATACACAAGAAACTCAACACAATTTTGGACAGATTGACATACTTCATTGACACCCCATCCAGAACTTCCAACATTCAACCTGTCTGCCATTGATACACAATGACAACATTGTGTACCATCTACAAGATACACTGCAACAACTTACCAAGGCTCCTAAGATAATATGTTCCAAATCCATGATTTTACCATCTCAACAAGAACAGTAGATGCACGAAAATAAGTAGATTGTAGAGAATATGAGTTCTCTGATTGGGACTGTTAATCTGGTTCAATCAGGGAGCCTTGACTGACATATAAGAAGGGTGAATATCAGAGATGCTGACATTTTGATACCTGATTCATAGGCAGTACTACAGTCAAAGACTGTATAAATGTAAATAAAGGAGAATTGGTGATGAAATATCAGAATCTGTGAATTTATTCCAGTGGCGATAAAAGTAAAGCATGATCCTGAAGAAACTCATCACAACAGTCATCTTGAGTTGGGGTAAGCGTTGCTAACATCATTTGTTTAGGAGGTTTAACTCATTTGACCCTGCTATCGAGGTCTGGGTCCAATATATGGAGAGAAAGTATTATTTTTCCAGGTGATGAAGGGCTTTTGCCCGAAATGTCAATTTTCCTGCTCCTCAGATGCTGTCTGACCTGCTGTGCTTTTCCAGCACCACTCTAATCAAGATACCAAGCTGTCATGGTTCCTTATTTGATTATAGGACCATCTCACACACCTGCAGGGATAGCTCCAGCAGAGATGCTAACGGGTGGAAGATTCTGCACCAGATTAAGTCTGATCTTCTCGGATATGGGGAGGGGATGAGGGTAAAACGGCATCGGGAACTCCAATGCCGAATGCAAGACTCCGCCAAGCGAGAGAGACAGTTTGACGCAAGAGATGAAGTTTGGTGTTTTTAAATGGCCCTGCTTGGGTAATAAGCATGGTTGACGCAAGGTCAGGACCAGTGATATGAAAGTTTGGGTAGGTGCAATAGTCCTGAATAAGCAGTTGGACCATACGAAAGCTACAAATTCTCAAATGGTGTGGGAGCAAAACATGTCCTACTCCTCAGAACAGTTGGAAATGCTGCTGGATCCCATGGATTTACCCTCTCCATCAAAAGTTGCCAAGTCCTCTGAAGCAGAGATGGATATGATGGAAGTAGCCACCTCAATGTCTTTACCACCAGAAGAAGAGAGTGAAATTCCATTGAGGTACTTTTGGTTCGTGAGGCAAACTCCCATTTGTTATGTGCCACCCAATTTGGATGCCAAGTTGGAGGAACCTGATCCACAACTAAAATGCCCCAGAGACCCTCCAAATAAAAAGGACTGGCTTATGTCCCTGGACTCAGAGGAGGAAGGGTGTAGTGATTGTAACAAGGTCAGCCAGCTGGACTTCATTGAATATAAGTTCCCTCATTGGGGCTGTTAATCTGGTCTACTAGTCAAGGATTGTTCATGTGTTAATAAAGGGTGACTTAGTGATGGGATACCAGCCCCTGTGGAGTAATTTCAATTATCTGTGAGTTCCTCTCCAAACCACACACCATCTTGACAAAGAACTATATTATTGTTGTTTCAGTGTTGAAGGATCAAAACGCTGAAACATCCTCCCAGAAAAAACTGTGGGCACAACAACATCATATCGACTGCAGCATTTCAAGAACGAAGCTCACCACCACCTCCTTCAGAATAATAAGGAGTGGGCAATGAATGCTGGCTTAGTCAGCAAAGCCTATATCCTGTGAATGAATTTTTTAAAAATCTTATAACAATTCAAATTCTTTCTTTGCCTCTTGGATAACTTAGGTATGGTATAAATGTCAAAAAATGTGTTCACACAAAGTGTGTTATGTTAAACATATACCACACATAAAGCTTTTTCCATCAATGACATTGCATTCACATTCTGCTATACAGAACTGAATTAGGAAGAATGACTTCCTTCTGCAAAATAGACATCAAATATGGAAATAAATTACATTTTTGTGGCTCAGCTTTAGTCTGAGCTTTAAATATTCACACTTTAAATATTCACTCATTGGTGCAATGATTAATAATTAGCTGAGAAAAGCCAGCAAATGTACTTTTTAATGCATACTTATGGCACTTGAAAATAAGGTGCAGGCACCTTTGCAATGAGATATTTTACACAAGATAATAGGGAAAATTAAGATAACATATCATGTAACATTCACCATTAAAACTAATAATGAAAAATAGATTCACAAGAAAAGTCATTATAATAGAAACAGTTTAAATTCAGAATATTCAGTACTTAATACTGGCTGGTTGATGTTCTCGGCCATTTTGTGAGAAAAGAACCTGTATTAATTTTACAACTTTATAAATATTTAGTGGAGAAATGAAGACATAAAAGTATAAATGTAATAGATTCCTGTAAGAGGATTGCTGACTCCTTTGCTTAATGCAGTGTGTGTTATCTAAGTTAATATTATGTGAATGCGAATCAACTGAATTTTTTAATAAAAGCAAAATAACTATTTTGTGAGATTGTGCAGAGGTCAATTGAGAAGTCATGACTTATCACAAATCAATTACATAAGCCATCAGTTTTATGTAAAATAAAGTCAATACTTCCAAAATTCTTATTGTGACTAATGAAATACGCTATGTAGTGACCACATAAGATTCATTATGGCACCCTACATCACAATGCAGATCTTCTGAGAGGTCTCACAACTATAAACATTGATTGGATTAGTGGTGCTGGAAGAGCACAGCAGTTCAGACAGCATCCAACGAGCAGCAAAATTGACATTTCGGGCAAAAGCCCTTCATCAGGAATAAAGCTGATGTGAGCTGAGAGGCTACGGTTCCAACAATGGATCTAAAATACCAAAATTTGGATCTCCTGGCTAAACATATTTTTAGGATGTACTGATTTAGAGGGCAAATGTAACATAACTCCATCCTATCTCAGGGATAGTCACAAAGGAGGAGGTGATGCCTTAGTGGCATTATGACTGGCTATTATTCCAAAGACCCAGTTCTGGGGACCTTGGTTCAAATCCTGCCAGGGCAAATGGTGGAATTTGAGTTCAATTTTTTAAAATACCAGAACGTAATTGTTGCAGATTGTTAGGTAAAATCAATGTTTCAGTAACCCCCTTCAGGGAAGGAAATAGCTACCCTTACCTGGCCTATATGTGACACTAGACCATGTGGCAACGTGGTTGATTCTTAAACGTCTTCTTGGCAATCAGGGATGGGCAATCATATGGCCAGTGATGCCCATGTTGTCATCATTGAGGATGGATCTTCCAAAGGACTACAATCAGCATTGAATTAACCCTCAGCTCCTACTTCTGCATGCCCCAACATTGTTCTGCAATTTTTTTTGTCAGGTATTCCAAACCCAGTTATTTCAAGAAAGCAAGCTATATCATCAACCAAACAGCTTTGTCACAATGCTGGAGCATCAGGCAACGTTTTTATAACCATATTTTTATAGAATTATCTTCCATCAAGTAAGTTGAAGTGCACAGCGTGAATGCTAGTAAAGAGATGCGTGAATAGATAGAGTTGTAGGGTATTTAGGTGGGTGATATGTATGGCATTTGAGTGAGGAGTAAGTGGGTAGGGTGGTAGCTGAGGAAGGTGACATTGTCTCAGGTGGATAGGAAGGCATGTATATATAGTGGCAGATGAGTTGGGTTCTCAGCACAATGTGTCCCAGTATGATGCCAAGTCTTTAGGCTTTACATCTCAATGACTGGTAGACTGCTTCAATCAACACATCCCAATGACAATTCACATTGGGTTGCATGCTGGTTGTTCTCAACTGGCTTGTCCTTAAAACACTCATAACACTATCTCCAACATTCGGTGATTATTATGTAACATTTATTAAATAATTTGAAGTGTACAAAGAATTACATCAGAAATCGATGTAAGATCACCAGACAGGCTTGCAGTGTGATTCCATTTACTTGTGCTGGAAGCTACTGTCAGATATTGTGTTATGAGATGTTGTGTTATAGGTTATCTTTTTTAACTCACACACCAGCTCACTATATTAATTAATACCGGGATCCCATTTGTTCAATTCATAACCTTTTACAAGCCCATTATTTACTATAACAAGATTTCTTTCATTCATTCATAAAACTGCAGCTCTGTAGTATCCAAATTGAAAAACAACCCTTTCAAACCCATCACTGCACTTCCACACTGTATCAGCCTCTGCCACTAGCAGTATTTACCTCAGCATATGGAAAATACTATGCCCATCAAGTCACCACAAAATATTACCTGTTAAATACCTTTGAACTGGGCCATTATCTCTTTAGGAAACTAACTGACAGAATAGCACTTACATGAAATTGCATGATTGAATGAAACTCATACCAGCAAATAGTAAATAAATCTCACCATACAGCTGCAGTAATCGGTTTAATATCCTTCATTCTTTTATTACGATTTCTAACTTATTTAGAGCATACAGGCCTGGTATCAGTATTTTTACTAACATTTATTAATTTAAAAGACAAAAGAATTAACGCCTCTATTTATGCAAGCAGACCAGCCAGACATCCCATCAGGAATAGCAGCCAGCAGTTAGCACATTTTTAACCCACCTCCTGTCTCCTACGACAGAAGCCCTTCAAATCTTTGTGTACTATAGTTGAAATGTATCCGATAGTAATAATATGTAAGAACGGTGTATAAAGGGGCTATGGAAAGAACTGTATTTCAGGATGCTATTGCTGCCTTGCACTGGTACTGTGATTGCTGATAAAGAGGCTATTTTCGCCACTCACAGATTCGGTCGTTATTTGAACACAATCCCAATCACAAAGTGACTACAAAGTTGTTAGAGCAGTTAGAAGAAGTCAATTGCAAATATAGCATTCAAAGAACAATAAGAGATTGTTCAGAACATTTAAGGAAATAAGCTGCCTCAGTGCAAATGTGTGGTTTTTCAAACTTGCAGGCCAAGAGTGTTTGATTGGGACATTGCAGATTATTAAAAGATTGAGAAAGCCTAAGCTCTCAGTTGTGTCGATATTCAAAGAAAGGACTTTTCGGCTTACAGGACCAGAACTCAGTAGAAACAGTTATGTCAAATCTACAGATTGGATAGAGAAGGGGAATTCTTTCTGGTTTTTGAGTGACTGTAAAAGAACAGTATTGGTGAGTAGATGGGATTTTAATTTGATTTAATTAACAGAACATTTGTGTGCCCCAAAATATAGTTTTGTGATTGAAAATTGTTTCTAAAAGAGTTCTTGCAGTTAAAACTGTTGATACCTTTTTTTAATACCCACTGCTAAATTCAAATTTTGGTAGTAAAGAAATAGGTCCAAAATTACGTGCTAACAAGTTTAAACAGGTTTAACAACCCCCATTTAGTATCTGTGTTCTACATTCCCTCTATTTTTTTCTTTCCACTGTGCAGATCTCTGAGTTCTGTAAATGACTATGGATTCAGAAATAAAGACTCGATGCATTCAATGCCAATTGAAATCTGCAGATGCTCCAAGTGACAGCACAGCCACTTTTGACCACAATTTTTCCATCAGTTGACTCTGCAAGCCACTGTTATCCTGAGGAATGTGTAGGCCTTTCTTCTCATCTCTGCTCTGTGAGTTCATACAAAGAGAAGTACATTCCTCCAGTCAACACTTTCCTCATCTGGATGCAATGCAAGCTAGGGTACTTGACTATAAGAAGATACACATAAGAAGTGGAGTAAGGGAAAAGCATGCAGCCCACTAAGCCTCCTCTGCTATTTGATATGACCATGGTTGACCTTAGGCTTCATCTCCAGACTTCCTGCACCTAGTAACCCCTTGCCAGAAAAAGCAATAAGCCAGAGTCTGAGGAGTGACAATCTTAAAACCTTCATGTTTTTCATGAAAGGGAAAAGTTCTGATAGAGTCATAGAGTTATAGAAGTGTACAGCACAGAAACAGCCCCTTTGGTCCAACTCGTCCATGCTGATTCGATATCCTAACCTAATCTAATCCCATTTGCCAGCACATGGCCTATATCCCTCTAAACCCTTCCTATTCATATACCTATCCAGATGCCTTTTAAATGCTGTAATTCTACCAGCCTCCACCACTTCCTCTGGCAGCTCATTCCATTCATGCACCACTCTGTGTGAAAAAGTTGCCCCTTAGGTCCCTTTTATATACCTTTCCCCTCTCACTCTATTTATGAGAGGAGATTTTCTTGACTGCTCCTTCAGAATGTGGAGCCATACTTCCATTCTGACTGTTTGCAAGTAGTACAGAACTGTCAGGGGAGGGCAAACCACATATTTAACAGCAGACAGCTTCAGTATCTGACATTTAAATCTAGAATCACAGATAGCTAGTTTGATAGTTTGCTGGGTGCTAGGTGGGTCGGATGCCAGGTGGGAAAGGTGCTGGGGCAAGGGTTTTTTGTGGATAGGGGCAAGATAACTAGAGTATCTCGATTTTCTGAATATCAATTATCCAAATTTTGAATTATTCAAAGAAGATTTCAATGTCCCACAAAAGATGTAAGTGTATTTGATTTACTGTCCTGAAGAACGTGTGAAAACGCTGGCAGAAACAAAGGAACACAAGCCGCTCAAGCATCAGCGACTGGATACTTTTTAGGTCGGTGTTGTTACACCCATTTGCAAAAGTAAGTGTTTTACAGTATTCCCGGCACGTCCTGGTTTATTAAAAAAAAGGGCAAGAACGTAAACGCATGCATGAGGCGGTGCTTCTGTCTTTCTCTCGCGTGACCGATTTCCCAGAAACTGACATGTTGTTGCGATCATAGAAACTGTTCAGTACCTTGTTTAAAGCTGGGATTGGATATTTATGTGATGGTTTGTCCTTCTCATTTTAACCTGTAATTTGTAGACTACAAGGATTAGTTTGTTGAAATGGCAGACTCATTAAAATTATAGATTTAAACAAATTCTCCAGGCAAGCACAGTATTAGATCAGTGTGGCTTCCTTCGTTTCAGATAAAATCAATTATACAAATAATTGATTATCCGACTGAAATAGTGCCCACCCATCTCGTTTGGATAATCAAGGTTCCTCTGTATAGGGTGTCAGTGAGCAAGATGCGAGAAACTCTGTTGCAGGTGAGGCAAGGAGGGTGGGTGTCAGATTTGAAGGGGCATTGAATCTGATGACAGCGTGGGTGGGAAGCATGGTCAGAACAGTGTGTAGGGATCATCTGTCCTGGCATTGGTGAGGCCTTGGTGTTCAGTAGCAGGGAGTGGAGATTTTGGTGTGGAGCAGACTAAGGGGAAATGTGTGCAGAGGCAGATGAGAGGAGGCCACATGCAGGATGGAGCCAATATCCAGCGGTAAAGAAAGAGGCAAGTATGTTGGGAAGGAGGTATCAGATACAGGGGTGAGCAATGATCTGGAAAATTATAATTGTACTTGTGTGAGGTTGGGAAGGGGTCAATTGCATAGTTATTGAGGAGTTAGTCTCTGTATTTAATAGTCTAATTTTTCCTCAGTAATTATTTTACTTAATTTAATCGGAAAACTCCAAATTCTTCAATTAAATTGGAGTCTGTTGGAGAGTTTCAGACACAGAGGAATTGCACTGTGGAATCTTCAATTTCTCCTTTGGAGTCTGTTACAATGGGAGTTCTGCAATGCCCCAGTGTGCAACTCTCATCTACTCTGGAATAATGACAGTCTGAGCCATTGAAAATATAGATCAATATTTCATTACCTACTCTATCAAGCCCCCTTCATTATCTTGAATGTTACAATGAGACCACCTCCCATCCTTCTAAATCCCAGAGAATATGAGCCCAATTTACTCAGCACATTTTGAGGTTCATTTTGGCCATTAAATGGGTTCATGATGGTTATTATTTTGATTAGACTTTTCTGTCAGTGCTTGTGAATATACGAAATTGAAAATGTTTGTAAAATGTTTAGCTCCAAAGCACCATTCAAAAAGTCTGTATTTCAAGGAGGAGGCTGGTAAATTATGCCAACAATAAAGAATGGTATATTAAATACCAGTCAAGATCAAAATTGCTTTGAATATTTTTCCTAATTAACCCATCCACCAAACCATTCTTCATGATTTAAGAGTTCTGCAACAAAATATTTAACCAATGATCGGAGTTTTCCTTTGTAGGCATAACTTAGGACTTGATTAGACTTTCATATACAGAGGACAAAACAATATAGAGACCTTGGTCACTACATGAAGAGTGACAGAGCAGACACTTAAGCTACTGATATGCCTGGATGATTCTGGTAGTCTACTACAATACAGTTCGTGAGACATTAAATAATTATATTTACAATCTGCACACAACATAAAATCATAAAGAAGGCTTTCTGTCTTTTGTTTAAATAATGGATTACTCACCAAATAAAGTCATTGTGTGCTTGCTTGTATATTTTCTGTAAGACTCCCATAAAGTTCCTCATTGCTAAAGATTTCTGCCAAAAATATTTACTAGGCAACTATCACACATTATTTCAAACTTGCAAATATATAAAGCATGTACAAAAACCAATTTTGTGAGCTAGGAATTACGTCATGCTTAATTCAGAGAACAATTAGATTAGATTACTTACAGTGTGGAAACAGGCCCTTCAGCCCAACAAGTCCACACTGCCCTGCCGAAGTGCAACCTACCCATACCCCTACATTTTCCCCTTATCTAACACTACGGGCAATTTAGCATGGCCAATTCACCTGACCTGCACATCTTTGAACTGTGGGAGGAAACCGGAGCACCCAGAGGAAACCCACACAGACAAGGGGAGAATGTGCAAACTCCACACAGTCAGTCACCTGAGGCGGGAATTGAACTCAGGTCTCTGGCGCTGTGAGGCAGCAGTGCTAACCACTGTGCCACCGTGCCACCCACCAATCTGGGTATAATTCACATAACACTTGTTTGCTCACAGAACCACAGGATCTGGACTGTCAGCATTAGTTGGTAATGATCAAGACAGTTTCAGTTGCCAGTGACAGGCCCAGAGGCAGTTCACCACTAAGATTGGTCATTTAACTTGCTAACGCTGTTTCAGATGCATGCCTTTGATGCTGGTGCAGGATCATTTACTAATATGACAAGATGTACTGAGCCCAAATAAGAAGCTGTCTCATGTGCAGTCATCGAAAGGACTTTATGTAGTTCGACTAATGGCCACTTGCCAAAATTACACTAAAATTCATGATTACTGTTTGAAGCCACAGGTATTGAGATTAGATGCTTCTTATCAGTTTCATTAGAAATTCAAGAGCCTGGTCAAAGCATCAATGAAGCAATTTTCATAGTCCCACTGGAAGTCAGCAATATTCATTGAGGCTTCTTTGAATTACTTTATTACAACAGAAATCTCCTCAGTATGACAGTCTGCAACCTATAGAAGCATTCCTGCAGGTATGATCAGTAGACTCTGCATACATACCCATCTCACAAACAAATATCTGGAAATATCTCTATTTCCTGCATATAAAATGAATATTCTCGAATCATAACTCGGGAAGAAGAATCGGGATGTCTAAGCTCCTCAGTTCAGAACAGCTGCTTTTGGGTCTTCTGAGGTGGATTAACATTCTGCATTTCCGGGATTCTCATCAGTGCTTACTGCTTCATCTAATTACACTGAGATTGAAACAACAAATGCCATAATGGAGTTTCTGGTGAAATATTTTAGATGTAGATCTTGATAAGCAGGATTTGTGGCTCTGTAAATTCCTACAGGATCACTGATATGAGTGATCAATGATGTTAAACAAAAAAGAGCTGATTATATATATGCACAACAGTTTTCCCTCTTGAAAAACGATGGCATAACGCAATTGAATTGAAATGCTTAAGAAAGCATTGGGTGTGAGGATTGTTTTTTTTCTTGAAAGGGAACATTGTTAAGACATATTAGAAGAATGAAGTTCATAAGACTATTAGACATAGGAGCAGAATTAGGCCATTTGGTCCATCGAGACTGCTCCATCATTCAATCATGGCTGATATGTTTCTCAGCTCCTTTCTCCTGCCAACTCCATGTAATTCTTGATCCCCTTACCAATCTCACGGACTTATATCCCTTTACACTCAAAGTCACACACATACACACGCTCTCTCACAGACACTCATACCTCCCCCCCACCCCCCCTGCACACACACACACACACACACACACACCCTCCCAGATTGCTTTTCCAGTTACCATGTTTTGGTTTTTAAAGGTTTCCCATTCCTCTGGCTTCCCATTTATATTCACAACATTATATACTTTTTCAGCCACGGTTTTCTTCACTTCCTATGATTATTTTCCTCCTTCCTTCAGATTAATTTTTGCTGTGCCTCCCGAATTACACCCAGAAATTCCTGCCATTGCTGCTTCACCATCTTCCCTCCTAAGCTCTCCTTCCAATTAACTCTGCTGTTCCTCCCTCATGTGTTGGAGTTGTTTTTACTCAATTGTAATATCATTACATCTGATTCCAGCTTCTTCCCTCTCAAACTGCAGGGTGAATTCTATCATTTTATGGACACTGCCCTTCAGTGGTCTCCTCGCCTTGAGCTCTCAAATGAAGTCTGCTTCATTACACATCACCAAATCCAGAATTGCCTGTCCCCTCATGGGGTCTATCACAGGTTGCTCCAAAAAGACATCTCATTGACATTCCACAAATTCCTTTCCTCGAGATCCACTACCAAACAGATTTTCTCAGTCCACCTGCATATTGAAGGTAAAAACAATGATTGCAGATGCTGGAAGCCAGAGTCTAGATTAGAATGGTGCTGGAAAAGCACAGCAGTTCAGGCAGCATCCAAGGAGCAGTAAAATCCCGCCCCACCATGATCATTGTAATAGTGTTTTTCTTACATGCTTTTTCTATCTCCTGATTTATTTTTTTCCCCACATTGTGACTACTACTAGGAGTCCTATCCACAACTTCCATCAGGGTCTTCTTTCCTTTGTAGTTCCTTAACACTACCAAACAGATTCAGTACCTTCCAACCCTATATTATTTGCTACTGATTTAGTTTAATTCCTTGCTAACAAGGCAACCCTGCCTCTCTACTCCCAATGCCACCCCCCATCTGCCTGTCTTTTCAGGAAAACATGTATCCTTGGATATTTAGTTCCTAGCTCTGATCCCCTTACAGCCATACCCCTGTGATACCCGCAACATCATACCCACCAATTTCAATCTCTGCATAAGCTCATTTACTTTGTTTCACACACTGCATGCATTTAAGTACAATATCCTCTGTCATGCGTTGACTTTTCCCTTCTAGAGTCATAGAGTCACAGAGATGTATAGCACGGAAACAGACCCTTCGGTCCAATTTGTCCATGCTGACCAGATAGCCTAATCTAATTTATTCCCATTTGCCAGTACTTGGCCCATATCCCTCCAAACCCTGCCTATTCATATACCCATCCAGTTGCCCTTTAAATGCAGTAATTGTACCAGCCTCCACCACTTCCTCTGGCAGCTCATTCCATACATGCACCACCCTCTGCATGAAAAAGTTGCCCCTTAGGGCCCTTTTACATTTTCCCCTCTCCATTCTAGTTCTGGACTCCCCCACCCAAGGGAAAAGACCCTATCCATGTTCTTCATGATTTTATAAACTTCTATAAGGTCACCCCTCAGCCTCCGATGCTCCAGGGAAAACAGCCCCAGCCTATTCAGCCTCTCCCTATAGCTCAAATACTCCAACTGTGGCAACCCTTGTAAATCTTTTCTGAACACTTTCGAGTTTCACAACATCTTTCCAAAAGAAAGGAGCCCAGAATTGCACGCAATATTCCAAAAGTGGCCTAATTAATGTCCTGTACAGCTGCAAAATGACTTCCCAACTCCTGTATTCAATACTCTGACCAACAAAGGAAATAATCGTGGAATAATTGTCTCATCATCTGCTGTGCCTGAATTTAAATCCCTAAACTTTTCCATACTTTCTGTCCTCTTACTTGTTCTGGAGATGCACATCCCTAATTATGTGATTTGCCAGGAGTCTGGGTCCTAGTTAAACTCATCTTATCTGACCTAGTGCTAATGTCCCATGAATTCAAACTCATTTCTCCCATACCAATCTTTGAGCCACACATTTATCTCTTTCATCCTGTTGACCATGTGTCAATTTACTCATGGCTCAGGTAGTAATCTGGAGATTATTCCCTTTTGATTCTGTTTTTTTAATTTAGCCCCTAGCTACTCATATTCCCTCAGTAGAACTTTCTTTTCAACCTTTCTCATTGATACCTACGTGGACCACAACCACTGGTTCTTTCCCCTCTCACTCTGTTTCTCTACTGCCCAGATAAGATATTCTGAACCATGGCAGCAGGCAGGTCTCTGGCGACAGAGTATAGTGTCTGTTCCCTGACTATACTATCCTCAACTGCAATTACATTTCTCTTTCCTCCCCTATCTTGAATGGCTCCCTGTATCACACAGCAATGGTGAGTTTGCTCATTCTCCTTATAGCCCCCACTGTTATCCATACAGAGAGCAAGAATCTCAAACCTGTTCAATATGCTCAAGGACTAAGGCTCTTTTAGCACAAACTCCTGGATCGCCCTATCACCCTCACTCATAAAATTTGAAACAGTTAATCTAAAGAATGTGACTGCCTCCTGAAACAAAGTATCCAGGTAACTCTCCCTCTCCCTGTTGTCTCAGTGTTCAAAGCTCAAGCTCCTCAACTCTAAGCCAGAGTTGCTCAAGCAACCAACACTTACTACAGATGTAGTCACTATGATCCAAGATGGGATCCACCAGCTCCCAAATTATGCAGTTGCAACATATCACCCAGTCCAGCATCTCTACCTTATTTACTTAGTTCTTAATTTGATTTTTAGAACATTTGTACTTTATTTTAGTTTGAAACCTGTAAATAGTTCCCCTATTTACCAACCAATCAGTGTACGTTTTATCTGTGATGTCACTATTCTGTGCTGAGCCCCTAGTCCTGGGCTTCAATTTACCCTGTTACTAAAAACCTTACGAATGCTGAGCCAAAACAAAACAGGCAAAAAGCACCTCTTCCACTCTGCACCAAATTCATGGTAACTCCAAATTCCCTGAAATATATACTCACTCAGGCTGTGTCTGACTCCAGGTGGGATCTCTCCTTCCTGACCGCACAAAGCTTACTGATACTTCATAGAAGCAGAAGTAAATTCTAATAAGGTTAAAAGGAGCAAGTGTATTGTTCTTTTAAACAGAATGACATTGAAGACTAGCAGTCTTTGTGCATTAGTGGACTGTTTATTAATTCAGATGGTGCTGAAGTATCTTGACTGTTTTCCACTTCAATAAGTCAGTTACACTGGTTGAGCATAAATAGTGTTGAACTTCCTGCAGCTAAACAACCTGGGACTTACTTCCATCTGGTATGGAGGAACCTGATTCACAAACCAAATTCTATCCAATCTTCCTATTGATTTCTACCGATTGAGAGAGCCCCACCCTTACCCTCCTCAGGGAATTACTGGCGGTAATGTATTATGATGATAATAATAACAAATTGCTATCAAAAAATTTTAATGGGGGTAAAATGATCTTTCGGTTCGGCTGCTGAATAAACTACTCAAGCTTTGCTCTTGTGGTTCATAAAATAATCTGAATCTCTCAATTCAATTACTATTGTACATACACCGACATCAATCTGGTGCCCTCTATAATTTTCATCAGTTCCTTTTTATCAAATTTATTCTCAAGGGATCTTTGAATTACTCCTCATCAGAGGGGAGTGGAAGATAACTGCTCTCTGCTTGATTCTGGTAGCACTTCTATATCTCACCAATTTGATCTCTGTGCCAATGTGATTCGAACATGGTTTACAGTGAGGAGAAAAATTAATATGAAACTGGATGAACCAAGCAGGAAAATTGGTTTGAAGCTGTCATCCTAGAAGTTAGCATTTCCCCTGAGTGTGCATTATAAGCAGAAGAAATTCCTTAGACTACTTGCCCATTTTGTTTCTAGTACAATTAGATACTTCAGTAAAATTATGCAATTAGGAGAATCAGTTCTAACAACAACCAACAAGTTCAGAAAATTAGATTAGGCAGGAAGGTTCAGATAGGTCAGAGGTTTTTAGTTTTGAACAGATTTTGCGCTGCATTTCATTTATGTTTACCTGAAAATTTTTACAACCACTACAGATACTGCAATAATCTGCCCATGGAGATTCTGCCAAAAGACTGTTTTATGTTATGAGAATGCATAGTCTTTACCTCATCAAAAGAATAGGTTAACTGGAGTAATCCTTCCAATGGGGATTTTTAGAATGGTCTTCAACAAAGAACTTTCTATTTATATTGAAATTCTAAGTACCATGGACTAGAAACTGGCCAGTCCCAATTTATGTCAGCATGACCTGCCTACGTCCATCTCAAATCTGATAGGCATCATGTCAATAAAGGTCGAGAGTGTGGTGCTGGAAAAGCACAGCAGGTCAGGCAGCGTCCGAGGAGCAGGAAAAACAATGTTTCGGACAAAAGCCCTTCATATGGAATGATGCTGTAAGCCGAGGGGGTGGTGAGATAAATGGGATGGGGACTTGTGGGGAGGTAGCTGAGACTGCAATAGGTGGATAGAGGTGAGGGGTAATAGTGATAGGTCAGAGAGGAGGGTGGAGTGGATAGGTGAGAAGGAAGATGGACAGGTAGTAAAGGTCATGAGGACGGTGCCGAGTTGGAAGGTTGGAACTGGGATAAGATGGGGTTGGGGAAATTAGGAAACTGGTGAAATCCACATTGATGCTGTGGGGTTGGAGTGTTCCCAGGTGGAATATGAGGCCTTCTTCCTCCAGGCGTCAGGTGGTTAGGGAGTAGCGATGGAGGAGGCCCAGGGCCTGCATGTCCTCGGCGGATTGGGAAGGGGTGTATGAAGTGTTTGTCCATGGGGTGCTGGGGTTGGTTGGTGCGGGTGTCCCAGAGATGCTCTCTGAAGCACTCTATGAGTAGGCTTCCTGTGTCCCCAGTGTAGAGGAGACTGCATCAGGATCAACGGATAAAGTAAATGACATGTGGAAGTGCAGGTAAAACTTTGATGGATGTGGAAGGCTCCTTTGGGGCCTTGGACAGAGGAGAAGGGGAAGGTGTGGGCACAGGTTTTTCAATTCCTGCGGTGGCAGGGGAAGGTGCCAGGACGGCGAGGTGGGTTGGTGCCGGGGGGACTTGGACCTGACAATGGAGTTGCAGAGGGAATGGTCTTTATGGAAAATAGATAAGGGTAGGGAGGGAAATGTATCTCTGGTGATGAAATCCATTTGTAGGTGGTGGAAATGGTGGAGGATGATACGATGTATATGGAGATTGGTGGGGTGGAAGGTGAGGACCATGGGGGTTCTGTCCTTGTTACAGTTAGAGGAGTGGGGTTGGAGGGTAGAGGTGTGGGAAGTGGATGAGATGTGCTGGAGGGCATCATCAGCCACATGGGAGGGAAAATTGCAGTCTTTAAAGAGGAAGGAATAATGGATAGCATTTTAATTGGAGCAGGGTAGGAGGAGATGTAATCCAGGTAGCTGTGGGAGTCAGTGGGTTTGTAGAAGATGTCAGTGTTGAGTCGGTCACTGTTGATGGAGCTGGATAGGTCCAGGAAGATGAGGGAGGTGTTTGAGATGATCCAGGTGTACTTCAGATCAGGGTGGAATGTGTTAGTGCATGCAGGTCCTGAGCCTCCTCCATCGCCACTCCCTAACTACCCGACGCCTGGAGGAAGAACGCCTCATCTTCTGCCTCAGGACCCACGGCATCAACCAGTTTCCTCATTTCCCCTTCCCCCACCTTAACCCAGTTCCAACCTTCCAACTTGACACCACCCTCATGACCTGTCCTATCTGTCTATCTTCCTTCCTATCTATCTGCTCCACCTTCCCCTCCAACCTATCACCATTTCTTTCACCTCCATCTACCTATTGCACTCTCATCTGCCTTTCTCCCGGCCCCTCCTCCCTCCTATTTATCTCACCAACCACTTGTCCCAAAGCTTCATTCCTGATGAAGGGCTTTTACCTGAAATGTCGATTCTCCTGGTCCTTGGATGCTGCCTGACCTGCTGTGTTTTTTCCAGCACCACACTCTCAACTCTAATCTCCAGCATCTGTGGTCCTCACTTTTGCCATCATGTAAATAATAAAAGTCAAATTCTATGGATGCTGGAAATCTGAAATAAAAAGAGAAAAGGCTGGAGAACCTCATTGGGACTGGCAGCATCTGTGGAGAAACAAATAGAGTAAACATTTTGAGTCCAATATGACGCTTCATCAGAACTGGGCATCATATCAAATTGGTTCTCCCACATCATTTTCAGAATGTAATATGGCTTTAAAGGAATCCCACAGTGCCTTTTTATAGAATTGCTAATGGCTTCTGATCAGCTATGCAATGAGTTAAGTAAGATTCTGAATAAAGCTTATGCTTCAGCCAGCCTTTCCTTTTCAAAGGTGTAATTCCTTGTTCTGACAAGTCCACAGTCAAGGTTCCCCAGCTAGTTACAGTTACAGGTAGGATAACTCAAACTATTAGGTTCACACCTGAAGAAGGGAGAACTGCCTCCCCTTGGTTATTCACCGACCTCACTGGTTGATCGTAGTAAGGTTAACTTTAAAAAGATCTCATCCCTTATGGAAAACTTTATCCTAGACCCAATAGAACATATTTTTTAAAAGGAGCCAGTTTCAGTAGGCTTCTTAATTTCATAAAAATAAACAGTTTATTTATTCTTATTATCAAGAAGAAATAACAACACAACATGCGTATGAAAACAGATGAGAAATGAGGCTAGTCCATAACAACAAAAGATTAAAAAAGACTGATAGTCTCTGAACTGCTTGTAAGAGTAGATCAGTAAGTGTTACAGCCTTTGCAATGAACGTGACTGGTAGCTTCAGCATTGGTCGTTGTACTGTCAATTTTAAAATTCTTGTCCTTTGTAGGTTGATTGAATTTCCTCTGTCTTGATTTCTTTCAGCAGTGGCGCACTGGCAGGACTAAACCATGAGTCCTTTTCTTTTGCTTAATCTGAAGTGCAGCATTGTTTAAGTGACTGTTCTCATATCATTCTAGTCCACACATGAATATGTTAAGGCACTAAGACCCATAGACTACATTGGAATGTTGTTTTTAACCCCTTTTCCTGTGTATTCCCGAAAAAGGGAAAATGCAAAACTATTGCTCACCAGATGGTTGTAATTTTTACTGTCATATTCACAATCACTCCCAAAAGGTTAGACATTCAGTTTGCAATTCATCTTCTCCTTTTGAAGTTTCTTTGACATCTCATTGACATTGAAGAGTCTCTCGCTCTCCAAGCAAACGATGACCTTACATCTGCATTTAGCATTGCCCCTTTGTCCCTGTTGAAAAACCTATGTTCTATTTAAAGTTCAATGTGTCAACAATTGATCCTGGCTTTTAATCTGAGGTTTTGATTGATGTCTTGACAGTTTATAAAATAAAAGTTGCAAAATATGTGCTACAAGGTGCTGGATAATTACTGTGGAACTATAGGAAATATCAAATCACACCAGGGAAATGGTTGCCTCCTTCAACAATTGCACCTTGAAGACACTGGTCAGAACAGGGTGCAGGAAAGTTTTCAGAAAGATAATCAGAAGGGAATGGGAGTAGTTGGCAGTTAATGTCTAGAGTACTACCCCAAGACATGACAGCAGTGCAGAAAGAAATTCAATTACCTCAATTAGGTGGTCAAGTCATGTCTACACATGATATCTCACAACGGGTGTTTCATCAAAGTCTCACATTGCTCACTGCACCACATCACCACAATTTACTCAGAACCTGGCACTCACAACTCACCCTAACATCCTTATTCTACACTGTCCTCACACATGTCTCCAATTATGGCAGACTCTCACTCAGCTGTAATATAATCCACATACACAAACCTGCGGCTATTCATGCATGAAAGTGCATCAACCAACCATCGTCCCACACAGTTACTGATATTATATAAGCTCTTGTGCAGGAAAATATGACACATCAGACGACAAAGCAAGAGCAGTGGCAAAAGGTCAAGATGCCTGCAACTCCTCGGCACCCTGGACAGGCTCAATGATGGGAACCAGTGCTGTCCCACAGAAAAAGAGACACACAGCACTGAGAAGACTGCCTCCAATGATGATAAATTTCACCTTCTCAACTCACTGCTAAACTCATGCTGAATGTTACATGAAATGGAAGTAGTAGAAGGTGTGACTATGGAACTCACCCCTCTTCTCTCCTTTCCCTATTTTCCCTCATCATATCTTGCCCTTCTTCTCTCATGCTTTGAAGTCGTTTGAAACTGATGGATGCTCAAAAGACCCAAGGACCCACGAGGAATAGGAGAAGCAAGCTGTCAATAATGAAGAGAAAACAAAATACATAACCTTACATTTGAAACCACCAGCTCAGATACTAGCACTGCACAATTATTTGAGTGTTGCGTGCACTCAAAATTAACACATGGCATGTCACTAGGCATGAGAGTTCTGCAGTCAAAAGTGGGGAAAGGCCAGTCTGTGTGTGAACTCCCCAAAGGGCAAGGTCTCTGAAGAGTCTTTAGGAGGGAATTCAGGGTGGCCCTTTCTGGGCAAACCAATGAGAAACACTGAATGCACTCTGAGATACTTGGTGCATTCTCTGGCCTGCCAGGTATCTTCCACACATTGACTAAGGGTACGGAAAAATTAATATCCACTACAGCATTGGGCATCATACAGAGCCAGGAGCCCATTCTCTTTTATTCAGCATTGGCAGATCAATCTACAATGGAGCCAATGCTGGCTGCTGTCTCAGCTTCGAATGAAATACAAGCAGAGGCTCCTGGTGTCTCACAGCAACAATGGAAACTCTGATAGATGTCATGAGAGCCATAAAGAGTCTGTCCAGTCAGTAATACTATCACAGTAGCTGCACATCTTAATCTGACTGCATTCTGCATGCAATTCTGGTCTCCTTCCTTGAAACTTGAAAGAGTTCAGAAAAGATTTACAAGGATGTTGCCAGTGTTGGAGGATTTGAGCTATAGGGAGAGACTGAACAGGCTGGGGCTGTTTTCCTTGGGGTGTTGGAGGCTGAGGGGTGACCTTATACAGGTTTACAAAATTATGAGGGGCATGGATATGGTAAATAGGCAAAGTTTTTTCCCTGTGGTTGGGGAGTCCAGAACTAGAGGGCATAGGTTTAGGGTGAGAGGGGAAAGATATAAAAGAGACCTAAGGGGCAACATTTTCACGCAGAGGGTGGTACAGGTATGGAACGAGCTGCCAGAGGAAGTGGTGGAGGCTGGTACAATTGCAACATTTAAAAGGCATTTGGATGGGTATATGAATAGAAAGGGTTTGGAGGGATATGGGCTGGGTCCTGGCAAGTGTTGGGTTGGGATATCTGGTCGGCATATTCCAACAGTCACTCTCATGTTATTTATTAGTTTCTTATTCTTTTTTTTGTTTTTTTTCATTGTTTTATATTTTCGCCTTTAGCAGTTTTCATAATTACAATATACTACTCAGTGATGTTTGATGTTCTGGTTCCATTCTTATGGTTTTATGCCACTGACTTATTCAGTTATTGGTATGTTTACAGTTTGGGGTATGCATCGTTGGAGATTAGAACTGTGATACTCAGTTTCAAAACATTACGTTATGAGCAGCATTTGAATTGCTGTTTCACAATTAGCAATAATCAATGAGAAATTTTAAGAGCTGCTGAGAGGTATCACAACCATAAAATAGAATCACTTTATGAATAATGCTGATACACAATAAGATTATTCTATGAATTTCGGACGGTGAGTAACACACAGTTAATGTTGCCTTTCTTTGCCAATAGCAATAAGTTCAGAATTTCTATTGTATATTCAATAGATTGGTCAGATTTCTACTCTCGGTTTTATGACTTAATTCTTACTATTCAAGGATTTAGATCAAAAGATGCAACAAAAACACTATATTTTTACATAAAATCTTTCAAGGAAAAGGTTGTTGATAACTACATCTAACGTTACCATGAATTGTGCTTTTACTGGCCGACTGAATAACTCCACTTGCAACAAGGAAACCATACCCATGGTTCTTAAAGGAACTACATTCTTGGGAGCCCACTGAAGCCTTATCTCCAACTACCAGACAAGTGCTGATACAACTGCTGCCTCTTCAAATGTTTTTAACAGTTGCAATTTGGCAGGTCTTCCCCCATGGCGTGATGTGCCTTTGCAATGTGTGCTGTCTTCTTCCAGAGGAGGAATGCCTGATCATTTCAATCTCCAGATCTGACAGCCATAATCCATCAGGATATTTGAATGATTGGTCATATTACGATAGTGTTAAAGATGGACTACAAATTTTTAACTTGCGTTATCTGATTTTTAATACTCAAAACCAAAATAATTTTGATATTGACAAGCGCTGACTTAAAATGATTGCAGTGATCATCTGACCACAGGTTGCAAAAGCTCAGGAAGCTATCAGTAAATAAGATACAGTTAGAACTGAACTTAGTGCAAAATGAAACAGGTTACACATCTAAATCTTTAGTTTGTCTTTCATGTTTCTGGAAGTTCCACATATTGATATAAAAGGCTCACATGCAAATTATCCAGTTTGGAAAAAGCAAGGAAGTCAGATACAGAAATACTCCAACGAATGGTGTTTCAGGCAATAGCTTTTGGTCAGACCAGAGAAAGAAGAATTATAGTTCAGCAGAAAAACAGGAAAGCTGAAAGGCTTGCTCTCCATGTTTCTCTTGGAAAACAACATCCAGTGAAAAGTAAATTAAAGAGACATTCATTTACTGAGAATTCTGATCTCTGCAAATTCCTCTGCTGAAGAGGATATAAGTTATTAATTAAATAATATTAGGTTAAACCTAACACTCCAAGGAGTCAAGAACTTTTTTGAGGTGTCTCGTCCTAATGTTCTTTCTTGAATTGGATGTTTTCCACTTTTTAAAATTTATACCTCTGTTTGTGTGTGTTTGATGTCACTTTTATTATTTGAAAGTTTAAGCAATAAAATTCCTCCATATTTCATTTAAGCAAACCTTGTAATTGGCTCTTTAATTTTTAACTAGAGAAAAGAATTAAAAATCTTTGTTGTGATCAAACCAAAGAGCTGAACAAGAGGATAGTCAATTAACCCCACCTCATCTGATCATAAGTGTTGTAAACTGAAAAGTGGTAAATGTACCTTAATTAACCTTAACCAGTTTTCAGTGACCTTTTTACCTGGGCACATTATATAGTAAGATAGAAAAGGGGACAGAGTCAGGGTTTTTAAATACTTTACAAATACTTTATCATGGAAAAACAATTGTTATCTGAATCTACTCTTGTAGTTGAATTAAACTCTATCAAACTCTTATCGATCTCTTCACAAGATTCTTCAGTAAACAACGTTAAATCTCAAAGTTAATCGTCTCAAATGTACACTAGCTATCTACTTCCAACATGTGTTTCTAAGGATTCACTATAGTCTATCCATAGTTCCCTACCACTGTATTTGAACTGTTTGTCTGAAAAGACTGTTAATACCCATTCAATGGTTCTTTGGTCTTTGAGGGTTGGCTGATGTTTCAGAATCTGCATTTGTCTATTTGGGCATACAACCAAGGCTTGTCGGGTCTTCAGGTCGCCTTGGTGTGTCTGATGATGATGCCTATCACGAGGTACAAGGCAATGGACCTGCTGTGCAGTTCAGCTGTCAGTAGAAGATGCCTTCCAGAGAGGCTGTTGAAGAAGGTGCAAAGATCAGAGAGAGATGGCTCCAGGTTGTATCTTCCATTCCCCTCTTCACACCCAGCTCGAAGACTCTGTGACAAATGCCAGGATCAGCCAGAGCAGGAAGGTCCAATGAGGTGATTGCTTTCCTTACTTGGAGGTCACAGAACATGGTTTTGAACCTTCAACTGTCAAGTGATGTCCTTGTCACACCAGGCCTCTGGCCTCCTACTGAGCAGAGTGCCAGAAAGTCTGTGGAGCATTCCTTTAACAAAGCAGATTCACTGGAGGTGGGAACAGTGGTTCATTCTGAAACAATGTGGCTGTTAGCTCCTAACCAAACAGTTCCAGGCCTATCTAGTTTTGATGGAAAGTTAATTGTCCAAGCCTGGCTGTGTGAATACTGTCTGTTCCAGTTCCGCAGTCTGCAAATTGCAGAGTACGGCTAGGTTTTAACTTAGCTTCTACATTTCGAGTTCTTTCCAATGCTCATGAAAAGAGGTCAATTTATCTGTAACAATCCTGGAGCTCATGGGCTCACTTGACACTGTAGTATCAGTGGTTGGTGTAAAGTGGCCCTGATCTAAAACTGTGTTGCTGGAAAAGCGCAGCAGGTCAGGCAGCATCCAAGGGACAGGAGAAGCCCGAAACGTCGATTCTCCTGTTCTTCGGATGCTGCCTGACCTGCTGCGCTTTTCCAGCAACATATTTTCAGCTCTGATCTCCAGCATCTGAATTCCTCACTTACTTCGTAAAGCGGCCCAGGACAAACATCAGCTCAACAATTGGTTCATTTCTTGTATGTGTTGTGGACGTTGCTGTCAAGGCTAATATTTGTTGCCTATCCCTAGTTGTCCTTGATATGATTATTTCTCTAGACTGTTTTAGAGGGCAATTAAAGTCAAGCACATGTCGGCCAGATAAAATAAGAACAATAAATTTCCTTCCCAAAGCAACATGAACAAATTAACTTGTTGTTTTATTTAATGACGATCAAGTGGTTACATGGTCATCGTGACACAATATTAATAGATTCTGTCACATGACTGTTCATGAAGTATGATACATTGTGTTGTCTAAAACCCAAATGACATCCGTGGCATCGAATAAAATGGTGTAATACTGAAGACATATTCAACAGGTTGCACCTGTGTTTTTAAGGAGCTATCCAATTATTCTAACTACCTTGACCTTCCTGTATAGCCCAACAATTTTCTCTACCTCAGGAGTTTGTCCAATTTGCTTTAAAGGTTATTATTGAATCTGCTTCTACCTCCTTTTCAAGCAAAGCAGTCTAGTATCTAACAATGCACTGCTCAAATAAAGTTATCTTCCCTGGCTAGATCTTCAGCTTAAAGATCATGAATCTGCTTCTTCAGGTTACTGAACCCTCAACCATGGGAAATAGATTCTCCTTACACATGATATAAAATCATTTTATATATGATAAATTAAACTGCATTTATTTCAATGCAAGAGGCCTAACAGGGAAAGCAGATGAACTCAGGGCATGTTTAAAAACATGGGACTGGGCTATCATAGCAATTATAGAAACATGGCTCAGGGATGGACAGGACTGGCAGCTTAATGTTCCAGGATACAAAATGCTACAAGAAGGATAGAAAGGGAGGCAAGAAAGATGGGAGAGTGGTGTTTTTGTTAATGGATAACATTACGGCTGTACTTAGGATAGATATTCCTGGGAATACGTCCAAGGATGTTATTTGGGTGGAGTTGAGAAATAAAAAATGGATGATCATCTTATTGGGATTGTATTATAGATGCCTCCCTGCCTTCTCCCCATGCACCTCCCCCACCCCCCCCCCACCCCCCGTCTCTCCTCCCCCCCCCCCCCCCCCCCCCTCCCCCAACAGTCAGCAGGAAATTGAGAAACAAATTTGTAAGGAGATCTGAGTTATCCGTAAGAATAATAGGGTGGTAATGGTAGAGGATTTTAACTTCCAAAACACAGACTGGGACTACCATAGTGCTAAGGGTTTAGATGGAGAGGAATTTGTTGAGTGGGTACAAGAAAATTTTCTGATTCAGTATGTGAGCTTGTAAAACTTGACGTACTCTTTGTAAATAAGGCAGAGCAGGTGACTGAAGTGTCAGTGAGGAAGCACCTTGGGACCAGCGACCATAATTCTATTAGGTTTAAAATAGTATTGGAAAAGGATAGACTGGATCTAAAAGTTGAAGTTCTAAACTGGAGGAAGGTTAATTTTGACGGTATAAGGCAAGAACTTTCAAAGGTTGATTGGGGGCTGATGTTCACAGGTAAAGGGACGGTTGGAAAATGGGAAGCCTTCAAAAATGAGACAACAAGAGTCCAGAGACAGTATATTACTGTTAGGGTGAAAGGCAAGATTAGTCGGTGTAGGAATTCTCTAGTCTAGACAAATTGAGGTTTTGATTAAGAATAAGAAATAAAGAATATGTCAGGTATGAACAGCAGAGATCAAGTGAATCCTTAGAAGAGTGTAAAGGCAGTAGGAGTATACTTAAGAGGGAAATTAGGAGGGTAAAAGGGGACATGAGATAGCTTTGGCAAATAGGGATAAGGAGGATCCAAAGAGTTTTTATAAATACATTAAGGACAAAAGGGTAACTAGGGAGAGAATAGACCCCCTCAAATATCAGCAAGGCAGCCGCGGGAGATGGGGGAGATACTAAAAGAGTATTTTGTATCAGTGTTTACTGTGGAGAAGGACATGGAAAGTACAGAATGTGGGAAAATAGATGGTAACATCTTGAAAAATGTCCATATTTCAGTGGAGGAAGTACTGGATGTCTTAAAATGCATAAAAGTGGATAAATCCCCAGGACCTGATCAGGTGTACCTAGAACTCTGTGGGAAGCTAGGGAAGTGATTGCTAGGCCCCTTGCTGAGATATTTGTATGATTGATAATCACAAGTGAGGTGCCAAAAAGCTAGAAGTTGGCTGACATGGTGCCACTACTTAAGAAAGGTGGGAAGGAGAAGCCAGGGAACTATGGAGCAGTGAACCTGACAACGTTGGTGGACATGTTGTTGGAGGGAATCCTGAGGGACAGGATTTACTTGTATTTGGATTAGCAAGGATTGATTAAGGATAGTCAACATGGTTTTGAGCATGGGAAATCAAGTCTCACTAACTTGATTGAATTTTTTGAAGAAGTAACAAAGAGGATTGATGGGGGCAGAGAGGTGAAAGTGATCAACATGAACTTCAGTAAGGCATTCGACAAGGTTCCTCCTGGTAGACTGTTAGCAAGTTTAGATCACATGGAACACAGGGAGAACCAGCTATTTGGATAGAGAGCTGGCTCAAAGGTAGAAGAGTTGTTTTTCAGACTGGAGGCCTGTGACCAGCGGTGTGGCACAAGTATTAGTGCTGGGTCCATTGCTTTTTGTTATTTATGTAAATTATCTGGATGTGAACATAGGAGGTATAGTTAATAAGTTTGCAGATGACACCAAAATTGGAGGTGTAATGGACAATGAAGAAGGTTACCTCAGAGTACAACAGGATCTTGATCAGATGGGCCAATAGGCAGAGGAGTGGCAGATAGAGTTTAATTTAGATAAATGTAGTGTACTGCATTTTGGAAAGGCAAATCAGAACAGGACTTATACACTTAATAGTGATGTCCTGGGGACTGTTGCTGAACAAAGAGACCTTGGAGCCTTGGAGTGCAGGTTAATAGTTCCTTGAAAGTGGCATCTCAGGTAGATTGGATAGTAAAGAAGGCATTTGATATACTTTTCTTTATTGGTCAGAGCATTGGGTATAGGGGTTGGGAGGTCATGTTGTGGCTGGAGAGGACATTGGTTCAGCCACTTTTGGATTATTGTGTATAATTCTGTTCTCCCTCCTATAGAAATGATTTGTAAATCGTGAAAGGGTTCAGAAAAGATTCACAAGGATGTTGCCAGGATTGGAAGTTTTGAGCTAAGGGAAAGGCTGAATAGGCTGGAGCTGTTTTCACTGGAGCATCAGAGGCTGAGGGGTGATCTAATAGGGATTTATAAAATCATGATGGGCATGGATAGGGTAAATAGACAATGTATTTTTCTCTGGTTTAGGGGATTGCAGAGCTAAAGGTTGAGAAGGCAAAGACTTAAAAAGGACCTAAGGAGCAACTTTTTCACGTAGAGGGTGGTGCGTGTATGGAATGAGTTGCCAGAGGAAGTGGTGGATGCTGGTAGAATTACAACATTTAAAAGACATCTGGATGGATATTTGAATACATAAGGTTTAGAGGGATATGGGCCAAGTGCTGGCAAATGGGACTGGCTTAGCTTAGGATATCTGAGTTGGACCAAAGAGTCTGTTTCTGTGCTATACAGTTCTATAACTCTATGACTCTATCTGTTTGGTATCCTCCTACTCTACCCTGTTCTAGAGAACATGCCGAGCAGCTCTGCTGTCTCTAGTAACTCATGTCCCTCATTCCTGGTACAAACCAAGTAAATCTCCTGCATATCCTCTCCAAGGCCTTCGCATCCTTCCTAGTGGGTGGTGTTCAGAAGCACCCAGAAAAGCAACATTGTATTTGAGGCTGAATCAGTCATTTACAATGGTCTAATTTAAATTCCTCGCTTAAGTACCCTTTGCCTGTAAATATGAAGACCAAGAAAGATCACATGTGCCCTGTTTTAAAAGTCTTATCAAATTATACTTCTGCATTCAAAGATATCTGTATGTATTTAAATACGTGGCCTACACAATCGATTATAGTTCTGTATTTGTATCCTTTTTCTCCATGTGAACATACATGTGAAGGTACAAATTAAGAGCAGGAAAGGATTATTTGGCCCTTCAAGCCTACCCCTCCATTCAATAAGATCATGGCTATCTTGTCCCCCTCATCACAATCACACCCCCTGCCCCTCTTCACATCACACACAGTCTTTCAATCCTTAAGCTTTCTACCTTGAAATATTCAAAGACTCTGCTTCTATCATGTTTGAGGACAATGCTCTTACAGTGCTCTGTGAGAAAATAAATGTCCTTATCTCGATTTTAACTGGGTAACTTTTTATTTTAAACTAAATCCTAGTCTGGATTTATTTTCAGAGAAAACATCCTTTCCACATCCACCTTATCAAGGCCCTTCAGGATCTGACATGTTTCAATCAAGTCACCTCTTACTCTTATACAGCCTAGCCAATCTTTCCTGGTAAGGAATTTACGTCCTTCATTAATAAGAGACCAATACTGTACAGAGTACTTCAGAGGTGGCCTCACCAACCAAAGCATAACCTTTTGCACAACTTTTGTATTAAATTTTCTTTGGGATAAATGATCACTTTCCATTAGCTTTCCTAATTGATTTCTGTACTTGTGTATTAATGTTTTGCAATTCATGCACTATTGAATATCCAGATCTCTTTATATCTCAGAGTTCCTTCTGGCTAAATGGATAATTTCCCACATTATACTCCATTAGCCAGATCTTTGCCAACCCATTCTCCTTTCTGTATTGTTCTGTAATCTCCTTATGTCTTCTTCACGATTTACATTCGTACCCATCTCTGTATTGTCAACAGATTTAGCAATGGTATGTTCCATTCCTTCATCCAATTTGCTTCCTGTTTTTAATCTCTCTCCAAGATGATGGCTGACTGATCACACTAGATACACATTTTACTTATTGAGGCTCCTATATATTCACAATTCAAATGCACATTTATATTAACAATTAGAAAATTTGCATTATCTTTAAAAAAAATCTCCATCATTCAACAAGTAGCGACTCAGGAAAAACAGATGAAATCACTGTTGAATTCAAACAAGATGGTGAAGGTAATGGTTCTGTGAGCTGATGAACTGATACTTATAAAATGGACTCAATCTGCCTGTACCTACAGCAATTATCTTTAACTATATTTTTTCGAGTGTGCAAAGGGCTTTGTTCATGGCCATATAGTCTAGCCCTGATCATTGGTGTTGGTCATTGCAGGTTACATTAGACATCAATGTGATTGTATTTATTTAAAGCCTTTGAAGTGAAAAGTGATTAGACTAAAGCAACTAAGGGATTTTAACCAGTGCTAAGTCTGGTTCTTGTTATCAGTACATTCAATATGTTTTCCTATTTCAGAAATGGCAAGGTAAAACATCAGCTAATCTAATAGAAGTGGAAGATTTTGCCTTTCTGAATTAAATTTCTAAGAAGAAACATACTATACATATTTGCTGGTTTTGTCATGATAACTGTGAAACAGTGTCACACAATATCTTTTCTGCCATTTCCTCATCCTGAATGACTGTTATGAAAAATGTTGTTGCCTTGCTATGAACAATGCCTGCAGCAAAATGTAAGTGTTAAGTTGCTGTAATTTTATTTTATAAATAATTTAGTTCAGCAAGAGAGTGAAAAGAAAAGTTCACATCAAAACGTCTGTCCATAGACGACCAATGCCATCTACTGGGCAAGTGAGACACATGGACGATGTAAACAGTCAATTAAATACAATAGACTGGTTTCATTGAACATCTTCACTCAGGCCATTTGCATTATTGTATTGTACTATTCAATATCAAATCTAAGGTACATTGCTAAATTTTATTATTAAATGATTGACTAATAGAAATTAAATATGGAACTAAATAGAAATTATGGATGACATAATTCTGGTCAGATTACTGCTGAATAATTATGCAGCGCCATGGTTTTTGATGAAACCCACACCAATGTAACTCTTGACCACTAGCCATAAATCTCAGTATCACAAGTGCTCAGCTTTCAAAACTTTATGGAGTTCAGACCGCTGAATTTGTTCTTTAGCTAATATTTGTTTGTTTATCTATGTTTTTTCTTTCCCTTTCCCAGGTTCCCAAGAGCACTGTTTTCATTTGTAGTTTATTGGACCGGTTCTGGAGATGAGAAATTGCTTTTAAGTAGAGACTGTGGAAAATTTGTGGTTGTTGTCCTAAGAGTGGAGAGGCCTATGAGGAAATTTGACAGGCATGTTTAAAATTGTGATAGTTTGAGTAAATAAATTGAAACTATGTCCAATGGCTGAAGGGTCAATTTCTGAAAGATGTAGATTTTAGATGATTGGCAAAAGTGACAGAGAAAACATAAAGGCAAACCTATGGAGAGAGAAACACCCAGTTAATATTTTGAGGCTGATATGACTTTTCTTCAGATTGTCAAGAAAAGGCAGACAAGGCTCAAAGCATTAAATCCTTTTCTCTCTCCACAGGTACTGCTAGAGCTGCTGAAATGTATCCAGCATTCTCTGTGTTACTTTCAGATTTCCAGCATCTGCATTATTTTGCCTTTGTAAAGAAAAGTTTCTTTTGCCTTGGATTGGGATACATTGCACGTTAGGGTAGTGGATCAAATTTAATTGTAACCTTCAAAAGTGAATTGGCGAAATTCTTGAAGGAGAAACATGTTTATGGCTCAGGGAATAGCAGACCAAGCTAAAACTCACACAACACCAGGTTATAGTCCAACAGGTTTAATTGGAAGCACACTAGCTTTCGGAGCGTCGCTCCTTCATCAGGTGGTTGTGGAGGACACAATTGTAAGACAGAATTTATAGCAAAAGTTAGTGCTTCCAATTACACCTGTTGGACTATAACTTGGTGTTGTGTGATTTTTAACTTTATACACCCGAGTCCAACACCACCATCTCTAAATCAGATCAATCTAGATTGCCATTTGAAATACTGAACACAGACATAGTGTGATGACCAGCTTCTTACTGTGGTGCACTATTCCAGGATCAATAGTTTTAAGAGGTTAGCAAATCAATACATTTTTTTCTTTTGGCCCATGTTTTAAAATTACCTTAAAGCTGAGCTAAAAGTAAAAGTTCACATTCACTCAATATCATGGGAACTGACCATGATTAAGTTTCTACGATCAAAATAATTATAATGACCACTAGGAATTATGCTAATTGAAAACAAAGGAAGAGAAGATTTGGAACTGTTTGCAAATAAGGAATATCAGTTACTTTCACTGATATGGTCACATTTGTTGATGGTGGACAAGCTGGCTAAAAAAAAAACAATTTACAAGATGTCACGTTTTTCCTTCCTCCTCAGCTTTTGTCCTGATGATGATGAGGCTTTGCTCTCCTAAGTTTAGGTTAGAGTGGTGTTGGAAAAGCACAGCTGGTCGGGCAGTATCTGAGGAGCAGGAAAATCGATGTTTCGGGCTAAAGCCCTTCATCAGGAATGGAGACAGGGAGCCTCCAGGGTGGAGAGATAAATGGTGGGGGTGGGGCTGGAGAGAAGGTAGCAAAGAGTACAATAGGTGAATGGGGGTGGAGATGGAGGAGATAGGTCGGAAGGGAGGGTGGAGCAGATAGATGGGAAGGGAGATTGGCAGGTGGGACAGGTCATGAGGGCGGTGCTGAGCAGGAAGTTTGGAACTGGGGTAAGGTGGGGGGAGGGGAAATGCGGAAATTGGTGAAATCCACATTGATGCCCTGGGGGTTGAAATGTTCTGAGGCAGAAAATGAAGCCCAGGACCTGCATGTCCTCAGCAGAATGGGAAGGGGAGTTGAAATGTTGGGCCACAGGGCAGTGGGGTTGATTGGTGCGGGTGTCCCGGAGATGTTCCCTAAAGCGCTCTGCGAGGAGGCGTCCAGTCTCCCCAGTGTAGAGGAGACCGCATTGGGAACAACGGATACAATAAATGACATTGGTGGATGTGCAGGTAAAACTTTGATGGATGTGGAAGGCTCCTTTGGGGCCTTGGATGGAGGTGAGGGAGGAGGGGTGGGCGCAGGTTTTGCAATTCCTGCAGTGGCAGGGGAAGGTGGCAGGATGAGAGGGTAGATTTTGGGGGACGTGGACCTGACCAGGTAGTCAAGGAGGGAATGGTCTTTGTGGAAAGCAGAAAGGGGTGGGGAGGGAAATATATCTCTATTGGTGGGGTCCTTTTGGAGGTGGCAGAAATGTCGGCAGATGATGCGGTTACGCGAAGGTTGATAGGATGGAAGGTGAGGACCAGGGGGGTTCTGTCTTTGTTAGTGTTGGAGTGGTGGAGTTTGAGGGTGGAGGTGCGGAATGTGGATGAGATGCGTTGGAGGGCATCTTTAACCACGTGGGAAGGGGAATTGTGGTCTCTAAAGAAGGAGGCCATCTGGTGTGTTCTGTGGTGGAACTGGTCCTCCTGGGGGCAGATACGGCGGACGCAGAGGAATTAGGAATACAGGTTGACATTTCTGCAGGAGGTAGGGTGGGAAGAGGTGTAATCCAGGTAGCTGTGGGAGTCGGTGGGTTTGTAAAAAATGGCAGTGTCAAGTCGGCTGTCATTAATGGAGATGGAGAGGTCCAGGAGGGGAGGGAGGTGCCAGAGATGGTCCAGGTGAATTTAAGGTCAGGGTGGAATGTATTGGTGAAGTTGATGAACTGCGCAACCTCCTCGCGGGAGCACGAGGTGGTGCCGATGCCGTCATCAATGTAGCGGAGGAAGTGGTGGGGAGTGGTGCTGGTGTAACTCCGAAAGATGGACTGTTCTACATAGCCAACAAAGAGACAGGCATAGCTGGACCCCATATGGGTGCCCATGGCTACCCCTTTGGTCTGGAGGAAGTAGGAGGATTCGAAGGAGAAATTGTTAAGGGTGAGGACTAATTCAGCCAAACGAATGAGAGTGTCGGTGGAACAGTACTGTTGGGGATGTCGGGAGAGGAAAAAATGGAGGGCTTGGAGGCCCTGTTCATGGCGGGATGGAGGTGTAGAGGGATTGGATGTCCATGGTGAAGATGAGGAGTTGGGGGCCAGGGAAACGGAAGTTTTGGAGGAGTTAGAGGACGTGGGTGGTGTCTCGAACATATGTGGGGAGTTCCTGGACTAGAGCGGAGAGGAGAGTATTGAGGTAGGTAGAGATGAGTTGGTGGGGCATAAGCATGTTGAGACAATGAGTGGGCTGGGGTGGTCAGGCTTGTGGATCTTGGGGAGGAGGTAGAATCGGGTGTTGTGGGGTTCCCAGCCTACAAGGTTAAAAGCTGTGAGTGGGAGATCTCCTGAGGTGATGAGGTTCTGTATGGTCTGGGAGATGATGGTTTGGCGATGGGGGTGGGGTCATGGTCGAGGGAGCGATAGGAGGAGGTGTCTTCGGGTTGACGTCTGGCTTCAGTGGTGTAGAGGTCAGTGCGCCAAACTACCACTGCATCCCCTTTATCTGCTGGTTTGATGGTGAGGTTGGAATTGGAGCAGAGGGAGTGGCGGGCTGCACGTTGTGAGGGTGAGAGGTTGGAGTCAGGGAGGGGGTAGACAGTTTGAGGCAGTTAATGTCTCAGCGGCAGTTGGAAATGAAAAGATCCAGGGCGGGTAATAGGCCTGCACGGGGTGTCCAAGTGGATGGAGTTTGTTGGAGGTGGGTGAAGGGGTCTTCGGAAGGTGGTCCTGATTGAAAAAGTAAGCTCGGAGGCAGAGGCAGCGGAAGAAATGTTCAACGTCACGACACATATTAAATCCATTGATGTGTGGATGGAGGGGGATAAAGGTATGGTCTTTGCTGAGGACTGATCGTTCATCCTCAGTGAGGGGGAGGTCTGCGGGGCTGATGAAAACTCAGCAGGGCTGGAAGCTAGGACATTGTGTCGTTGTGGAGTTAGGAGTGGGGGCAGAGCCTGTAACTGGAGTGGACATGGTGGTAGGGAGAATGGGGATGGAGTCATGAGCAGGGGTAATGTTCCCCTCTGGGTTCTGGGGGTGGCAGGGATGGTAACAGTGAGACCCATGGGGGCCGGGGGGGGGCGTGTCAGCAGAACACAGGTGAGTGGCGCTGGTGGGAGCGGAAGTGGTGGCGAACATGGCAGTAGAGGGGAAGTTGCTGAGCGTGTGACATCAGTGATGACGGGGTGGGCAGAAGTGATGTCACGTGTAGTGCATGAGGAATTGTGAGGAGTGGAAGTGGCTGTGGAAGTGGCCATGATGGGGGCAGAAATGACATCATCGATCGCTTTGGGGATGGTAGCTGTACCAGCCGCATGGCTAATGGTGTCCAAGCAGTTCCAGAGGCTGGGGGAATCTTCTGGAATGTTTGAGGAGTGCTGGTTATGGAGGTGGGTGTATAAAAGTTTGTTGTACTTACAGTTTTTGATGTTTGAGATGGTGCTGAAATACTGTTTGTTGAGAGTATGAATTTTTCTTAGAATATAGTACAGAGGGGTCCTTTGCAGTTCTGAGAGAGTGCGGCCCTCAGTTGAGGCAGGGCTGAGTGTGGAGAGGTTATGTGCTGGTGCATTGCTGCAAGTGTGGAGTGGAGGATCCTGAAGGAGAACCACTGTTGCTAGTGGTTTTGATTCTATAGTCTGTACTGGTTGTCCTGTTCGGATTCGAAATGTGCTGGTTTGAATGTAGTCCGGAGTCCATGTGGGCCATGTGTCTACCCCCCCCCCCCCCCCCACTCCAACCTCTCACCCTCACAACGCGCAGCCCTCCACTCCCTCTGCTCCAATCCCAACCTCACCCTCAAACCAGCAGATAAAGAGGGTGCAGTGATAGTTTGGCGCACTGACCTCTACACCGCTGAAGCCAGATGCCAACTCGAAGACTCCTCCTCCTACCACACCCTCGAACATGACCTCATCCCCCATGACCAAACCATCATCTTCCAGACCATACAGAACTTCATCACATCAGAAGATCGCCTACCTACTGCTTCCAACCTCATAGTCCATGAACCCCACACCACCCGATTCTACCTCCTTCCCAAGATCCACAAGCCTGACCACCCCGGACGACCCATTCTTTCAGCATGCTCATGCCCCACTGAACTCACCTTCACCTACCTCAACACTGTCCTATTCCCCCTAGTCCAGGAACTCCCCACATATGTTCGAGACACCAGTCACACCCTCCAGCTCCTCCAAGACCTCCGTTTCCCCGGCCCCCAACTCCTCATCTTCACCATGGACATCCAATCCCTCTACACCTCCATCCCGCCATGAACAGAGCCTCCAAGCCATCCATTTCTTCTTCTCCCAACGTCCCCAAAAGTACCCTTCTACTGACACTCTCATTCGTTTGGCTGAACTAGTCCTCACACTTAACAATTTCTCCTTCGCATCCTCCTACTTCCTCTAGACCAAAGGGGTAGTCATGGCCACCCGTATGGGCCCCAGCTATGCCTGTCTCTTTGTTGGCTACATAGAACAGTCCGTCTTCCGTAATTACACCGGCACCACTCCCCACCTCTTCCTCCGCTACATTGATGACTGCATCGGCGCCACCTCGTGCTCCCGCGAGGCGGTTGAGCAGTTCATCAACTTTACCAACACATTCCACCCTGACCTTAAATTCACCTGGACAATATCTGACACTTCCCTCCCCTTCCTGGACCTCTCCATCTCCATTAATGACGAACAACTTGACACTGCCATTTTTTACAAACTCACCGGCTCCCACAGCTACCTGGATTATACCTCTTCCCACCTTACCTCCTGCAAAAATGCCATCCCATATTCCCAATTCCTCCGCCTCCATCATATCTGCTCCCAGGAGGATCAGTTCCACCACAGAACACACCAGATGGCCTCCTTCTTTAGAGACCACAATTCCCCTTCCCACGTGGTTAAAGATGCCCTCCAACGCATCTCATCCACATCCTGCACCTCCGTCCTCAAACCCCACCCCTCCAACCGTAACAAGGACAGAACCCCCCTGTTCTTCAACATCCACCCTACCAACTTTCGCATTAACCGCATCATCCACTGACAGTTCCGCCACCTCCAAACGGGCCCCACCACCACAGATATATTTCCATCCCTATCCCTTTCCACCTTCCGCAAAGACCATTCCCTCTGTGACTACCTGGTCAGGTCCACGCCCCCCAACAACCCGCCCTCTTGTCCTGGCACTTACCCCTGCCACCGCAGGAATTGCAAAACCTGCACCCACACCTCCTCCCTCACCTCCATCCAAGGCCCCAAAGGAGCCTTCCACATTCATCAAAGTTTTACCTGCACATACACCAATGTCATTTATTGTATCCGTTGTTCCCGATGCGGTCTCCTCTACACTGGGGAGACTGGGCGCCTCTTCGCAGAGCGCTTTGGAGAACATCTCCGGGACACCCGCACCAATCAACCACACTGCCCTGTGGCCCAACATTTCAACTCCCCCTCCCACTCTGCTGAGGACGTGCAGGTCTTGGGCCTCCTCCACCGCCGCTCCCTCACTACCTGACACCTGGAGGAAGAATGCCTCATCTTCTGCCTCGGAACACTTCAACCCCAGGGCATCAATGTGGACTTCACCAGTTTCCTCATTTCCCTTCCCCCCACCTTACCCCATTTCCAAACTTCCAGCTCAGTACTGTCTCCATGACCTGTCCTACCTGCCAATCTCCCTTCCCACCTATCCACTCCACCCTCCATCTGACCTATCATCTCCATCCCCTCCTCCCCCCATTGTAGTCTTTGCTACCTTCCCCCACCCTCATCTCTGACCTATCACCTCCATCCCCACCCCCATCCACCTATTGTACTCTCTACTACCTTCTCCCCAGCCCCACCACTCCCGCCACCCCCCATTTATCTCTCCACCCTGAAGGCTCCTTGCCTCCATTCCTGATGAAGGGCTTTTGCCCGAAACGTCAATTTTCCTGCTCCTCGGATGCTGCCTGACCTGCTGTGCTTTTCCAGCACCATTCTAATCTAAACTTAGGTTTCCAGCATCTGCGGTCCTCACCTTCGCCCTTTGCTCTCCTAAGTACAGCAGAGCTCCTTCACAGTGGTCGAGCTATTATATGTTTTATCTTGCTACATTTGAGATAAAAGAAATGCTCCCTGAAGATTCTACACAAACATTATGCAAGAACTATGTCTTTCTTATTTTTGTGTCTTTAAAAAGCTGTGAACTGCAAAGAGAGCAGAATTATTTTTACAACAGGGAATTAGCAGGATCACTGCATGATATCACAGCAGGGATTTGATAAAAAATATGAACTTCCTTTTTGTAAATTTCTGCAATGTCCAGATAATTAAAAGCTGAGGAATTGTTTACAGGTGAAGCTGTTTGATCACAGCTAAACAAATTAGTTAAAACTGAAAAAAATTATAGTGAGACAGAGGCACAGAGAAAAAGACACAGAAGAGAGTATTTCTTCCCATAGATGCTGCCTATTCTTTGCTGTTAAAAAAAACCCTTCATCTCTGAGCATATAAAGGAGGAGCTCGTAAAGAGATTAGAGTTTTGGTTAATTGTGTTATACGCCAATGGTTTTTTTTCAAGAAACAGCAAATGTAGAAAACCTTATTCACATTACACCACCAGGAAGAAGAAACAAAACACCCGAATGGCCAGTGACAACAAGTGCCCTTGCCAATGATTTATATTTGTTTACTTGCTGCTATAATCTAATTACTTCAAACAAATAATAATTTCTATTTAGTCTAAAAGGTAAATTTGTGTAGTATGCAAGCCTTAAAAAAAGCAACTTGAACAGTTGATACAACTCCAGAAGCAGCCAGATTGGATTCACTGCTTCCTACCTCAATGGGTAGTAACAATGTCAACCTGCTTTGAGCACTTCTCCCACTGCTTAAGAATCCTGCCCTCTTCTTTACTCCTCCATTTTGTTATACTGCAGGCAAATAGATATCATCACCACCTTCTCAAGGGCAACTGGGGATGGGCAATACACGCTGGTCCTGCCAGTGAGGCCTCCATGACATGAATGAATAAAAGACAAATAAAGAGGAATTTGTTAGCAAGAACTGGAAGACACACACCTTCTCTATGTCAAGGTTGTACGGATTATGTTCAAAGATTTCGATGACCAAGAAATTCAATGACATTTCTACAATTGTTTTATGATAATAGGACTGCAACTGTCTTGAATGTTGGATCTGAAGCAGTAGATGTATTCAAAATTAAGTCAAGTAAGTTTGTGTAATGGCACCCATACTATGTAAAACCCACCCCATCAAACGACAACTATCCTATGGGAATATTAATATTGTCAGGATGAAAAAGCCTTTAGTCTCAGTTGCCTCAATGTCCGAATGAACCTGCCAACTCTTGAAATACCTGGCCTGCAACATGTGAATGATTGCATTTGTTCACTCTGCACCAGATTTACAAGCCAATCTCAATCTTTTCAATTCTGCACACAATAGGCTCATCCTGTCCTTGAATGTTGCCAAAATAAATCATATCAGTCCATAGTTGGTCTGTCAAATATTCCACCTCACATATGAGCTAAAGATGAGATTTGATGCTACATACATTAATACATAGTGCCCTATTCTTACAAGAAGAAAAAAAAATGTACAGTCAGTAAACCTGTTTCAACTCAACAGACTATGTGACAGCCATTCTCTGGTTAATTTCTCAGGCAATATCCTGGCCAACGAGTCATTCTGCTTTGTTTAAAATATAAACAAAGTTTGCCAAAACTGTCAGTCATCATTAACTAATGTATTCTCCAGGGCATTGTCTCTACTAAACAGAATCCACTAGCCAACTAATCAGCACACTTTTCTCATACAGTATTGCTTTCCCTTTGCTTTGACATTTCATACAAATTGTCCTGATCAGTGCAAAATGAAAACTTTGACGAAATATACTTGTGTCAGCAATATTCAAGTTCAACACTATTAATTCTCCAAATTCAGTAGGAGGAGCATTTAATAAACACTGGTGTCCTTATTGAATCCATTTTCAGAAGCATTCAGAAGAATTGTCAGTGTTCCAAGAAGGACTAAAGAAAATGCTCCAAAAACACTCTAAGGATCTACACAAAGTTTGGCAACATTGACATTAATGACCGGAAGGAGCTCATTATTTACCTCTCAAAGTGACAACAACTTGTTTGACAAGATGCACCATGCTTCATGTTGAGGCAGAGTGGAAAGGCAAAACAGAAACAGAAGCAAATGCTGCACTCCACATCATACTGTCTTTTGGACCATCTTTTTGAACATCTTTAAAGATCTCTTGGTCAAGAATCAAGCCGTTCTGTCACACGACAACCTTCGGCAGAAATACACAAATCTGAGTTAATACCACAGGATGGCTGTCTTTATAGTGACCAGTGCTAGCTTAAATTAATCAAACGCAAATTACAATGCATTTCACACTATTGTGTTTCCACAGCTTTTTACCAGTGACTGCAATTCTGAAAGTACTTTACTTTCTATTTATTGGGACATCATGAAAGACACTATATAAAAGCAAATGTTTATGTACAACTTGCAGAGGTGAAAGCAAGATGTTTTTAGTATGCTGGTCCAATGTAAAAGCTAGTTTCACCATTATTTTATGACTTTAAGCCAGGCTAGTTTTGTAATAGTATATTCTCGTGTAATTGTGTGAATGCTAGGATGGTAGCATAAGTGGGGAGTGAGTGGATACAAGAACACAATGATAAGACACCCTGTGTCTAGTGTGGGCATTATGTTAATTTCCAAATAAACCTGGTGTTGTATGATTTTTAATTTTGTACATCCCAGTCCAACACTAGCTTCTCCAATTCATTACTCTAAGATGACCGTTTCCAAATGCTTATGCTTTTTGAGGTTTCCTCCAAATTTATCTGTTCTTTTGCTTGATATGACACCTTGACAAGGAAGCAGAGAGATGTACATGATTAATTGTAAGTTAAATGAGCAGATGCACAATGACAAACATGCACCTCAATCTGGGTGTCAGTAAGTGGCCAAGCATCAAGTAATGAGGTTGTGGACAATGATTTGATAATGTGAAGCCCTTGGCAGATGTCGATGTGTCAAGGATTTCAGCTGTAGCTGGAATTTGTGCCATTGTTGAATATATGAATTGTGATGAAGGAGCCAGAGGCAAGAAATACGGAACAAAGAGCCTTTCTCAGGCATAAGTCTTGGACAACTTATTCGATAAATGGTACAGCTTATTGAGCTAGTCTTACATTGATAAAATTTCTTAACATGCTGTTTTCTCCCACCTCAGTCCTGGGTCCTGCACATAACGTTGATGTTGATTACCACTTTCTGCCATGTCTGTTTCATTGCTGAATTGTACAAATGACCTGCTGAAATTCCTCTTGCTCATCTCATACAGGAGCACAATTCTCTTCAATTACAAAAGAGAGAGCTAGGTACAATATTGCTTCTCCATTTGCTTAGCATTGATCTTTCTCTGCACCTTCTCTGTAGTTGTAGCAATATATTCTGCATTCTGTTCTATTAACTTAATGTACTTATGTAAGATATGATTTGTCTGGTTATCATGTAAAACAATACTTTTCACTATATCTCAATACATGTGACAATAATAAATCAAGTCAAATCACAGATTCAATGTTATTGGTCAATATTGTTTGCTTTTCCTTGTCTTTTTTTCAACACTTCCCTCCCCTTATGCAGTCTTTAGTAAGACTATAAATCATAAAGTCATAGAGGTGACATAGACATTCTCCTTAATCCTATTTGCCAAAGCTACCTCATGTCCCTTTTTGCCCTCCTGATTTCCCTCTTACATATAGTCCTACTACCTTTATACTCTTCTAAGGATTCATTTGATCTGTCCTGTCTTTACCTGACATATGCTTCCTTATTTTTCTTCATTAAAACCTCAATTTCTTTAGTCATCCAGCATTCCCTACAACTACCAGCCTTTCCTTTCACACTAACAGGAATATATTGTCTCTGGACTCTCTTTATCTTATTTCTGAAGGCTTCCCATTTTCCAGCCGTCCCTTTACCTGCAAATATCTGCCCCCAATCAGCTTTTGAAAGTATTTGCCTAATACCATCAAAATTATCCTTCCTCCAATTTAGAACTTCAACTTTTCGGTCCAGTCTATCCTCTTCCATGACTACTTTAATAGAATTATGGTCACTGGCCCCATAATGCTCCCCCACTGACACACATCAGTTAACCCCCCCCCCCCCAGGCCCCGCCTTATTTCCCAAGAGTCGGTCAAGTTTTGCACCTTCTCTTGTAGGTATATCCACATACTGAATCAGAAAATTTTCTTGTACACATTTAACAAACTCCTCTCCATCTAACCCTTAACACTATGGCAGTCCCAGTCTCATAGAATTGCTACAGTGTGGAAACAGGCTCTTCAGCCCAACAAGTCCACACCGACCCTCTGAAGAGTAACTCCATGCAGACAGTCTCCCGAGGCTGGAATTGAACCCAGGTCCCTGGCACTGTGAGGCAGCAGTGCTAACCACTGTGCCACCCACATGCTTGGAAAGTTAAAGTCCCCTACCATAACTGCCCTATTATTCTTACAGATAACTGAAATCTCCTTACATATTTGTTTCTCAATTTCCCTCTGACTATGAGGGTATATATAATACAATCCCACTAAGGTGATCATTCCTTTCTTATGTCTCAGTTCCACCCCAATAACTTCCCTAGGTGTATTCCCAGGAATATCCTCCCTAAGTATGGCAGAAATGGTATCCCTTATCAAAAACGCCACTACACCTCCCCTCTTGCTCCCTTTCTGTCCTTCCTGTAGCATTTGTATTGTGGAACATTAAGCTACCAGTCCTGTCCATCCCTGAGCCACATTTCTGTAATTGCTATGATATCCAAGTCCCATGTTCCTAACCATGCCTTAAGTTCATCTGCCTTCCCTATTAGGCCTCTTGCATCGAAATAAATGCAGTTTAATTTATCCGTCCTACCTTATTCTCCACTTTGTTCCTGCCTGCCCTGACTGTTTGACTCACTCCTTTTTCCCAACTGCAACAGTGTCAGATTGATCTCTTTCTTCTATCTCCCAATAGTTGTCAAGTGTTTGCTCTCTTGCCAATTGCCACTTATTTTTAAACAACTTCCTTTAATTCTTTTAAAATCATTACTTTTTTTTCTAGTATCTACTGCATATCTACATATTTCATCCTCACAAGAAGTATCTTGCATTTGTGTGCTCCAATGTGTAAAGGAAAAAACGATTAACATATTCAAATAAGTTAATTTGCTTGAGATAGTGGGGTCATATCTCTGTTACTTGAACATAATGCATGTGATGTCTTTTGGTCATACTGAGTTACAATTGAATAATCAGTCTGAAGATATTAAATTATTTTCAAAATCAGTTAAAACTATCATGGAACCCAAATTCTTAGCATTTCAAGCATTTCAGATTGACATCTATTTTCTGAAAACCTTACCACAAATATATACTAACTTTATGTTCATTGTTATAACCCTTTGAACTGACAAACATATTTTATTTTTCATGACCTATCACACCAAGAATCAAACTCATAACTCTTCAGAAATTCCATTTTGCCTTGAGACAGGTTGCAACCAATATATCACAAGTTTATGAACATACTGCAGGATTCTTATTTATTTCCATAATATTACAAACAAGATTCCTCTCGAGTTTCCATAAACATTTGAATACATCACTGACATGAAAATGAAATTCCTTTTTCATGTGGACTATACCAGTAAGGAATTCTTACTGCACTCACCTCGAGCTTTAGTGAGATCACAGTTGTGTGCTGTGCACATTTTTCATTTCCTTACCCAGGGAAGAACATAAGAACCAGGAACAGGAGAAGACTGTAATGCCCCTTATGTGTCCTCCATTTAATACACCTTTCTTAGGAAGGTGAGTATGCTGTGTCACCAACTCTTTAATAAAGTGAAGCCTGTTGCGGCATTGGGTGCCAGCTGATTGCTACATAGAAGTGTTCTCCAGGTAGACCTATTGTGGCTCGGGCGTTCCAAGGAGTGGCCTCCTCCCTGCCTCATGCTCATGCTACAGAGTATAAGTACAACTGCTATTAATGATCTAATACAAGGCAATTCAATTTCTGCCTATAATCAACAGATACATATCTCTCCAGCATTTATCTCACCATTATGCCAGAGCACCATTACTCAAGTGCATCTCAAGTGCAAATTGTTGAGAAACCTATTAGGTATGACAATTAGCAATTAAGATTAAATGACATAAAAAAACCGAACTCATCAACTTACTGATACTTATTGTTCAGGATTGCAAAGGGAACACTGTGCATTTGTTGATGAATTTTGGTATTCTGGCATTGAATCGGTGGCATCATGATCGTGCAAATTCAGTGAATCTGGGCATGTCCAGAAGACACATGTTTGGACCACTCTACTCACACAAATGAGCCAGTGGCGCCTCATCTACAGCAAATCATCAAATATATCTTAGGTCAAAGCTATGGTAATCAAGGATAATGTGGAGCTCTTCTTTGCACATTTTTTCTACTGAAAGTAGATCTGTCAAAAAGCATGGCAGTCATCAATATCATATTAAATATGGCAGATTCCAATGCATGGTCTCCTGGGCTCACAGCACATAGTGGTCTTGCTTGTCAGAGATCTACCAAATTCATTGTGAAAATCATCCAGCCAGATTAACTTATTCTTCCATCAGGGAAACACTAATATGCTTGACTCTAAGGAAATGCAGCATAGTAAATCACGTTGACAATATGAAAGATCCTCATCAGTCTTGTCTGGATGGATGCGGAAAAGGTATTTTCTCTGGTGGGATAATCGAGGACTAGAAGTCATGATTTAAAAATAATGGATTGCACATTAAGACAATGATACTAGAATGTTTTTTTTTCTCAGAAGGTGATATAAAGATAGTGCTCCTGAATATTTTAAGGCGGAAGTGTATAAATTCATAAGTGAAAGCTTGAAAGATTATTAAGGATGGGAAGCTACATTGACCAGTCAGATTAGCCATGATCCCTGGAAAGAAGGAGGATAAGAAGAGATTTGATAAAGGTTTTCAAATCATGAGCAGGCTGGAAAAGGCAAATAAATGAGATGGCATAGATTTAAAGTGATGTGCAAACGAAGCAAGGGTGATATGAGAACAACATGTTTTTTACAACAACAAGTAGTTAGGATTTGGAATGCACTGTAGTGGAAGCAGGTTCAACTGAACATTCAAAAGGGCATTCGATGATTATTTAGATGGTTTGTAGAGATATGGAGAAAAGACAAGAAATTCGCACCAGGGAATAGAACCAGTGCAGGCTCGGTAACAATTCTGTGATTCGGATTTTGTGATAATCTTATTGCATGACCCATCAGGCTCAAGGGGCCAAATGGCCTACTCCTACTCCCAGTTTGAATGCTTATATGTTTGTGTGAATGATTGTGAAAGTTGTACATTAACTACAAGCAAAAGATGTGTGAAATCTACAGTCTCCAGTTCATGAATAATTACACTAGCTTTCATACAACAGATGCAGAATTTGTGTTGCTCCATGAATGTCCCTATGCTCTTTGGCATTCTCTCAAATGGATTGCATGAATTTGCTGATGTTGGATAACAAAACTGTTTTCATCAACATGTCGTCTGCAGGTCAAACCGTAAGTTCAACAGATAAAAGAGCCCTTGGGCCAGCAGCTTTCAGCCTGCATCTGCTCTTGCTCCAATTTTTATTTGCACTCTGTGTTTTACCAACTGTTCCAGCCTATAATCCAGTAATTGACCTTTCCCAAGTGAACACAGTTGTGATGTTTATTACTACTTGTATGGGTATTGCTAGGCACTGAAAGATGCTAAGTTAAAACTGGATACTGGAGTCTGACACCTGCTTGCTTTGTGCATCTGGGAGAACAGAGGAAAAACATATTGTGAACTGCAGGCATAAGGTAACATTTGAAACAGAGCTATACAAAATGAGGTCCAGAAATGCAATTTTGTTTTAGCTTTATTATGGGTGTGGAAGAGCAGGTGTGTTTCCCTGTAACCCCTTGCCCCAGGATTTTAATGCTCTTCCATCACATCCAGACTGTCCCACCCATCTGCCCTTAACTGATGATTGGGAATAATGGCTTATTCCAGCCTCAAGTAGAAATAGGGACCTAGCAGCTTAAATCTGTCTGGGCCACAACATGCCGGTACGATAGCATAAACTTCAGAACTTTAATAACTGTTCATGGAGTGAGAGAATCTGCAATAACTCTGCCTGGAATGAACTGTTAAGGGACAAGGACAAACTGTTATACAGGAAATGAAAGTAATTAGCCATGCCTGGGAGAAGAAGGAGTCAAAACTACATAAACAAAACTGTTTTAACAACTGCTTTATAACTGGTTGTTTTATGCCACAAGGACCATTATTAGCCTGCAGATGAATTTAAGGAGTTAAAGGCATGAAAATTGTGTCTTCAAACAGACAGTCAATGTCAAATATATCTTGGGACAGGGAAGCTACTTCTGAAAAGAAGACAAACTGTAGACTCACAATATTATGGATGAAAGAATCGGAAGAATCAACAATAATGTTATGCAATAAACTTGAAAGACAGAACATGCTATAAGAATCCAACACCAGGATTCTTCAGGAGCAGAATTCAGTCAGCAACACTGCCTAGGGATCGAACACTGTTCGAGACAGACACTGTTGATTGGAATTGGAGCTAATTCCACCATTAACATGGTAATAACTAAATTGAATTGTGAGGCTAACTTATCTATTTGAGGGGTCTTATTTTGATTGCTAGATGCAATAAAGTTTGACTAATAGTCCCAGTATTTGGTTGTCTGTGAGATTTCTTTTCTGGTCTGTATGATTCTATGACTCTATAATAAGTAAATACCATGAGCAAAATCGTATGCATCAAAATTACATGTATCTACCAAACAATCATCACTTTCAGTGATCAGTTGTTCATCATTCTGCTATTCACTCCTCTCATAGTTGCCATATTTTTTGTTCCTTTATTTGGTCCATTACCACTCCCTTTGGTCACGCACCATGAATCATTTTGTTATTAATCTCTCCTATCTTCCAGCTTTTCATGGATTTTTTTGTTATTTTTCTAACCCTCACCTATTTCACTTTCTAAAAATATTATATTGCTAACTTTTCCCTGTCAGTGATTTGCCATATTTTCTATCTCCAAAGATGCAGTCTGACCTGCTGAGAATTTCTAGAATTTCTTGTCTTAGGTTGTTTGTGAGCTAGTTTATTAATAACTATTGCTGCTGCAGACAGTAGTAAACCCATGAAAATGTTCTAATGTGATACTGTATGTGCACAGACTAGAAATTTGAATGAGTAATTTTAAAAGGTGATTCAGATAATCTCACCTTTTCTTACTTGTCCAATCTGAATATAATTCATGTTTCCATGTTCAGTGACTCTTGTAACTGCTATTATTAGACCTATCTACTGTGTTCACCCAAATGATACAAGTAGTAAAAACTGAACTCGACCTAGAAAGACAGGATGAAAAACGTTTTTTCATTCTGGTGAGAAAGAAGAATAAAATGTTGTTTTTGCTTTTGGTACAAACATTGCAGTGGCTGAAAGTGCCATTCATATTTCTTCAGTATTGCTCAGAAAATTGTGGGAACACAGACAAGATGGGGTTAAGTCTCGTGGTAAATATGAAAATTGTGAATTGTTGTACAGTTGTGGCCTGTGCTTTAAACAGACAAAAGAACGCTGCAATATTGAAAAAATAGTACCAAGTGCAAGAAAAGATGTGTGTTAATGGTTTCTTTTCCCCATTACCAATGTACAGGATTGTCCAAACATATTTGAGGTTTTTATTCTTTCAAAGCGATGTCAGTATTGCTACCAGGCTTAGCATTTGTTGCCCAAGGGTGGTTTGCTGCACAGTTTCAAAGTAGACAGGCAGGAAGCTGGAAGAACACAACAAGTCAGGCAGCATCAGGAGGTGGAGAAGTCGGCATGTCAGGTGTAACCCTTATGTCGACTTCTGCACCTCCTGATGCTGCCTGGCTTGCTGTGTTATTCCAGCCTCCTGCCTGTCTACTTCAGATTCCAGCATCTGCAGTTTTTCTGTCTCAAATGCAGTTTCAGAGGGCAGTTAAAAGTCAACCACATAACTACAGTCCTGGAATCACATGTAGGCCAGAGCAGTAAGGATACTAAATTTCCCCCCAGGAGGACATTAGTTAATCATCATATAGTTGCCATTAGATTAGCTTTTAATTACATGGTTTATTGAATTCAAATTTTATGATGGAATCATAACTCATGCCCTTAGAACATTGGCCCCTGGATTACAAGTCTAGTGACATTAGCAGGGCACTGCCTATCCCCAGCAAATTCAGTGAGTTGGGTGATACAGGATCCTCAATTGGAATATTGCATGCAATTCTGGTCTCCTTCCTATCAGAAAGATGTTGTGAAACTTGAAAGGGTTCAGAAGGATGTTGCCAAGGTTGGAGGATCTGAGCTACAGGGAGAGGCTGAACAGGCTGGAGCTGTTTTCCCTGGAGCGCGGAGGCTGAGGGGTGACCTTATAAAGGTTTACAAAATTATGAGGGACATGGATAGGATAAATAGACAAAGTCTTTTCCCTGGGGCCAGGGAGTCCAGAACTAGAGGGCATAGGTTTACGGTGAGAGGGGAAAGATAGAAAAGAGACCTAAGGGGCAACTTTTTCACACAAGAGGGTGGTACATATATGGAATGAGCTGCCAGAGGATGTGGTGGAGGCTAGTACAATGCAACATTTAAGGGGCATTTGGATGGGTATATAAATAGGAAGGGTTTGGAGGGATATGGGCCAGGTGCTGGTAGGTGAGACTAGATTGGTTTGGGATATCTGGTCGGCATGGACGGGTTGGACCGAAGGGTCTGTTTCCATGCTGTACATCTCTATGACTCTATGACTCTAAGTCCTCAAGCTTTTGGACTACTTGATCATAAGCAGTCATCACACAGAACATAAACATGAAAGGAATCTCTGAACTTCAAAATATATCTGCAATATTACAGTCCTTAAAGTGCTAAAAATAATCTGGCAATTTTATTTTCCTTAGTTATGAAATAAAATAGAGATAGTTAATTTAGTAGTCATTAAGAGTGTAGGTAACTTAAACTTCAGTGTTTAATAGTAATTGACACTAATACATTTTCTGGTTTGAAAAATAAAGATTGTATTATCTCTATGCTCTTATTTGAAATAATGTCTATTATTAGAAAAAGTCTATTTCCACCTGGTTAGCTGAGTTATCTACTGTACAAACCAACAATGTTTCAAGTTGTTCATTACACAATAAAAATAGTAATGGCAGCCTCCAGAGATGAACACTAAGCAAGCAAACGTTTGATTTAATCTCTTCATAAATCTTCTATTCTCATTGCATCTATGATTACAGTCATTCTCACATTAGTAATTCTAATCAGCCTGTATTTGCATAACAGAACGCGGTCAGGGTTAGAATGAGTACATTAAATCAAAGAATAATTTGGCAGAGAATATGTGAATAATTTACAAGTTAAAACTTTAACAACAAATTGCCTTTTTCTAATGCTCCTCAGATGCAGTGATGTCAGGTATTTTCTGAAAGTTATGAAAACTTACCCCTTGCACAATATGGCCCAGTTGATAAAATTCATACAGTCTCTTTTATTTGGTCTTTTTCCAGCTTTATTTGCCTTAGGTAACTGAGCTTTTGAAATCCTAAAGTCCAGATTTTTGACACAATGGAAAACCTCTCAATTGAGATGAAAATGACATAAAAATTCCAAACGATCAGAAATCCTGTCCCCCTTGCCTCATTTCTGATTTTCTTGGGGGCAAGCTTTTGGATTATGCAGGCTTCTCACAATCTCAGGTTTATAGTGGCAACCCAGTTGTTTCCCTTTACATCAGGTTTTGGTGCCTTTGTTTTCTGTAATTCGGAGTGTACAGAGCAGACTGCAGAATCATGGAATTTTACATTACAGATGGAGACCAATAACCCATAGTGTCTGTATTGGCTCCCAAAAGAGCTATCCAGCTAATCCTATTCTCCATCCCTACCTCCATAGCACTCTAATCACACCTTTTAAATATATACCTAACTCTTTTTGAAAACTCCTATTGAATCTGCCTCCACCACTTTCCCAGGTAGCACATTCTAAAATATGACAACTCTATGAGTAAAGAAGTTTCTCCTCATCTCAGTCCTAGCTCTCTTACTGACAATTTTTAAATTGTGACCCACTAGTTACTGACATACCAACTAGCGGAAACAGAATATCCTTCTTCATCCTGTCAAAATTGATCATAATTTTGAACACTTCTTTAAGGCAACCTCTATATCTTCTCCAAGGAGCATATGCCCAATTTCTCTATTTTTTTCCTTATATTTAAAATCCATTAATCCTGGCATTATTCTAGCAAATCTCCTTTGAACTCTCTCCATGGCTTTAGCATCCTTCCCTGAATAAGGTGCCCAGCACTGAAGTCAATACTCCATATCTGGTCTGACTGATGATTTGTAGAGGTGGAGCATAATTTCCTCGCTTTCATACATTATGTCTTGAATTATGAACCCAAGAATCCTATAAGCCTTCTGAACAGGTGTTTCAACTTGCTTGGCCACCTTCAGAAAATCATGCACATGAACCTTAAGGTCCTTCTGCTCTTGTACTACTCTCAAAGTTGGATCATTGAGTGAGCAGTGTGTCTCCATGTTTCTTCTATGAAAATGCATAACCTCACATTTCTCTGAATTGAAATTCAGACAACAGGTGTATGCTCATTTGGCCAACTTGTCAATGTCCCCCTGAAGTCACTCAGTATTATCCTCACTAATGTCCCTAGCTTGGTATAATCAGCAAGTTTAGAGATTTTGCCCTGAACAATAGGTAATGTAACACCCCTATTTAAGAAGGGAGGAATACAGAAGACAGGAAACTGTAAGCTGCTTAGCCTGACCACCATCATTGGTAAGAACAGAGAGTCAGTTATTAAAGATAAGATTATGGAGTATTTGGAAGTACATGGTAAAGTGGGGCTGAGTCAACACAACTTTGTCAAGGGATGTCAGCCTTGACAAATTTGTTAGAATTCTTTTAAGAGTTAACAAGCAAGTTAGACAAAGGAGAGCCAGCAGACATTATTTATTTGGATTTCCAAAAGGCCTTTGACAAGATGTCGCACAGGAGACTGTTAAAGAAGATAAGAGACCATGGGTTAGGGGCAAGGTTCTGGCATGGATAGAGAATTGGCTGACTGGCAGAAGGGAGAGGGTAGACATAAAGAGGTCTTTTTCAGGATGACAGCCAGTGAATTTCGCTGGGGGTCAGTGTTGGGACCACAACTATACACATTGTACGTTAATGATCTGGATGAAGGAACTGAGAGCATTGTTGCTAAGTTTGAAGATGACACAAAGATAGGTGGAGAACCAGGTAATGTTGAGGGAGTGGGGAGGCGGTAGAAGGACTTGGACAGGCTAGGAGAATAAGCAAAGAAATGGTAGGTGGAACACAATGTGGGAAAGTGTGAAGTTATATATTTTGTTAGGAAGAATAGAGGAAACACAAAGAGACGTGGGAGTGCTTGTAAAGAATTCTCTTTAAGGTTAATGGGTAAATTAAGTTAGCAGTTAGGAAAGCAATTGCAATGTTAGCATTCATTTCAAGAGGGTTAGAATACAAGAGCAGAAATATGTAGCTGAGGCTGTAAAAGGCTCCAGTCAGACCACAATAGAGTAGTTTTGGGTCGCGTATCTAAAGAGCGATGTGCTGATGTTGGAAGGGATCCAGAGGAAGTTTACAAGAATGATTGCAGAATGAAGACTCGTCAGATGAGTAGCAATTGAGGACTCTGGGTTTGTATTCAATGGTGTTTAGAAGGATGGAGGGGGTGGAGAGGGGGAAGGAATCTGAATGAAGCTTGCAGAATACTGAGAGCCCTAGATATATTGGATGTGTAGAGGATGTTTCTACTTGTGGGACTGACTAGGACCTGAGGCCACAGCCTCAGAGTGAAGGGACAACCCTTCGGAAATAAGAAAAGAAGGAGTTGCTTCAGCCAGAGGGTAGTGAATCTGTGGAATTGCTGCAGAGGGCTATGAGGCCAAGTCATTGAGTGTATTTAAGACAGAGATATATAGGTGGCACAGTGGTTAGCACTGCTGCCTCACAGCACCGGAGACCCGGGTTCAATTCCTGCCTCAGGCGACTGACTGCGTGGAGTTTGCACGTTCTCCCCGTGGGTTTCCTTCAGGTGCTCCAGTTTCCTCCCACAGTCCAAAGATGTGCAAGTCAGGTTAATTGGCCATGCTAAATTGCCTGTAGTGTTAGGTAAGGGGTAAATGTAGGGGTATGGGTGGGGTGCGCTTCAGCGGGTCGGTGTGGACTTGTTGGGCCGAATGGCCTGTTTCCACACTGTAATGTAATCTAATCAAATAGGTTCTTGATTAATAAAAGAATCAAGGGTTATGGGGAGAAGGCAGAAGAATAGGATTGAGGAACAGATCAATTGGCAGAGCAGACCTGGTGAGCCTAATTCTGCTTCTATAACTTCTGCTTTTATAGTCTTAACACCCATCTCTAAATCATTTATACAAATCAGAAAAAAGCAAGGGTCCCTATACCAACTCCCAGGGGACAACACTTTCAACTCAACTCCAATCTAAGAAATGCACATCTATCCCTACACTTTGTTTCCTCTTCTTCAGCCAACTTCTAATCCACGCTGCCAGGAATCCATCAATATCAAAAGTTTCTAATTTGCGAACCAACCTGCCATGTAACAGTTTCTTGTATTAATACTGGCTCTAATGCAATGAGGGGTACCTCGGGTTACAAGAGTCGATTGTGTGAGGGAACTCTCTAATCCATGGCACTGTCAGACGTTTCTATGGCCAGCAGTGAAAAATCAGAACGGTATGTTGCTTGCCAGGATCAAGGATGTCTCAGAGAGGGTGCAGAATGTTCTCAAGGAGGAGAGGGACCAGCAGGAGGTCATTGTCCACATTGGAACCAATGACATAGGAAGGGAAAAGGATGAGATTCTGAAGGGAGAATATAGAGAGTTAGGCAGGAATTCAAAAAAGGAGATTGTCAAGAATAGTAATATCTGAATTACTCCCAGTGCTACAAGCTAGTGAGGCAGGGATAGGAGGATAGAGCAGATGAGTGTATGGCTGAGGAGCTGGTGTATGGGAAAAGGATTCATATTTTTGCATCATTGGAATCTCTTCTGGGGTAGAAATGACCTATACAAGAAGGACGGATTGCACCTGAATTTGAAGGGGACTAATATACTGGCAGGGAAAGTTGATAGAGTTGCTTAGGAGATTTTAAACTAGTAAGGTGGGTGGGCAGGGACCCAGGGAAACGGTGAGGAAAGAGATCAATCTGAGACTGGTAGAGTTGAGAAAAGAAGCAAGACAAACAGTCAGGGCAGACAGGGACAAGGTAGGACTGATAAATTAAACTGCATTTATTTCAATGTAAGAGGCCTAACAGGGAAGGCAGATGAACTCAGGGCATGCTAGAAACATGGGACTGGGATATCGTAGCAGTTACAGATATGTGGCTGAGGGATGGACAGGACTGGCAGCTTAATGTTCCAGGATACAAATACACAGGAAGGACAGAAAGGGAGACAAGAGAGGAAGGGGAGTAGTGTTTTTGATAAGGGATAGCATTACAGCTGTGATGAGGGAGGATATTCCAAGAAATACATCCAGGGAGGTTATTTGGGTGGAACTGAGAAATAAGAAAGGGATGATCACCTTATTGGGATTGTATTATAGACCCCCTAATAGTCAAATTGTGAAACAAATTTGCAAGGAGATCTCAGTTATCTGTAAGAATAATAGGGTGGTTATGGTAGGGGATTTTAACTTTCCAAACACAGACTGGGACTGCCACGGTGTTAAGGGATTAGATGGAGAGGAATTTGTTAAGTGTGTACAGGAAAGTTTTCTGATTCAGTATGTGGATGCACCTATTAGAGAAGGTGCAAAACTAGACCTACTCTTGGGAAATAAGGCAGGGCAGGTGACTGAGGTGTCAGTGGGGGAGCACTTTGGGGCCAGCAACCATAATTTTACTAGTTTTAAAATAGTAATGAAAAAGGATAGACCAGATCTAAAAGTTGAAGTTCTAATTTGGAGAAAGGTATTGACGGTATTAGGCAAGAACTTTCAAAAGCTGATTGGGGGTAGAAGTTCGTATGTAAAGGGATGACTGGAAAATGGGAAGCCTTCAGAAATGAGATAATGAGAGTCCAGAGAGAGTGTATTCCTGTTAAGGTGAAAGGAAAGGCAGGTAGGTATAGGGAATGCTGGATGAATAAAGAAACTGAGGGTTTGGTTAAGAAATGGTAAAGAAAAGGAAGGAAGCATATGTCATGTATAGACAGGATAGATTGAGTGAATCCTTAGAACAGTATAAAGGCAGTAGGAGCATACTTAAGAAGGAAATCAGGAAGGCAAAAAGGGGACATGAGATAGTTTTGGCAAATAGGACTAAGGAGAATCCAAAGGATTTTACAAATATATTAAGGACAAAAGGGTAGCTAGGGACAGAATAGGGCCCCTCAACGATCAGCAAGGCAGCCTCTGTGTGGAGCTGCAGGTGATGGGGAGATACGAAATGCGTATTTTGCATCAGTGTTTACTGTGGAAAAGGATATGGAAGATATAGACTGTAGGGAAATAGATGGTGACATCTTGATAAATGTCCATATTACAGAGGAGGAAATGCTAGATGTCTTGAAATGCATAAAAGTAGATAAATCCCCAGGACCTGATCAAGTGTACCTAGAACTCTGTAGGAAGCTAGGGAAGTGATTACTGGGACCCTTGCTGAGTTATTTGTATCATTGATTGTCACAGGTGAGGTGCCAGAAGACTGGAGGTTGGTTAACGTGGTGCCACTGTTTAAGAAAGTTGGTAAGAACATGCCAGGGAACTATAGACCAGTGAGCCTGCTTCGGTGGTGGGAAGTTGTTGGAGGGAATCCTAAGAGACAGGATTTTCATGTATTTGGAAAGACAAGGACTGATAATCAACATGGCTTTGTGCATGGGAAACCATGTCTCACAAACTTGATTAAGTTTTTGAAGAAGTAACAAAGAGGATTGATGAGTGCCGAGCGGAGATGAGATCTATATGGACTTCAGTAAGGGATTCAACAAGGTTCCTCATGGGAAGGTTAGATCTCATGGAATACAGGGAGATCTAGCCAATTGGATAGAGAACTGGCTCAAAGGTAGAAGACAGAGGGTGGTGGTGGACGGTTGTTTTTTAGACTGGAGGCTGTTTTTTAGACTGGAGGCCTATAACCAGTGGACTGCCACAAGGATCGGTGCTGGGTCCACTAATTTTCATAATTTATATAAATGATTTTGACGTGAGCATAAGAGGTATAGTTAGTAAGTTTACAGATGACACCAAAATTGGAGGTGTAGTGGACAGCAAAGAAGGTTACGTCAGATTACAACAGGATCTTGATCAGATGGACCAATGGGCTGAGAAGTGGCAGATGGAGTTTAATTCAGTTAAATGCGAGATGCTGCTTTTAGAGCTGGGCTTACACACTTATTGGTAAGGTCTTGAGGAGTGTTGTTTAACAAAGAGTCCTTGGAGTGTAGGTTGATAGCTCGTTGAAAGTAGAGTCACAGATAGATAGGATAGTGAAGAAGGCATTTGGTATGCTTTCCTTTATCAGTCAGAGTACTGAGTACAGGAGTTGGGAGGTCATGTTTTGGTTGTACAGGACATTGGTTAGGCCACCTTTGGAATAAGAACAAAGAACAAAGAAAATTTACAGCCCAGGAACAGGCCCTTCGGCCCTTCAAGCCTGTGCCGATCCAAATCTGCTATCTAAACCTGTCGTCCAATTCCTAAGCATCTGTAGCCCTCTGCTCCCCACCTACTCATGCATCTGTCCAGACGCATCTTAAATGAATCTACAGTGCCTGCCTTTACCACCTCTGCTGGCAACGCGTACCAGATGCCCACTACCCTCTGTGTGAAGTACTTGCTGCGTGTATCCCCCTTAAACTTTCCACCTCTCACCTTGAAAGCATGAAGTCTCGTTCTTGAATCCTTCACCCTGGGAAAAGGCTTGTCTCTATCCACCCTGTCTTCATGATTTTATAAACCTCAATCAGGTCCCCCCTCAATTTCCTTTTTTCTAATGAAAACAAACCTAACCTACTCAACCTCTCTTCATAGCTAGCACCTTCCATACCAAGCAACACCCTCGTAAACTTTCTCTGCACCCTCTCCAAAGCGTCCACATCCTTTTGGTAATGTGGCGACCAGAACTGTACACAGTATTCTAAACGCGGCTGAACCAATGTCTTGTTTAATTTTAACATGATTTGCCAGCTCTTATACTCAATACCCCATCCAATGAAGGCAAGCATACTATATGCCTTCTTGACCATTCTATCCACCTGTGCAGCAACCTTCATGGTACAATAGACCTGCACTCCCACATCTCTCTGCCCATCAACTTTTCCCAAGGCTCTTCCGTTCATTGTATAATTCACTCTAGAATTAGTCTTGCCTAAATGTATCGCCTCACATTTGTCTGGATTGAAATCTGTCTGCCACTTTTCCGCCCAACTCTCCAGTCTATCTATATCCTCCTGTATTCTTTGATAGTCCCTTATGCTTTCTGCTACTCCACCAATCTTCGCATCATCTGCAAACTTGCTGATCATATCAACAGTGCCCTCTTCCAGATCATTTATGTATATCACAAACAACAGTGGCCCCAACACTGACCCCTGTGGAACACCACTGGACACCTCTCTTCCATTTTGAGAAACTCCCTTCAACTACTACTCTCTGTCTCCTGTTGCTCAACCAGTCCTTTATCAACCTAGCTAGAACACCCTGCACACCATATGACCTCACCTTTCCATTAGTCTACAATGGGGAACCTTATCAAATGCATGCAATTCTGGTTTCCTTCCTATCAGAAGGATGTTGTGAAGCTTGAAAGGATTCAGAAAAGATTTATAAGCATGTTGCCAGGGTTGGAGGATTTGACCTATAGGGAGAGGTTGAATAGATTAGGGTTGTTTTCCCTGGAGAGTCAAAGGCTGAGGGGTGACCTTAAAGAGGTTTATAAAATCATGAAGGGCATGGATAGGAGAAATAGACAAAGTCTCTTCCCTGGTTGGACAAGTCCAGAACTAGAAGACATTGGTTTAGGGTGAGAGGGGGAAAATATAAAAGAGACCTAAGGGGCAATTTTTTTCACACGTACGTGTACGGATTGAGCTGCCAGAGGAAATTGTGGAGGCTAGCACAATTGCAACATTTAAAAGGCATCTGGATATATATATGAATAGGAAGGGTTTAGAGGAGTTGAGATACCTAGTCAGCGTGGACGAGTTGGACCGAAGGGTCTGTTTCCGTGCTTTACATCTCCATGACTCTATAACTCTATGAATGCCTGGCTCAAAGGCTGATATGTATTCCAGTTTGTGGGTTGCAAGGCATCAGTATACGGGAGAATGGGAGCCATACTGTTGGATCATCCACACTTGAACAATGCTGGGACAAGTGTTCTTATAAACCACATTATATTGATTGTAACGAAATCAGCCAAGTAGACATCATAGAATATGAGTTCCCTGATTTTGGATATTAATATGGTCTAATCAGGGAGCTCTGGCTGACAGACATAAACAGGAATGTCAAGAGGTTTTGTTCGATCTGAGCTGGCTCGGAGGGAGCTGGATCAGTATGAAGGGCTCTCCATGTATAAATAAAGGGTGACTTGGTGACAGGGTAACTGTCCCTGTGTAGTTATTTCAGTGGCAATGAGAGAAAAGCACACTCCTGAAGAAAGTTGCTCACAACAATTGTATTTGAGTTGGGCTTAGCAATTCTGGCATTATGACATTAATTGGGAAGCTTGACTCATTTGATCCTGCTGTTGAAGACTGGGCTCAGTCTGTGGAAAGAATGCATTTTTTTTCCAGAAAAGTTACATTGGAGCAAATGAAAAGCAGTGAGTAATTCTCCTGACAGCTTATGGATCCACAGCTTTTTCAATTATTAGGAGCCAAACATTCTCTGAGGCACCATATACGAAAGCTTTTCAAGAGTTACAGATTTAGCTAAGGAATATTACAGACCCAAGCCTCCTCTATTTCTGAAACACTATCGGTATTACTCAGCAATTTGAGAATGTGTATCATGATTTTTGACTGGGGTTAAGGTGACTGACGGAGGCATGTGACTTTGGTTTAACCCATAATGAGACCATTTGGTTTGTGGGATTAATGATGTCATCATGCAAAAGTGCCTACTAGCTGAAGCCCAACTGGCCTTCAAGCAGGCTTTATCATTGGAAAATGCTGCAAGTGGAGCAGATGAATTACAAGGTATATCAATGGAAGTGGTCACCCTCACCAGCTTTGGAACACCACTTGAGTGAAGACAATTGCTTCGCCTCACTCAGGACATATCTGAACAGAGGGACAGAAATCATATTCTGTCAGTCCACAGCTAAACTGCAAAGCAAAACCAAGCCTCTGTCAAATGGTTAAAATTTTCTTCAGGATCCGGACCAGCATTGTAGCTTCTGCTGGTCTGCAAACTTGAGCCAGTAAAATAGTCCCATTAGACCTAAATTGAGTAAGAGCATCATAGGCTGGAAGCCAGGAGACAGCTCACCCTGGAAGGTCCACCAACATCGGGTTTGGGACAGTTAAATTGATCAGCAACATCCACCTCAGAGCCAATCGAAATAAATATCTAATTAAATGGTTACCCAGTTCTAATGTGGTCGATACCAGTGTGGCCATTTCAGTGATCACAGAACTAGTCTTTAACAAAATTCGCTCTGGACCCCAACCTTTACGTTTGTGCAGGACCTTGGCTAGACTGAGAACCTACACTGGGGAACCTTTACAGATTAAGGGTTCAACTTCGGGTCTGGTCTCTTATGAGAGGCAGCTGGTTCAGTTACAGCTGATTGCTGGAAAAGGCTCGGGCTCAAGCTTGGTAGGGTGAAATTGGATGACAAAGATTCACCTAGATTGTCTCAACGTTTGTTCATTATGCCAGTAGCCATGACTGAGACAGGGCTACAGGATCATCAGGATTGGGAGCTAAACATGCCAGGGTTGAACAGTTTACAAAGTAGTCAGAGAAAACGGCAGAGGAGGTAGAGTAACCTCTGATTAGCAACAAAATTACTTCAATGGTGAAGGAGGATATGATAAGGGGAAAGAATTCAATAGAGACTGTACGTGTGGAACTGAGGGCCAGTAAAGAACCTAAAACTGCAGTGGCTGTTATGTACAGTTCTCTGGAAGCAGTTCTGAAGGGCTAGATTGTATTAATACAGAAATTAAGCAAGTGTGTATCAATGTTAGCATAGTGTTAATGGGCAGTTTTAATATGGATTGGGGGAGACAGAAATGTAGTGAAGTTCTGGGGTGTGTCCAAGATAGTTTCCTACAGCAATATGTCCTGTATGCAACAAAGAGACAAGTAAAATGGATTTAGTAATGAGTAATGAGCCAGATTTAATTAGTAACCTAATTGTGTGTAAACATTTACCAAATAGTGATCATAACATGATTGAATTCAATGCAGCATTTGAAAATGAAAAGCATGAATCAGCTATTACTGTTTTAAATTTCGGTAAGGTTGACTTCAATGAGATGAGACAGAAACTGTCCACAGTAACAGGGAAAATCAGCTAATAGGTAGAACACCTGAAGAACAGTGCAGGATGTTTAAAGAAACGTTTAACATAATGCAAAACCAGTTTAGACCACAGGATCCACAGCAAAAGCAGCTGCAGACAAGCAAAGGAATATGGGACAGCATAAAGCTAAAAGGAAGGGCTTACAAAAATGCAATAAACATTTTTTTTGTCAAATGGATCCTGCCGAATGAGTGAGAATCAAAGAGCAATGAAGGGTCACACAGCAGCTTAAAAGTCTATGAAAGGGAACTTGTCAGGGACATGAAAATGAATAAGAACAAATTTTATAATTACATGAAGCAAAGTGGGTGATCAAAAGCAATGTTGGCTGGCAAGAACGGAAAGTGGGGATAATGTCAAAGATAATGGAGAAATGACAGATATGTTGAATAATTGACTTGCTTCAGTGTTTGTGATTAAAAAGGAGAATAGCTCACTGGAATTCCTGAGGAAAGTAAGGGATTGAAACTAGCTTTTACACATTGGGCTACCCAGTATGGGGGCTACAGCGATACCGAACATTCAACTTCAATGGAAATTCATTCACAGAGATACTGGGCATTCAACGTATGAAATGAAGAAGGCAGTAGACAAGTATTCCAGGACAAAAGAGTCTCAGAGTTTATTTACAACACAAAACATAAATTTAATACCAGAAATAAAGGGAAATGCAATAAACAGTGAAATGAACGCAATCAATTGTGCAGAGAATAGTAATACTATTTAATATGCTGTTAGTTAGATTAAACAGAACCGGAACTTAAAACAATATTTGAACCACAGAAACATTAATCAGATTTCCTACCCTTGGGGCCTCATACAATCTCACGGTCTCAGGAGCTCCAGCTCACCACTGAGGAAAACATGGTGTTAAAGTGCGCCCAGTCGCTGAGGTTCTTGTCACTGGTTGTCTTGTTTTGGAACAGGCCCGGGTCTGCAAAGCTCTTTCTCAGATAGTGCTTAGTTGACCTCCCCTCTCTCGGATGTCCTTTGTTCCAATGGTGCTCTTGGTTTGGCTTCATGATTCAGCTTTTCTGTTCAGCCTCTGTGGTTCTGGTTTCAAATCTGCTTGTTGTGGGAAAACTATATGTGCAGAAACTTATTGTTGAAAAAGGCTCTTCCCCAGGTGAGGTCAGTGCTGGCAGTTTTACGGACTATGTGCCCTGTAATCGTTCGTCAAATCTGTGTTTTGCAATGTGTTTCTGGTGTTTCCTTCTCAGGTCAATCGGTTTCCCAATAGTTAAGAGTATAACTGAATGAATTTTGATTGATGTTGAATGCCCAGTATCTCTGTGAATGGATTTCCATTGAAGTTGAATGTTCGGTATCGCTGTAGCCCCCATACTGTCTGTGCTGTGTAGCCCAATGTGTAAAAGCTAGTTTCAATCCAGAGTGTTAGATTTGTTTGATTGTTCTTTTCGAGTGGAAGTGTAAATTGGAACTCCAGACTGAACAATAGTGCCAGGCAGAAATCATATTCTGGCTCTGTTGTGTGTTTGTTGCAGCCTGAGCTCAGGCTTTTGTCCAGTATGTTAGAGTTAAAGAAATGTACAGCACGGAAGCAGACCCTTCAGTCCTACTCGACCCTACTGATCAGATACTCTAACCTAATCTAGTCCCATTTGCCAGCACCTGGCCCATATCTCTCTAAACCCTTCCTATTCATATACCCAGCCTGTTAAATGTTGTAAGTGTACCAGCCTCTACCACTTCCTCCGGCAGCTCATTCCATATACGCACCACCCACTGCGTGAAAATGTTGTCCCTTAGGTCCCTTTTAAATCTTTCCCCTCTCACTCTAAACCTATGCCCTCTAGTTCTGGACTCACTCACCCCAGGGAAAAGATGTTCTCTATTTACCCTATCCATGCCCCTCATGATTTTATAAATCTCTATAAGGTCACCCCTCAGCTTCCAACGCTCCAGGGAAAACAGCCCCAGTCTATTCAGCCTCTCCTTTTAGCTCAAATCCTCCAACCCTGGCAACATCCTTGTGAATCTTTTCTGAACTCTTTCAAGTTTCACAACATCTTTTCAATAGGAAGGAGACCAGAATTGCACACAATATTCCAAAAGTGGCCTAACCAAAGTCCTGTACAGCCGTAACATGACTTCCCACCTCTTATACCCAATGCTCTAACCAATAAAGAAAAGCATACCAAACACCTTCTTCATTATCCTATCTACCTGCAACTCCACTTTCAAGGTCTCTTTGTTCAGCTACAAAGGGGCGGCATGATGGCTCAGTGGTTAGCACTGCTGCCTCACAGAACCAAGGACCTGTTTTTGATTCCAATCTTGGGTGACTGTGTGGAGTAGGCACATTCTCCCCATATCTGCATGGGTTTCCTCCGGGTACTCTGGTTTCCTCCCACAATCCAAAGATGTACAAGTCAGGTGAATTGGCCATGCTAAATTGCCCATAGTGTTAGCTGCATTAGTTAGGGGTAAATATAGGGTAGGGGAATGGGTCTGGGTGGGTTACTCTTCTGAGGGTCGGTGTGGACTTGTTGGACTGAAGGGCCTGTTTCCATGCTGTAGGGAATCTAATCTAATCTATCTAATCACTCCGCAGAACCTTATCATTAAGTGTATAAGCCCTGCTCTGATTTGCTTTTCTAAAATTTATCTGAATTAAACTCCACCCTGCCACTCGTCAGCCCATTGGTCCATCTGATCAAGATCCTACAGGATTGAATAAAATTAACACAAATAAAACATTGGTAATGAGGAATTAAATGGAATTACAGAGTGACACATCTTGGGATGTGACAGTTTCCATCCAAGGGTGTTAAAGAAAGTGGGGGAGTACATTGTAGGCAACCTAATTATAAGAGTTCCCTAGATATAGGAGTCATCCTTGAGAATTGGATGATTGCACATTATTCAGCTTTTTAAGAAGGGTGAAAGAGGAAAATTAGGAAATACAGATGAGTTAGCCTAACATCTGAGGAGGGGAAACTGTTGGACTTTATAAATCAAGGATGGATTAATGGAACACCTTGAAAAGTTTCAGTTAATCAGCCGAGCCAACATGGATTCATGACACATAGGTAAGGCCTGACAAACGTCACAGAATGATTTTTGAAGAGCTCGCATAATGGATAAGGGAAGATATATGGACATTGTTTATATGGTCTTCCAGAAGGTATTTGATGAAGTCCCACATAAAAGTCTGCTTAACTAAGGTTAAGAAAAAACATTGAGGGCAAAGTGCTGACATGACTGCCAAATTGGTCAAGTGGCAGGCTCCAGAAAGTTGAGATAATGGTAACATACTGAAATTGGCAGGATGTGAGCACTGGTGTCTGGCAAGGATATGTGTTAGGGCCTCAATTATTCACAATATGTATTAATGACCTGGATATCAATATACAAGATCATATATCCAAATTGCCAACACAACGTGAGGTGACATTTTAAACAATATCGATTATAATATCAAAAACAAAGGGGTGTTGTTAGACTAAGTAAATGTGCAAAACTGTGTCAAATGAGGTTCAATGTTTGCAAGTTTGAAGTTATCTGTTTTGGATTGAAAAAGTATAGATCAGGGAACTTTCTTGGTGGCATGAAGTTAAATACAGTGGATGTCCAAAGAGACATGGGGGTTCAGGTGCATAAATCTTTAAAATGTTGGGGTTCAGAAAATCATTAAGAAAATTAACTGAATCCTGGGCTTTATGTCTAGTTCATAAGTTCATAACATATAGGAGCAGAATTAGGCCATTTGGCCCATCAAATCTCCTTCACCATTCGATCATGGCTGATATGCTCCTCATCCCCATTTTCCTGCCTTCTCCCCATAACCCTTCACTCGTTACCAATTATCTAGAAGACTAGTGTACAGGATGCAGAAGTTATGCTGCAGTTATACAAAACTCTGGTTAGCCCCAACTTGGAGTATTGTGAGCTGCTCTGGGCACCTCAGCTTGGAAGAATATATTGCCCTTGGAGGGAGTACAATTTAGGTTTACAAAACTGATATCTGGACTTCACGGTTAAGTTATGAGGAGAGATTATACAAATTGGGCTTGACTTCTTTAGAACCTAGATGGTTAAGGAGTGATATAATCAATATCTTCAAGATATTAACAGAAAATGACAGGATAGATAAAGGATAAACTATTTCCATTGGTTGGAGATTCTATAATTTAGGACTACAGGCTGAAAATTAGGGCCAGACTTTTCAGAAGCGATGTTAGGAAGCACTTCTCCACACAAAGAGTGGTAAATGCTTAGAACTCTGTTTCACAAAAGTGGATGCTGGCTCAGTAATAGATTTTAAACCTGAGATTGAAATTTTTGTTTTGAAATTTTTGTTAAGCAAAAGTATTAGGGGATATGGGCCAAAGGCTGGTATATGGAGTTAGACCACAGATCAGCCATGATTTCATTGGATGGTGGAACAGGCTCAAGGGGCTGAATAGCTTACTCTTGTTCCTCTATTCCTTATATCTTATGGAATGAGGGATCAAGTAATAGATATATCAACTGGTTGTATAAACATGGGGAGCTCATAACCCATCAGTGATAGCCTTAAGAAGTATGATTAACTGAAATAAATTTTCCCTGGTGATTGTCTGCCTTTCTATGGTAATGGCTATATTCTTTGAAAGTTTGACACTCTCCTCTCTATAATTTATAATATTTCCATATACTGTACTTGAAGGTGTGGATCCCAGACAAGACCTCTCGACTTTGAGATTGGTCAAAAGAATTAACTGAATGCGGTCTGTATAAAGTAAGGTTACCAGTTTAATAAAGTAAGGCAGTCTGACGCAATTCTGTCCAGCAACACAGAGGTCAAAGCTTCTGTGCTCCGTGGCGAAATTTCAATTTCAATTGAACAATAAGCATTTTTTATATGTTTTTTTAAAGAGACAGTACAGCCTTAATTACAAGAAAAGACCAAACAACTCTAATATGGTGACATGATTGACAGCAGGTTAATCCAACTATATTTCCTGGAAAATGATTCTTGTTCCACGTAGGTCATCATATTATGCTAGTAGTTCAAGGTTAGTTTGAGTGGTCAATTAATGCATCATGATTCATATTATGAAAACTCCACTTGGTAGCCATTATGAAGACATGATTACAGGATGGTCACATCCTATGTAACAGGGGTATCAGACAATTCAGAAGAACAAACAGGAAGGTAAGGTAGGTGGTATAGTTCGGATATTCAAGGACAACATCAGGGCAGTGCTGAGAGATGATATAGGTTCTATGGAGAATGAGGTTGAATCCATTTGGGTGGAAATTAGAAATTCTCAGAGGAAAAGGTTACTGATAGGCATTGTCTATAGGCCACCAAATAATAATATCACATTGGATGGGCAACAAACAGAGAAATAACTAATGCCTGTAAGTTTCTACAAATAAATAAAAAGAAAAAGAGTGGCTTAGTAAACATTGAAGTTTAGTTTATGGGAGTTTAGTTATGAGATATGATGAAATGACTGAGGCATTGATTGGGTTTTTTGTTCAGTTTTCACAGTGGAGGACACAAGTAACATGCCGGTAATTGACAAAGATAGGTGAGGACCAGGAAACAATTATTATTGTGGAAGAGCTATTGTTGGGTAAGCTAATGGAGATAAGGATTTTTAAGTTTCCTGGCCCTGTTGGAGTTCATCCCAGGATACTAAAAGAGATGGCGGGAAAAATTACAGGTGCACTAGCTGTAATTGTTCAAAATCCGCCGGACTCTGGGGAAGTCCCAGCAGATTGGAAAACAGCAAATGTGATGCCCCTGTTTAAAAGGAGAGGTAGACAAAGGATGGGGAATTATAGAATGGTTAGCTAAACCTCTGTAGTGGGGAAGATGCTTGAGTCTATTATCAAAGAAGAAATAGCAAGGCATCTCGACAGAAATTGTCCCATTGGGCAGACGCAGCATGGGTGTTTGAAGGGCAGGTCATGCTTCACAAATCATTTGGAATTCTATGAAGACATTACAAGCACGGTGGACAATGGGGACCCAGTGGATGTGGTGTACCTAGATTTGCAAAAGGCCTTCAACGGGTGATGCACATGAGGCTGCTGCATGAGATAAAGATACATGGCATTAGGAATAAAGTATTAGAATGGATAGAGGATTGGTTGACTAACTGGAAGCAAAGAGGAGGGATAAATGAGTGCTATTCTGGCTGGCAATCAGTGACTAGTGGTGTGCCTCATGGATCAATGTTGGGGGCCGCAATTATTTGCAATTTATATCGATGATTTGGAGTTGGTGACCATATGTAGGGTTTCAAAGTTTGCAGAAGACATCAAGATGAGTGGCAGAACAAAGCGTGCAGAAGAATGTGAAACTTTGCAAAGGAACATAGATACATTGAGTGAGTAGGCGAACGTCTGGCAGATGGAATACAATATTAATAAATGTGAAGTCATCCATTTTGATAGGAGTACAGTAAAAAGGATTATTACTTGAATGGTAAAAGATTGCAGCATGCTGCTATGCAGAGGGAGCTGGGTGTCCTTATGCACGAATCACAGAAGATTGGTCTGCAGGTACAACAGGTAATTAGGAAGGCAAATGGAATTTTGTCCTTCATTGATAGAGGAATTGAGTTTAAAAGCAGAGAGGTTATGTTGCAGCTGTATAAGGTGCTGGTGAGACCACACCTGGAGTACGGTTTTGGTCTCCTTACTTGAGAAAGGATGTACTGGCACTGGAGGGGGTGCAGAGGAGGTTCAATAAGTTGATTCCGGAGTTGAGGGGGTTGGCTGATGAGGAGACACTGAGTAGATTGGGATTATATTTGTTGGAATTCAGAAGATTGAGGGGGAATGTTGTAGAAACATATAAAATTATGAAGGGAATAGATAAGATTGAAGTAGAGAAGCTATTTCCATTGGCAGGTAAAACTAGGACAAGAGAGCATAGCCTCATGATTAGAGGGAGCAGATTTAGGACTGAATTGAGAAGGAACTTTTTCACACAGAGGGTTGTTAATCTACAGATGAAAAAGAAGCCTGTCTTTCAGACTAGATGCATACAAGAACCAAACCAACATTTTAATCTTAATCAAAAGCAGACATTACTGGAGAAACATAAGAGGTAGGAGCAGGAGTAGGCTGTCCAGCCTTTCGAGCCCCATAAGCTCATGGCTGATGTTTTCATGGACAGACGTTTTCATTTGTAATGGATTACATTTCCATGGGGAGCAGGCAGAAAAGCAGAGGTGAGGAGGAGATAAGATCAATTGTAATTGTATTACATGTGGGAGCAGGCCCAAGAGGCTGAATTGCCTAATTCTGCTTCTAGTTTTTATGTTCTTATGCTGATTCCAGGCACCAAAGGCAAATCATTGAATTAAAATCATGACAAGATTTGAATCATCAGATTCCAGTTTTTTGAATTTCAGTGAGACTTTCTGATTCAATGGATATTTTTTAATCAGCTTATTCTGACATGTTATGAAACCACCTTGTAATAGGTGGAACTTGAATCCAGACCTAATCTAGAGGTAGGGACACTACCGCTGAACCATACAAGCCCAGGTTCAATGGATTTTTCTGACTGTCTCAAATGTGTTTGATAAGAACCAAAACATCAGACTAACTTAAACTAAAATTCAGCATTTCACTGTTTCACTGGTGGTTTACATTGCTATGATACTCCAAAGACGCTTTCCATACAGACACACACCCAGCCCTAACATCAGAACAAGGTGCATGACAGGGTATAAGATTACACAGTATACACTTCCTTGGATGCTCACAACATCTATGTCTGCCTTTTGTGTCCATTGCCACTTCATTCAAAACATGCAGGTTGACAATCTTTCTGTCTTACCTTGCCTTGTAGAGCAGATATAAAGCTAGACAATCTTGTCATGCTTGTCAGCACTGACCGTTCATGGGGGAGGGGGGGGGGGGGGGGAGCTGCCATCATGCTATATGGTTAAAGAGAAAAATGCTACAGATGCTGGAATCTAAAGTGGACAAACAGGAGGCTGGAGGAACACAGCAGGTCAGACAGCATCAGGAACTGAAGAAGTCGATGTTTCGGGTGTAACCCTTCTTCAGGACTGGGGTTGGGGGAGCTGCAGATAAAGGTGGGGCTGGTGGGGGTGGGATGGTGAAGTGGGAATAGGTGAAGACAGGCAGAGGGTACGACCTGATTAGTCAATGGGAGGCCAACGGTAGGTGGCACGGAGCAGTGGAAGGGAACGGGCTTGGAAGTGAGTTGGAAGATGGAAAAAGAGGTTGTTTGAAATTGGTGAACTCAAGGTTGGGTCCTCCAGGCTGTAGGCTGCCCAGGCAGAAGATTGGAGTTTGGTTCGTTGTGGCAATGGAGGAGGTCATGCCGGAAAGGGAATGGGAAAAGGAATTAAAATGGACGGTGACTGGGAGGTCCGGTCGGCCCCTGCGGGCCCAGCTGAGATGCTTGGCAAACTGTTCCCTAAGTTTACGTTTAGTCTCCCCAATGTAGAGAAGACCACATCGGGAGCTCCTGATACAGTAAACTAGGTTGGAAGAGAGGCAGGTGAACCTCTGTGTCACCTGGAAGGACTGTTTGGGACCCTGGATGGAGGGGAGGGGCGTGGTATACCAGTAGGTTTTACATCTATTCCGGTTGCAGGGTGTGGCGCAAACCAAGGCCTGTTGAAGGGAATGGTTCTTGCAGAAGGCAGAGAGGAGTGGGGAGTGGAAAGATGTTCTTGGTGGTGGGAATCTAGCTGGAGTTGACGAAAGTGTTTAAGGATGATACGTTGGTTGCGAAAACTGATGGGGTGTCTTTATTGCGGGACGGGGGGGGGGGGTTAGAGCAGTAGAACTGGGAATGAAGGTAGTGCGGTGAATGGCTGTCTAGATGACAGAGGGAAGAAAAGCACATTGATCAAAATAGATGGACATCTGGGATGCTTGGGAATGGAATGTCTCCTCATCCAAGCAGATGCGGTGGAGATAGAGAATTGGGAGAATGGGATGGGGTTCTTGCAGGATATTGGGTGGGAGGAGGTGTTGTCCACGTCGTTATGAGAATCTGTAGGCTTGTAGTAAACATTCGCCTGGAGACTGCCACTGGAGATGAAAATGGGAAGGTCAAGAATGGGGAGAGAGTTGTCTGAGATGGATCAAGTGAATTTGAGGGCAGCGTGGAAGTTGTGGGTGAAGTTGATGAACTGTTCCAGTTGAGTTTGGGTGCAGTATACTGCACTGATGCAGTCATAACAGTGGAACAGTTGGAGCACAGCTTCTGTTTTAGTTCTGAAGAGGGACTGTTCAACATAACCAGTAAAGAGGCAGGTGTAGCTGGAGCCCATCCGGGTGCACATTACCACCCCCTGGATTTGGAGGAAATGGGGGCAGTTAAAATAAAGGTTATTGAGGATGGGGATCACTTTGGCGAGGTGGAGGAGGATTATTGGTGGAGGGCCGACTGGATGGGTCTGTTGGAGAGGAAGAAGCAGAGGGCCTGAAGGCCATCTTTGTGGAGTATGGACGTGTCTAAGGACTGCATGTCCATCATGAAGATAAAGCGCTGGGGACCTGGGAGCTGGAAGTTACTGAAGAGATGGAGGGCGTGGTCAGAAACACAGATGTAGGTGTGAAGTACCTGAACCAAGGGGAAGAGAATGGAGTCGAGGTAGGACATGATGGGTTTGGTGGGGCAGGAGCATGCTGAGACGATGGGTCGGCCGGGATAGTTGGGCCTGTGGATCTTGGGGAGCAGGTAGAACAGGGCATTGTGGGGCTGGGGGACTATGAGTTTGGAGACAGTGGAGGGGAGATCACTGGAGGCAATGAGGGCATGGACAGAGCAAGTGATTTTGGCTTGAAGGGTCACAATGGAGTCATGGGCAAGGGTGAGGTAGGTGTCAATATCACACCTTTACAACGTGCCAGCAGCTTATACAGCCATCACTTTGCATGTGCTTCAACCAAATGGCCATGTCTGCAAGTCTAAGGGAGCAGTCGTCAGTCCACATGAGAGACTTTAGTCAATCAGGGGTGTCACCACATTTAGTCAAGGGCATCATTTGATTTCAGACCAGAAAGTTGCTATAATTAGTCAGTTATTTGGTATGATCAGAATCTGGAAATCCATATTATTACAGTTCAGGGATTGGGCCATTCAAGTCCTGCAGGTCCATTCCAACCAGTCTGGGGAAAACCACAAAGTCACTTGGGGACCTGCACCACAATCAGCTGGGGTCTAGGCTTTCCTCATTTAGGACCAACCCCCCAAGTCCTTTTGGATCTGGGTCTGGGCCATAAGGATTTGGGAATTATGTGTTAATGGGGGTTGTTGACGGGTGAGTTGGGATATCAAGTGTGGGGATTGGAATTAGCATGTTGTGATCATTGTTGCCATGACTACTGATCAATGAAAGTGCAGAAAAACTGAAGAGGAATGGATATACCAGAAAGCCCAGGAATAGCAGTAACCCCCAGTGCCTGCAGAACAGCCTCCCCAAGAACCTATCCCAGCAGAAGGTCCCCTTAGGCTATGCAGAAAGTTCTGAAGGTTAAGGATTCACAGATCTTGTTGTTTTTTTCCTCTTGTGAGATCTCTCATATTCTTGCTTTTTTCCAAAGCCTGCTGACTCATAAGGATGATTGCTGGAAAATAAGAAGGACAATAATACTGATGTCTCCATTTCTCAATCTCCTGATTGAGGCTGAGCAGAAATACAATACAACACATTCCTCCACAAGGACAATCATGGAGCTGACAATAGGTCTGCTCAAGATGACGTTCTAACGTTTGAATCAATTTGGGCTGGCCTTGTAGTTTACGCCAGACAGAAGGTGCCACATGATCCTTGCATATTGTGTTCTGCACAACTGCGGAGCTGTAAAAGCAGCTGCAGCCTTCTGAGGAACAAGATAAAAACATTGAGCTCAAAAAAACAGCACCTTCAAATGATCAGGTGGTGCAGTATTGAACACAACAAGCTAGACAGGATGTAATCGACACCCACTTCCAATTGATCTGAATTCTTGCCAGTGTCATAATTCCAGCCCTATAAAGTGTACACCGAGCATTCCCTCTACCACTCCCTGCCTGTTTCCCTCAGCCCTGTGGAAGCTGAAGCCAAGGAGGCTGAGTCTACATCTGACCTCATCATGTCTGGGTTCTCGGGCCACAAGTGCACTGGGGGCATCTGGACAGAATTCTAAGACCAACAGGTTCCATGCTCGGGCAGGCTCCGCTCAATCCACTTGTGTATGTGAGACTGCACCTTGAATGCAATGGTGAGGGAACAGAAAAATGAGCCTACTGGGAGTGGAATGGATGACTCCTCACTGTAAACAGAGTCTCACATTTGTAAATATTTTATCACTTTAAATCATCACCTGCCTGATCGACTGTAATTTCAGTCACAGCTGCAAGAGTGAAGCCACAAAAGCTGCCCTTCCTCAGTGCCGTACAATGTTAGAACAATCTCTAAAGAATTAGTATTCTTTCCCTAATACCCATCATGATGCAACATGTTGTCATTTTTGAATGTGGGAGAGTCAGATGTTTGAAGCCTTCAAATAGTTCTTAATGTTAACTTCAGCAAAACAACAGGAAAAACAAAGAAAGAACAGAATAAAAAGGTACAATCATTTTTGGGTCTAAACAGCGTGCTTGGCTTTGGAATAACAACAAATCAGCAGTCAATGAATAAGAACTTCACACATCAGTTCCTGATTTGCAATGTTTGTACTGGTGTGCAATTATGACTTGAATATGGCACCCATGGCATGAATACCACAGGGCCACAGCATCAACAAAAACTTCCACTGCTGTTGGCCGCTTGATTGCATGAGAGCAGAGTCCTAACCAGCATTTTGCTATCTCATGATGGCTGCCTCTCTCCAGCCATTAAGAAACATCAATAGGAGCCTGCTACACATAATTTGTAGGCCTGGAATTATAACACTGGTGGCCACATGGCAATAGAACCTCATTCTGGGATGTCAGAACTTGAAGAGAAAATGGAGTGTATAGTATCGATAAAGTGAACAAAGGTAGGTAAAGACTATAGGTAAGGGACACAAGTACCAAGATACCAGTTTGGAGCTGAAGAAGAATTATATTGGACTTGAAGTGTTCATTCTGGTTCTTGCTCCAGAAATGGGATGAACATATGGGAGGAACAGCAGAGAAAATTTGCAAGAGTTCAGGGATCGAAATTCCTGTGAAATGCTCCAAAATTGATACTTAAAGCTAAAATATGGGAAGATTCTGCTTGTTGTCTTTAAATTATTGCTTCTTCAGACATTATGCCATTTCATAATGGAATAGATAGATTTCAGTTTTAAAATGGAAGAGAAATATTTTCACATAACATTAATTAATGAAAGTGTTTTTAAAATCAAATATTTGAGGATGAAGTGTGTCTCCAATAAAGTGAGGTGGCGCCTCAAACCAAGATGCTTTACTTTAAAAACATGCAAGAGAGTTCATTTTGATCAATGTGAAAATATCATAATACACCTAATGAAAATTCCAAATGTTTATGAAACCATCATAAATAACAAAGCTCCTGTAAAAATGTCTCTCAACCTATACTTACATTAAGGTTAAAATTAAATAAAAGGTGAAAATTAACTGATAGACTTGATGATTAAACCTCTCCATATTTTGTATTCAGTTACTCCTGATAGCAAACTAATAATTTAAATAATTTTCTTTGGGTGATCAATATTATGTTCAAAATGAATTAATATCTTTCCACAAAGTTTCTTATGAAAAAAAATTGTGATTTGCCTCTAATTTCCTCCTCAAATCTTAAAATGCCTTTTTTTCCAAGTATTTAATCTTACAATTATATATGATTCCTATTATGTTACCTGAGTCATATTGATTTCTCTGCTTTCAAATCTCTGAAACTATACCAACTAAAAACAAAAGGGAGGGACCAACAAACCAAGGATATACAGGGCTGGAATTTTTAAAAAAGGGAGACTTATGGCAGATACTGGAGGCTCAGAACAATAGAAGCCCTAGAGGAGTGCCGAATAGCCAAGGGAAAACTTAGAAAAGGAAATCAGAGGAGCAAAAAGGGGCAAGAAAGAATAATGGCTGGTAAAATAATGGAAACTCCTAAGTTATTTTACAAGTTAAGAATAAAATAATAACTATGGAAAGCTTAGGGCCCATTGAGAACCACAGTGGTAATTTGTGCTTGGAGCCAGAGGTTATAGGTAGTATTCTAAATAAATAGTTTGTGTCAGTGTTCACTAGTGTGAGAGATGAACTGGATATAGAAATCAGGGAGGACTGTGATATACTTGATAAAGTTATCATAGACAGAGAGGAGGTTGTGTGTGGTCTGGCAGGCTTAAAAGGAAGTAAATCTCCAAGGCTGGATGAAATGTATCTCAGGCTGATGAATGAGACAAGAGAGGAAATAGCAGGGGTGTTGGTAATAATTTCCAATTCTTCCCCAGCCATAAGAGAGGTGTCAGAGGACTGGAGGACTGCCACTGTGGTGCCATTATTCAAGACAGGAGCTAGAGATACATTAGGAAACTACATGCTGGTCAGTCTAAACTCAGTGATGGGGTAACTGTTCTGAGGGAAAGCATTAATCTGCACTTAGAGAAGCAGGGATGAAAGACTCCTGCCCAAAATGTCAATTTTCCTGCTCTTCGGATGCTGCATGACCTGCTCTGCTTTTCCAGCACCACTCTAATCTTGACATTAATCAAGAATAGTCAGCATAGTTTTGTTAAGGAGAGGTCATATCTGACCTACTTGATTGAAATTTTCAAAGAGCTAACCAGTTGTGTGGATGAGAGCAATGCTTTTGTTGCAATCTACTTAGACTTCAGTAAAGCTTTTGATAAGGTCCTGCAGGGGTGTCTGATATTGAAGAAGTGTGCCCATGGGACCCAAGGAAATTTGATTAATTGGATCTAGAATTGGCTGACTGGCAGGAAGCAGGGGGTGATTGGAAGGCTGAGTCAGTGAGGTTCCACAGGGATCAGTGTTGGGGCTCTTGCTGTTTGTGATATATGAAAATTTGTGAGAAGATAAATAATAAGGAGGATAGCCTTAGAATACAAGAGCATATAGACTGGCTTGTCAGATGGACTGATCAGTGGCAAATTGAATTCAATCCAAATAAGTGTAAGTTGATGCACTTGGGCGGAACAAACAAGGCAATGGAATACAAGATGAACGGTAGGAAATTGGGAAACATCGACAATCAGAGGGATCTTAGTGCGCGTGCTTACTGGTCCCTAAGGTATTGGGACAGGTAGATAAATGGTTAAGAAGGCATATGGAATCCTTGTCTTTATTAGCCAAGGCATAGAGTTTAAAACCAGGTTGGTTAGGCCACAGCTAGAGTGTATGTGCAGTTCTGGAATCCACCTTATAGGAGGAATGCAACTGCACTGGAGAGGATGTAGAACAGATTTATCAGAATGTTGCCTGAGTTGGAGAGTTATGAAGAGAGATTGGATGGAGTAGGGTTTTTTCCTTGGATCAAAGGAAACTGAGCGAAGGCAGGATTGAGATGTACAAAATTATGAGGGGTACAGACAGGCTAGATAGGAAGAAACTCTTGCCCTTGATGGAAGAATCAATGACCAGGATGTATCGATTTAAGGTAAAGGGCAGGAGGTTTAGAGGGGACATGAGGAAAAATATTTTCTCCCAGTGAGTGGTGGGAATCTAGAATCCACTGCTGGTATGTATGGTAGAGATTTAAAAACTATTTAGATATACATTTGCGATGCCATTGCATACCAAACTATGGGCCCTGTGCTGGATAATGGGATTAGCATAGTTAGGTGGTTGTTTTTGATTGACCCACACTCAATGGGATGAAGTGCCTTTTTCTGTGCTATGGACCTCTATGACTCAATTAGTAATTTTGATCTAATGCTTAAGTTTGCTTCTGTGCTCTGGTTATTAAGCCCTTGAAAACTGACTGAAAGCACCTTCATAATTGCTTTATCAGTAGTAATTCCCCAAATAAGTGAACCTGCCATTGCCAAAACTTTCCCATTCTAATTTAACCAGTTTGCTCAAATAAATGACATTTAAGAAGTATTTTTGCTCTTTTAAATTCCTTAAAATAGTGCCCTTGGTATCTGGAGTTGAAACTCTCATTCACAACGTTTGCAAGCGCAGTTGAGCAAGAAATTATTTCAACAAAGTCAATTGTCATTTGTTTGAAATTTGTACTCTTGTAAAGTGTGCCTTTAAACAAAATAGTATACCTGATTTTCTCATAAGAATTGATATATAAATTGGAATTATATTCTTTCCAGATTTACCCACGGGAAGTGTGAAAATGCTGGTTACCATCAGGAGGGAGTGAAAAATTTACCTGTTTTGATCTTAGTTTTTTCAAATCCTCTGTTAATATATTAGAAAGCAATTTATTGTTACTTTCAGGAGATGTGGGTGATGTTCCTAGAACAAAGTGTGAGAAAGTAATGTTACTCTGGGGCTGGTATTTTGCCACAATCGTCTCAGGAGGAATCAACGAGAGTTGTTGCACACATAGGATCCACATCCACTGCAGTTCCCTAGATCTGCCTCCCCATTATTGGCCCTCATGATATGTTGGGCAGAAAACTGTTTGTTACACTGACGAACTAGAGCATAAATTCCCTCTATAGACTCTGCAGCTCTGGTGAATTTGTAATTTGAGCATAAATGCCGATACATGTTCTGTGCATCAGCTTCCAAGATATTAAAATTTTACCAGATTTTTCGATAACTTTTGCAACTGAACCTTTTCTGAAAAAGGATGGAATCTATTTTCACTGTAATGACACCTATCAGAAAGTTGAAACAATCAGCAAAAATGCAAGTAAATCAGGTAAGCACAAATGTCGTATGTTAAGTGCAATACATTCCCTACATATCAGCATCTTTATAATTAAAACAATGTTGCCTAGATTAATGTTAGGTAAAGAATTATGGAAAATTCACAGCATTGGGAAGAGAAAGAAACTAGTTCTTGCTCCAGATTAGACGTTGGACTGAATTCCTACCTATAATCTTGCCTAAAAACAGATAAAATCATGATGACTAACCTATAATTCTCTCTCCTCTTCTTTTTTGGGACCAGACCTTTATCCCTGCCTGTCACAGGTAGGTAGTGGCCATACAGGATGAGTGCAGAACCAAAGAAAATTCTCCTCCATTATGCCTATATTATTACATTTCATTGATCCCGGCATTTGGAAGATAGCAATATACTTTAGGAAGTGGTCAAAACAGACCCAAAGCATGTCCACAGGGGAAGACAACTCTCATTTCAACCTGTTCTTACTTAATATGGTTAGTAGGCCTCTGCCTCTGCCAGAATTTGCAAAGTAGTCTATGCAGCATCTTTTTGGACATATCTATCCCTTTAGTTACTCAGTCACCTCACCTGTGGTACATTGCAGTCCCACCTAAACAATTTTGATAATGCTACTAATTTTTAAGGTAATATATTTATTTGAAGTAACACTTTAAATTTGGCCTACGCTAACTTTTAAAAATCTTTATTTTAGAATTTCTGCCTGTGAGACAACAAACAGGACAGCTGCTTGTGAGAAATTGATCTTCCTGGCTAAAGGGTCTGGGTTAGAGACAAAAAACTGAAGATGCTAGAATCCAAAATAGACAGGCAGGAAGCTGAAAGAACACAGCAACATCAGGAGGTGGAGAAGTTGCCTTTTTGCGTGAAACCCTTCTTCAGGAGTGGTTTAAGTTGTTATGTTTGTCTGAATCTTACAATGTGCAGTTCAATTATTTTATTTTCTCTACTTAAAGAAATAAGAGAAAATTTGAATAGTATCTCGTAGTGAGTATGGCATCCATATTTAATAGAGAATCATGTTTTGTTTTAGTAAGATTTAGTTTGCTGACTGACTTGATGAGCTAATCATAATTATAAAACAGAGTCAAAAAGTGTGGTGCTGGAAAAGTACAGAAGGTCAGGCAGCATCTGAGGAGCAGGAGAGTTGACGTTTCAGTCATAAGCCCTTCATCAGGAATGTGAGGCAGTGGCCAAAGGGAGCTGAGAGATAAATAGGACGGGGGTGGGGCCAGGGTAAGGTACCTTGAAAGGCAATAGGTGGATGCAAGTGAGGAGTGATATGTCTGAGCCAAAGGTGGAGCGGATAGGTGGGAAGGAAGATGGACAAGTGGGAGAAATTTAAGAGGGTAGTGCCAAGTTGGAGGGTTGGATTTGGGAATATGGTGGGGGGAGGGGAGATGAGGAAACTGACAAAATCGATGTTGATGCCGGGTAGTTGAAGGGGAAGATGAAGGGTTGTTGCCCCAGGTGTCGGGTGGGACTTGGTGGTGGAGGAGGCCCAGGACTTGCATGTCCTTGGTGGAGTGGGAAGGGGAGTTGAAGTGGTCAGACACAGGGCAGTGGGATTGTTTGGTGTGTGTGACCTGGAGGTGTTTTCCAGCATCTGCAGTCCTCACTTTCTCATGTTTATAAAACAGAACATTTATATTTCAAAAGGACATCCTGAAAATGTTCTAGAAACATTTGTTCTTAATTGCTTTACGTTGATAAAATGATGCAACATTGCTAATGCAATTTCTCTGTATTCTAAAATGACACGTAATTTTGTCACTCAATGCAATGTTAAGCCTTTGGCCTAGGGTACAAGCAATGAACATTTGTGCAGTCAGCATGACCCAAGTTACAGAAATAGAATGACACAAGTTGATCCTCCAACTTAAGAAACTGTAAGGTATTAACTTAAACCATTTCCTAATGAGGAATGCAAGTTTGAAACTCAGAATCTTTTTGTCATAGTTTCACCAAGACTGCTGTGGTATCATTCTGCTGGGACACAGTTCAATGTAACAGCACTCCAGAGACTACAGAATTAAGACATCACTTGTGTGTGTAATCTTCAAGGATGACTGAACCTCGAAGGATAAGAAATTTCCATGTTAGCTTCACTGATTGTTTGTGTTAATAATTTACAAAACCTTGCAAATTCTACTTGATTCTTAAATACTGGTTGCTCATATCTGTTGTTTATAAGGTCGAGAACAACTTTGTCTTTTATTCGTTCTTGCGAGGTAGACATCACTGACTGTGGTAATGTTTATTGCCCATCTCTTGATGCCCTTAAGAAGGTGGTGCTGAGCTGCCTTCTGAACTACTAACTAGTGCTGTCGGTAGATTCACAATGCTTTTGGGGAGGGAAGTCTGAGACTTTGACCCAGTGACACTGAAGAAATGTTTCTAAGTCAAGATGGTGTGTCACTTGGAGGGGAACATGCTGGTTGTGCTGTTTCCATGTACCTTCTGCCCTTGTCCTTCTAGATAGTGGAATTCATGAAAAGTGCTGTCTAAAGAGCCTTGATGGAACTTTGCAGTGTTTCCTTTAGATGGTTAACACTGCTGCAACTGAACATCAGTGGTGGAATGTGTTTGTGTATGTGGTGTCTATCAGGCAGGTTACTTGGTCATGGTAGGTGTTGAGCTTTTTGTTTGTTATTGGACCCATTGTTATAAATTTTAAATTCTGAACTCAGCTATTTTAACTAAAATAGATGGGGGTTTTTTTAAATGTCCAAATCCCTCTAATTTACACACTAAAGGTAATCAGCATTTGCAACCTCTTGATGGAAGACACCCACTAGCCTGTGGGAAATGCCATCAGGAACCTGGTGTACATACTTTTTGAGCATCAAATTATGGGGATAGTGATGTCTTGACCAGTAGAACCCCATGCTGGGATATTAGAATTTGGAGATAAAACATCCTCAAGATGCATTGCATAAATTCACCAAGAATCCTTCTAAATCCACAACCACTTCCATCTAGAAGAACAAGAGGAAACATGGAAAAACCATCACTTCCATTTTCCCCTCCAAGATGTTCGCCACCCTGACTTTGAATTATATCATCATTTCTTCACTGTCAATGTGTCAAAATCCTGGAGTATGCTCCTAACGCATTGTGGTCTACCTACAGCACATGGACTGCAGCAGTTCAAAAAGGCAGCTACAACCACTTTTTCAAGGGCAACTAGGAATGGGCAATAAACACTGGTCCAACCAGTAACATTGACTTCCAATGAATTAATTTAAAAAAAACAGAGAACAGGTTCTCCTCTTCATACTACTGACAAAATGAACAAATGGAGGAAGGAATCACAGGTAAAGAGAGGCAAATACTAATATAACAGTTTCTAACAAAAGAAGAATCAAAACAGACTTGAAATGTTAACACTGTTTCTCTCTCCACAGATGCTGCCAGAGTTTCTCCAGCACTTTCTGGTTTTATTTCAGATTTCCATCATCTTTTGTACTTTGCTTTTACACAGAGATGCCAGCTATTGTTCAAAAAAAAAGCAGCTGGTAAGATTAATAGCCAAAACGGATTTTTTTCAAAATGATAAAATGTTAAAATAAAACATTAGATTATCTGAAAAGGTCATCCTAATCATACTGTTAAAAGGCATCAGTAAATGACAATGGCTTTGAAATAAAAGGAGACGCAGTCAAGTGTAAATGAGAGAAATCCAACAAAAAAATGTGAAGACTACTAAGGGCCAGATGTGCAAAAGTCAGTATTCAGACCAGATGGTGATAGGATTCCCTGGAGGAAAATGAGATGCCACTGTTGAAATGTGTGTGAGGTTTTGTTGGAAAGATCTGAGTGAGAATGGGCAAGTGGCTCATGGACCTGCAGACAGAATGATCAAGGCCATCTTTAAAGACAGATTGTTTGTGGCATTAGACAAGCATCATAACAACAAAGTTAAAAATTATTTTATATTATTCTATCAAGTTTCCATAACAGCAGATAAAAATAACATTAATGTGTACTTTGCTATTAGGCCTACATCCCATCAAATTATCAAAAGATCACACAATTACTGGGAGATATTTTTGTCAATGGGGTTATTTTCAACTTTGTGAAAGCCAGTTTGGAAGAAAATCAGGTGGAGCATATAACTATTATGCTCTTCTAAAAGTTTGAAGATTTCCTTCATCAACAATTTTTGTTTCCTTTGCCACTGTTCTTTCTGAAGCAGTGATTGAAAATGATAGATTGAACTGAAAAGAATTATTTCAACATAATGTCAACATTAGAAATCATTGGACCCATTGTGAATTTCTAAATTAATTCTGATGGGTATTTAAGAGACAAGTGGTAGCATCCTGGGGAGATTGATAGTTGGGACTGAAGGCAGCATGCAGAGATTCAATAGGGACAATCACTTTAAAGGTGCTAACTTATAAGACAGTATATTGGAAAACATGGGTTACCATGAGAGGGGTAGTCATTGACTTTGATGGAACAACAGTGCAACACAATAGTTGGCATGGCGAAGCTGTTGGGCTGGGGCTAAGGAATAATGTTGGGAGATGATGACTGGAAGGAAACATTGGGTGGGAATGTGTGGAAGCTCAGCACTGAATGGGGTCAACAGGATATTCGAAAGAAAGAAACACATCAGTTCTCGTGGACTCTGTGATGATGAAGCAGGACCTTGGGCGGCACGGTGGCACAGTGGTTAGCACTGCTGCCTCACAGCGCCAGAGACCTGGGTTCAATTCCTGCCTCAGGCGACTGTCTGTGTGGAGTTTGCACGTTCTCCCCGTGTCTGTGTGGGTTTCCTCTGGGTGCTCCGGTTTCCTCCCACAGTCCAAAGATGTGCAGGTCAGGTGAATTGGCCATGCTGAATTGCCCGTAGTGTTAGGTAAAGGGGTAAATGTAGGGGTATGGGTGGGTGGCGGGTCGGTGTGGACTTATTGGACCGAAGGGCCTGTTTCCACACTGTAAGTAATCTAACCTGTGACTCACTGTACTAAGGACGACCCACATTTTCCTCCGACCTCATGTGAATTGTTAATGTACAATGGAAAATGGGCTACAAACAAACCTGAGGTGAGTGCAGTTAAGTGTTTTTCCTACTGTCTGAGTGTGCAGATTCTACTTGTGAGTGATGTGAGGATCTTCAAAAAGCAATCACATTAATCAGGCTCTTTCTCAGAATAGAATGAGGAAGTTTGTAATCACACTATCCTGAATGTGAAATGCACAAGTGTGTAACCATGTGGAAGACAAAACCTGGTCACAAGCAATCTTAACAAAGTCATTAGTCATTACAAACTCATTAGTCATCTCTGTGAAACAGAAGTATCAAAGGTGATCTTAACAGACTGCAGGAAGGTTGAGCAAACTGACTAAAATACCTTAGTATAGAGCACCATTCAAATAGGAGGGTGGGGAGAAATGAGAAATGTGATAGTATTTGCAGATGGCTGGGGGAATAAATATTGTTCTCTGCAGCAAATACTGAGTCAACAGGGCTGTGCTGCCTACTTGGTGCCAGAGAGAAACATAGATTGGAAAGAAATGGGGTCAATTGTCATGGTCCACAAAATTACCAATGACATGGTGGGGTGGGGGGGGCAGCTGGGAAAGAGATTCTGCCAAAGCATTATGAACAGCTCGGGTTAGATTAAAGCAGAACTATGTAAGGTAATCGTCTCCGGTTTACTACCTGAGCTGCATGAAATTTAGCATAGGAGAAATAAGATTATCAAGGGAAATACATGGCTCAAAGATTAGTGTGGGAGAAATTGGTCCCAATTTATGAGACACTGGCAGCAGACTGGGGAAAGAAGGAACACTCTACTGGCACTATGTGAACCATGTTTGGAATACTGTCCTGGTGGATCATGAAACAATGGTTTTCGACAGGGATTTAGGCTAATTACTGGGGGAAGAGTTCAATTGAAGGGGACTTTAAAACATCAGAAAGAAATGACAGTAGGGTTATAGGTAATGAAGAGTCAAATGATAATCAAAGTGTGACAGAAGAGGCAAAAAAATATAAGCAAAAGATTGCAGCAGAAATTAGAATCCCATAAATAACAATAAAAGGTCAAATCATAGTGCTCTCATTCTGAATGCTGCTTCATTTGTAACAAGGTAAATTAGATAACTGCACAAAAAAATGAATATGACATAATGAATATGACTTTGACTCTAGCCACACTTCAACTGCTTCAGCCATAGATACATACCTGTGCTCACTGATGCATGGTTTTAGAAAGAGTAACATAGGAGAAAGGAACAGGAGTAGGCCATTCAGCTCACTAAGGTAAAAACAATGACTGCAGATGCTGAAAACCAAATACTGGATTAGTGGTGCTGGAAGAGCACAGCAGTTCAGGCAGCATCCAACGAGCAGCGAAATCAACGTTTCGGGCAAAAGCCCTTCATCAGAAATAAAGGCAGTGAGCCTGAAGCATGGAGAGATAAGCTAGAGGAGGGTGGGGGTGGGGAGAGAGTAGCATAGAGTACAATGGGTGAGTGGGGGAGGAGATGAAGGTGATAGGTCAAGGAGGAGAGGGTGGAGTAGATAGGTGGAAAAGAAGATAGGCAGGTCGGACAAGTCAAGGAGACAGTAACTGAGCTGGAAGTTTGAAACTAGGATGAGGTGGGGGAAGGGGAAATGAGGAAGCTGTTGAAGTCCACATTGATGCCCTGAGGTTGAAGTGTTCCGAGGCGGAAGATGAGGCGTTCTTCCTCCAGGTGTCTGGTGGTGAGGGAGCGGCGGTGAAGGAGGCCCAGGACCTCCATGTCCTCGGCAGAGTGGGAGGGGGAGTTGAAATGTTGGGCCACGGGGCGGTTTGGTTGATTGGTGCGGGTGTCTCGGAGATGTTCCCTAAAACGCTCTGCTAGGAGGCCCCCAGTCTCCCCAATGTAGAGGAGACCACATCGGGAGCAACGGATACAATAAATGATATTGGTGGATGTGCAGGTGAAACTTTGATGGATGTGGAAGGCTCCTTTAGGGCCTTGGATAGAGGTGAGGGAGGAGGTGTGGGCACAGGTTTTACAGTTCCTGCGGTGGCAGGGGAAAGTGCCAGAATGGGAGGGTGGGTCGTAGGGGGGTGTGGACCTGACCAGGTAGTCACGGAAGCCTACTCTGCCATTCAACATAATAAAGACTGGTTATACCCTGTTCTCACTTCCTTCCCTTATCCTCAGATCCCTTTAGCCCTAAGAATCATATCTAATTCCTTGTTGAAAACATTCAATGTTTCTGAGGCAGATAATTCCACTAGTTCCCCACTCTCTGGGTGAAAATATTCCCCATCTCAGTGCTAAATGGCCTCCTCCACATCCTTAGACTATAACTTCCAGTTCTGAACACCCCAGACATCAGGAAAAATCTTTCCCGTGTTTAGCCTGGATAGTCCTGTTAGAATTTTAGTAATTTCTATGAGATACAACAACCAACCCCCGCCACCACCACCACCCCCCCCCCCCCCACAACATCCCCCCACCTCCAGCCCTTCCGTTCATCTAAACTCCATTGGATACATTCCTAGCCAATCCTGTCTCTCTTCATATATCAGTCCTACCATCCCAGGAATAAGTGTGGTAAACCTTTATTGCACTCCCTCCACAGCCAGAACATCCATCCACAGATAAGGAGACAAAAACTGCCCACAATACTCCAGGTGTGTTCTCACAAAAGCACTGCATAATTGCAGCAAGACATCCCTGTTTCTGTGCTCAAACCTTCTGCTATGAAGGCCAACATCTCATCTGCCTTCATCGTTGCCTGCTGCACCTGCATGCTAACTTTCAATGATTGGTATACAAGGATACCCAGATCTTGTTGCACCTCTCCTTTTCCCAATCTATCGACATTCAGATAATAATCTGCCCGCCTGTTTTTGCTACCAAGGTGGATAACTTCACGTTGATACACATTATACTTAATTGACGATGCATTTGCCCACTTGCTCAATTTGTCTATATCACACTGAAGCATCTCTGCATTCTCCTCACAGCTCACTTTCCCACATAGGATAGAATAGAATTAACTAGAATAGCCTTTATTGTCACAATGAATACAGTGAAAAGTTTATATGTTGCCAATTATAGCATCTACTTAGATATAAAAGTACTAGGCATAGCTTCTTTTGTTACAAGATCTTAGACAATAGAGAAATAAAATGTCCAGCATTCCAGAAAAAAAGTTCAGTACAACGGACCACTTTGACACCACATTTCCAGTTTGCATCATAGCTTTGTGTTGTTGAATAACATAGAGGTTACTGCTTTAAAATTCCTACTTACTAGTTGTCTACCCAACTCCCTAAATCCTGACTGCAACCCTCCTTCTAATTATCTAATCTATTACCACTAACACTCTTCTACTCTTCTTCATTTCTACCCCATGCTATCTTGCACAGCTTAGACAGACATGATATGAGGGATTTGTTTATGGTTGCAAACAACCCCACCCTCAGATGAAACATTGCTTTTACCAGTATTCAGAACTAAATTCTAGTTGAGAAAAAGATGCATTCAGGAGGATCCTGCACTACCTGTTAATTTCAGACCATAAAACAATAAGACATAGGAGCAAAAGTAAACCATTCAGCCCATGTCTGCTTCATCAGTCAATAGAGTCATGGAGTTATAGAAACAGGTCCTTCGGCCTAACCCATCCATACCAACCAGGTATCCTAAACTGAATGAGTTCTATTTGCCTGTGTTTGCCATAGCCCTCTAAACCTTTCCTATTCATCTACCAACCAAATGTCTTTTAAATGTAGTAACTGTACCTGCATCTATCACTTCCTCTGACAGTTCAATCCATATATGCAACACCCTCTATATGAATAAATTGCCCCTCAGATCCCTTTTCAATCTTTCCCTTCTCACCTTAAACCTACCCCTCTCGTTTTGGATTCTCCTATCCTGGGGTAAAGACCTTTGCTATTCACCTTATCAATGTCTCTCATAATTTTAAAAACCTCTTTAAGGTCACCCCTCAACCTTCTACATTCCAGGAGAAAAAGTCCCACCGACCTAGCCTTTCCTTATAACTCAAACTTTCCAATCTTGGTTACATCCATGTAAATCTTTTTTTTGCCCCCTTTCAAGTTTGATAACATCTTTTCTTTGGAAGGATAACCTGAATTGTATGCAGTACTCAAAGGTGACCTTACCAATGTGTTTACAGATATAACGTGACATCCCAAATCCTGTACTCAGTGCTCTGACCGATGAAGACAAATGTGCCAAACACCTTCTTCACCACCATGTCTACTTGTGATACCACTTTTACGGAATAATGCACCTGATCCCCTCAATGCCTCCATTTGATAACGTTCCCCAGGGCCCAACCATTAACTGTGTAAGTCCTGCCCTGATTTATCTTACTAAAATGCAACACCTTGCATTTATCGGAATTGAACTTCAAATGCCATTCCACAGCCCACTGGCCCAGATGATCAAGGTCCTGTTGTACTTTTGGATACCCCTTTCACTGTCCACCACACCACCAATTTTGATGTCATCCGCAAACTTTCTAACCATGCCTCTTAAATTCTTTTCTATTATGGCGAACATTAGTTGACCCAGCACCAATCCTTGCAGCACACAGCTAGTCATAGGCCTCCAGTCTGAACAACAGTTCACTACCCTCTGTCGCCTGCTTTCAAACCAATTTTGTATCCTATTGGCAAGCTCTCCCTGGATCCAGGTGATTTAACCTTACTAACCAGTCTACCATGCAGAACCTTGTTGAAGGTCTTGCTAAAGTCTAAATAGACAATGTCTCCTGCTCTGCCTTCACCTATTTTCTTAGTCACCTCTTCAAAAAACTTAATCAAGTTTGCGAGACCCAATTTCCCTCAAAGCCATGCTGGCTATCCTTAATCAGCCCTTGCCTTTCCAAATACATCTAAATCCTGTCCCTCAGAATCCCTCCATCACCTTCCCCATCACTGACATCAGGCTCACCAGTCTGTAATTCCCTAGCTTTTCCTTGCACAGCATGATCCAGCATTAGGCACCTTCCAGTGTTTCAGCACCTAACTTGTAGCATGATAGATGATACAAACATCTCTGCTAGGGACACAACAATTTCTTCCCAAACTTCCCACACCATCCTGAGATTCACTTGATAAGGTCCTAGGGAATTATCTATCTTTATGTATTTTAAGACCTCCAGTTCCTCCTCCTCTGTAATGTGGACTTTTTCAAGATATCATTATTTATTTCCCTGATTTCCCGAGCTTTCATTTCTTTCTCCACGGTAGATACTGATGCGAAATATTCATTCAGGATCTCATCCATCTCCTGTGATGAGATCATGGCTGATCTGATAATCCTCAACTCTACTCTCCTGTCTTTTTCTCATGACCCTTGTTTCCGTTATTGAGAGTCCTCTGTGGTGAAGAACGCTTTATATTCATGATACTCTGAGAGAAGCGATTTCTTCTCTTCTCTTTCTTAAATGAACAATGACTTATTCTGAGATTACGCCCTCTCACCTATACCACAAGGGAAAACAATCTTTCTAAATCTGCAAGTTGCCTGAGATCGCCTCTCATTCTTCTACATTCCAATGAGAACAAACCCAGTCTACTCAACCTCTCCTCACCAGCCAGTCCCCTCCATACATGATATCAATATATTCACCTCCAATACCAGTATATCTTTCCTGAGATAAGAAGCCCAAAACTGTTCACAGTATTCAAGCTGTCGCCTAAGTAGCATCATGTATCATTTTCGCAAAAACTCCCTAATTTTGTCTTCCATCCCTTTAGAAATAAAGGTGAACATCTCATTTACCCTATCTATTACTCATTGAACATTTTTGTGATTCAAGATGAGCACTCCCAGATCCCTCCACTATGTAGCTTTCTACAGTCTTTCTCCATTTAAATAATATTCAACTCATCTAATTGTCCTGACAAAGTACACAACCTCATATTTTCCCAGATTATATTCCATCTGCTAAGTTTTGTCCCATTAACTTTACCAGGCTTTGCATCACCAGCAAGCTAGGATATGCTATTCTTGGTCTCTTTCACTCAGTTTTTAACATGGATTTTAAATAACTAAATTCCTAGCAGGGGCCGTTGGAATCTTCTTCCTTTCAGACATATGGCTGGCTCCCTTCTATGAAGGTGAGTTTCACAGGGGTCAATGTGGTCATGCACTGAGTTCAAATCAGGCAATGGGATTGTGCCAACAGCCTTCACTGTTGCCATGTTGGAAGGTGTAAAGTACACATCGTTAGGCAGTCAACGTGCCAGAAATTCTGTGCAACACTTCTCCAATACACAACGCAGGATTGTTCTAACTAGTTCCCCTTGAACTTTTCTAAACTCTTTGATCATGGTTTCCACTGCTCTCTGTCGCCAATTGTTGGCTGTTATTTTATTTAGTCTGGGCAATGTTCTGTCAGACCTGATTTCTCCAGCTGTGGGTCAATTTAGAATATCTAATTTTGGGGCTGTGGTCACTTGACCACACTTGCAAGCTTTGAAATTATAATGACCATCCCAAAATCGAGGGCATTTTGGTAAATCTCAATCACTGTACCCATTCGGTCTGCAGATAACATCTTTACAATCCTGTGATGCTGATCGTCAGGTCCTGGGGTTTTGTCAGCTTCTAATACTTTAAGACAGAATTCGTTAGACATATTCTAAATGATGAATGACTTTCCTTTTATGAACTTATGAATGGTAGAAAGGTCAGTATGCAGGACATAGAGGTTTAACATGATTAGCAAACCAATGGTTTTCGAACTAGAGATAACATAAAGGAACATTTGTCTTCACACACTGAGCTTGTAAAATCTAGAATACATTGCAGAAAGGATTATGCAAGCAGATTCAAAAGCAGTATTAAAAAGAAAGTTGAACAATATTTGATTTCAAATAAATCTGTTGGACTATAACCTGGTGTTGCTGACTTCTGACTTTGTCCACCCCAGTCCAACATCAGCACCTCTGTTTGCAGCAACAGAGGAGTCATAGTTTTAAGCTGTTTGGTGGAAAGTATAGAGGGGATGTCAGAGGCGGGTTCTTTACGCAGAGAGTTGTGGGAGCATGGAATGCGTTGCCAGCAGCAGTTGTGGAAGCAAGGTCATTGGGGATATTTAAGAGACTGCTGGACATGCATATGGTCACAGAAATTTGAGGGTTCGTACATTAGGTTTACCTTACATGAGGATCAGTGGTTGGCACAACACCGTGGGCTGAAGGGCCTGTTCTGTGCTGTACTGTTCTATGTTCTATGTTCTATGTTCTAATATTTGAAATGAATACATTAATGGGCTTGTAGGAAAGGGTAAAGACATGGGATTAATTTGATAGTTCTAGCAAAGACTGGATACAGTCATAATTGGTTATATAGCCACTTAGAAAACATCAAAAAATGAGACAGCTCTCACAATTTTTAATCTGCTGTGGATGCATTCTTTGAGTTCAATAATGTCAGCCAACTCCAGATGTGACTTGACCATTTTATTTTTCTTGGACTTGATTCACTTTTCCTTATCTTTCTGTTTGCAGCAAAATCAGAAGTCACACAACACCAGGTTTATTTGAAATCACAATCTTTTGGAGTGCTGCTCCTTCATCAGGTGAAGTTGAGGGAAGTGCAATGTCACAGAATTTATAGCTGCCTACAAATTTTGTGCCTGTGCTCTTCCTTCCACTTCACCTGACAAAGGAGCTGCACTCCAAAAGGTTGTGATTTCAAATAAACCTGTTGGACTATAACCTGGTGTTTCTGATTTCTGACTTTGTCCACCCCAGTCCAACACCAGCACCTCCACATTCTGTTTGCAGCAACAGAGCAACTGCAATGAAGTAATCATTTGTGATTTGGACCAAATCCAAAGGTCATATGTTCTTCTTCAATTAACTTAAATCACATTTCATAATGACATTAAGATCCACATCCAAAAAAAATTGAAGATTTGACTTGATTTGATTTATTGTCACATGTACCGAAGTACAGTGACCAACTTTGCTTACAAGCAGTACAGGCAGATCATAATAAGCACGGACATATAGATCATAGTGTGAAAATAAAACTAGGACAGAAGCATATGGGTTACATAACACAGGGTGTGCACTACGCAAGATGAACATTAGCAAGATCAGAATCATTTTAAGTTATAGTCCATTCAGCAGTCTAATAATGGCAGGGGAGAAGCTGTTCTTGAACTTTCTGGTGCATGTGTTCAAGCTTTTGTATTTTCTGCCTGATGGAAGAGGTTGTAGGAGGGCATTATAGAGGTGGGATGGGTCTTTGATGATGTTGGCAGCTTTTCTATGGCAGCGAGCCATATATATGGAGTCCATGGATGGAAGGTCAGCTTCCGTAATAATCTGGACTGCGCAGACCACCTTTTGTCAATTGTTTACAATTCTAGGCAGAGCAGTTGCCACACCAGGCCCTTATACACCTGGTCCGTATGCTTTCAATGGTGCATCTGTAGAAGTTAGTGAGGGTTCTTGTGGACATGCCAAATTTCCTGAGCTGCCTGAAGAGGAAGAGGCATTGTTGTGCCTCAATAGACAATAGATGCAGGAGTAGGCCATTCAGCCCTTCGAGCCTGCACCACCATTCAATACGATCATGGCTGATCATTCCTAATCAGTATCCTGTTCCAGCCTTATCTCCATAACCCTTGACTCCACTATCTTTAAGAGCTCTATCCAATTCTTTCTTAAATGAATCCAGAGACTGGGCCTCCACTGCCCTCTGGGGCAGAACATTCCACACAGCCACCACTCTCTGGGTGAAGTAGTTTCTCCTCATCTCTGTCCTAAATGGTCTACCCCGTATTTTTAAGTTGTGTCCTCTGGTTCAGCACTCCCCCATCAGCGGAAATATGTTTCCTCCTGCCAGAGTGTCCAATCCTTTCATAATCCTATACGTTTCAATCAGATCCCCTCTCAGTCTCCTTGGCCATCATATCTACGTGGGAAGTGCAGAACAGCTTGTCGGATATCGTCACTGATTTCTTGATTAAGGATGTAACTTCCATTGCCAAGGTTGGCCTTATACATCAGAGAACATAACTTATTCTAAGACTGTACATTCCTCACTGGATGTGGCACCATGAAAGGGTGGCACAGTGGCTTAGTGGTTAGCACTGCAGTCTCATGGCACCAGGAACCTGGGTTTGATGCCACCCTCAGGTGACTGTGAAGAATTTGTACGTTCTCCTTGTGTCTGGATGGGTTTCCTCCAGGTGCTCCATTTCCTCCCACAGTCCAATGATGTGCAGGTTAAGTGAATTGGCCATGCTAAATTGCCCAGTGTTCAGGGATGTGTAGATTGGTTGTATGAGTCAGGAATTAAATGTAGGGAAATGGGTCTGGGTGGGTTTCTCCTCAGAGGGTGTTGTGGACTTGTTGGGCTGAAGAGCCTGTTCCACACTGTAGGGATTCTATGAATATCAAACCTGCCAGCACCCTGAAACCCAATTGTTTTGTGAAAAATCTCTTGAGAGAGCTTTTCACCTGACACTCCGAATTGTTTTGCAGCAAGTGCCATTTGACATATCATATGACAAAGCAAGTGTGCAATATGATATGGCAAGAATCACGAGTATTGAGTCCATGACTCATTCATTCTGTGCCCCTGATTCTAACTGGTGAGCTGTGCTCAAATCAACCCAGGGACATCAGATTGGAAGGAAAGTGCCATGTCATTAATGAGCAAGGATAAAAGTGCCTTTGCTTATGGAAGCAACCAATGTGAAGCAACAAAGGCATATATTTTACAACAGTCTGCTTAAATTATTTAAGACGAATTGATCCAATGAGCAATTACAAAGGTAACACAAGGCTGATTAATCAATATGATAGTTAGCAGTGTGAATAAAATCTAAAATGATACAGCAAAGAAAGATCTAAATCTAGCTAGAATTATTCACAAATGCAGCTGGTAATTACATTGCACCTCTTCACTTGTTTGGCATTCTTAGTAATTTTCAACAAACAAGTAATTTTCCATTCAATTCTTTCAATGTAAGATGTGTTGTGCATAAAATATACAGCACAATTATTCATGAATATTCATTTTCTCTTATAGTAAAAGACAACCTTTAACAAAAGGAACAGTGCAAAGAGGGATGGAAAAATTGAGAAGCTTAAACCTCTCTCCTTTTAAAGATACCTCAGAGGTTGCTGATCGAAAAGAGGTATATAGCATAGATGGTAGAAATTGGGAAGCTATGTGGAATATGGTATTCATTTGAATAATCGTTGTTATGGACCAGACCAAATATATCAAGAAGATAGTGTAGATGCTACCTTTTAGCTTATTTAAAGGTACATGTAAGGTACTGTAATTCAATTGGTCATACTACTAGGTTTTAAGCAAAATACACTTTATTCTTGCCTTACAATTAAAATATAAATAAAAGAAAGAAGAATTGGTATAGCTTTAACTCTATTTGAATACTTAACAGATTAATAGATTACTTAACTACCAAACATCCCATAAACACACCCCTGGCAAAGTCTAATTCAATAAAATACATTCTCAGACATGTGATGTTTCTTCAGTCCAAGAGATAAAAACATTAACAGAAAGTTCTAGCAGAGAAAGAACTTAAGCTTTTTGCTGTGGCAGAGAGATGTACATCAGCTTCCACAATGAACTTCAATACCCCAACAACTGAAAACTAAACTAAAATCCTGGTTCTATGGGAGCACGATCCCATCCATTCATGCTGCTTCTATTGTTCCAACATGACAGAGAAAAAAGGGCCTCATAAGTTGTTCACCTTATTGGCTTCAAAGAGACAGTGCAGTACTTCTAGCTCAAAACCTCTCTTCAAAAAAAAAGGACAAAATACACCTCTTCAAGTCATAGTATGATCACATCTTCCCCTTTAAAAAAAGAAAACCATCAATGTATAAAGATAGCTTCATTTTTAAAATCTCCAGTCTCACATCATTAATGCACAGTACATATACATTACATTGACTTTAAGCATGCAAACATTCAATATAACAGTGAATTTCTTACATGACCAAACACCTTCATCTTCCTTCATCAAAGTCATGACAGTGAGTTGATAATTATGTTCTCTTGTCTTGGTCAGTGTATAACTTTCAAATTAAATGGCTGTTATAATAAACTCCATCTAAGCAGGTAGGGATTTTTACCTTTAAATTTTTCCAAAAATGTTAAGGGGTTGTGATCAGTATATACAATTGCCTCCAATGCAGTGTTCAAGTTCCTGGGCCTGTCTCCACCAGGCTGGCCACTTCATCCCTTCTTTCCTTACACTTCTTGGCTTTTTTCTTTATCTTTCTCTTTATCTCAATCTTCTTCCTGTCAACAATGGTGGAGAAGGTGACCTTGCAGAGAAGGGCAGCTGAAGTGGGACTCTTGGTGAGGTGGCAACCTGGACTGGTAATGGAGCCAGCCACTCCTAGTAGGCTCAGAAAGGGGATTCCAGGCGTCTGCAAGGAGGCAGCTGAAGCAACGGTGGTGATATGCCTGGAGTAGGAACTGCAAGTGTCATTGAGGTGGCAACAGTAGTGGTAGCAGCAGCAGAGCCAGGGATTCCTCGTTATTGGCAAGGAAACGGTGGCAGCTTGTGTTTGTTGTAGACCCAGAGTTGGGGTCTCCTAGTTATCAGCAAACAGCAGTGGAAGCCACTGGTTGCTGTAGGCCCAGAGGCAGGGACTCCTGGTTATCGACAAGGCAGCGGAGGCAGTGGAGTTGGGGACTCCTGGTTGCAGGGAGAATGTGGGTCCACCCATTGGCAGCCCATTGATGAGCTGGGCCCAGCAACAAAAAGATGGGGTGTGTAGAGTGATGACTCTGATGTTGGTGGGTCTGGCAAGTAGTGGAGGTATGGCAGTGCAGGTATCGTTAGATAGCCAGTTCAGGGCTCAGAGCTCATGGCGGAGATGGCAGAATGAAGATGGACTCTCTTTCAGCTATTTTGTTTTATTCTTTTTTACTTCAACTATTCAAAATGGTGCAGGATTCTGACAACAGTTGAAGCTTTTCACTGTATTTTACTGTATTGTTCATTGTAGAGTTCAAATGATAATAAATCATCATTCATCATTCGTAGCAAAGTTGCAATGCCAACACCAAACTCAACGTCTCCTACTCAATTGTGGAATATGTCTTTTGATGAATATTAAATATTCTGGGAAAAGTCATTCTATCTTCACGTCATCTTCTTGTAAAGTGGACAGCACCAACATCCACATCACTCGTATCAAAAGCCACCTTAAATGCCTTTATGTATAGTAAGTGTGGCTAACATGGGCTGTAGTGGATAACACAGCTTTCAGACTGTCAAATGCCTTCTGACATTCCTCCATCCACTGAAATTTTCTGCGCCTCTTCAACAAGTCAGTCAGTGGAGCAACCACACACACTAAACTTTGGGATGAATTTCCAATCAAGACCACTCAATCCCAGAAATCATAGTACTCCTTCTTCATAAATTATATGGGAAACTCCCAAATAATCTTTATTTTCACATCCCTGGGCCATCTGTCCATATCCAACGATATGGCCTATGACCGTGACTTGGGCTTTGCGGACTCACACTTAAGCCAGGTTTATCACCAAGTCCACCTTCTGAAGTCAATTGAATCATTCTGATTCATGCTCCAAATATTCCTTCCATGTATGACCAAAAATTACCAGATCATCAATGAACACCACACAATTGGCTAATCCCAAAATGACTATATTAAATTTGTCTTTGAATGCAGTTGGTGCATTTTTCATGGCATAAATTTAAACTGGTTAGGCCTATTCTATGTCACACAAAAAACAACATTTCCTTCACTTTCTTGATAAAAGGTACCTACCACTATCATTTGAGTAAGTCAGCTTTGGAGGGTTTGAGCTAAAGGGAGAGGCTGAATAGGCTGGGCTGTTTTCCTTGGAGTTGGAGGCTGATGGGTGACCTTATAGAGGTTTACAAAATCATGAGGGGCATGGATAGGGTAAATGGACAAGGTCTTTTCCCTGGGGTGGGGGAATCCAGAACTAGAGGGCAAAGGTTTAGCATGAGAGGGGAAAGATTTAAAAGGGGCCTAAGGGGAAACTTGTTCATGCAGAGGGCAATATGTGCATGGAATGAGCTGCCAGAGGAAGTAGTGGAGGCTGGTACAATTACAACATTTACAAGGCAGCTGGATGGGTACATGAGCAATAAGGGTTTAGAAAGATATGGGCTAAATGCTGGCAAATGGGATTCAATTACTTTAGGCTTTCTGGTGTGCATGGACAAGTTGGACCCAAGGGTCTAATTCCGCACCATAAATCTCTATGACTGTATGACTCTAAGTTACCTGTTTCACCGTCTCAATTTAGTCTTCCAGTCAGATCGAATCAGATTTTGTAACTACATTGGTTTTGCAGTAATCAATACACACTCATTGGTTACCATCTGGTTTTGGCACCATCACTATGAGTAAGCTCCATTTGCTGCAACCCGCTTTGATTATATTGTCTTTGAGCATGCATTCAACTCCTTTTTGAATCTGTGCAAATTTTAGAAGGTTAAGTCTATAGGATATTGCTTAATTGGAACAGCATTTCCTATATCTACATCATGCGTAATCATGTTAGTATTTCTCAGCTTATTCCTGCATATTAGTCATGTGATTGTAATAACTCTTTCAGGTGATTTTGATTTTTCTCTGGAAGGTAACTTAATATTTTATCCCAATTTTTGAGAACTTCCTCATTATCCAACTTAATTTGAGGAATATCAAATTCAAATTTATCTGGATTTGGCCTTTCAATTTCAGTTGTAATGAATAATGCATTCTCATTTTGTTTTCCTTGCCTGTCAAAATAGTATTTGAGCACATTCACATGACACATTCTGTAAATTTTCTTTCTATGTGGCATTCTTATCAAGTAATTCACCTCGCTAAACTTCCTTTCAAGTAGATAAGACCCACTAAACTTTAGGTTCACCTAACACTCTTTGAGCGAAACTACAAATTTTTCATTCCTTGTCTGCTTCCTGTTTCATCACATGCTGTACAGTCTTCAAATGCTGTCTAGACAATTCACTCACTCTATTTAATCTTTCCCTAAACTTTTGTCCAAATATGTGGTCTCCAAACTCTGACTCACCAATTTCACCTTAATCAATTTCGGTGGTCCTCTCACTTCATGTCCAAAACTAATTCAAGTGGACTGAACTTAATTGATTTCATAGGTGCACCTTTAATTGCATAAGTACAAATGGAATTCCTTTATCCTGATCCTCTGGATAGTCCTGACTGTCCGCCTTGAATATGGTTTTTGAAGTTTGATGCCATCATTCTAATGCTTTTGGATGGTACACAGTTGATTTAAATTGTTTTATTCTTAAGCTATCCATAACTTTGTTGAATAATTTTGATACAATATTTGACCCTTGATCTGATTATATTTCTGTGGGTAGTCCATATTTAGTAAAAAATATTCCTTTAGCTGAGATATTGCATGATGGAATGGCTCCAGAAATCTAGTAGATATATCCATTAAAGTCAACAAATACTGATTCCTTTTTTTTTGTTTTGGGGAGGGGTTCTACAGAATCAGTTATGACTCTTGTAAAAGGTTCCTCAAATGCTAGAATAGGGACTAGTGCTGGTTTTATTATTACACGAGGTTTACCAAATACCTGACATGTGTGACACATCTGGCAAAATTCAACCAAAATCAGGCCAACAAAATGTTTTTTGCATTTTGGCTCAAGTTTTCCTAACTGCCAAATAGTCTGTTACTAGTACCTTGTATTTACCCGTGACATTTCCTTTCTATAACCCACACCTAATACAACTTTGATGAACTTCTGCCCATTTTACATCTGTCTGAATGTGTAATGGACTCTAATCCCTCATCAAGACTTTCTGTTTAAGACAGTGGGTCTGTAGATTGTGAAGGAGCAAAAATGGTCTTTGCAGTGAAATGTACTTCTTGTCAGATGTGGGAGTTTAAAGATAGTTTAAAGGTTGCTGCGGATTATATCTGCCATTAATGCTGTTGGATGCGAATCTTATCAGATTGAGTGGATCGGTTGGAGAGACAGATAGAAGCAATGAGGAATTTGCAACAACAACAGTATGTGATGGATGGCAGTTATAGGAAGGGGGGAAAGTCTCAGATACAGTCACATAGATGGGTTAACTCCAGGAAGATTGAGAGACGTCGGCACCTAGGGCAGGAGTCTTTTGTGGATATACCCATTTCAAACAGGTATGCTGTTTTGGAAAATGTAGGGGCTGATGGATTCTCAGGGGAACGTAGCACAAATAGCCAAGTTTCTGGTATTGAGACTGGCTCGAATGCAACAGTGGGTACGTCGGCTTCCAAGAGATCAATTGTGTTAGGGGATTCTGTAGTCCGAGGTACAGACAGACGTTTCTGTGGCCAGCAGAGAAAAAGCAGAATGGTGTGTTGTTTCCCTGGTGCCAGGATCAAGAATGTCTCAGCGAGAATGCAGAATGTTCTCACAGGAGAGAGGGGCCAGCAGGAGATCATTGTCCACATTGGAACCAATGAAATTGGAAGGGAAAAGGTTGAAACTCTGAAGAGAGATTACAGAGAGCTAGTCATGAATTTAAAAAGGAGGTCCTCAAGGGTAGTATTATCTGAATTAGTCCCAGTGATACGAACTAGTGAGGACATGAATAGGAGGATAGAGCAGATGAATGCATGGCTGAGGAGCTGGTGTATGGGAGAAGGATTCCCATTTTTGCATCATTGGAATCTCTTTTGGCGTAGAAATGACCTGTACAAAAAGGACGGATTGCACCTAAATTGGAAGGGGACTAATATACTGGCAAGGAGATTTGCTATAACTGCTTGGGAGGATTTAAACTAGTAAGGTGAGGGGGTGGGACCCAGGGAGATAGTGAGGAAAGGGATCAATCTGAGATGTATACAGCTGAGAACAGAAGTGAGTGAAACAATCAGGGCAGGCAGGGACAAGGTAGGACTAATAAATTAAACTGCATTTATTTCAATGCAAGGGGCCTAACACGGAAGGCAGATGAACTCAGGGCATGGTTAGGAACATGGGACTGGGACATCATAGCAATTACAGAAACATGGCTCAGGGATGGGCAGGACTGGCAGCTGAATGTTCCAGGATACAATGTTACAGGAAGGATAGAAAGGGAGGGGGAGTGGCATTTTTGATAAGGGATAGCATTACAGCTGTGCTGAGGGAGGATATTCCCGGAAATACATCCAGGGAAGTTATTTGGGTGGAACTGAGAATAAGAAAGGGATGATCACCTTATTGGAATTGTATTATAAACACTCCAATAGTCAGAGGGAAATTGAGAAACAAACTTGTAAGGAGATCTCAGCTATCTGTAAGAATAATAGGGTAGATATGGTAGGGGATTTTAACTTTCCCAACATTGTCTGGGATTGCCATAGTGTTAAAGGATTAGATGGAGAGGAATTTCTTAAGTATGTACAAGACAATTTTCTGATTCAGTATGTGGATGTACCTACAAGAGTAGGTACAAAGCTTGACCTACTCTTGGGAAATAAGGCAGGGCAGGTGACTGAGGTGTCAGTGGGGGAGCACTCTGGCACCAGCGACCATAATTCTATTCGTTTTAAAATAGTGATGGAAAAGGATGGACCAGATCTAAAAGTTAAAGTTCTAAATTGGAGAAAGGCCAATTTTGACGGTATTAGGCAAAAATTTTCGAAAGCTGATCGGAGGCAGATGTTCGCAGGTAAAGGGATGGCTGGAAAATGGGAAGCCTTCAGAAATTAGATAACAAGGATCCAGAGAAAGTATATTCCTGTCAGGGTGAAAGGGAAGGCTGGTAGTTATAGGGAATGCTGGATGACTAAAGAAATTGAGGGTTTGGTTAAGAAAAAGAAGGAAGCATATGTCAGGCATAGACAGGATCCTTAGAAGAGTATAAAGAAAGTAGGAGTATACTAAAGAGGGGAATCAGGAGGGCAAAAAGGGGACATGAGATAGCTTTGGCAAATAGAATTAAAGAGAATCCAAAGGATGTTTACAAATATATTAAAGACAAAAGGGTAACTAGGGAGAGAATAGGGCCCCTCGAAGGTCAGCAAAGCGGCCTTTGTGTGGAGCCACAGAAAATGGGGGATACTAAATGAATATTTTGCATCAATATTTACTATGGAAAAGGATATGGAAGATATAGACTGTAGGGAAATAGATGGTGACATCTTGCAATATGTCATGATTACAGAGGAGGAAGTGCTGGATGTCTTGAAACGGTTAAAGGTGGATAAATCCCCAGGACCTGATCAGGTGTACCCGAGAACTCTGTGGGAAGCTAGAAAAGTGATTGCTGGGACTCTTGCTGAGATATTTGTATCATCGATAGTCACAGGTGAGGTGCCGGAAGACTGGAGGTTGGCAAACGTGGTGCCACTGTTTAAGAAGGGCGGTAAAGACAAGCCAGGGAACTATAGGCCAGTGAACCTGATGTTGGTGGTGGGCAAGTTGTTGGAGGGAATCCTGAGGGACAGGATGTACATGTATTTGGAAAAACAAGAACTGATTAGGGATAGTCAACATGGCTTTGTGCGTGGAAAATCATGTCTCACAAACTTGATTGAGTTTTTTGAAGAAATACCAAAGAAGATTGATAAGGGCAGAGCAGTAGATGTGATCTATATGGACGTTCAACAAGGTTGCCCATGGGAGACCGATTAGCAAGGTTAGATCTCATGGAATACAGGGAGAACTAGCCATTTGGATACAGAACTGACTCAAAGGTAGAAGAGAGAGGGTGGTGGTGGATGGTTGTTTTTCAGACTGGAGGCCTGTGACCAGTGGAGTGCCACAAGGATCGGTGCTGGGCCCTCAACGCTTTTCATTTACATAAATTATTTGGATACAAGCATAAGAGGTACAGTTAGTAAGTTTGCAGATGATACCAAAATTGGAGGTGTAGTGGAAAGTGAAGAGGGTTACCTCAGATTACAACATGATCTGGATCAGATGGGCCAATGGGCTGAGAAGCAGCAGATGGAGTTTAATTCAGATAAATGCGAGATGCTGCATTTTGGGAAAGCAAATCTTAGCAGGACTTATACACTTCATGGTAAGGTCCTAGGGAGTGTTGCTGAATGAAGAGACCTTGGAGTGCAGGTTCATAGCTCCTTGAAAGTGGAGTCGCAGGTAGATAGGATAGTGAAGAAGGCATTTGGCATGCTTTCCTTTATTGATCAGAGTATTGAGTACAGGAGTTGGGAGGTCATGTTGCAATTGTACAGGACATTGGTTGGGCCACTGTTGGAATATTGCATGCAATTCTGGTCTTCTTCCTATCAGAAAGATGTTGTGAAACTTGAAAGGGTTCAGAAAAGATTTACAAGGATGTTGCCAGGGTTTGAGGATCTGAGCTACAGGGAGAGGCTGAACAGGCTGGAGCTGTTTTCCCTGGAACATTGGAGGCTGAGGGGTGACCTTATGGAGGTTTTCAAAGTTATGAGGGGCATGGATAGAGTAAATAGACAAAGTCTTTTCCCTGGGGTTGGGGAGTCCAGAACTAGAGGGCATAGGTTTAGGGTGAGAGGGGAAAGATATAAAAGAGACCTAAGGGGCAACTTTTTCAAGCAGAGGGTGGTACGTGTATGGAATGAGCTGCCAGAGGATGTGGTGGAGGTTGGTACCATTGCAACATTTAAGAGGCATCTGGATGGGTATATAAATAGGAAGGGTTTGGAGGGATATGGGCCGGGTGCTGGTAGGTGGGACTAGATTGGGTTGGGATATCTGGTCGACATGGACGGGTTGGACCAAAGGGTCTGTTTCCATGCTGTACATCTCTATGACTCTATGACTATTTGACAGTCATATTCTGGGATGCATTCAGAATTTTCTTCTGTATATGACTTTTGATAACTGCTTTATTTTTTCATCTTTTTATTGCAATTTAACTAATCACTCTGATCTAAAAATATCTACTATGTCCTCCACTTGTTCTTGTTTTTTTCTCAACTATTTGATCAAGTATAGTTTCTGATGATTGAACTTCAACTTCCTTATCTTTATTCTTTGATTTCTCTTCCTATTTTAGCCTGTGGTTTTTGTGACATTGTTACCATATAATCAGCAAAATTCCCAGGATCTACTTCCTGTAACATCTGGGGTGCCTGATTTTTCACTTGTTTTTCATCCACAACAGACATCACCCTCACCTGGGATCCAGCTACACTATTCCCAAGGAAGAAAGAACTTCTCTCTTTCTTCTACCACCACTTCACCACTTTTCACAGGACTCTCCAACCTCATCTTATACAATGGAACACAACTCTTCACACAATGAATTCCACCTTTCAACACCTTTTCTGGGCAATATTCCTTTCAAATTTCATACCTCCTCATCTTGTACTATCAAGGATCGACTTGTACCTGCATCTCTTAAAATGTTAATGTCTTCCCTATTCCTTTTGGTACACATGTAAATTCTTTAAAAAGAACAGATACTTTCTTATTAACCAAACCTTGACCAGACTGTACATTCTTTTGCAGCTTTTTAGCTTCCACTGGAATGTCCTTTCCCAATTTAAAAAACCCCACTGGCTTAACCTATTTAACACATCCGACTTCCAATGCTTTTTTAAAAACCTGCAGCTTAGTTTATTACCCAGAAAACATCTGCAGATTTTTACTTCTTTTCCCCCCGATGGGTTTCCTTTTTACCCAGTGGTAAACTAACTTCACTATCTTCAATGCGATCCCATTTTCCTTTACTGCCTGAGAATTTCTCTTTTCACCTATTTTTGTCCCTCACAGATTGAATTTGATGTTGGAAGTCAAAATTTGATTTATGAGGTAACTCACAATCATCTGCCATTTCTGGTGCTAATGTTACAGTTTTAATTCACTATTCCTCCATATATGTTCTCACTATTTCAGGAAATCAATTTTGTAGCTCCTCCAAATTACGTCTCTCAAAGAGCATCATATGTCTGATCTATTTTCAATACCCTTATCTACCTATCAAAGAAAGTTTGTTTGATTCTTTCAAACAGTACTTATGTTTGACCAGGTTCAAAGAACAACAAAAATTACAGCACAGGAACAGGCCCTTCAGTCCTCCAAGCCTGCGCCGATCCAGATCCTCTATCTAAACCTGTCACCTATTTTCTATTTTCTGCACCCCTCTGCTCCTTGCCCATTCATGTATCTGTCTAAATACGGCTGAAGTGATGCCATCATGCCTGCCTCTATCGCCTCCACTGGCAAAGTGTTCCAGGCACACACCACCTTCTGCGTAAAGAACTTTCTATGTGTATCTCGCTTAAACTTTTCCCCTCTCACCTTGAACTCGTGACACCTAATAATTGAGTCCACCCTCTGGAAAAAGCTATGCACCCTGTCTATACCTTTCATGATTTTGGTGACCTCGGTCAGGTCCCCTCAACCTCCGTCTTTCAAATGAAAATAATTCTAATCAACATCTCTTCATAGCTAGTGCTCTCTATACCAGGCAACACCCTGGTGAACCTCCTCTGCATCCTTTCTGAAGCATCCACATAATTTTGGTAATGTGGCAACCAGAACTGTATGCAGTATTCCAAATGTAGCTGAACCAAAGTCCTATACAACTGTAACATGACCTGCTCAATACCCTGTTGATGAAGGAAAGCATGCCATATGCCTTTTTGACCACAATCAACCTGCGATGTCACCTTCAGGGTACAATGGACCTGAGCACCAAGATATCTCTGTACATCAATTTTCCCCATGACTTTCCCATTTACTGTAAACTTCACTCCAGAATTGGATTTTCTGAAATGCATAACCTCGCATTTGCCCAGATTGAACACAATCTAGTACTTGTCCGCCCAACTCTCTAATCTATCTATATTCTGCTGCATTCTCTGAAAGTCCCCTTCACTTTCTGTTACTCCACAATTCTTAGTGTCACTTGCTCATCAAACCACTTTCCTCCAGATCATTTATGTATCCGAGCATGGATCCCTGTGGAACTCACTGATCCATTTTGAGAAACTCCCTTCCACTATTACTCTCTGTCTCCTGTTGCATAGCCAGTTCTCTAACCAACTAGCTAGTACACCCTGGACCCCATGTGACTTCACTTTCTCCATCAGCCTATGATGGGGAACCTTATCAAACATCTTACTGAAGTCCATGTGTATGACATGTATAGCCCTTTCCTCATAAATCAACTTTGTCACTTCCTCAAAGAATTCTATTAATTTGTTAAGACATGACCTTCCCTGCATAAAACCATGCTATCGCTGATAAGCTCAATTTCCTCCAAATGTAAATAGATCCTATCCCTCAGTATCTTCTCCAGCAGCATCCCTCCCACTCACTGGTCTGTCATTATCTGGATTATTCGGATTATCCCAGCTACCCTTCTTAAACAAGGGGACATCATTAGCAATTCTCCAGTCTTCCAGGACCTCACCCGTGTTCAAAGATGCTACAAAGATATAGAATTCATAGAATCCCAACAGTGTGGAAACAGACCATTAGGCCTAACAAGTCCACACCAACCCCCCGTGTATCCCACCCAAACCCACTCCCCTACCTAACCTACATGTCCCTGAGCACTATGGGCAATTTAGCATTGCCAATTCACCTAATCTGCACATCCTTGGACTGTGGGAGCAAACCAGAGCACCTGGAGGAAAACTACTCACACACGGGGAAAATGTGCAAACTCCACACAGACAGTTGCCCGAGGGTGGAACTGAACCCGGGTCCCTGGTGCTGTGAGCCAGAGGTGCTAACCACTGGGCCACCAAGTCGCCCATCTGTTAAGCCCCCAGCTATTTCTTCTCTCGCTTCCCTCAGAAACCTGGGATAGATCCCATCTGGTCCTGGGGACTTGTCCACCTTAATGCCTTTTAGAATACCCAACTCTTCCTCCCTCCTTATGCTGACTTGACCTAGACTAAGAAACATCCGTCATGTCCCTCTCCTTGGTAAATACCACAACGTAATACTCATTAAGAATCTCATCCATTTTCACTGACTCCAAGCATAACTTCCCTCTTTTGTTCTTGAGTGGGCCAACCCTTTCTCTAGTTACCTCCTTGCTCCTTATATACAAATAAAAGGATTTGTGATTTTCCTTAACCTTGTTTGCTAAAGATATTTCATGACCTCTTCTAGCCCTCTTAATTCCCCCTTTCAGATTGGTCCTACTTTTGCGATAGTCTTCCAAAGCTTTGTTTGTTTTTCGTCACCTAGACCTTATGTATGCTTCCTTTCTCCTCTTCGCTAGTCTCACAATTTCACCTGTCATCCATGGTTCCCCAATCTTGCCATTTCTATCCTTCATTTTCACACGGACATATCTGTCCTGCACTCTAATAAACTCTCTTTAAAAGCCTCTCACATTTCAAATGTGGATTTACCCTCAAACAGCTGCTCCCAAACCATATTCTCTAGCTTCTGCCAAATTTTGCTATAGTTGGCCTTCCACTAATTTAGCACTCTTCCTTTAGGACCACTCCCGTCTTTGTCCATGAGTATTCTAAAACTTATGGGATTGTGATCACTATTCCCAAAGTAATCCCCCACTGAAGCTTCAACAACCTGGCTAGGCTCATTGCCTAACACCAGGTTGGACTATTTACTGACTGCGCTCTAAACTCTCCTGGATGTTACTTACAAATTCTGCTCTATCTAAATCCCTAACATTAAGTGAATCCCAGTCAATGTTGGGAAATTAAAATCTCCCATCACCACCACTCTGTTGCTCCTATGTCCTTCCATAATCTGTTTACATATTTGTCCCTTGATCTCACGCTCGCTATTGGGAGCTTGTAGTACAGCCCCAACATTGTTACTTCACCCTTCCTATTTCTGAACTCTGCCCATATTGCCTCACTGCTTGAGCCCTCCACAGTGCCCTCCTTTAGCACAGCTGTGATATCCTCTCTGACCAGTAATGCAACTTCTCCACCCCTTTTACCTCCCTCTCTATCCTGCCTGAAGCATCTACATCCTGGGTCTCTTCTTCAATTCTTAAGACATTGGCAGTAGGGTTCTGGCACTCATATGCACTTAAGAGGGCTTTTTCACCTGCTCATACTCACCAGATACCTCCTCTGATAGTGATGCAAATACCTCACTAGCTCGAACTTTAAACTTTGTTTGAATTAACTATACCCACATGGTCACCAGCCATTTTATTAGCCATTTTCTCAAATGAAATGAAAAAGGCTTCTACATCCATCTCCTTAAACTTTGGTAACACTTGAACATATGTAAACAGATCCCCACTAGGCTTTTGGCTACAATGAGTTTGCTCTTCCTCACTATCCTCACCAGTACTCACTATTTTAAGTCAACTTTTCTTTTATTGCCAACTTCTGAAATTCAAAAGCTCTCACTTTCACCCTCCCTACTCTCTCTTTCTCCTTTTCTTCTGTAGGGCCACTCCTTTTTCTTTTTCCCTTCCCATCACCTCTAATCTAATCTGCTTCATTTGCAATTGAATTTTAGCAATCGCCAATTATTCTGATTGTATTCCTGGCACCTGCAAATGTGAAGCTATTGCTGCAATTATCCCCCCTTTCCTCAGAGACGCAGGCAACTCAAACTTCACCTTGCTTGCTAGTTCCGAAAGTTTTGTCTTGCTGATTTTCTGTAAACTACCCAAAGTGGCTTCTTCCACCATGGGAAACTCTTAACAACTCACAAAATCATTATTACACAAGGTTCACCTTGTTTAAACCAACCAAAAACAACACCCAAAATAAAAAGCTGAAAATGTGTTGCTGGAAAAGCACAGCAAGTCAGGCAACATCCAAGGAGCAGGAGAATCGACGGGAGCTCCCTACCTTTTATCTTAGCCTGCTTGGCACACTTTCCTCATTCCTGAAGAAGGGCTCATGCCCGAAACGTCGATTCTCCTGCTCCTTGGATGCTGCCTGACCTGCTGCGCTTTTCCAGCAACACATTTTCAGCTCTGATCTCCAGCATCTGCAGTCCTCACTTTCACCCAAAATAAAAACACTAACATTCACCACTCACTGTCTTTGAGTCCAATAATCCTCAACCCAACTGAAACTAGAGATTTTAATCCCAGATAAGACCACAATTTGCTATTGACCAGATCAAACCCCCTTCAAATATATCACAGAGATAGCCTAAATACTAACTTTCATCTCATTTACAGACAAGTGTAAGGTGTGGTGTTCCACGTGTAATTCACACTACCAGGCTTTAATCAAACCACACTTTATTCTTACCCTACAGCTAAAATACAGACAAGAAAGAAGAAATGGTGCAACTTTAACTCTATTGGAAAATTCTAAAGAGTTTTCTGAAAAGGTCAAATATCCCAGCCAATTTATGGGAATTTCTGACTTGTGATTGACCAAAATGGGAATGTCTCATGGAAAATATTGATCACATTGAAAGATTTCATCAGGAATGTGCAGAGGCAAAGTTGAGGTATCTGAGAGAGCACAAACCTTCTAACCGACCTATTACATAAGCCTTAAGCACCACTTACTCATGTGGACCAATTTGCAGATTGCACATTGGATTTAACAGCTATCTCAGAATACAGTAAACTGGAATGGATGCAAATCATCCTCGTACCTGAGGGACTGTCCAATAGAAGAAAATTAATTTCCTGCTTTCTAAGATGATGTTGCAGATGAACAACATAACAATGTGAAATAGTAGGATGACTAGGGTAGATTTTTGGGAGACACCAGAGGTAATGGTGCAGGACTAGAAAGAGAAGCCAGTAAATGACTGACAGAAAGTTATGAGAAAAGTATAGAACGATCTTTTAAATTGTATTGTTAGCAAAGCAAGGAATTAATCCCATTAAGAAGTATGGTGAGTTGCCTTGAATCACTGCAGTATAAATGGAGTAGATATATCCACAGCTTTATTATAGCAGGATTAAAGTGTAACAGTAAAGTCTTACTTTAATTTTCTAGGGTCCTGCTGAGATGACTCCTGGAGTGCTATGTACAGCTTTGATCTCTTTATCCTAGGAAGGATATTCTCGTGATGGAGTGGAATGACTAAATGAAACACTCGATGCCCAGGTGCACTTTAAGCATCAAAGAGTTTATTGTTTTAAACTGTGGGAAGAGACCCTCTGGTAGTTCAGTGGCTTCTCCACTGAAGACAGGGGAGACACTTACGGTTTATACATTTACATTTATACTTACCCACCTCAGCTGTTATAGATCAATCGTATTAATAATTGATTTTATACAGATCCAATCAGGGTAAGCATTATGACTGTGTGATCAGGATATAAACAGTTTTAGGCCATCCCATGATTGCATAATGCTTACCAGTCTCCCTTATCAATTACCCTTGTGCCTTCACAATATACCTTGTTCAACCAGACTTAGTTTCAGTTATACAGCGCTTCCCTGCTGATATGAGAAGGTTTGATCTCTCTACTTTAGAGTGAATATTCACAGGAACATAATTAAATCCCATGAAGCCTATACATTTATACTTAGTTTTGAAATATGACCAGTAGCTACAGTTACCTGGAGGACTTAACATCATGATATGTGCATGGTCAGACTCTTCCCTTCTATCCCATGATGAATACCAGACTTTGAACCAGTCTGGTAAGGAGGTTTCTATCAACATTCCTCAAGGCTATACTTTATCTAACTGTCTCTACACAAGTAACTACAACTGCTTCAGTTCCACAGGTCCATTGTATATGTTTCACAAGACCTTTGTGTGTCAACTTAATCTAGTTAACTTGGAAGTACACCTTTTATGAAGGCAGCTAATTACTCTAGCTTATTGATTAACTTCAAACAGCAGACAATGGAAGCTGCTGTTTCAGTTCAAATCTTCGTCAGCCATTTTATGTCAACTGAGAATCACTTTTAGCCATTATACATTACTTCAGCCATGAGCTGCATTAACACTCACTTTGGAGGGAGTGCAGTGAATTTCTGGATTTCTGAATTTCTGCAGATTTCTGGAATGAGGTTAATATCCTAGCAAGAAAAATTTATCAGACTGGAGTTATGTTCCCATTACTCATTCTGAAATATTCTTATTGAAATGTAGACATTTTGCAAAGGGTCAGATAGGGTCAATCTTTATAAGAGGTTTCTCTTGATTTTTAGAGTGTATAACTAGGTCTCACAGTCTTTAAATAAAGCCTCACCAGTGAAGACTGTGATGAGGAGAAATTTCTTCCCTCAAAATGTTTTAGATTTTTAGAATTCTTGATGATGGAGGACTGTTGATCTTCAATCAGTGAATATAGTCAAGACAGATTTTGACAGAGTACTGGATGCTGAAGGATTTAGAGTACATGGGGATTGTAGAACAGGAATGTGGAGTTAAAGGAGAAGATCAAATGTCATCATACTTAATGATGTAGCAAGCTCGAAGGGCTGAATTACTTACTCCTGCTCCTATTTCTCATTTTTTAGTTTTGAATGAGGAGCAATGCCCTCTCTACCACTTCCAATTACACTGTATTTGGAGGTAGTGTTAATCCTTTCAGCTGTGGGGAACAGAATCTCCTTGTGCGTTCTTATGGCCTGCAGCAACATGTCCAAAGATGGGTTGCTGAAGTGCAGTGCTGTTTTGCCACATTGAACTGCCACATTTGCACATTGCAGTTCTTTTTACAAACCTCTAGGATCCTTAATAACTGATCTGTGCAGAATATCTTTAAATAATTGAGTTGGAAGAGAAAAATGGAGGTCATCATCTTGCCTACTTGTTTTATTTAGTTTGAATCTGGGAAGTAAGATGCAAATGCAATAACTGGTTTAAAAAGTCACAGACAACCAGATTGTTGGATTGCTGATGTGCTGCTAGCCTCCAGCATTGCAAATGGGTCAAAGTTAAACTGCAGCTCCAGACCTTTGTTCTCATGCATGCTACTTTTCTTTAGAACTATCATATCAGAGGGTGTGTTGCACAGGGATGCACAGGGATGCTGAATGCTCTTAGAGGCAAGGGTTGAAGAAATTCTCAGTTGAACTCATGCAAATATTTCCTGTGCAACAGTAATAAACCTCTTTCAATGCGTTCACCCAGAGTCCCTTAATCATTTCCTTATGATTAACCTGATTTAAAGATCAAATAAATGCAGTCCCATTAACAACACAGATCACAATCATAACCCCATTGAATGTTAGTTATTTGAAGCATACTTTAGATCAAAGCCAAGTATTCTGGAAGATTTTCTTGCCAAAGAGAAATCATACCATAAGAATTTAAGAAAATGGAACAGGAATAGTGCCTTAGGTGCATCAAGTCCAATCTGTTATTCAATATGAGCAAGCTGACCCTGATCTTTAATTGTATTTTTTCATTTGTTCTCCATATCATTTGATTGCCTGAGAGAGGAAAAAGCTGTCTACCTCATCCTTAAACATATCCAATGTTAGTATATTCATAAATCTCCAGGCTGGAGAATTCAAAAGATTTGCAATCCATTAAATGAAGAAATTTCTCCTCATCTCAATTGTAAATGATTGGCCTTTTCCCTGCATGGGTCCAAGCAATGCCAATCTTTTGGCGAATACCTGATAAGTGGCAGCTTGTTCTGAGAACAGTAAGATGGTGTTAGAATCTCTTAAGGGTTGCAAAAGGGTGAATAGTTAATGAAGCAATTTTGGTAACATATGGTGAGACATCTCATTCGGCCTTGTGGCAAAAAATCTCCAAAGAACCTGAAGCAATGTGCCAAAAAGAAACATAAGATTCAGTCCTCTGTTTGTATCGCCACAGTTGCTGTCAGACCAGTTAGTCTCTGAGGCTTAGTGGAATCAAAGCTTGTAGAAATTTTTTCTTTGGAATCATCATGATTCTAATACACTAAAAATCAGAAACGCTCATGAATGGTGATTCTAGCACTTCAATGTCTAGAGACCTATTACATTCATAACTAAGTTGTTTTCATATTTATAATCACAGCTTTATTATATTAATTTTCAAAATAATACCATGTTAATAATCAGGATATTGTTTCATTAATAGTCTGGTACCTAATGCTTCAACAATCAGGATCATATTGCATAAATAACCACAGTCCAATGACATTATTAATCAGGATTCTATTTCATTATTAACCTAGATCTAGTTCCATTCATTACACAAGTTAAATTGCACTAATAATCAGCAACCTATGTTTCAACGATCAAGATATTATTAAATCAATAATCAGGATATTATGGATTGAATGTCAGAAACATTTCAATTAATAATCAGAGTTCTATTGCAGCAATAATCAGGACTGTGTTCCATTTATGTTACTTGCCAATTGTGTCAATAATCATCACCCAATAAGATTAATAAGCAGAATTCTATGACATTAATAATCAGAGTGCAAATATGTTAATAATCCATCTAGTTCCCATTAGGCAAGGATCAAAAATGTGCATCCAAATTAATGTAGTGTCCTATTATATTAATAAGCATGGTCTTCCCCTTCAACAATTGAAGACTCCCATCCACTCCACTTAGCCACACTTGGAGCTTTGGCCCATGTTTTTCACTTTTGAGTCACACATACATTAACCTTAATCTGGCATTAATATGGAAGCACTGTTCTACTCTCACCTCTTGCTCTTATTAACAATACACTCTGACCTTCCTTTCTTTGATGCCGAATGATCTCAGCTCAATGGAAGATTTAACTTTATCCCTTTACCTCACCCATGAACTCACCACTGAACATTAAGCTGTTATTGCCAGAATTGTCACTGTATGTGGATGAGAGCTAAGTGCTTTACAATGATTTGATAAGTATTGATTTATGAAGCATAAATTTCACTGTATTGAGTTACTTTTTAATCATTGGTCTTGTTCTTGTTTAAAACCCTGGAGTCTAGTGCAAGTTGTGTGATGTTCACCCATTTGGAGGAAAATGCGACAAAATGAAACACAATCTAGAGTCAATATTTGGTCTGTTTTGATGGTCACATCAAAGGCAAAATTTTCCAAATATAATCTCCATCTCTTAAGCTAATGTGCATCTTCCAAACTAACGTCCATTAAACAAGAGACAGATCAAAAGGTGCGTGCCACCATGCTGCCGATTTGACCCGACAGCTGCTTTGATGGATTATGGTACTGCTTCTCTGTAAAATCACACCAGACATGACAGAGGATTGTAGACATCAGGCTAATTATCTAGAAGAACATTGACAGCTTATCATAGCCAGTCTAAGCACGATTGTTACTTGTATTTGTTTTTAGCTATTTTCAATTAACAATTAAATACCAGCAAAATAGCTACTTCTGTTAATTTTGTCCCTTTTTTCTGTTAAAAATCTACAAAGGTTAAAAATATTTTAGAAAATAGCATTTTCTCATCTTGCTCAGGTCAAATCAGTAATGATAAATCAGCTTTTTTAAAAATAATTAAATTCTTGGGTATGTAAACAGTAAATTCTGAAAATAACTGCCAAGGTACTGCTTCTAAACTCTTTGCTTTCCAATGACTGTGCAAGTGATGGTTTCCTAGGTCATGGCATTCAATACTATTATGTTATAAAAGAAAAAAAGTTTAAGTTTGACTCTCATGTGTCACAGTGCAAGTATTGCATTTTAAAATATTGCACTCTTACATGCACAAAGTACAATCAAATTTAAAGATTATCTTTTTAAACTAGGCACCAGTCATTGTTGAGCAAGTAGTGAGGATATCGGAATAGGTAACAATGAACAGAACAAGGTGGTGGGAAAAACATCAGCTTGCAAACAGCTTCCAATAAAGTAGCAAGGATGGAAATCCTTTGGCACAATGGATTATGCCTGATTTTGAGCCAGAAACTCCAAGTTCAAGTGATAGTCTTGATGACCACAGAAGATGCTTGATGACATGTCCAGTTTGATTATCCACTTACAACTTCTTCCAGTATGTCTATGACATGGAGTAAAAGGGGGGAGTCTCCTGGAAAGCCTGAAGCACATAATAATTGCAATGTAATAGTATACTTTATGCAGAAAGACCACGTGTGCAGCTTCTTGTCACAGACTCCATGGAAAGTATCCTTAGTTCCAGGGATTAACAGAAGAAAAACATAGCAAGGAGATAAACAGAACTAATCAAATTACAGGTAACCTTTTTGAAAATCCTTTAAGCAATTTGAGGAGGCTGACAAAACAAAACCTCATAGCAGAATAAATCTTCAAACATATGTCATAATTTTTGATAAAATAAGCTAAGTTTAACCATGTAATGCTGAAATCACTCCAGCAATTCTGCATCTAAACTGCATATCCCTTTAGATACTTTGGAGCTTTCAGTGACAGCACCTTTCGTTCTTCAAAACTTTAGAGAATACAGACCCAATTTCCCCAAAGTCTTTTTATCGAATAGTCCTGCCATCTGGAAGCAAGTCCGGTGAATCTTTCTTGAGCTCCCTTAATGTCAACACTACCCTTCCTCAGATAAGGGGACCAAAATTGCATCCAGTACTCCAGATCTGGTATATCCTAGTTTCTACTGAATTGAAGCAAAGTTTTGTGACTCCTGTATTGAAATCCTTTTGCAATTTAGCCTTTAGCTTTCCAAATTGCATGCTGTACTGCACATTAACCTTCAATAACTTAATGATAAGAACATTAAGACTCCTTTGCCCTTTCCCTTACCATCCAAGAAATACTCTATACATCTGTTCATCTATCAAAGAGGATAACATCATATTTTCATGTGTTATGTTCATGCCCAATCAACAAGTATGTCCAAATCCTCCGAAGCTGCTTTGCATCTTCCTCATAGCACACATTCCCACCTAGCTTTATGCCAACCACAAGCCCCTTGTGTTCTTGACCTCATGACCGGCTAGTTGAAGGCCTTCCCAAAAACATCAGCAAATTTTTCACAATTTAAATAAGTTGCAGAAATGACTGGTGCTTGAGTTCCCTTTCATTTTGCACTTGCTGCTCTTTTTCTTGACTTGTCTTTGTTGTGTGAACTCTGCTTTAGTTTGTTGCACTCTTCTGGGAGTTCCATAACTGTACAAGGGAAAGTGGAACTTATAGAATTTGGATGGTTGATATCATTGCACCTTCAAATGCCTGTCATATATTGGGCAACTGCTTCAATCTGTCCTCAAATTTGCTGGAATGTACAATATAGATCACTTAAGAAAATAATCCAGTTAATCTAGGGCTTTGCTCAAATTCTGACTATACAGGCTGCTTTTCCTCCAACCTATCATGTTTGTGTCACTGTGACCAACAGCGTACATGAACTAATTTGTTAAATAAAAGAGTAAAACATTAATTTCAAAGTTTATCAAAGGAAATTCTACCTCACAAAATTATTGATTATAGTTTGACTAGTAGAAAATTTGTTAAAGTCTTGAATAAAAAAGGTTGTTGTTTGGTCAGTTGGCATCTACAAAGAGAAAATAGTTTGTGTAGGAATTCTCAATTTTATATTCATATCTAATTTTCAATCTAATGAATTCAATCTAATTCATATCTAATATTCAAATCATGCTTAATCTTTACTCTGAGCATAGGTTTAGATTTATGTAGATTTATGTCTGCTCATCCAAAATATGAAAAATTGTTTTTGTTTTTTTCCATTTGTTTTTGTCAATGCAAAACATTGGCTTTCCTGTGAAGATTAACATCTGCATTACACAACAATACATTTGGCATTTCCCATTCCTTACTTACAGAATTATTCTAAATAATATTTACATGAAACCTGATGGAGGATCTATGACAAAATGTTCATTGGACTTTCTCTTTATATTTCTGCTATGCATCTTGAGCATTTTGGGATTTTATTTAACATTCATGCATTATTGACTAGGGGTAAATGTCTTGCTTTTGGATTTTGGATTCAAGGCTACTTGAATTCTATTAATTATTAGCTAAATATTCTATTGAATCAAAATTTGAAGAGGTTTTGTCATTGAGCAAGATTCTAGTGCAACCCTGAATATCAGCATTATAGTTTGTATCTTATCCATTAATAACACGTTATATGATGGGCTATGCAATCAGATATGAATATAAAAATGTGAATTCCAACTCAAACTATTTTCTCTTTGTAGATGCCAGCTGACTAAATAACAATCTTCTTTTTTATTCAGGACTTAAACAAATTTTCTATGAGTCAACATTTTTTTCAGGGAGAATTTCCTTTGGTGAACTTTAAAATTAACGTTTTACTCTTTTGCTTGTGTCTTATCAGCTCTAATTCATGGTTACATGTGTATTGAAAATCATTGAACAGAAGCCAGTCCCTTTATAACTTATGTTTTGTATGTTATTATATTAAAAGATGCAAATATTGGATATTTGTAATGATGTGTATTAATACAAAAATGCCTTTTCTCCCCCTTTCAATCATAAGAAAGTCTTCATTCCTTGTTTGAGCCAAGAAATATCATTGTCCCTGAATCCAAACTCTAGGAATTAATGATCTTCTCTCCAGGTCAACATTGGGGATGCACGCATCAGCTCAGTTTAGTTCAGTACAAAATAATTAAGCAGAATGTTCAATATCATTGGCAAAAGCTTAGACACTGCAAGAATCGATTCTACATAGGTTTGAGCTGATGAGTGGCAATTAACATTTGCACCACACGGGTGCCAGGAAAATGAACATTCTCAACAATGATCCAAACTTCTTCCCTTGCTATCGAATGGTGTTTCTCTGATTATTGACTCAGTTCCTAAAATCTGCAAGGAACAAGCCAAGACTGTGATGGAATGCTTCCTATTTCCAGGACAAATCACCCCATCTACCACTTTCAACATTAATTCCCATTACTATGGCTGTGTAATACCAGAGATGTGCACCATGTACAAAATGCATGGCATCATCTTAGGAGTATCTTCCAAACTTGTGATGTTTAAAGGGTAAGGGCAGCAGATGTATGCGAACATCACTATCCACAAGTTCCCCTCCAAACCACACAACATCCTGACTTGGAAATATATCACTGTCACAGAGTAAGTTTTTTTAACTCCCTCCATAACAGTACTATATCATATTGAAGAAGCAGTTCACCGCCAACTGCTTAAGAGACGGGAAATCTGTATTGTCCTTCCCGAAAAGCTCACCCATTAATGACTAAAAAAAGGGAATATTTCTAATTCTGCAGTCAAGGAACATTTTTTCACACCTCAAGAGCTGTTATTTATCAGATCATAGGAAACTGTGTTCCATTCTTGTTTCTCTGTCACCCTGCCCCCTTCCATTCTTTCATCTGAGCATATCTACCAGAATCCAACAAGTCATGCCTCAAGTTATCCTACCCAGATATAACATATCTTTGTAAACACACAACAAATGTGTCTTCTATTGCCACCCAATTTTTTTTAACTTTCTCGCTCATACAAGATTTATATGTATCTAAAAAAAAGGCAGAAAAACAATTATTTTTTTGCTTTTTTATAATATTGCAAACTGATCTCTTCTAAAGGGAAGTGAGAAATTTACAAGTAGTTACCAATCTACATAAATTTCCATTAGCAATAGAAATTAGCTGCTAATTACCTTACGGTTTGTCTAGTTAGACTACATCCCCAGAGACAGTAGCCACGCTCTGAACTCAAAGGGTCAGACTGGGTTAAACAGCTGCTACACAGCAGCTGATCATGAATATGCTGCAGACCTCTGGTTCCCTATGGCAAACAGGATCATAAATATGACATGGAAATATCAGAACGAGAAAAAGCAATAGTTGTTAATGTGATCATAGATGAGCAGTAAGTGATCAGTGCTATAGGAATCGTATACATATTGGCCTTCATTTCATTTTTTGCATACATTGGATGAATGAAAGACTGAGAAATCACAACACCCACTTGAGAGAGCTGCAGCTTATCTAAATGTAATTGGTGAGTTGCCCACATGCTCTATTTACTGAACATTACAGATACAAAGGCCAGAGTTCCACGAGCTTCCTGGAGTTGTGTTGGGAGCCAGTAAAATCTAGCTAAGTATGATTAGAGCCTATTCCCATTAGAAGCTATCATCTGCATGCACTAAGGAGGTAGGCAGCTGACCAGCATAATTAAAGGCTCAGTTTTCTATCTAAAAGGTCAGTCTTCCTGCAACAGCCAGGTGGGAAGGCAGATGCTGTAGGCCTAATGATTTCTCTGAAGATGTTTTCCATCTGACCCTCAAACGTTTTCTTGACATTGGTTTAACTCCTGAGATCTCCGGTCTGTCTTTGCAGAGACTACTTACTGCAATGGTGCTTCTGTGGCTTCAGAGCAGCCAGCCTTGAGATTATCCTGACAGCATCAGGAGCTTCCTGCTCCCTGTTGGTGGCATGTCCCTCCAAGACCATTGTGAAGTCAGGAGCCATTTTTGCTGCATCAAGTTGTTAAATTCAGGCCAATGACATTCTTATTAAATAGCCCTCCTACACTCTAACACATTATTTGACAAAGTGGGACATGCCCAAGGACACGCAAATCCTGGGCCTCCTCAGCCACCAAATTCTAGCCACCCGACATGTGGAAAAAGAACACCTCATCTTTTGGGACCCTCCAACCACACAGGATCAAGGTTAATTTCATCAGTTTCCTCATCTCTCCTCCCCCCACCTGATCCCAGATCCAATCCTCCAACCTGCCCTTTTGAACTGTCTGACCTGTCAATCTTCCTTCCCACCTATCCATTCCGACCTATCACCATCATTCACACACCCCCCTCCCCTCCCCCTGGCACCTTTATCTATCAATTGTATTCGCAGCTATCTTCCCCCCACTCTCACCTCCCATTTATTACTCAGCCCTCTTGGCCCATCCCCATATTCCTGATGAAGAGCTTATGCTGGAAACATTGACTCTCCTGCTCTACAGCTGTGCTTTTCTAGCACCAACACTTTTTGACTCTGATCACCAGCATCTGCAGACATCACTTTCTCCTTGCATTCATCGGAATAAAGTTCTGATATTAAAGGTCTATATGAAGGCATTCTATGGATCTCCTTGTCAAAGTCCTCCATGTCGCACTATATTGAGAAGCATGCTGAACTGGCAAGAGCTGGATGATTTACAAAGATGGTTATTGGGATGATGACACAAAGTTCAACACCATTCATGACTACTCAAGTACTGAAGCAGTCCGTGTCTGTATGCAGCAAGACCTGGACAACATTCAGGCTTGGGGTAATAAGTGGCAACATTTCCACCACTGAAGTCGAAGACAATGACTATCTCCACTAAAGAGAATCTAAATAGTTCCCCTCACTATTACCATTGCTGAATCCTCAGTTTTCAACATTTTGGGGTTTACCTTTGAACAGAAACTGAACTGGAACAGACATATAAATACTGTCACTACAACAGCAGTCAGTGGCTGGGAATTCTGTGGTGATTAACTCACCTCTTAACTCTTGAAAGTCTGTCCACCATCTACTTGGTACAAGGTAGGAGAGTGATGGATTATTCTCCATTCACCTGTATAAACGCAGCTCAACAAACTCAAGGAACTCAGCAACATCAGGACAAAGCAACCTGCTTGATTAGTTCACCTTAAACATTCATTTTTTTCCACTATTAAAACCTAGAAACAGCTGTGTACTGTATACCATCTACAAACTGCCCATTGCAACAAGTCATTGTCAACACTTTTCAAACTCATAAAAAAACCTAGAGAGATACGGGCAACAAATGCATTGGCATGTCACCATCTGCAAGTTTCCCTCTAAACCTTACAACATCCTGAGTTGGGTATCTAAAGAAGAGTCATTGGACTCAAAATGTCAACTCTGTTCCCCCTCCAAAAGATGCTGCCAGACCAGTTGCATTTCTCCAGCAGTTTCTGCTTTTGTTTCAGATTTCCAACATCAATAGCATTTTGCTTTTATTATCCTGACTTGTAACTATAATGCTGTTTCTTCATTGTTGCTGAGTCAAACTCCGGGAGTTTCCTTCCTGACAGCACAGTGGCTGTATTTACACCCAAGGACTATAACAACGAGCAAACTCAGAGTTAAAGGGCACCTTCTGTACTGTAACAATGCTGAATTGAAAGCATCTTTGAAATTGTGCTACTGTCCAACATTTGCAGCACTGATAAGAACTTGGCATACTGCTGCATGATGGGATACTTGATCAAGGTAAAAGGTATCTTGGTTCTTAGGCTCACAGCTGTAGTGGAAGAATACTGCTAGAAATAAAGACTGAAGTTGTGTAACTATAGTTTGACGAAATAAAGGGAGTTTATCTTATTTCGTTAGTGGGAGTGTATCTTGAGCTTGTTAGTTTCTCTGTCCTTGAGCAACGTCAAAGGGAGTAGCTGCACTATCCTTATTTTTATCTTGACTTATTGTATTCAACATTACTTGTGTGTCGAATGTTAGCAAATTTGCTTGTATCATTTTATAAAAAAAGACTGACTATTCGATTTGAGAGAGAGCTGTGAGACAGTGCAGACTGTAGCAGCATCTCTGTGAATTCATAAAAAAAAACTTCTTGAAACAAGTCTCGAAGTATCGGACTAAATAATTTCCTCAACAGAATCATGCCACGACACAATGCACATGCAGACTTATCACCATGATCTGAATTTGTGGATGTGCCTTTATAAAATTTCAACAAAACCTTTGGGGATACCTCCTCTCTGATACATTTTTCATACTCCAATATTGTTTGCCAAACAAATAATCAGGTGCATTTTCTCATATAGTATAAATTATTGCTCCCTTTGAAATTTGCTATTGTGTCCTGATGAATGCATGATGAAAAATTTCACAGTGTGTCCTTTTTCTTTCAGTACTAAGTGTACAATTGTAATCATGTTAGGAGAATGCATTGTTGGGACACAGACTGGTATCCCTGTAACTGTCATCATGGACTCAGTGTTATGTTGCCTCCTTGTGGTGGAGCAAAGGATATCATGAAGAATTTAGAAATTATTCTGCAGGAGGTAAGGATTAAGCCAGAAGTTATGATATATTTTGATGTGCACATAGAGAGTAGGTATTGAAATCTTACAGTTGGACTTTCAGGAGCTCGGGATGATGTTAAAATTTAGGATCTCAAAGACAGTAATCTACAGTTTATTCCAAGTATCATGTGGCAGCAGGAGGAGAAATTGTAGATAGGAAGGATCATGCATGGGTTGAGGCATAGCACAGGAATTTAAGATTATTGAGAAATTGAAACTAGGTCTGGCTCTAGAGGTCCCAATTCAAATGGGACAAATTGTACCTCAACTGGATTGGACCATCAGGAAGGTAGAACGGAGGAATAAGTAATAGCAAAGAATGATAGATCGTACAAAAGTTGAAAGTAGCATAACATAAAATAGGGGCAGACTATGAAGTATTGTGAGGAATATAAATGTAGATTTTGAATATATGGTTGTTAAGAAAAATAAGACATCATGGGTAAAGTTGTTGAGCTACAGGTATAAATAGCTGTATAGGAATGTGATGTAGTGACATTAATGGATGGGTAGCAGCATCAATTTATACCATACCGCACCAGCTCAGATATTGGCTCTATATATACTTTAAAAAATAATAGAGAGATGCAATTTACATGTAGTGAGTCACTGGCCAGAAAGGGGCAAGAGGATAATATAAAACACAGGCACAGGGTTGGTTAGGACTTTGATGGTTGGCCTACTAGATACTGATGATCATGTGCAATGAAATGCTTAGTGCATTGACTGGCCTGCCACACAGCCTACTGTAAAGAAACATAAAGAAGTGTCACTTGAATTGGAAACAAGACCACATGCAGGTCTTGGAGAGCATCAGTTTCAGAATGGAAATGGCAACCAGCTCCGTGAAAGTTCTTGTAAACTTAGTCCTGATGATTAATTTAGAGGCAAGCTCTCAGCTTTTCAAGCAAAACAAGCAGAAGCCACACATCTCAACAATCCAGTAATTTGTACTTGAGAACATGACCTTGACCAAGACACCTGGGCAGTCACTCTGTTTTGAAAGGTCCTACTGTGACTCTGAAGAGAAAAGTAGTGCTGCTGCTTTTTTAGTGATGTCATCGATGACATGGTGCAGTCTAAAACTAGGTCTTGAAGCCCAAAGCTGTTTGAAGGCATCCTGCAAAGGCATTTGCAATCTCTCACACTTGTAAGGACCATATCTTTTTTTTTACAGTTTTGATTGTGGACTGAAATGGGAAAAGAATCTGTTTTAAAAGCCAAGGATTGTTGAAGAATTGCTATACATTTTAAAAGCAAGGGACCTGACATACGTTGTCAGTGATGCCTGCACGGCTGCATTTTAAGCAGGAGTGAAAACTTGTGGATTTTTTTATTACAAATGAATAGTCATTCTTTTTTCTGTAAAGAAACCTAGTCTGTGCTGCCTGTCAACCTAGGTCTAAAAGACAGGTAAACCAGGGAATTCTCTGTACTGCTTAAAATCTTGAACTTTTATGATGCCTCTGGGAATAGCAGGACATGATTTCAGCTCACTACCTACGTGACACCTTGCACACTGACAAACAGCCATGCTGCAGCCACTATAGTAGCTCTGCATGGAATGGTGTGTTAGATAAAAATGCAAGCAAAACAGGCACTAAACAATTGCACAAGGATGATTTGTGTTATCTTACTATGTATTATTGGAAGTATTGTTGAATAATGTTATTAAAAAATAATTTTTTGTGCTATGTTGTGTTTTCGGATTTTGCACAAGAGGGCATAAGTCATGATCAATAACAGACAGATAGAAGTTAGAAAGTCACAGTACCTACTCAGGAGAAATTTGATCCGGTAAGGCACTCCACACAATCTGCAGGACTACAAATTGTTACTGAACTGTTGAAAGAGTCTGCTCCTGGAGCCCTGGTACCCACAGGTTGTTGAATTATTACTGCCAGAACTGGGTATTCCATGGTGGCAGAATCAGTAGAGTTATGGAGCTGAAATTTACGGTTATTGTCTAGGCAGATCTAAAGACAATTAGAAGTTAATTACTGTTATTTCTGGAAATTTGACAGCTACAAGGCCACTCTCCTTGTCTCTTAAGAATCTCATCAATTACCTCAAGGTCATAAAAAACAACCGGAAAAAAAATGATTTCTCTGTTTTTATGTATATTCTTCCTTGAGAAAAATTGTTCAGTTATGATTTATCAATGATTTCTAGAAAATGTGCCAGCTGTGGTGTGGTGCTTGCTTTATAACGGATGCTACCAACATATTTACATAACAGGCCTGGGCATATGTAAATCTAATGTTCTGAACTATTTAAAAGCTTGGCCTAAATGTGTAAATACAGTGGAAACATTATACAATAAAAGGTTGAGTTTGGGCATTGTGAGGTATCATTGACTACTATTTGTGTGGATGCATTTTAACAATTAAACATGAAAATGTTTATTTAATATTTCTGGAAATTAAGGCATGTCTCAGAACTGGGAAAATTTATGTAAAATGGGCTGACAGATATCCAACTATGATGTCCCACTGAGAGCTGTTGAAGCTCATCACAGATTCATGACCCCTGCCAAAATAATCAGAAAATCAAAAAATCTCAGGGGCTGCTATGCTGCTACTGTGATCTACATAGATAAGAGTTGGTTTATTATGTAGAAAAGTTGCCAGGATCTTTTATACTCATTGTCAGTTATGCATTTTCTATACAAAAAGGAAGATAATATCAATATATTCTACAGTGCAATTCCAGTACTAACAATGGAACTAAGCTATGGAAGGTCATCCAAATCCATATGTATATTTGTGATCTAATTGGATATTGGAGTGAAAAACATTATCATGAATTTTCCCTGCAAAACAATAACTTCACAGAAGCATATTTGAAGAAAATGTGTCATCGAGGTATTAAGACAAATGACTAAAAGTTTCATTAAAGGACTAAGTTTTTAGTTCTATCAAGAGACAAAAGAGGAAAGGTTTAGAAAAGGATTTCATATCTAGGGCTTCAATTCTGACTAGGGGAATCAAGGGTAATTGGGAAAAGGCAGGAAAGTGTACGTGAAGAATGCTGGATTGACAAAGCAGGCTCAAGAAACCTACTCCTGTTCCTGTCTGTTATGGTCTTACAATAAATACCCAGTTTCCCTTTATACAGTTAGCACTGCTGCCTCACAGCAGGAGGGACCCGGGTTCGATTCCCACCTCAGGCGACTATCTGTGAGGAGTTTGCACATTCTCCCCATTTATGTGGGGGTTTCTTCTGGTCGCTCCGGTTTCCTCCCAAAATCCAAAGATGTGCAGGTTAGGTGAATTGCCAAGCCAGGGGTAAATATAGGGTAGGGGAATGAATCTAGGTGGGTTACTCTTAAGAGGGTCGGTGAAAACTTGTTGGACTGAAGGGCCTGTTTCCATACTGTAGGGAATCTAATCTAATCTCTACTTGACAGTAAGAATGAGAAGGAGGAAGGAATTGACAGAATATGTTGTTGAATAGATTGTGGTGCAGTATGGGGTGAAGAGGCCTGTGTGAAACATGAATACTGAATATTCAATATGAATGCACACATTGGGCCAGGAGAGCTTTTACATTGTCATCAAATTCCATGTCATATTTAGATACATAAACCAAACATTAATTCACTCACTGAAAATGAACAATTATAACAATTAATCTTCCAAAAAAGTAAAATATCAACGTGCAGGTAACATATCTCTTGTGTTTCAAGGGGCAACCACATCTAAACTTCAAGTTCTGAAATCTGTTAAATTTTGTTAATTGACCACACTAGACACTATAGATTTTGAATTTCATTAATTAGTTACATTTCTGAGAGCTTTGGTCTGAATGTTAATCTGGCAGGTTGGACAGGTGTCAATGCATGTGATAAATTGAAGAAAAAAAGTTGTTACTCAGTGTTGGCAAGCCAACAAGAACCTGCCAATTTCTGTATTTATCGCATTCACAAGAGATTGACTTTTTAAAAAAGTATTAAAGACATCAAGAGGTATGAAGAAAAAGTGGGAATATGATGTTGAGATAGAAGGTGAACCTTCATCGTGTTGAATGATGGAGCAAGTTTGAAGGGCTAAATTGCCTACTCCTGTTCCCAGTTTCCATACACATAGGAGAAACCCAAGTGGACAAGCAAGTTTCACACTTGTCATTGGGGAAAAGATAACTGACTGCTTCTTTTATCTTGAATTCTGACCTTAGCAGCCAGCATACAGTTTTGCAGACTGAGTGGTACTCCCCGTGTTGAACAAGTCAAGGAAACAATAAGAACTAAGAAATTGACAGACTGGAAAGCACTTAAACATAAATATAATGTGTGTTTTCTTGTCTAAGGAAATGACTTTAGCTCGTAAGACTACTTCTTGTGTTCATACCTGAAAGGGTTAACTAACAACATAAGATGAATTCTACCAACCAGGATATGAAGGGCTATTCCGGTAGAAGCCAACTGATGTGTTTGTGTGTCCTATGAATTCTGATCACATTCATGAGAGGATGCACAGCGCTTCAGTGATTGCTCATAATATTAACAGCATGTTGCTAAAACTTAATTTTAAATTGAACCTAATTGTCTCACAAGAGACAATCGGGTGTCTCAGATGCAATGCATCTCAGTGTTATGTTATAGTCTGATCCTGTTTAATCAAGATCAAACCTATCCTATGCTAATGGATATGTCTGGGCATCTTCCCCACATGGTATAGGTCACCTAAATTGATAACAGCATCAAGGAATGGGGCAATGCCTCTCCTCAAGTCATCCCAGATGCTTCCAGCAGAACCCAACATATACAAGTATTTTGAAAGAGCACTGTCACTACTTTAGAAGTAATCTCTCATAATGTAGCTGCTTTCTTTTCCCACTACTTTGGATGTTTTTAAAAATCTGTAGTCACATCTCCCAGCTCTCGACCTTCATTGCAGCATGGGAGATGCTTATGTAACTCTAACTTGAACTTCTGATAAGAAGCAGGAGGAGAAGCAACAGCAACACTGACAGCACCAGGAGTGACACCCAGCAAGAACAGTTTTAGCCTTCTGCAGCTACTTGTCACTTCACAGGGGACAAACATAGAACTCCAGTTTGGAGGAGCAATTTTCACTGTATTTAGATACAGACATGTGAAAGGACCACACTCAGACAGCCTTAGCAGGTTGTTGGCATCTTCGGCCTCCTGGAAGAAGATCTCTTGGCAAGATGGTCAGGTAGGCATGCTTTATCAGTGACAATCAAGACCATCACAACCTTCCAACATCTTCACATTCAGTTGCTCCCGGGGATCGGCCGATGACATCAACAGAGCTTCATAACCCATTCACAAGCATAGCTTGCAGGTGATAAATGCCTGCACTGCCACTGCTTATGTCCACTTGCTACTAATGAACCAAGTCACCCTGTAAAAGGATATAGATAGTTTAAGAGACTATATTAAAAACTGGCAGATAGTGCATAATGCAGGAAAAGGGAAAGTTGTTCACTTCTGTAGGAAGAATAGAAAAGCAGAGACCTATTTAAGTTGAGAAAAATTGCAGCGGGCGCTGTCCAGGTTTCTGGGATTCTTGTACATGAATCACAAAAAGTTAGTATCAGATACAGCAAGTAATTAGGAAGGCAGTTGGAGTATTGGCCTAATTGCAATAGAGATGGCATGTAAAAATCAGGAAGTCCTGTTGCAACTATACAGGGCATTGGTGCTATTTAGAAGACTTGCTTTGGAGATAATTTAATGAAACCTCTCTGGACGAATTGCTAAGATGAATAGATCATTTATGATGAAAGATTAAGCAGGTTGGGCTCATACACATTATAGCTCAGAAGAATGAGGTGATATTATTGAAACAGGCAAGGTTTTTAAGGGAGTCTAACAAGGTCGATACTGAGAAGATGTTTTCCTTTCTGGAGATAACTAAAGCCAGGGAACACAGTTTCCAAATTAGGAATCACCCATCTAATATGCATGAAACAGATGTACTTCTTCTATCAGTCAATTATCAATCTTTGGAATTCTCTTCCCTACTGCACAATGGAGATTGTGTCATTGGATATCTTCAAAGCTGAGTTGAGCAGGTTTTTGATCAATGAATGTGCCTAGGGTTATTTGAGCCAGACAGGAAAACAGAGTTAAGTCATAATCAGATTAGATGTTATCTTATTGAACTATGGAGCAAATTCAGTGCGGATGGAGAATCTGAAGGGGGAAGACCTTGTGGAAGATGCCTAAAGTTAAAAGGATGCCATTCATAGAATTATATAGTGCAGAAGAGGCCTTTCAGTCCATTGAGTTTGTACTAAGTATACTATTATCTACACAAGTCCCATAAGTCTTCCACACCAGGCCCATAGCCTTGAATGTTATGATACTACAAGTGCTCACTGAAGTAAAGGTTGAGAAGTTTCCCACCTCAACTATCCTCCCACGCAGGGCATTCCAAGCTCTACCACATTCTGGGTGAAAACATTTTTCCTCTAATCCCGTTGACTCCCCTCAAATCCCCTCTAAACCTTTTGCCTTTCAGTTTAAAATAATGCCTCCTCTTTTTAAACTGTTTTCTCTGTTCAACTAAGGGGAATAGCTGTTTTCTATACCCCTTATAATGGTGCAAAAGTCGATCAGGTTCCCCTTCAATCTTGTCTGCTCCAAAGAAAACAATCCGAGTTTATCCAGTTAAAAATCACACAACACCAGGTTATAATCCAAAAGGTTTAATTGGAAGCATACCAGCTTTCGGAGCATCACTCCTTCATCAGGTGATAGTGGAGGGCTCAACCCTAATGTACAGAATTTATAGCAAAAGTTTACAGTGTGATGTAACTGAAATTATTGATTGTTAAGTCTTTCATCTGTTTGAATACCATGATAGTTTCACTTCTTTCATGTGTAAATCACAAAACCATTTTTTAAAAATTGCATTCTCAGGTTAGCTGTTAACAATGGGTGATAGCTAGACAATATGTTGAAGGTGTTAGCCCCCTGTGTTCTCTGTCTATGCCATGATGTTTAGATTGATTCTAATCTAAAAAGTGAGATAACGGAGTTTTACATAAAGTCATGTAGTTTTTGAGCTCAGAGTTCTACATGAATGCATGCAGTTTTTGAGCAAAGTACAATGTAACCCTGAAAGTACAAATTCACCCCACAAAATATATGTGTGCATGTGGGTCTTTGTCTGTGTGTTTCTGTCTCGGTTGGGGGTTGTGAGTGTGAGAACGTGTATGTGTGTAGTGCGTGTAGAGTTTCTTGAGTCTGTAAGGGGGTGCATGTGTCAGTGTGGGGGGGTGTGTGTCTGTAAGGGTGTGTGTGGGTGTCGTGGTGCGCATCTGTGTGTGTGTGTATATAGTGCAATGGTGGTCAACTGTAATGTGGCATGAACCCAAGGCCCTGGTTGAGGCCCTCCCTATAGGTACCAAACTTAGCTATCAGCCTCTGCTCAGCCACTTTTCACTGCTGCCTGTCCCAAAGTCCGCCTTGGAGGATGGTCACCCGAAGATCCGAGGTCGAATGTCCTGGACCACTGAAGTGTTCCCCAACTGGGAGGGAACTCTCCTGCCTGTTGATTGTTGTGCAGTGCCCATTCATCCATTGTCATAGCCTTTGCTCGGTTTCCACAATGTACCATGTTGGGGAACACTTCAGTGGTCCAGGACATTCAACCTCGGACCTTCGGGTGACCATCCTCTAAGGCGGACTTCGGGACAGGCAGCAGCAAAAAGTGGCCAAGCAGAGACTGATAGCTAAGTTCGGTACCCATAGGGTTGGCCTCAACCAGGGCCTTGGGTTCATGCCACATTACAGGTGACCACCATTGCACTATACACACACACTTGCGCGCGCGCACACACACACACACACACACACACACAGGCACTCCTATACACACATACACACGGACACACATATACACAGACGCGCACACAGACACCCACACACACCCTTACAGACACACACACTCCCACACTCACACATGCACCCCCTCACAGACTTAAGACACTCTGCACTCACTACACACATACACTTTCTCACACTCACAACCCCCAACCCAGACAGACACACACACACACAGACAGCCAAAGACCCACATGCACACATATATTTTTGCAGGGTTACATTGTACTTTGCTCAAAAACTGCATGCATTCGTGTAAAACTCTGAGCTCAAAAACTGCATGAATTTATGTAAAACTCTGTTATCTCACTTTTTAGATTAGAATCAATCTAAACATCATGGCATAGACAGAGAACACAGGGGGCCAACACCTTCAACATATTGTCTAGCTATCACCCATTGTTAGCAGCTAACCTGAGAATGCAACTTTTAAAACAAAGGTTTTGTGATTTACACATGAAAGAAGTGAAACTATCATGGTATTCAAACAGATGAAAGATTTAACAATCAATTTTTCAATGTATAATTTCAGTTACATCACACTGTAAATTTTTGCTATAAATTCTGTGTGTTAGGATTGAACCCTCCACTATCACCTGATGAAGAAGCAACGCTCCAAAAGCTAGTGTGCTTCCAATTAAACCTGTTGGACTATAACCTGGTGTTGTGTGATTTTTAACTTTGTACACCCCAGTCCAACACTGGCATCTCCAAATCGAGTTTATCCAGCCTTTCTTCATAACTGAAATGCTCCATACCAGGCAACATCCTGGTGAATCTCCTTAGACAATCTGAACAATTGCTACCGTTATTTGGCCATAGAAAGTGGACAATTATGATCTAATCACTTTTTAAAAGCCTTGTAAACTTTTGTCACTATCAGGTTAATTGCTTCAATACAATTTATGGTACTTGAGTAGGCATAGAACTGCCATAACATGGCATGGGGGTTGTGGTTAAGACCTTTCGATTGTACACTTCTAAAGGTTCACCCACCTACTGTATGCTTCATGACAATTCTCAACTGCTATGAACCAGAATCTTTTGAAACGTTAACCCAACCCCACTGTCAAAATTGTGGAGATTAAGGTATGCTAATCCTCACTATAAACCCGATTAGGTTTGAGATGCAATCACCTGATCTAATCTAGAACCTTAAACTGCACAGCAGAAGATCAAAAGCCCCAGGAATGGGGTCAGGAATATTGGGATCTGGAGTTGGTTGCCATTTTTTCATCTCCTCATTCGGTTTCTTCAACTCTGTGAAAATCCTGTGACAAAGCCCACATTTCTGTCAAGGAGTATATCAGTAACTCAATAATTGATACTTGGAAAGCAACCCAAATATTCATTTGCAGTGGTACTTTATGTCAGTATAAAAAAATGAGAGGCAAATAAAAGGAAAATTGAATGCCTACGCTGTGCTGTTGATATTGATTTGCTGAACTGAAATGGCAGGACTAACATGCAGGGTGGTGGTTAATTCAATGATTGTTCTTAAATATCAGTTGAAGAAAAGTCATGATGATGTTGAAAATCATTCACAAGCTGTGTAAATCTCAATAATACCCTGTTTCAAACAGCAAATTTAAGGGAATGTTGACAAAATCTGTTTTTAGATATTTGCATAAAACTAACAGTATTCAGGCATGAGAAGGAAATCCTTCTCCAAAGCCATTGCTACCGAGCTTAAGCATAAAAATAATAAATATAAATGTTTGTGTTTACTGTGCCAAAATGGCAACAAGTATCATACTAACAATAATCAGATCACAAGCTTTATTTTAAATAACTTTACTGTTTGGTATTAATTTATCATGGCTGTAATTTTTGTATCTGAAGTTGCAAAACTTTGCTTTCCAAAGCAGTGTAAAATTCAAGACAACTGTAGAGCAATGTCTGAAGAGGGGATTGTATTTCACTCCAGAGTCCTTCTCTCCTGAGACTATCTGAAAATATGACATATACAAATCTGTGCAGCTAACTGAATTTTACACCACATTGATCATACTCAGACAAACCCTTCAAGCTGTTGCAGATTCTTAGCCATGAAGATCCGCATGTGAGACTCCTGAGAGATTATGTCTACTTGCCAGCATTCCAAAGAAACCCAGTAAATCATCACAAGTGCAAATTCAAGATTCGGAAAATCATAACAAAAGGAAGTCTGAAATTGAAAAACAAAGAAAACGCCAAATTGTTTATTACACAGGAAGAGCTGATGTCATTAAGTGCTTTCTATAAAGAAAGATTTTCACATTTCCTTAAGAAGTATAGAATTGCACACATTCATATAGTATTTACAGCATAGAAACACACTGTTTGATCCAACAGATCTGTAGTAATTTATAACAAGTGAGCCTTCTTACATTTTATCTCAACTTACCAAATGAAAATACATTTCCATTTCTTTTTCTATTGCTCTTATCCACATTCCTCTCAAATGCTTGTGTATATTGAAAAACATTCACTTCAACTACTACACATCACAAAATCATTGGTTTGGATTTAGTGTGGGCACCCGAGATCTTGCCCATTGGTTAGAGACCCAATGGGAGCCTGCAATACTCTCCTCTGGGAGGTCTGACAACCTTCCAAGATAGTCAAGTACCTAACTGGGCAATATCTGGCTTTATACCAGATTGAGAGCCAGTGGGTGGAAATTCTGCTCATCAGCCTGAGGTCAATAGCTCTCCAGTTCTGCCAGCACCATCTGAGGGATAGCCATTGACATTTATAGGGAGATGTCTTCTCCTGTAAAAATCACTAATAGATTTCCACATAGCGGCAAGTGTAAGTAGGATTGAAGTTGTGGTGATCTAGGATAGGGCTGTCAAAATAAGGGCCGGGGATGATTTTCTGAGGAGCTCACCTTCCTGATGGTGAGGCCTTTGATTTGGAACAGAATTGTTGAATGATGGCAAGGTTTTTCATGTGGCCTACTAGGATGACAAGTATTCTGCCCACTGTTTGAATACCTACAATACCAGGATGAATCCTTAAATATCTACTTCATGAGTCTCTGGCAAGGAAGGTTCTCCGCAAGGCTTCCTTCCCCCAGGCAAATGAAAGGGCACCTGCATCTCTACTTTGCACCTTACTATCCAATCACAAGGCCCTTTACCATCAAACCCAACCTGGAAAGGCCGCCCATCGCTCATTTATATGGCCCTGAAGGAGATCATTCAACATATTGAATCCATATCAGCTCTCTATAGAGAAATTCCAGGCAGGGCCATTCTCCTGTTCTACTCTATGAACTCTCCATGTCTGATTTCCCTCAACTATTGCGATGATGTGATTAGGCAAGGTTTAGGATGTATAGGATGGAGAAGGAAACTTCAGGGGATGGGCACCATTGAAATGTGGAGCTTATTCAAGGAACAGCTACTGTGTGTCCTTGATAAGTGTGTACCTGTCAGGCAGGGAGGAAGTGGTCGAGTGAGGAAGCCATGATTTACTAAAGAAGTTAAATCTCTTGTGAAGAGGAAGAAGAAGGCTTTTGTTTGGATGAGACATGAAGGCTCAGTTAGGCTTGAGCATAACAAGTTAGCCAGAAAGATCTAAGGAGAGAGCTAAGAAGAGCTAGTAGGGGACATGAGAAGTTATTGGTAGATTAGATCAAGGAACGCCCTAAAGCTTTCTATACGTGTATCAGGAATAAAAGAATGACTAGAGAAAGAATTAGGGCCAATCAAGGACAGTAGTAGGAGGTTGTGCATGGAGTCCAAGGAGATAGGGGAAGCACTAAATAATGTTTTTCGACGGTATTCTCATTTGTAAAAGACAATGTTGTCAAGGAGAATACTGAGATACAGGTTACTAGACTAAACAGGTTTGAGGTTCACAAGGGGGAGGTGTTAGCAATTCTGGGAAGTATGAAAATAGATAAGTCACCTGGGCCATTTGGGATTTATCCTAGGATTCTCTGCGAAGCCAGGGAGGAGATTGCAGAGCCTTTGACTTTGATCTTTATGTCATCATTGTCTACAGGAATAGTGCCAGAAAACTGGAGGATAGCAAATGCTGTACCCTTGATCAAGAAGGGAAATAGAGACAACCCTGGTAATTATAGACCAATGAGACTTACTTTGGTTGTGGGTAAAGTGCTGGAAAAGGTTATATGAAATAGTATTTATGAACACCTAGAGAGGAATAAGTTGATTAGGGATAGTCAACACAGTTTTATGAAGGGTCGGTCATGCCTCACAAACCTTATTGAGTTTATTGAGATGGTGACCAAACAGATGGATGAGGGTAAAGCAGTTGATGTGGTGTATATGGATTTCAGCAAGGCATTTCATAAGGTTCACCATGGTAGGCTACTGCACGAAATATGGAGATATAGAATTGAAGATGATTTAGCAGTTTGGATCAGAAGTTGGCTAGCTGAAAGAAGACAGAGGGTGGTGGTTGATGAGAAATGTTCATCCTGGAGTTCAGTTATTACTGGTATACCGCAAGGATCTGTTTTGGGGACACTGCTGTTTGTCATTTTTATAAATGACCTGGATGAGGGTGTAGAAGGATGGGTTAGCAAATTTGTGGGTGACACTGAGGTCAGTGGAGTTGTGGATAGTGCTGAAAGATGTTGAAGTTTAAAGAGGGATATAGATAAGATGCAGAGCTGGACTGAGAGATGGCAAATGGAGTTTAATGCTGAAAAGTGTGAGGTGATTCACTTTGGAAGGAGCAACAGGAAAAAAGAGTACGGGCTAATGGTAAGATTCTTAGAAGTGTAGATGAGTAGAGAGATCTCGGTGTCCATGTACATAGATCCCTGAAAGCTGCCACCCAGGTTGATAGAGTTCTTAAGAAGGCATATGGTGTGATAGCTTTTATTGGTAGAGGGATTGAGTTTCAGAGCCACAAGGTCATGCTGCAGCTGTACAAAACTCTGGTGCGGCCACACTTGGAGCATTGCATACAGTTCTGGTCACCGCATGATAGGAAGGATGTGGAAACTTTGGAGAGGGTGCAGAGGAGATTTACTAGGATGTTGCCTGGTATGGAGGGAAGGTCTTGTGAAGAAAGGCTGATGGACTTGAGGCTGTTTCCGTTAGACAGAAAAAGGTTGAGAGGTGACTTAATTGAGACATATAAGATAATCAAAGGGTTAGGTAGGGTGGACAGTGAAAGCCTTTTTCCTCAGATGGTGATGGCTAGCACAAGGGGACATAGCTTTAAATTGAGGAGTAATAGATATAGGACAGATGTCAGAGGTAGTTTCTTTACTCAGAGAGTCTGAATGTAGGTTTGCTCGCTGAGCTGGAAAGTTCGTTTTCATGAAAATGAACCCTGTAGCTCAGCGAACAAACCTACATCCAGAACCTCAACCTGAGCTACAAATCTTCTCAAAACTCGCTTACTCAGAGAGTAGTAAGGGCACGGAACGCATTTCCTGCAACAGTAGTAGACTTGCCAACTTTAAGGGCATTTAAATGGTCATTGGATAAGCATATGGATGAAAATGGTCTAGTGTAGTATAGGTAGACTTCAGATTGGTTCCACAGGTCGGCGCAACATCAAGGGCTGAAGGGCCTGTACTGCGCTGTAATGATCTATGTTCTATGTACTGTTCCAATTTCTTTCTGAAATCAGTGATAATTTCTGTTTCTACGAGCTTTGTGGCCAATACGTTACAGGTCATAAACGCACACTTACCAATGTGAGAAGCTTCTTTTTCACATTCTCCTTGCATTTCCTTTCCAGAAAATTCAAATTTTCTGTCCCCAATTCCTCTACCAACAGCTAATGGCTACCTATCTAAATCAGTCATAATCCTATACACCTCTTTGAAATCTCCTTTGTGGGAGGCATGGTGGCACAGTGGTTAGCACTGCCTCACAGTGCCAGAGACCCGGGTTCATTTCCCGCCTCAGGCAACTGACTGTGTGGAGTTTGCACATTCTCCCCGTGTCTGTGTGGGTTTCGTCCGGGTGCTCCGGTTTCCTCCCACAATCCAAAGATGTGCAGGCCAGGTGAATTGGCCATGCTAAATTGTCCGTAGTGTTAGGTAAGGGGTAAATGTAGGGGTATGGGTGGGTTGCGCTTCGGCGGGTCGGTGTGGACTTGTTGGGCCGAAGGGCCTGTTTCCACACTGTAATCTAATCTAATCTCCACTGTTCCAATGAAAACAACCCCACCTTCTCTAATCTAATCTTTTACTGAAAATCTCTCATCAGTTAATAATAGTGGGAATCGGTTTTGCTCAGTTGGTTGGATTGGGGTTTACAGAGCAGTGTGATACCAATAGCATGGGTTCAATTCTCATCACTGGTTTGAGTTTGAAGCACTCTCCTTCTCAACCTCTTCCCTTGCCTGAGGTCTGGTGGTCCTCAGGTTAAAGCACCACTGGTTACTCCTCTCTAATAAGAGATCAGTCCCTATGGTCTGGTAAGACTATGGCAATGTAACAATACCTATTAGTCGCACAACTAGCTATACTGCCATTCATTGAAGAGTTAAACCCCTGTTGATCATGTTTTTCAAAAACTGATAAAATTGCTTGTCTATTTCATCAGCTCACTCATTACAACAAATGTTAGGCGTTTCTTTTCACATTGGTTGGGATAGTTTGTCAAAAGCTGATACTGTCCTATCGAAATCTACCTTAAGTTATGTTGTCTAATGAAGCATCTAAATATTGCTTCAATGATATTAAACAATCTGCCTTAATATTGCAGTTTGGTATCAAACATTTCCCACATTTGACAGTACAGAATTGCTCAGCACATACACCAGCAACTTCCCTTTGCTGGTCACTCACATTGAGGATCATCCAACTAATTAAACAATCAGTCTCTCCCAACTTACTGATTTCTTACAGCTTGCTGAACTAAGTTTAATTGACAAGGTGAATATATACAAATAAGTCCTGTGGCTATACTGTCTCTCCTGTTTCGTAGCTCATTTCTCTCCCATATCCAGGGTTCTCTTTGCAGTCAGGCAAAGTTTAAGGCATTAAAAAGGGTTATCTCAATAAAAAAGTGAGAATCAGAAACAGAGGAAGGAACTTTATGATAATCAGAAGGTTGACAGTGCACTAGAGAGCCAAGCTAAATATAGAAAGTGCAAGAAACATTAAAAAAAGGATAATATGGGCAAAGAGAAAGAATGAAATGGATTTTTTTTCTACTAAGAAATTGACCCAATATGTATTTAAAAATACAAAAATCACAAAAGGCTTGTCGAAGCTAATAATTCAATTGAAAGGTCCAATACCCTTGTCTCATTCCCACAACTTCCAGCGTGCTGTGTGTTGAGCACTGAACAAAAAAAAACAAAGAGCAAAAAAGAGATACAGCACAGGAACAGGCCCTGCGGCCCTCCAAGCCTGTGCTGATCATCATATCCTAACTAAACTAAAAAACAAACCTTCTGCCTTCTATTCCCTCCCTATTCATGTAACTACTCAGATGCCTCATAAACATCGCCAATGTGTCTGCTTTCATGACCTCTTCTGGCAGTGTGTTTCAGGCTCCTATCACTCTCTGCATGAGAAACTTCCCTTGTACATCACTGTGAAAGCCATTTTTAAAAAAAAAAGAATCCCTACAATGTGGAAGCAGGTCATTTGGCCAATCACGTCCACACCATCCCTCTGAAAGGCATCCCACCCATACCTAGCCTATTTCTGTATTTCTCATGGCTAATCCACCTAGCTTGTACATCTCTGGTCTCTATGGGGCAACTTAGTATGGGCAATCCACCTAACCAGCACCTCTTTGGACTGTAGGAGGAAACCTGTAAGAAAAGAGGGAGAGTGTGCAAACTCCACACAGTCAATCACTTGAGGCTGGAATTGAACCCTAATACAGTGAGGTAGCAGTGTTAACCACTGAGTCACCATGACCTTGAATTCAGATGCATATTTGTAAAGGACACCTGAGCAGTACCAGGTTTTGTGGTGTATAATAATCACATTATCAGTTTTCTTTGGGATAGTAAAAAGTGTATAGTAAACTCAAGGTCACTTCAGGGAAGATTGAGTTTTATTTGCTCAGTGATTCCTTTAAGTATGGAACCTGTTCTAAAACTCTCTCTGATAATAACAATTAACAATTAGGTTCAGTCTAACTATAATAAATGCCATTCTGGTAAAGGCCATATTCCACATTAAAATTTTCATTAGATAGATAAATTAGTAATAGCATTAAAATGTTTGGCAGTAAAATAAAATTTTGATCCTGAAATTCTGCTTCATTATTATTTAGCTCAAATTATTTTTGTGCAATTGATACATTTCTTATCTTTGATGTCAAACAATCTGTTAAAGATAAGAAATATGATGAACTCCATCACATAAATATAAATGCTTTAAAAATGGAATACAATCTGGACTGATTTGACATACATTCTTGCAATGTTTTTTAAAGCAATCAGATATGTTATTCATAAGCATGGAAGATTAGCATCTATTATCCTTAGATATCTGTTTAAAAACCCATAGAGACTCCGCCAGAGAAGTATTAAACCGTGATATTCTGACTGCACATTTTAAAAACTATTTGTATTTTCTTTGCCATTATGCTTTAATTAAAGGTGGAACAGAAGGAGAACACCATAATTCAAACTAATAAAGGGAATATGGATACAACATTCCTTATTAAAATAACATCATTAAAGGTTAGAAGAAGCATTTTTTATCTTCACAAAATAGTTATAACGCACATCATAGAATTCTAGAATGATACAGCATAGATGAGGCTATTTGACAGTTAGAATTGTGACTGTCCAATCAATTCTAATGATGTCTTCTTTCTCCATAGCCCTGTAATTTTTTTCTTTCTAGCATTTATCCAGTTCTCTTTTTAAAGTTACAATTGAATCTGTTTTGTTCAACCTTTTAGAGAAAGCAATCAAATCACTCTCCAAGAAGTAAACAGTCGCGAAATGGTTAATGCTAGAGATTGTATTAAGCTCCTCCCAATCTGGTTATGTCAAGTCAATTTGGGTGGGGTTAAGGCATAACATTCTAAGGTCCTATGAAGCAAAGCTCTACATCCACAGGTCTCCTTGTAATTTTAGTAGCAATGTTTACTTTATTAATTTAACTTGCACCCAATTGTTATCATGCAAAAAAAAATACAACTGTTTAAGTCATTTATTAAGATTCAGTGTTGGCAGTAAACTGTTCCAAGGTGCCAACAGTTGGAATCACAAAAACAAATACAACACAACAATCAGCAGAGAAAATGGAAATTCCATTTAACTATATAGAGCATATCCCAATGAACCCAGAAAAAATTTACATCTTTAGCTTTCAAGATGTGTTGGATTTAAGAACTACTCATTCAGCCAGTCTGGAGATGCAGCAACAGGAATAGTGAAGCAGCTGAACAGTGAGACCGTCTGCTGAAACACTCAGGGCAAGATCAATAACATAGAAACAACACTTAATGGTAAAAGCCTTTTATTTCAGAACTGTTAAGAAGCAAAGCAGCAAGTGAGAGCTACAAACTAATTACCCATGACAGTCACACATTTGTCCGGACGTGAGAACCTGTCGGAACAATACCGATTAGAGGTTCAGCTAGGAAGTGAATAGTTACGTGATGAAAGTTAAAATTCTCTGTTTCATATGGGAAAACTGCAAATGAATGACACAGAGCAGATTTTAAAACACTTTAAAAGAAGAAAATTAAGCAGCATTGTTATACAGCAAATCTAAAGGTAGGCCATGCAAAGAAACTAAAACAGCATAGAAGTACTATAAGCTATAAAAACCTCAAAGCAAGGAGACTAAAGCAGCATTGAGAATACATCCTGAATTCAAAATCTTCGAAGCATAGAGAAAAAACAATCATAGTAGGAAGAAATGTCAGTAGAAGCAACACTACCAAACAGACTTAATATCAGAAATGGGCCGAATAAAACACAGGGTTGGACATTTTCAGCAAATAGTTAAGATACAAAATTGTTTTCAAGCTAAACACTAAATCAAAAGCTGAAGAAGTAATTACTCTATTGTATTCAATAGGCCCGCAGCAGATGATATTCTGGTTCATCAAAACGTAAAAGGCACAGATACTTTTGACAAAATTCTGCAAGACTTTGACAATTATTTGATTTTGAGAAAAAAATTAAATTCTAAAAACTTAAAGATTTAATGCAAGAGTATCTAAAATCCAGAAAATCCGTAAATATTCTCATTAATGGTCTCTACAGATCAGTGTAAAATTTTGAGATCAGCATTCATAGGAGACAAAATTGTTGCTGTCGAGTCTTTGTCAGATTTCTTTACAGTTGAAAAATGATCTTACTTTAGAAAAAAGCTATCCAGATTGTGTGATAAGCAAAAAGTGGAAGGAATCAGAAAAATCCTGAAATGTGAAGGAAAACCTTATTAAAGGAGAACAATCAAATCTATTTACAAAAACCCAAAAGATCCATGCCAAACCAACACAAAGTGTAGGTCAGACACCAAATATTAATACGCAGTGTCAACATTATAGAACAAGCATCCTTCACAGGTACAAGCAGTGTCCAGATATTAAAGAAGAATTCCATAATTTGTAAAACTAGCGGTCACTTACAGAATTTGTGTTGACTTAGGACACAGATGTAGAGCAGCAAAAAAATCATATGGTTACTCATACAAAAATGTTAATACGATAGTATCACTGGCATTAGGATAGATACTCAATGCATTCCTAAGGGAAATTGGTGTTCCAAGTAACTCAAGTCTGACAGAACTTCATTTTCAATGGACATCTTCTTAATTTTAAGCTTTATACATGGGCAAATGTTATTGTCTTACTAGCTCATTTAGTATGGGTGAAAAGCAAACATTATCAAGATACAATTATATGGGTCAGGTAGAAAACTTCTCAAGATTAAAATGAATGTTACATGCCGCACTACAATGCAAAAGGTCTTAGAGTGTAGAGAATGTATACCTAATTCATAATCAAGCAACCTCATTCTTGAGCATGCAGGCACAACTTGAATGTAATATTATTGATATACAGTAGTAGAAGAAGTTCTACTAATTGCAATATACAGATCAAGTTGGGCCAAGACTGTCAAAAGACAGGCCAGCCAGAGAACAACTGGTTCAGGAACAACAGCTATTGAGCATCTGCTCAATAGACACTGAGTAAGAGATATTATTGGACTTCCTAGGCACATGTTGGAATGCAAAACAGATAACGAATCTGTTGAACTTAGCAATTATAGCATAAGAAATGTGTTTTATAAGGTCAAGAAGAACCAATGGTCAGCAAGCGTATATAGGCTTCTATAAATTCATCAGAAGACTGACTAAGTATGTCCAGTGAATTGGCTGAGAACATTTACTTTAAGCACTAATCTGATTGAACAAAAATAGTTAACTTTAGTATATAGCTGAATCCTATTTATTCCAGCTTTCCTTCAGAAATGTGCTCTGCAAAGGGTACATCAGGAGCTTGTAGAAATCACTAGGTATACTGCCAGGGTTCAGTCAGTGGTGTGGTGGTCAGAGATATCAAGAGAGATTCAAGATGTCATACTCATGGTGAAATCTGTGACTAACAAAATTATCAGGAGTCCTATCATTACTGCAAGAAATTCAAATGACAAAAATTAGAAACGTTTGTGAAAAGAGACAGAAGAGGAGAAAATAATAACCCACACAACCTGCTTGAGGTCATTGATCAATCTTTCACCAAAATTGTTTGGCACCAACACATTCTGGCAAACAAATCATAATAGTAACTTCAAAGTTACTGTCAGGTGGTGAAATGAAACAAGCTCAAGAGGAATATTTCAATTCTTTCTGTTCTGAGAATGAATCATCAGTATCAATGACAGTACTAAATCAGGGGCACTCGTCAAGCCATATGACTGAGGAAGTGAACATATTGAGTTTGCAAGTAATAAGTACAAAGTGAATGAGAGAAAATATTCACCCTCATATACAAGTTGAATTAAAGAGTTTGTATAATCCAACCCTGATGTCTCAGCATATTGAAATGAAAGATTTGCCTGTACAGGTTGAAGATTGACTGAATATGATTCGATGAGAATGAACATTGAGATAGGTTGGCCAGAATCCACAGATTCAGAACACAGTCAAGTAACAAAAAACTACTTGTCTTAGAAATCTAGGATAATGCAAAAAGGGAAATTCTTTATTTAACAGAACAATCTTTTCCATTAAATGAATGCAGAGATTAAATGTCCCCTGGATGAAGTTATGGAGCAACTACCTGATTCAGAACCAAAGAATATTTGCCCCACTCCAACCATTGCAGTTCAAGCTGAGGAAGGTCAACATGCTTCTGGTTAAGTTATATTCTCTTGACTTGATGCTACAGATCCAACAGACTAGCTGTAACCTAAACATATCTAACCCTCCAGACACAAATGTCCTTGTGTCACTCCTACCCCTAAATCTCCCACTTTCAAGAAAGCTCCCAACATCCCAGCTGTGGAACAAGGGATACATTAAAACATGGTCGGAGGGAGAGAAAGGAGAAAACTTACAGAGGGCATTTTGATGATCCAAGTGAAAAGTGCCTTGTTGTCTGTGTAAATGTCAGGTGTTGGAGAGTCGCTTTATATAGGTGCCGAATGAATCATCCGGGGCGCTTCACGATCATCCGTGAAGTTCAGTGGATTAAGATCAGCATCAAGAGCCCAATGCACTATCTGGAAGCAAGAGGAACGGTTTACACAGGTGTCATTGGGTCATGACAATACATTTGCCCTTTTCATTCAACATCGCCAATGTTTGGCTCCCTCTGTATATAAAGGTGTAATTATCAATGAATTGCCCAGCAGTGGCTTGGCCAGGGAGATGTGACACATGGACTGGTCAGTGCTTCAAGATGGTTATGAAGCAGCAGTCTGCATGCCTGTGTACTGTATATTGTATGGGCCTGTGACCAATTCTCTATCCCTTTAAAAGCCCAATGATTGGTGGTTTCTGCAGCCCTCCTTTCAGAGTTGAAGTCACTGACTATGCTTACTCGAGTCATCTTCTTCTTCATTGCACACGTTTGAATTTCCAACATGATGGAAAACAGTGAGGCTTCCAGTCTCAGGCTAACCATGCTGGTGAGGCCCCAAACATTCACACCTTGTTCTTAAGTAGCCCATCCCATTAAGCCATGACTTTACACCTTTCCCCAGGCCCCCACCTGAATCATCTACAGTATATACACTTACACTACTCAACTTCCCAGCTAACTCCTTATGTATGAGGTGACAATGCCTGATTTGGTGATTCACTGTCCCACCCCTATCTGGAAGCCAGAAGTCTTCTGACCGTGAACAATAACCCTCACCCCCACCTTGACTAATTGTGTCAAGGCTCTCTAAGAGATGGATACGTCTACAGACTATGATGAGAACTACTCCCCTCAGATTTTGAGACACAGCTCCCTGCTTGCCACATAGGTAGCGTGCTTGCCATGTAAACTACAGGCACATGGATGTGCGAGATTGACATAGGACACTGCCATTCTACAAGATGTGCACCCACTAGACTGAGGACTGTTTAGCAGCAAGGAAAGCTGCCTGTTCCTATGACTATGGCCATTAGTATGGCAAGGCAGTTAGGCGCTAACTGAACAAATGCTAAGAGAGCCAGCAAGCAGGCTCTGGGAAGATGCAGCTGAATCCCATCCGTAAGCTGAATGTCTGTCCATGTGCACAAAGTGTCCCCACTGCAGCTTTTCAATGTGTGTTGCTGGTGCATCTTGCAATGCAGATCTGTACTTTCAAAACACACTGTCAGGGCACAGACGCCCATGTGAATACTGAATAAGATGGCCAGATGGGTTAGCAGATGCAGGATATCATTGTGCATAGGTGAAGGGTACATGACCTGGCACCCTGTAGATCATACAATAAGATGTTGCCCAGTGTCCAAGGTAGAGGTTGCTCACAGCAAGCAGTGATCTGAATCTCCTAGGTACACTCTGTGGTTTCCTTGTTGAGTTTTCCTAACATGTAGCTTGATTTGGAGTCTGGTAAGATGGGAGACTGAATATTAATGAGATGAGTTGTGGTTTTAACAAGGCAATTAACAAATATTTATCCCTATCAAATGGCACATCTGGCTCTCTGTCAAGGGGAGGCAATGGGCAATGATATTATCACTGGACTGTTAATCCAGAGACCCAGGAATACTCCCGGAACCTGGAATCAAATCCTGCTGAGTGGAATTTGAATTCAATAAATAGGAATCTGGCATTAATAGTCTAATATTAAGCATTAATCTGTTGCTAATTGTGGGAAATCTGCCATCCTTATCTGGTCTGGCCTACATGTAACACCAGACCCACGCCAATGTGGTTGACACTTAACTGCTGTCTGGGTAATAGATGCTGACTTAGCTGGTTATGCGCTTATCCCATGAATAAGTGAATAAAAAATGAATGACCGCAGTCTAACAAGAATATCACCACACTACTTACGAAAAACATGTAAGATAGCTTGAGTTTCTCCTAATGTCGAGATGGGTATAGCTGCACTTCTTCCCCAAGTCTGCCAAATATCTTGCTGAGCCTGTATTGCTCAGACCACTTTGAATTTAAACTATAATTTTTTAAGTAGTGAACTTGAAAATACCAGAAAATAGAGCATGAAGCATTTTCATTCATTAGCTTGCAGAATGTTGCCTTTTCAGTAATTCTGCTATGCTTAGCTATATTTTGAGGAAACCATTCATGTCTGAACAGACTATTATTTAGAAATATTAATCCCCTGCACACAGTAAGAACAGGAAAAAAGAGCAGAGACAGCCTTGTGGCTGCCCACAGCACAGGTAGCTGTTTACTCTTCAAAAGTAATAATGATCTCATGTTGCAGTGCTCTACAAACACACAGAGACAAAAATATTTTGTAAATTCCACTTTAGAAATAGAACAGTCTGACTCAAGATTGGTTGACAGACAGACTTTAACCTCACACCTTTAATGCATTGTCTGAGCTGAGATGGCACATTTTGTTATAAAGCCTTAAGTTATCTTGAGGATGTGACTTAAATTAAGTTCTGGGATTTACGTTTTAAAGGACCAAAACTCGCAAACCCATCTTATATGATGAACGACTTAATCTAGGTTTGTTCAATATATCATTTCAGCTGCATGACACTGTAAGCTTTTGCTATAAATTCTGCGTCTTATGGTCCTGCTACCTGATGAAGGAGCAGTGCTTTGATAGCTCGTGCTCCCAAATAAACCCATTGGACTATAACCTGGTATTATGTGACATTTAACTTTGTCCACCCCAGACCAACACCAGCTCCTCCAAATCATGGAGACTGCATCTATTCACTTTCTTCCCATCATAGTGGGGAGAGTGGTGGCATGGTGGCTCAGTGGTTAGCACTGCTGCTTCACACACCAGGCTCTGGGTTCAATTCCAACCGTGGGGGACTATCTGTATGGAGTCCTCCCATTCTTCCCGTACCAGTGTGGGTTTACACCAGGTGTTCCAGTTTCCTCCTGCAGTCCAAAGATGTGCAAGTTAGGTGGATTGGCCATGACAAATTGTCCATAGTGTTCAGGGATGTGTAGGTTAGCCTCATGAACCATGGGAAAAGCAAAGATATACATAGGGGGATGGGATTGAGTCAGATGCTCTTTGGAGAGTCAGTGTGGACTTGTTGGGCCGAATGACCTGTTTCCACATTGTAGAGATTCTATAATTATTCATTCAAATAATTTTACAATGAAGTGGAAGTTGACACAGGGCATGCTGACATGGAGCTTTATACCAGAGTTTGCAAAACTGGCTGAACTGATTCAAAAACAAATCAAAAGGGGCAAGCCCACCTTGGAACCTATGACCAGGGGACCAGAACAGGAAGAGGCTTACAGTGAGCTAAAACCTGATTAATATCGACCCCCAGGCTAGGGCTCCCAGATCCCAGTAAAGACTTCCACATACATTGTAATAATGAGGGAAGATTTTACTCCGCAGTGGTCACACAGAACCACGCTGGCAGGAGAAGACCTGTCTGATATTGCTCCACCACGGAAGGGTCAGTAGTCACTGGGCTGCCCAGATGCATAGCAGCCTTAGACTGCTGTTTGGTCCGTGAGGGTCAGTGAACCCATAGTAATGGTAGGGAATGTCATCCTCCACACCAAACACACCCCAGTGGAAATGTTAAACCACTGGGAAGCTGGTTTAACATGAGAAGGGCAAAGTGGGAGGTAGTTCTCCTACCATCAAGTCAGTCCATGGTAATAGTTAGGGATATGGGAGAAAACCCAGCCGAGGGAATTCTGGACACAGGGGAACCGCACAATTGCGGAGACATAGATAGGGATGAAGATAGGGGTAGGGTAAAGGAATACCCCCAGACACAGCCAAGGAGACCCTCTTCATGGATGGGTCACGAAAATATATAGTGGGCTGCCCTGCACAGGGTGGGCTGTGGTAAACAATAAACTAAAGACTGTTATGTCAGGAAGGACTGACAGAAGTCAGTCCACACAAGTAGCAGAGACAGTATGGGATACAATGGGTGACACAGTGGCTCAGTGGTTAGCACTGGGTGCCTCACAGCACCAGGGTCTGGGTTCGATTCCTGCCTGTCTGTGTGGAGTTTGCACATTCTCCCTGTGGGTTTCCTCCGGGTGCTCCGGTTTCCTCCTGCAATCCAAAGATGTACAGGTCAGGTGAATTGCCCACAGTGTTAGGTTCATTAGTCAGGGGTAACTATAGGGTAGGGGAATGGGTTTGGGTGGTTTTCTCTTCGGAAGGGCGGTCTGGACATGTTGGGCCAAAGGGCCTGTTTCCACACTGAAGAGGATCTAATCTAATAGTAGCACTATCCAAAGCATTTGAGATGTCAAAGGGGAGAATTGTGCACATTTATACAGACAGCCAAGATGCCCCGGAGTTGTACATGACTACATGGTTGCATGGAGGAGAAGAGGGTTCACCACTGCTGGGGGATCCCCCACCAAACACCAGTTAAGAATCTAAGTACTGCTAAGTGCCAGCGAACAGCCAAAAGAGGCTGTAGTAATGAAAATCAAAGTTCCCCAAAAAGAGCCAGGGAAAGATAATCCAGGCTGGCTGAAATTTAAAGGGAACTAGGCCACAGACCGAGCAGCCTAGCGAGTCTTAGAGCAGGAAACCGTTGATGAGGTTCCAATAGCAACAATTGAACTAGAGGAAGATGCTATGCACATACAGCAACTGCAAGAGGACACCTCACAGGAAGAGAGAGAGAGAGATGGAAAAATGCAGGGAGCACTTAAAGGGGAGGACAGTGTCTGGAGGCAAGTGGACAAAGTGGTAGCATCAGCATGCATACAAAACACTTTGCTACAGGTGCACCACGGGCTCCCACTTAAGGCAGGGAAGCTATGATAGGAAGTCTAAGGAGAGTGTGGTGGTGGAAGAGAATGGGAAGAGATATAGCCAAACACTGCTGCAGATGCATGGTTTGCGCACAACACAACCCAGGTAGACCCATAAAAGTTAGGATGGGACACCAACCAAGGCCAAGGCTACCCTGCGAACGCCTCCAAACAAGGCCACAACCATCTTCCCGTGGGAAAACGTACTGCCTGGTCATCATAGACCCGTTCACCCGGTGGGTAGAGGCATTCCCCACCAAGAACTGTACCGCTGCCACTGTAGCCAGGATTCTAGCGGAGGAGGTAATCCCGAGGTGGGGGGTACCCCTACAGATCGACTCTAACCAAGGTCATACAGACATCAGGGAGGACATGGGCCGAAGTACTGCCAGCCATACTAATGAAATTAAGTGCCACGACTAATCAGGCAACCAGACTCACACCCTATGAATTAATGACCAGGCAAGCAATGCAATGACAAGAGACATTATAGCAAGTGGGACTGCTGTAGGTCCATTGAAAAACAAAATTCGGAGATATGTACTGGAATTAAGCATCCAGTTGAAAGGGATGCGTAAATTGGTAACTGAGAGACAAGAGCAAAAGGACAAGGCAGGGAAACTTGAAACATTCCCTGAGGTCCCAGCAGCTGGGAGCCATGCCCTTGTGTGAACCCTGCCTGACAAACGAGGCTTTGCTCCAAAATGGAATGGGCTGGACAAAGTTAGAATCAGTGGTGACACCTGCACCTGTACAGACAGAAGTCTGTCGGGATTTGAGGAGAACTTCTTTCACAAAACCCACTTAAATTTACATGGGAACCAAACTGTCTGTTAACCACTGGCACAATCGGTCGAATCCCTATTTATGGCCACCCTTGTGTGGACCCCTCGTGACTTATACACAGTAGATACCTCGGGCACACCATGTAAGGGACAGCTAGGAAAATACAAAAGGGACTCCAAGGTAGGTGTGTGGAATTGGTCAAGCCCACTGGCCCATGGAGTCTGGCACCCCAACAGAGGGAGGGAAAGACCTATTTAAACATCAGTGATTACCCATTCTGTTTCACTGGATGAGGGTGAGGATGTGTTTATGCCCTGGTACCTAGAAACAGTTCATGCATGCAGAAACAATGTACTCACCAGCACTGTACAATCACCCGGGGACAACTTACCTGCACCTGTAGCGAGCAGGCATGCTTGAATGTGACCACAGGAAGGCAGTTGATATGCAGACAGTGCAATGGCACTCATGTAAGCTCTGCCACATGGACATATCCATTTGATACCTACCAGCTGGGAGGAACAAACGGGGAGTCAGAGGCAAGATGGGTAGACAAACAGGCCAAGGAACAGGACACTGTATGCTATCGGGCAGTGAAGGGATTTGTTTTCCTATTTAAGGGGACTTATGCTTCTGACACACCAAACCTCCCGAACCTTTTCACAGTAGGAATAGTAGGACCCCTCACTGTATCATGCCCCAGCGGGGGCCATGTTCGGAGAAGGATAGTGACCCACTCCATCAGCCGAGAATTCTGTGCTGATTGGCAGATCCCAACCATGCTGGGATTGTCATTGGGGTTTTTGGGATCTCTATCTTTGCGGGTGGGGGTGGGGGGGGGTATGCAGCATGGGTCCTCACTGCTAAAAACCAAAACTACATTGTGTGTGGATTGACAATCTTAGGGAACAATACATCAAAGGCTCTAGAAGCAATCAATGCTGAATTGGCTGAACCCAGACTTTACGCACAGCAGACACATTACGCGATGGATTATCAGTTGGCCCAGCAAGGGGGAGTATGTACAATCATTGGTGACAAGTGTATAATCCATGTCATTGATGAATCTTAAAATATTACATAGGCAATCAAAAACATTTGGGACCAGCTAGATGACTTCAGACAAGGAGCCACGGGAGGAGATAGCTGGCTAGAATGGCTGATATGCAAATCCTGGGGACCCTATTTGGAACACAGGATTGTGCTCCTTATTTCACTCATATTGGTATTGTGCCTAGGCCTCGGGTGTTAAAGCTTTGCTGTAAGGTGCAACTGATGCGGGCCATGCCAGGAGCAAGGGTCACCACAGAAGAGCCCACAACTCGCACTCCTTGACACCTCTGGAGATGGGGAAACCTTAGAAAAGGCCTATGTCTATATGTGAGTTTGGTGGTCTGTGGGAGATCTCCAAAGTTGCCTCCTTGGGCACAAAGAGGGAGTGAAGTGGGAGTTGACACGGGGCATGCTGACATGGAGACACAGACACAAGATGGCCACTGAGCCATACGTTGGTCACTTAGCACACAAGATGACCGCTGAGCCATTACATGGAAAAGTACAGCAAACCATACATAGATACTATCTGACACCAACAGGATACCAGCACAATAGACACAGAGCATAGATAATTAGTTTAAGGCGGGTGGGGGAGAGAATACACATCAATAATGTCTACTGCCCGCTGGAGTGTCTGAGTCCAGCCACCACCTTCAATAGAAATGTTAACTACCTGAAATTGCTTGTATACAAGTGTTAATACCTTAGATTTGCAGTAATGAAAACAACCTTCCTCTCAGGAAGAATGTTCACGACCAGCTACTGCAGCAATGGACTTCTGCGTAGCTGCTGAAACTGACAATGACTCTGTAACATTCCTCTGAAACTGACAATGACTCTGTAATGTTTTCTGTAAACAAACCATGCTGCACAAAGACGCGATATCTGTACCATTATACCATGAAATGTCAAAAATATCATGACATGTGCTCCATGAGTGAGAGAAGGCTCAGAGCTGACAGCCGTGCTGGCAGACGTCTCTCTCTCTCTTCCCAGAGCTCTGGTTTCTTTGTACAATAAACTCTGTCATTGAAACCCGATTCTGACTCTGAGACTAGTGATTTTCCCCACAACAACAGACTATCCAGAGCACTGTTGTATTTCATAATCACACTCACCATTTCAGTATTTAATTGAAAAGCAAAAGCTTTATCAGAACTAATACACAATAACATTACACTTTGTATTTTGGGTAATTCAAGTAACCCAGTCCAAGTGATTGTCTGACTCCATATACCTGATTTCATATTCATTACATCCTCCTTATTCCATTGTGCATCCTCTCCAGTTCTCAGCATATCTACTATAAACTTAAGCACTATGTGTATCCATGTACCTATTCAAACAGCCACTCCCTAATTCATGACCTATCCTTCTGCAGGACAAAATAACACATAATTTCAGAGAAAGGAGCAAGATCAGAATTGGAATACTTAATGTCAGATCTCTATCTCAACAAGGCAGCCTGAAACAAATTCATTGGGGAAGTTAAGGTGGGCCATTTGTCTGAGTAGAGTACCCTCCAAATACTTGCAATCTTTCACTCATTTCTGTAAATAAACCTGTCAGTTTATCCTTTCCCTCAGATCTTTCAAGCATTGGACAGCTAAGAACACCTTAGAAAATAACAAATCCCTTGAGAACACGTCATCCTGTGTTTCAACCCTCCCAAACATCAGTACAGACATTGGCATTGACTCAGTCAGATATTGGTCAACAGTGCACCAATGGTGAAACAGATGCTAGTGTTGGAAGAGATGAAAAGTGGGTTCATTGGAGGGCAAAATCAGCACCCAAATCTGCAGAGCACAATGCACAGATGAGAATTTCTGATCTCCATCACAGTCATAAAAAGAAAACTGTTTAAATCATACAAGCAATGATAGAAGTTATTGGAAGGCCTTTGAAGCAAAATGAAGTGTGAGAGGAGGGGTGGTTTCTGTGGTAAGATAAAACAAAGAACTGCAGATGCTAGAAATCTGAAAACGAAACAACTAGAAATTGCCAGAGAAAGTCAGCAGATCTGGCAGCATCTGTGGTGAGAAAGGGTTGATGTTTCAGGTCCAGTGACTCTTCTTGAATTCCAAGAAGATGTTCATGTTGGTTTGCCTACCCCTAACAGTGGATTTGCAGGATTTTGCCAAAAATACACTGCTGATAATTCCCCAGGGATTTGAGGTTTCTGATGCATACAGGAAAGTGGGGAAAATGGCTACCTGTAGACCATGAGCTTGGTGTTGAGTTTGAAATGTCAGACGCTCTGTTCATCAGGCATCCAAAAACAGATTGGAGATAATGTTGGACTTCATCACCACTATCTATTTGTGCTGAGAAGACTCCTGAGGTATGAGAAATAATTCATGCTGTTTCGAGGCCCACTGTGAATTTTGATGGTTGGCAGGAGCAATGTTGCCTGGCAGAAGTGAGCTGACAGAGAATCTTTGTTTGCTGGATGTTTAGTTTGAGGCTTAATCTCTCATATGTCTCAGTGAATGTGTCAACAGTGGTTTGTAGTTCAACTATAAGTGCGCGCTCTCAGGAATCTTCTGCATTCTGCACCTTTACGGCAGAAGTTGGGTGGTCTTGGTTCTGGCCTGGAGGTATCAAAAGTTGACATTTCCCGCTCATTGTGTAGGTTAGGTTGACTCCAAGGAGAAGCTTCATGTAGGTGGAGTGAACTGTTGTGAGAAAGAAGATGGAGAAAAGCATTGGTACGATGGTACAGTCCGGCTTGACCCCAGTTTGCACTTGTATTGGGTCTGTGGTGGATCCATTGGTGAGGATTATGTCTTCCATGTCATCATGAAGCAGGCAGAGAATGGTGATGAAATTATGCTGACAGTTAAACTTGAGGAGAATATTACATTATCCCTCATGGTTGACAGATTCAAAGGCCTTTGTGAGATTGAAGAAAGCCATGTGCAGAGGTCAGTGCTGTTCCCTGCTCATTTCTTGGATTTGTCTAGCACTGAAAATTGTATCATTGTGCTTCTACATGGGCATAAGCCAAACTGAGACTCAAGAAGGAGCCTTTCAGGTACTGAGAGAAGGCAGTTAAAGGGAATTTTCATGTTAATCATGAATTGTACAGCGGGGACATCCCTTTGAAATTTCCATAGTCAGACTAGTCTACGTTGTTGAAGATGGCACTTCTGAGATCTCCCTATATGCTCTCTTCCTTCTAGAGAAAGGCAATTGTGGATTCATGTAAAGAGTTTTCACCTCCATATTTTATTATTTCAGTAGCAATTCTGTCTGCACTGGAGGCCTTGCTTTTTCTCAGCTGTCAGATGTCTTTTTCTACATCATGGCATGTTGGTTCTGCATTGAGATGGTTAGTGTGTTGGGGGATTGTGTTGTAACCATTTGTGCTGAAGGCTGCATCTTGGTTGTGGAGGTTCTCAAAATACTCTCCCTTCAATGGGCATTGATTGTTTGTCAGTCTTTGATGAGCAATTCTCTGTTTTGTGATTCTCAGTGGAGTAGGTGGCTGGGTACTTAGACCATAGATGACTTTGTTTGCGCTGAAGATGCTGAGGATGGTTGTGGACATGTTGCTGAGTCTATTTCATACTTTCTATCCAACATCTATTCTTGGGTCATGGATTCTTTGTTGCATCTCAGCTTTCAGTGCCTGTTGGCTTGTTTCCTCTCTTTTTGGTGGCCTATTTGACGGAGATAGTAGAGCGGAATATTCGGTCATTGTTTCAGTAGTCAGTGGCTCCAGTCATGACACAAGTAACACGGATATCTTTGCGATTCCTCACTCAAATGTTGATGTAACCTATGAAGTGCCAGTGCTTGGAGTAGGGTTGTTGCAATGAGGCTTTGTGTTTGTTCCCCTGGTGGGGAAGGTTCATGTTCTAAGTATTTTGTCAAGAAGACGGCTCTACTAAAGTTCGTTTCCCTACGCAGTCCTTGCCTAACATACCTTTCCAAAGATTTGTGTATCCTCACTCTGGCATTTAAGTCACTGAAGTGAATCAAATTGTCTCCCTTGGAGATGCAGGATAGCCAATGGCCAAGGTGAGTATTGAATGCCCCTTTTGCTTTGTCCTGTACATCTTGGAGTTGGAGTATAGGCACTGATAACTGTGATATTCTTCTTGGGTGAGCCAAAGGGTGATGAGCTGCTTACCTGCCACATGGGTGACTTGTTGAGGCACGTGACTATTTGCTTATAGACTCATAGAGTCATAGAGATGTACAGCATGAAAACAGACCCTTCAGTCCATGCCGACCAGATATCCCAATCCAATCTAGTCCCAACTGCCAGCAACCAACCCATATCCCTTCAAACCCTTCCTATTCATATACCCATTCAGATGACTTTTAAATGGTGCAATTGTATTAGCCTCCACCACTTGTTCTGGCAGCCCATTCCACACACACAGCACCCTCTGCATGAAAAGGTTGCTCCTTAGGTCTCTTATATCTTTCCCCTCTCACCCTAAACCTTTGCCCTCTAGTTCTGGACTCTCCCATCCCAGGGAAAAGACCTTATCTATTTACTCATATCTATGTCCCTCATTATTTTATAAACCTCTATAAGGTCACCCCTCAGCCTCTGATGCTCCAGGGAAAACAGCCCCAGTCTATTCAATGTCTCTCCATAGCTCAAATCTTCCAACCCTGACAACAACCTTGTAAATCTTTTCTGAACCCTTTGAAGTTTCATAACATCTATCCGATAGGAAGGAGATCAGAATTGCACACAATATACCAAAAGTAGCCTAAATAATGTCTGGTACATTCGCAACATGACCTCCCAACTCCTGTACTCAATACTCTGACCAATAAAGGAAAGCAAAACTTCTTATGGTGAAGCTGACCATTTCTTCCTGTGGTGAGCCATTTCAGCAAGTGTTGTAACCAGTACCTTGTTCTTCAAAATTTGTCTTAAAATCAGAGACTCATAAAGCACGGAAACAGACCCTTAGGTCCAACCAGTCCATGTCGACCATAATCCCAAACTAAACTAGTCCCACCTTCCTACACTTGGCCCAAATCCCTTAACATTTTTCTTAGTCTTGTACTTATAAAGATGTTAATTTTGAGAATAAAATTGAATCAAAATAAAAGTCTTATACTACTGAAATGTAATAACTTTAAGAAATCTAGAAGTAAATTTAGAAGCAAGCCTGAATCTCAGGAGCAGTTGCAAGATACACACTATTCTCAGTCCATCATTTCAGAATTTTTGTTTCTAATTTCAATGACTCCCAAGATGGGTGTCATTCCTGTTAAAAAGCTGTCATTGGTGCATTCCTTTATCTGGGGGAACACTGTCTCTCCCAACTTCCCTTCACTGAGGAACTCTTCCTGTTACATCGTCTTGGGGAATCTTTAATTAGATCTTTAATCATGTCCATTCTAGCTCTGCCAATGGACATGCCAGCTCTATGGAAGCAGGTAGTTTTTTTTTTGCAATATCCTGGATTTCTGAGCCAGTTTCTCTTGATCCTATCCTGAATCTGTGGAGTTTGATTTGGCTACAGTTAAGTCATATGAAGCTCATCTTCAATTTGTGTAAAAAAATCATAATTCTCAAACTGAATTAACTCTGTTGAAGTATATAGTGCGTTATCTTGACCTATTGAGTATGTTGGGCATTTTCATTGACTCTCTGTGGGTGATTTCCTGCTAAATTAGATATTTTCACATCCTCAATCATGTTACTCCAGGCTTGCTGCTTATTTAGGCTTACCTCTGTCAATGGGAATGACAATTCTTCTTTGGAAGATGAAGGATTTTGATCTTCCTCTTGAACTTGGGTCATCTTATTACCTGACTTTAAGTCAATCTGCTGTATGAATTTCTTCACCACATTGTTTTGCTGTCTGAATAACTTCAGTTAAATATTCATCCATGGGCTCAAATGGGTTGAGCTCAAATTCATTATCTTTTCATTTGCATCTTCTTGAAAACTTTGGCGGTGCTGTCATCTGAAGTTTCTTCAGTGATGATAGGAATGGAAAATTTATGCAATCCTGTGTAGTCATGGATTTTACAATGGTTTGTGAGACCTTCAGATCCTCAAGAGATCTGCGAATGCTACATTCCTTACTCAGCCTTGGCTGTACACCTGACAATGCTTCAGTGTTCCCGACGTCTATCCAAGAAAGTAGAATAATTTGTCTTTGATCTAACACTAAGATGTTGTCTATAATTTTGAATGCTGCCAATATTCAAAGTATGTGTTTTTGCCCAACTTGCTGGACTTTTAGTGAAGACTTAATTTCATTTAGATCAATGGTACCACATTCTTTCTTTTTGTTGTCATATTTGCTTGAATCTCTGTGGCTTGCTGGACATTGCTTCTTCTTGGCCATGTGAAATGTTGTGTTTGTCCTGTCACAGATATATCATTAAATTTCTTCTTCTTTTTGGCTTCTACCACAAATCATGGAAGTTCAATTAAATCAACCTGTTCCTCATTGACTGGTTGGTCAACAGGTTATGTCCTGAGCCAGCTGTTCCCTCGGAAACTGGTCCAACTCTTTCCGCTCCCTCAAGGATATTGAGGTGGGGACTTGCAGGCTGTGAATTTCCCGACCCCACCTTAGACAGTAGTGGTTGATGAAGGTGGCTCAGCATCATCTCTTCAGGGCAATGAGAGTTGGGAACAAATGATCATTTCCACAGAAATATTCACATCTTATGAAGAAATTCATAAAAAATTCTGAGGAATCAGATCCTAGATCAAAGGAATAGAGAAAGTTGGAGGAAATCATGTTTCCTTTTTCCTGTTTCACAGAAAAATTGCATTGTACAACACCAGAGAGTACAAGGAGAACAGAGAGAAAAAAAACAAAGATGACAATTTGAGCAGATCATTACACTCAAAGACCAAGGCACACAATGTAGCCATCAAAAACGTGACCTCAGACCTGGTTATTTGTGCTTCCTTCATTGAGCTTCCTCGGCCAGTAATATGAGCAGTAGTGAAGGAAATACAAATTGATAATCCATCAATGAACTGAACACACCAAAACAATTAGAGCTTATGCTGAGCAAAGACCGCAGTTTTTGGAGTTAATTTTGGAACTGGGGATCTAATGTTCAAATGCATCCATGGGTGAGAATATTATCACATGGCTGTAATACTGATCTTGTGTGCACTGATAATTGAAATACTCAAGGTGTATCAGCTTCGAAGATAGAAAAATGAAATTACACAAAAGTTGAAAGGTGAAGTTCGAATGAAACTGAAGCGGCAGTTGTTATTACAAAAGGAATTATGTGAATTAAGTAGTTAGTCTTTCTTTTAGATTTTTTATCTATCCATAGATTGCATTTAAAAAGGGCCTGATTGTTCCTGCTGGTGCCTCAAGGATGTTTTTCTGAAGGCAAGACAACACCGCAAGAGTGAATACATCGCTGTTCTCTGGATTGCCCAACAGGCTCATCAAGACATCGGTCACACTCCAACACCGCTGCCTTGCACCAAAATCGATGTTTTTTAAAGTTCTGACATAGAGCAACAGGGTAATGAGCGAGGAGTCGTACCAGCAGAGGTATCGTATTAAGCTGTTAATGACCATGTCTGTGAGACCCAGTTCGGAAAGGCACGGAGCTTTCAGGAGTTCCCCAAAGAAGATGATTATCTGAACTGCCTGACAGTCCTGGATCCAAATGATTTGGGAAGCCAGACGATGTACGGTCTGAAACAAATCATCACCTGCAGATGCTGTCATTGCCTGGGCCAGCAGAACAACCCCCTGATCAAATCCAAACCCTAGTAGCTGTTGCCATCCTCTGACCATCACCATCTGGTCTGAGATGTCACTTTGACCAATCAGGTCAAACAGGGCCTTGAGTGACCTCACACACCTTTCATTCAGTGACCTACTTGTATCAGCATCAAACCCAGCAGTGAAACCTCTCTGCTGTGACTGAATATCTGTATCACTGGGCAGAGAGAAACTCATTCCGCTGGTGAGTGATACAAGTAAGCCACTGAAAATGTGTGGGAACAATGTCCTCACCATATCTGCCATCCTGAGCTGAATGAGCATCTCATATGGGCCGTGGATGGCAGTCAGCGAGACGTTGGCCGAGTACATGTCCCCACGGACGGAGCAGCTTTTTCCCTCCAGTGAGTACACGAGATGTTTGATCGTACTCACCAGACAGGCTCGATCCTCAGCTGCTGCTCTCCACACATCCCGGATGAACTTGTCCCCTGGGGGGCGACAGAGCAGGAGCTGGGACATAGCTGCTGCTGAGTGCTGTGAGGTCAAAGCAGTCATTCCTTGTAGAACATGCCGTTTCACCTCCTGGTGAGGGATGATCTCCAAATGAAGCCACAGTACATGCAGGATCTCTGAGACCCGATCCTGAAGTTGTTTTCTTTCTCGTAGGAAGAGGTTTTCTAACAGTAAGGAATGAACCAGGCACAGCTGGGATGTTGGTCAGACAAGCTGCCACATATGGACAGGATGATATAGGCCACATTGAGGGCCATCTGTTGAACTGCATGGGAACCATCAGCACAACGTGGAATCAGTTCTCCAAGCAGTGTGCCCACAAGGTTTTCCAGCACTTCCCTGCTGTTATCAAACCTCCGCAAAAACATCACAAGTATCTCAGAGATGGTGTGTACTCCTGTTTCTCACTCATTGTCTTCCATTGAGAAGATCCCTTCCTCAATTTTCTGGACATTTTGATCTTTGTCTTCTGTCTCAGCAATAATCTTCTGAGCCATACAAAAGAAATGAATAAAAGGCTTCATCGTTCAGTCTGCTTATGAAAATCCTTTTATTCTGCTGATTGAACTTTGTCTTCTATCTCTCTCATGGACGTAAATCTTGCCCACATCCCACCAAAGCCTCAAGTTGGGGAAACCCACCTGCTTTCTTCTCAAGCTGGTCCAGAAGTGACGTAACCAGTCCTGCAACCACTGGTTCTCCAGCAGCAGATTGTTAAAGTTCAAGTACGCTGACCTCCCCCTCAGCATTGAACTGGGCTCCGCCTGGACCAGGTTGTTGTCAGAAAACGGCACATGTTGTATAGAGGCCTTCAGAACACAGAAGGCGTATACCCTGGAAGTGTAGATATGGTCAGTTCTGGTTACTCCAACCCTAGGCCTTGCAAAGGTGAAGGCAATGAAATTGGGATGGAGATTGGCCAGACATCTACCAGGTCAGAGGTCTTAAATGAGTTGCTCAACTTCCTCACCAATGCTGAGCTCTTCTGCGGTCCCGTCTCTCGAGGGTACGAGTGGAATCTCCCCAAAGAAGGATGAATTTGTAAGCTAAAAAGCATCGGCATTCCTCAAAGAAGTATGTCTGCTCAGGTCCCATCCAAGCTGCATGTACGTTCATGAAGTGAAGCACCAAACCTCCAAAAGAAACCGTGAATTGGCCTGGTACATACTCCTTGACTCTCAAGATCTCTCGCTGAGAAAAAGAGGCCAGCAAGGTAGCCATCCCACCAGAATTGGACACCAAGTGGCTCATAAAGACCTGTCCTCGCCACTCCAGGAGTCATGTAGGGTCATCTCCTGAAATGGTATGGGATTCTTGCAGGAGGCTCGCCATGTACTTTCAGTCCCTGAAGAGAGAGAGGATACAATATCTGTGGTGAGCCATCCCACTACCATTGACATTGAGGTCAGCTATGGATAATGGCATAACCGGAAATACATGTCACCACCACCAGTTAAACCAATGAAACCCAACTTACTGAGCAGGTGGAGGGACTCTTTTCCCCTTTTACTCCCGGAGGATGCTGCAAAGGAATTCCTGCCATCACCACTTCGCCGTCTTTTTCATTCCTGGGGCTGCTAAAAACTGCCGGGCAGACATGACCCGAAGCAGTATAGAATTTCACCTATCCATAGCCAACTGGATTCTGTCTTGGTGAGCAAGCATTATTTGCAAAACATCTTGGAATTCTCCAATGGGGATAAGGGGGACCTCGTCCGCGGGCACCACGTCACTCTCCACCTTGTCTAACTCAGCAGCGCTCACAACCAATGCCCAGTCCTCTTCCAGGTTGTTGGTTGTGAGACCAGGGAATCTTAGTAGGAACCTCCAACTCTTGGATTATGCCAGATTCAACTAAACCATTGACTAAAGTGGTGGCCCCCATGGGAACCTGCTCCACTCCCAGTGCCCGATCACCCTCCGTGTCTAGGAAAAGAAGTACTCAACATAAAGGCCGAGGAGGGAGTGAGGAGGCCTGCTCCTTCAATACTACCATCCAGGGTGCTCTCAGGGTAATGATCCCAACCACAATCCCCAGCCAGTGTAGGCAGCACCTTGAGGACCTCCAGTTCTTGTGGCATGGACAAGACCTCAAAGTGGCCACGCCCACCTCAGTCCAAGGTGCCTGGTCCAGTTGCGGTAGACTATGAGGGTGGCTTTGTGACCCCTTCCCCTCGTGAGAAGGGAGAGGGTTTTCTGGGGGATGCTGCTTCCTCTTCCCCGGGGGGGAGGGGGTTGGGGGGGGAGATGTGTTAGTATTGGACTCTCCCTGCTTCTCCAACCCCAAGGAATGGCACTTTTTTCAGGTGGATGCGGGAACAAGAGACACCTCCATCCTTCCACTGTACTGATGCCTCCTCTCCCCCTCAAACATCCTCCATTTTTCCTTGCCCCTCACGAGTTTTGGAGCATGCAGAGACCAGGGGAAATTGGAGGCACTACCTGCTCTCGCGGCTTTTGTCATCGATGGGCCCCAGGCTGGGCTCCAAATCTCACACCTTCCTGACGGACCTGGGACTGTAACCTTTGCAAGGGATTCTTTCACAGGCTGGGGGGCCAATGGCCTCAAGGTTACCTGGGGAATCCTCCTGGGAGGCCACCTGGAAATGCCTGGTCTTCCTCTGGGCTTTCCTCACTTGTAGACACTCTCCTCCCACCTCACTGGTGTCTGTAAGGGGGGTCGTGAGGGGAGGGATGATGATGCCAACTGCAGTCACTCAGCTGTTGACAGTGGCCTTCGAGGCAGAGCAGTTCCTCTGGAGATGTCCCACCTTCTTGCAGGCATAACATCCCACACCCTCCACTAACCAGAACACCCAGTAAGCAGCACTCTCATGCTCAACCATGAACGAGCCCTCTGTGACAGCCTTCTGAGTCAGGCAAACCTGTCATCAGAAGGAGTAAACGTGTCTCAGGCAGGCCTCCTTCAGACTAAGCAGGAGCGGCACCACGCTCAATGTCACCTCCTTGAACTGGCAGAGGTGAGGGAGAAGGACCTCAGATAGAACAAAGGGCAGGGTGTTCAATAAAAGGACCCTGAGAAACTACTTATTCAGAGTTGACAGGCAACAATGGCGCACCAACGGTAAGCCCTTTCTCCAGGGTGAGGGGCAACACCTGCTCAGTCTTTAGCATGAACACCACCTTCCCAAACATTTTTGATGCAGCAACAATGGTGGGGGCACCAACTACCCCTGCCAAGGCTGTTGCATATGTCTCAATGATCATGGCGGGGTAAATGTAACATTTCACCCAGAGCCATTTCATTAAGTATGTAAAGGTTGATTAGATCCCTGGGGCAGGGGTGGGGGAACATGAGGATGCAACAATCCCTGTGTGGAAGTGACTGGGCCCCACACTGGATGTTGTTTTAGAGCACACCACAGTCGGTTGGTTGGTCACCATCACTCCCTCCACAAACCATGACCACCACCATCCCTCACACAAATAAAGGGAATAGAGAGTCCTATGAGGCCTCCTTTGCCAGTCTGGTTGCCTCAGTTAGTTATGTCCCAACCTGTCACCCAACCCACAGATCCAAAACAATTGTTCTCCAATGCCCAGAGGCAATAGTCACTGCAAACGAATAGGCCACAGTAATAAAGTAATAAAAGGAGATGACCCAAGCTCTGAACAGTTCAAGGACCCAGACTCCAACATACATTAACTCACTACAGGTGTTCAAGCCCGAAGCAATTAATGTCCAGGTCACTGAAATTGTAGCCCAGGCTCCAGAAACAAGCCTCCTCCAACAGCCGAATAGATCATGGGCAGCACGGTGGCTCAGTGGTTAGCACTGCTGCCTCACAGCACCAGGGATCTGGGTTTGATTCTGGCCTTGGATGACTGTCTGTGTGGAGTTTGCATGTTCTCCCCTTGTCTGCATGGGTTTCCTCCGGGTGCTCTGGTTTCCTCCCACAATCCAAAGATGTGCAGGTTAGGTGAATTAACCATGCTAAACTGCCCATAGTGTTAGGTTCATTAGTTGGGGATAAATGTCGGGTTGGGGAATGGGTCTGGGTGGGTTACTCTTTGGAGGGTCGGTGTGGACTTGTTGGGACGGAGGGACTGTTTCCATACTGTAGGGAATCTAGTCTAAAAGTGCAGGGCAGCAGCAGCACCAGCCATAAGTCCTAAGCTTGAGTCCTTTCAGGAAGACAGACAGGTTGCAGCAACCGAAGTCACAGGTTCTAGGCTCCAATCCACAGCAGCTTCTCCCTGACTCAGCAGATGTTATTGTGGCAGTCTTGAACTCGCTGAGGAGAAATTCAGGCCACCAAGCTTCCAAAGGCAGCAGCAATGGAGAATCCTAGGTTCAAGTGCCTCTAGGCAGGTAGGCTACAGGCCACATTCCTGATGAAGGGCTTTTGCCCGAAACATCAATTTTCCTGCTGCTCAGTTGCTGCCTGACCTGCTGTGCTTTTCCAGCACCACTCTAATCTTGACTCTGATCTCCAGCATCTGCAATTCTCACTTTCGCCAGGTAGGCTACAGCACCAGAGTTTTCAGATTCTCGGCCTCAACCAACTCCAGCTGCCCTCAGTTGCAACAGGTATTGCCACTTCAGCTTCCAAATTCCAATAACAGTAGCACTGGCAGCAAAGTGCAGACTCCCAATAAACTACCCTCTACAGGGAAAGCAATTCTCCAGCACTACTCTCTGTCTCCTGTCATTAAACCAATTATGTATCCAATTGTGAATTCGCCCTGAATTCCAGGTAACCTAACATTATTAATCAGACTGCCATGCTGAACATTTCCGTAAACCTCACTAAAATCCAAATAAACAAAGTCTGCTGTACTGCCCTCTTCTATCTTTTTAGTAACTTCCTCAAAAAACTCAAGTTTGTGAGACACTATTTTCCTCGCACAAAACCGTGCTATCTTGAATCAGTTTTAGCCTCTCAAAATGTCCATAAACACTATCATTTAAAATCACCTCCAACAGTTTACCCACAACTGAAGTCAGACTCACAGATCTAAAGTTCCTTGGTTTCTCCTTACAACCTTTCCTTCAATGAAGGTATAACATTTGCCGCCCTCAAGTCATCAAGCACCTCACCTGTAGCTGTAATGATGCAAATATTTCTGCAAGTGGTCTCACAATTTCCTCCCTTACTTCCCATAATGTTCTGGGATACATTAGATCCATCCCACAAATTTGTCCACCTTTATACTCCCTAAGACCTCCTGAATGTCCTCTTTTGTAGGGTGAACAGTTTTTAAATGCTCAAAATCTCTCTGTGTTCTCAAGCCTCCATTTCTTTCTCCACAATAAAAAATATTCATTTCATGTCTCCCCATCTCCTGGGGTTCATCACAAAAATGACCTCCTTAATCATTAAGAGGTCGTACCCCTCTCAGTAGTTACCTTCTTATTCTTTGGATTGTTCTTAACCTTGGCTGTCAATGCTACCTCATTCTTTGCCAATACCTCCCTCTTTGACTTCCTGGTTTCTTTCTTAAGAATGCCCCAACCCTCTTATTATTGATTAAGAGATTCAATTGACCAAAGTTGTCTACATATAAAATAAGATTCTCTTTATTTCTTGACTAGGACCTCAATATATTTATTCATCCATTATTCCTGAAACTTACTAGCTATACCCTTCACTCCAACACGAACATGTGATCAAAGTGAAAATATGAACATAGATTAACAGTGCTGATTAAAAGACAACAGTACAGGTGATTTTAGCTTTGACTGGTCAATGATTTCTCTGCTGCCATATCTTTCATAGAAATATAAGCACGGATACAGACTCTTCGGATCAACCAGTCCATGCTGACCATAATCCCAAACTAAACTAGTCTCACCTGCCTGTGCCTGGCTCATTCCTCTAAATATTTCATATTTGTGTACTTCTTGAAATGTCAGTTTTGAGTACAAAAGAACTGTAAAATGAATCAAAGTAACAACCTTATACTTTTGAATTGTAATACCTGTAAGAAATCTAAAAGCAAGCCTAGAAATAAACCTCTTTATTACTCTCAGTCCACTATTTTAAGTACTTTGTTTCTTTTCAACATCCCACAAGATGGGTGCCATTTCTGCTAAAAGCAGTTGTTGGCGCATTCCATTACCCAGATGATCACTTTCTCTCCCAAATTCCCTTTTCTGAAGATTTCTTCCCATTATATCATCTGGGGAATCTTGAATCAGATGAATGTCTATTGCAGCACTTGACAGCTCTGTCGGAGCATTCGTTTCTTTTTTGCAATATCCTAGATTTCTGAGCTAGCTCATTTGTCCTTGACCATATTCTGAATCTGTAGAGTTTGGATTGGAAACAGCTAAGTCATATGCAACTCATCTTCATTTTGTGCAAGAGAATCATACTTTTGAAGCTACTGAATTATCCATGTTGAAGTATGGAAGTGCCTTAATTTGACTGATTAAGTTGTATCCAAGATGCAGGACGGGAAAAATTTCTGGCTGTAAGAGCTGCTCCTTTTTTTGAGGTATTTTAGGTGTTGGAGGTGATTTCCTCGAATTCCAGGAGCAGCAATTACTGTTTTATATGCTGTTGCATTGTTTTGGAACTTTTGGGGAAAAAAAAGTCAAAGCAACAGCAGTTTAAAAGGGAGAAGGGCAGACAAAGGAAGCACATGGTGAGGACAGTGCAGGAGAGAGAGAGAGAGAGAGAGAGAGAGAGAACTTGTACAATTACCGCCTTTGCTGTTTGAATTCGTGTATCACTGGACGTCGGAGAGCATCTGGGAAAATTAACAAACAGTGAAATTCACAACTAATTTGGAGGAACTGTTGGGCGAAGTTCACAACACAGAATCAGATTAGTTAGTTGTTGTTTTAAGTCTGTCCAAGAGAAAGGCTGCAGTAGTGAGTATTGTGGATTTTTCTCGATTATATGTTTTTGGAGATAAGTCTCTTGATTAAACTTAAAATATAAGCCATAGCTATTAATTTAACCTGGGGCAGTATTTGTAGAGAAATAAGACGGTGTTATTTTCTGGGTCTGTAGATTGTGAAGGAGCAAAAATGGCCTTTGCAGTGATATGTACTTCTTGTCAGATGTGGGAGTTTAAAGAGAGTTTAAGGGTTACTGCGGATTATATCTGCCATAAATGCTGTTGGATGCGAATCTTATCAGATCGAGTGGATTGGTTGCAGAGACAGATACAAGTGATGAGGAATTTGCAACAGCAACAGTATGTGATGGATGGCAGTTATGGGAAGGGGGGATAGTCTCAAATACAGTCACATAGATGGGTTAACCCCAGGAAAGATAAGCGAGGTAGGCAGCTAGTGCAGGAGTCTTTTGTGGATATACCCATTTCAAACAGGTATGCTGTTTTGGAAAATGTAGGGGGTGATGGATGCTCAGGGGAACAAAGCACGAACAGCCAAGTTTCTGGTATTGAGACTGGCTCTAATGCAACGAGGGGTATGTCAGCTTCCAAGAGATCAATTGTGTAAGGGGATTCTGTAGTCCGAGGTACAGACAGACGTTTCTGTGGCCAGCAGAGAAAAAGCAGGATGGTGTGTTGTTTCCCTGGTGCCAGGATCAAGGATGTCTCAGAGAGGGTGCAGAATGTTCTCAAAGGGGAGAGGGGCCGGCAGGAGGTCATTGTCCACATTGGAAGCAATGACATAGGAAGGGAAAAGGTTGAGATTCTAAAGGGAGATTACAGAGAGCTAGGCAGGAATTTAAAAAGGAGGTCCTCAAGGGTAGTAATATCTGGATTACTCCCAGTGCTACAAGCTAGTGAGGGCAGGCATAGGAGGATAGAGCAGATGAATGCATGGCTGAGGAGCTGGTGTATGGGAGAAGGATTCACATTTTTGCATCATTGGAATCTCTTTTGGGGTAGAAGTGACCTATACAAGAAGGATGGATTGCACCTAAATTGGAAGGGGACTAATATACTAGCAGGGAAATTTGCTAGAACTGCTAGGAGGATTTAAACTAGTAAGGTTGGGGTGGGGGGGGGGGCGGTGGGATCCAGGGAGATAGTGAGGAAAGAGATCGATCTGAGATGGGTACAGCTGAGAACAGAAGTGAGTCAAACAGTCAGGGCAGGCAGGGACAAGGTCGGACTAATATATTAAAATGCATTTATTTCAATGCAAGAGGACTAACAGGGAAGGCAGATGAACTCAGGGCATGGTTAGGAACATGGGACTGGGATATCATAGCAATTACAGAAACATGGCTTAGGGATGGGCAGGACTGGCAGCTTAATGTTCCAGGATACAAATGCTACAGGAAGGATAGAAAGGGAGGCAAGAGGGAGAGTGGCATTTTTGATAAGGGATAGCATTACAGCTGTGCTGAGGGAGGATATTCCTGGAAATACATCCAGGGAAGTTATTTGGGTGGAAATGAGAAATAAGAAAGGGATGATCACATTATTGGCTTTGTATTATACACATCCCAATAGTCAGAGGGAAATTGAGAAACAAACTTGTAAGGAGATCTCAGCTATCTGTAAGAATAATAGAGTAGTTATGGTAGGGGATTTTAACTTTCCAAACATTGATTGGGACTGCCATAGTGTTAAAGGTTTAGATGGAGAGGAATTTCTTAAGTGTGTACAAGACAATTTTCTGATTCAGTATGTGGATGTACCTACGAGAGAAGGTGCAAAACATGACCTAATCTTGGGAAATAAGGCAGGGCAGGTGACTGAGGTGTCAGTGGGGTAGCACTTTGGGGCCAGCGACCATAATTCTATTCATTTTAAAATAGTGATGAGAAAGGATAGACCAGATCTAAAAGTTGAAGTTCTAAATTGGAGAAAGGCCAATTTTGACAGTATTAGGCAAGGACTTTCGAAAGCTGATTGGAGGCAAATGTTCGCAGGTAAAGGGACAGCTGGAAAATGGGAAGCCTTCAGAAATGAGATAACAAGAATCCAGAGAAAATATATTCCTGTCAGGGTGAAAGGGAAGGCGAGTAGGTATAGGGAATGCTGGATGACTAAAGAAATTGAGGGTTTGGTTAAGAAAAGGAAGAAAGCATATATCAGGTATAGACAGGATATATCGAGTGATTCCTTCGAAGAGTATAAAGGAAGTTGGAGTATACATAAGAGGGATCCAGGAGGGCAAAATGGGGACATGAGATAGCTTTGGCTAATAGAATTCAGGAGAATCCAAAGGGTTTTTACAAATATGTTAAGAACAAAAGGATAACTAGGAAGAGAATAGAGCCCCTCAAAGATCAGCAAGGCGGCCTTTGTGTGGACCCACAGAAAATGGGGGAGATACTAAATGAATATTCTGCATCAGTATTTACTGTGGGAAAAGGATATGGAAGATATAGACTGTAGGGAAATAGATGGTGACATCTTGCAAATGTCCAGATTACAGAGGAGGAAGTGCTGGATGTCTTGAAACGGTTAAAAGTGGATAAATCCCCAGGACCTGATCAGGTGTACCTGAGAACTCTGTGCGAAGCTAGAGAAGTGATTGCTGGGCCTCTTGCTGAGATATTTGTATCATCGATAGTCACAGGTGAGGTGCCGGAAGACTGGAGGTTGGCAAATGTGGTGCCACTATTTAAGAAGGGCGGTAAAGACAAGCCAGGGAACTATAGACTGGTGAGCCTGACCTCAGTGGCGGCCAAGTTGTTGGAGGGAGTCCTGAGGGACAGGATGTACATGTATTTGGAAAGGCAAGGACTGATTCGGGATAGTCAACATGGCTTTGTGAGTGGGAAATCATGTCTCACAAACTTGATTGAGTTTTTTGAAGAAGTAACAAAGAAGATTGATGAGGGCAGAGCAGTAGATATGACCTATATGGACTTCAGGAAGGCGTTCGACAAGGTTCCCCATGGGAGACTGATTAGCAAGGTTAGATCTCATGGAATACAGGGAGAATTTGCCATTTGGATACAGAACTGGCTCAAAATAGAAGATAGAGGTTGGTGGTGGATGGTTGTTTTTCAGACTGGAGACCTGTGACCAGTGGAGTACCACAAGGATCGGTGCTGGGCCCTCTACTGTTTGTCATTTACATAAATGATTTGGATGCGAGCATAAGAGGTACAGTTAGTAAGTTTGCAGATGACACCAATATTGGAGGTGGAGTGGACAGCAAAGAGGGTTACCTCAGATTACAACAGGATCTGGACCAGATGAGCCAATGGGCTGAGAAGTGGCAGATGGAGTTTAATTCAGATAAATGTGAGGTGCTGCATTTTGGGAAAGCAAGTCTTAGCAGGACTTATACACTTATTGGTAGGGTCCTAGGGAGTGTTGCTGAACAAAGAGATCTTGGAGTGCAATTCATAGCTCCTTAAAAGTGGAGTCGCAGGTAGATAGGATAGTGAAGAAGGCCTTTGGTATGCTTTCCTTTATTGGTCAGAGCATTGAGTACAGGAGTTGGGAGGTCATGTTGCAGCTGTACAGGACATTGGTTAGGCCACTGTTGGAATATTGTGTGCAATTCTGGTCTCCTTCCTATCAGAAAGATGCTGTGAAACTTGAAAGGGTTCAGAAAAGATTTACAAGGATGTTGCCAGGGTTAGAGGATCTGAGCTACAGGGAGAGGCTGAACAGGCTGGGGCTGTTTTCCCTGGAGCATTGGAGGCTAAGGGGTGACCTTATAGAGGTTTACAAAATTATGAGGTTCATGGATAGGATAAATAGACAAAGTCTTTTCCCTGGGATTAGGGAGTCCAGAACTAGAAGGCATAGGTTTAGGGTGAGAGGGGAAAGATATAAAAGAGACCTAAGGGGCAACTTTTTCATGCAGAGGGTGGTACATGTATGGAACGAGCTGCCAGAGAATGTGGTGGAGGCTGGTACAATTGCAACATTTAAGAGGCATTTGAATGGGTATATGAATAGACAATAGACAATAGGTGCAAGAGTAGGCCATTCTGCCCTTCGAGCCTGCACCACCATTCAATACGATCATGACCGATCATCCTTAATCAGTATCCTGTTCCTGCCTTATCGCCATAACCCTTGATTCCGCTATCCTTGAGAGCTCTATCCAACTCTTTCTTAAATGAATCCAGAGACTGGGCCTCCACTGCCCTCTGGGGCAGAGCATTCCACACAGCCACCACTCTCTGGGTGAAGAAGTTTCTCCTCATCTCTGTCCTAAATGGTCCAACCCGTATTTTTAAGCTGTGTCCTCTAGTTCGGTACTCATCCATCAGCGGAAACATGTTTCCTGCCTCCAGAGTGTCCAATCCTTTAATAATCTTATATGTCTCAATCAGATCCCCTCTCAGTCTTCTAAACTCAAGGGTATACAAGCCCAATCGCCCCAGTCTTTCAGTGTAAGGTAATCCCGCTATTCCAGGAATTGACCTCGCGAACCTACGCTGCACTCCCTCAATAGCCAGAATGTCTTTCCTCAAATTTGGAGACCAGAACTGCACACAGTACTCCGGGTGTGGTCTCACCAGGGCCCTGTACAGCTGCAGAAGAACCTCTTTGCTTCTATACTCAATCCCTCTTATTATGAAGGCCAGCATGCTATTAGCCTTCTTCACTACCTGCTGTACCTGCATGCTTACCTTCATTGACTGGTGTACAAGAGCACCCAGATCTCTCTGTACTGCCCCTTTACCTAAATTGATTCCATTTAGGTAGTAATCTGCCTTCCTGTTCTTGCCACCAAAGTGGATAACCATACATTTATCCACATTAAACTGCATCTGCCATGCATCTGACCACTCACCTAACTTGTCCAGGTCACCCTGTAATCTCCTAACATCCTCCTCACATTTCACCCTGCCATCCAGCTTAGTATCATCAGCAAATCTGCTAATGTTATTGCGAATACCATCTTCTATATCATTAACATATATTGTAAAAAGCTGCAGTCCCAGTACTGATCCCTGCGGTACCCCACTGGTCACTGCCTGCCATTCCGAAATGGAGCCGTTTATCACTAATCTTTGTTTCCTATCAGCCAACCAACTTTCAATCCAAATTAGTACTTTGTCCCCAATACAAGCGCCCTAATTTTGCTCACTAACCTCCTATGTGGGACTTTATCAAAAGCTTTCTGAAAGTCCAGGTACACTACATCTACTGGATCTCCCTCATCCATCTTCAGAGTTGCATCCTCAAAAAATTCCAGAAGATTAGTCAAGCATGATTTCCCCTTCATAAATCCATGCTGACTCTGACCTATCCTGTTACTACTCTCCAGATGTGTCGTAATTTCATCCTTTATTATAGACTCCAGCATCTTTCCCACTACTGAGGTCAGACTAACTGGTCTATAATTTCTTGTTTTCTCTCTCCCACCTTTCTTAAAAGGTGGTACAACATTAGCCACCCTCCAATCCGCAGGAACCGATTCCGAATAAGAAGGGTTTGGAGGGATATGGCCCGGGTGCTGGCAGGTGGGACTGGATTGGGTTGGAATATCTGGTCGGCATGGACAGGTTGGACCAAAGGGTCTGCTTCCATGCTGTACATCTCTATGATTCTATGACTCTATTTTCATTGGCTCTCAGTGGATGATATCTTGGTGAATTAGATATTTTCATCCTCAGTCATGTTAATCCAGGCTTATTTCTTATTTAGTCTTACCTCTGTCAATGGGACTGACAATTCTTCTTTGAAAGATGAAGGATTAAAATCTTCCTCTTGAACTTGGGTTATCTCATCACCTGACATTAAAGTCAAATCTACTGTACAACTGAATAACTTCAGTTAAAGATTCATTCATGAGCTCAAGTAGATTGTATTGCAATTCGTTTTTTCCTCATCTGCATGTTAGTCAGAGTCTCAAGCTCTAAAACATGGAAACATGCCCATTGGTATATGCTAAGATACAGAAAAACTGCAGATGCTGGAATCCAAAGTGGACAAGCAGGAGGCCAGAAGAACACAGCAAGCTAGGCAGCATTAGCACTAGGCAGTCCTGAAGAAGGGTTATACCTGAAACATCAACGTCTGCACCTCCCGATGCTGTCTGACTTGCTGTATCCTTCCAGCCTCCTGCCTGTCTACATCGGTACATAATGACCAGCTATCCAACATTAACATAGCCAGCATTTGGTCCATATACTCTCTAAACCCTTCCGATTCATATGGCCTTCTTGATGCCTTTTAAATGCTGTAATTATACCAGCCTCCACCACTTCCTCTGACAGCTCATTCCATCCATGCAGCACTCTTTGCTTGAATAAGTTGCCCCTTAGGTCCCTATCAAACTTTTCCCTTCCCAGATTAAACCTATACTTTCTAGTTTGGCTACCCCTGTACTAGGGAAAAGACCTTGGCTATTCACCCTATCCATACCCCTCATAATTTTATAAATTTTTATAAGGTCACCCCTCTGCGACTGATGCTCCACTAAGAATAGCCCCAGCTTATTCAGACTATAACTTAAACCTTCCAACTCTGGCAACATTCTTACAAATCTTTTCTGAACACTTTACAGTTTCATAACATCCTTCTATTAGCAGGGAGACCAGAACTGAACACAGTAGTCCAAAACTGGCGTAACCAATGTCCTGTACAGAGGACACAACATGACTTACCAACTCCTATACCCAATGTACCATTCAATAAAGACAACCATAGATCATAGAGTCATAGAGATGTATGGCATGGAAACAAACCCTTTGGTCGAAGTTGTCCATGCCGACCAGATATCCCAATCCCTCCAAATCCTTCCTATTCATATACCCATCCTGATTCCTTTTAAATACTGTAATTGTACCAGCATCCACAACTTCCTCTGGCAGCTCATTCCACATATGCACCAGCCTCTGTGTGAAAAAGTTGGCCCTTAGGTCTCTTTTATATCTTTCCCCTCTCACCCTAAACCTATGCCCTCTATTTCTGGACTCACCAACCCAGGGAAAAGACATTCACTATTTATCCTATCCATGCCCCTCTTGATTTTATAAAACTCTATAAGGTCACCTTCAGCCTCCGACGCTCCAGGGAAAGCAGCCCCAGCTTATTCAGACTCTCCCTATAGCTCAAATCCTCCTACTCTGGAAACATCCGTGTAAATCTTTTCTGAACCATTACAAGTTTCACAACATCCTATAGGAGGAGACCAGAATTGCATACAATATTCCACAAGTGGTCTAATCAATGTCCTGTACAGTCGCAACATGACCCCCCAACTCCTATAATCAATGCTTTAACTAATAAAGGAAAGCATACCAAAGCCTTCTCCACTATCCTATCTACCTGCAACTCTACTTTCATGAGCTATGAACTTGCACTCCAAGGTCTCTTTGTTCAGCAACGCTCCCTAAGACCTTACCATTAAGTGTATAAGTCCTGCTCTGACTTGCTTTTTTAAAATGCATCATCTCGCATTTATCTAAATTAAACTCCATGTTTTACTCCTCAGCCCCTTTGCCCATCTGATTGTACTCTGCGGTCACGTTCTTTGCCATCCACTCCATCTCCAATTTTAGTGTCATCTGCAAACTTACTAACTATTCCTCCTATGTTCACATCCAAATTGTTTATATAAATGATGAAAAGCAGTGGACCCAGCACCAATCCTTGTGGCAAACTGCTGGTCACAGGGCTGCAGTCTGAAAAGCAATCCTGCAACATCACCCTATGTCTCCAACCTTCAAGCCAGTGTTGTACCCAAATGGCTACTTCTCCCTGTATTCCATGTAACCTAACCTTGCCAACCAGTCTACCGAGTGGAACCTTGTTGAATGCCTTACTGAAATCCATATAAATCACATTCACCACTCCGCCTTCATTAATCCTCTTCACTACTTCTTCAAAAACCTCAAGTTAGTGAGACACAATTTCCCACGTACACAGCCATTTTGGCTATCCCTAATGAGTCCCTGCCTTTCCAAATACATGTAAATCCTATCCCTCCAACAACTCGCCCACCAGTAATGTCGGGCTCATCGGTCTACAGTTCCCTGGCTTTTTCGTATCATTTTTCTTAAATAAAGGCACCACATTAGCCAACCTTCAGTCTTCCAGTACCTCACCTGTGACTAGTGATGACACAGGTATCTCAGCAAAGGGCCCAGCAATCACTTTCCTTGCTTCCCACAACATTCTAGGGTACTCCTCATCAGGTCTGGGGATTTATCCACCTTTATAGGATTGAACATGTTGCAGCTTTACAGGACATTGATTAGGCCCCTTTTGGAATATTGTATGCAGTTCTGGTCTCCTCCTACAGGATATTGTAAAACTTGAAAGGGTTCAGAAAAGATTTACAAGGATATTTCCAGAGTTGGAGGGTTTGAACTATAGGGAGAGGCTGAATAGGCTGGGGCTGTTTTCCCTGGAGCTTTGGAGGCTGAGGGATGACCTTATAGAGGTTCATAATATGTCGAGGGGCATGGACAGGTGTAAATTGACAAGGTTCTTTCCCCAGGCTGGGGGAGTCCAGAACTAGATAGCATAAGTTTAGGATGAGAGGGGAAAGATTTAAAAGGAACCTGAGGGCAACCTTTTCACACAAAGTGTGATGTGTATGGTTTGACTCTGGGCAATCAGTAAAGGTGAGTCTGGGAACAAGTGTGAGTGGCTCCAAGTGGGTGAGAGCTTCAATCATTCATTGAGCCTCATAACCCACTGACTCTTTCCTTTAGTATGAGGCTGTTCAAGAGGGAGATCTATTCCTGAGGCTTTACACAATCATCACTGCTCATGAATCAGCAACACGTTCAACTTCAAGAAGCTACTTAAATGTGAGAGTCGTGCCAAGGACTTCACATAATTATTAGCGCATTCACACAGGGAAAAAAAATCATTCTTGTGAGGCATGCAACAAATCATTCCAGCAGCCATCAAAGCTCCTTATGCGCCAATCTATTTACACAAGGGAAAAGCCATTCATGTGTGAAGTGTGGATCAAATCTCTCTCCCAGTGATCAACCTTGCGCAAACACCAACGCATTCACACAGGGGAGAAACCATTAAGGTGAGAGATGTGTGAGAAGTCATTCCCACAGTTAGAGAGCCTCTGCAAACATCAACACATCCACATGGGGAGAAACTTCAAACACAAATTCTGTGACAAATCATTCTCCAACTCATTGAGACCCCTGTGCCACCACAGGGTTCACACCGAGGAAAAACCATTCATGTGTGAGGTGTGACAAATCATTCTCAGATTCATCATACCTCTGTAGATATCAACATATTCATATTGGAGACAAACTATTCAAATGCGGCACATGCAATAAATTGTTCTCAACGTCATGCATCCTGCTATTCCCTAAGAAGATTCCCATGTATGTGTTTGGACCTGAAATAGGTAGGGAAGGTGATGGAGCAATAGACTGAGGAGATTTAGCATGTGATTCTGCTCAGTACAGCAAGGAGAGTAAACAGGAATAGAATTCCCTTCCCCTTTTGAGAGAAAAGGGGAGAACGCTGCCCCTTCTGAGTCGATGTCCCCTGTAGTGACAGAGGTGGAAATGCTAAGGTAAGTCTCACCATGTGAGCAGATAATTTATCAGGGGACACCCCATAAATGCAACATTGTGATAGCAAATGATCCCAAGGGACCATTTCTGTCAAAACAAAAACAAGGGGGGTTACTGATGGAAAGAACATAGAAATAGAAAATTCATCCTTAAAATGTTTCTTGAAACGTGAAGCTGCTATGTGCTTCTTGCTCTATTTCTAAGTCTTGGAGACAGAGAGAGAGAGTAACATTTGCATTTGACCAAAGTAATAACTCTTTCCTATCTGGATGTGAATGTGAGTGCCCATATTCCCTCTACTAAGTGTTAATTCTTTATGTTCTGGTTTGCATGCATCTTTGTTTGTTGGTTGTTAAATGTTGTATTGTGTAATTTGTGTCTTTTGTCTCCTGGGACTCGAGATCTAGGAACAATTGAGTTTAGTTTAAATGTTGGGAACGTATGGTGATTTGAAAGTGTTTGTGTGTCTGTATCGGTGTGGAACATGTATGGTTAATGTAATGTCCTTTTAAGGACCTATCAGAATTTGTGTGCAGGAAAAATCGCAATGAAATGTTGATGTAAGATTTGATTCTGTAGGGTTCTGGTTTGCAATCAGGAATTTTCTGATTTTTAAATGGTTCAAATCATCCCCAGATGGTTCTAGACACTACACTAATTCAGGGAGCATGAAATAAAGAAGGCAGTAGACAGGTGTTTCAGGGTAAAAGAATCTGCATTTATTTAAAATACAAAAGTCAAATACATTACAAGAAAAGTCAAAAAGTGTGGCGCTGGAAATGATGAAGGTTTTATGCCTGAAACATCAACTCTCCTCAGATGCTGGATTAGAGTGGTGCTGAAAAAGCACAACAGTTCAGGCAGCATCCGAGGAGCAGGAAAATTGACGTTTTGGGCAAAAGCCTTTCATCAGGAATGAGGCATGGAGCCTCTGGGGTGGAGAGACAAATGGGAGGGCGGTGGGGCTGGGCAGAAGGTAGCTAAGAGTATGATAGGTGGATGAAGGTGTGGATGAAGGTGATAGTCAGAGACGAGGGTGGAGCGGATAGGTGGAAAGGAAGATTGGCAGGTAGGATAGGTCATGAGGATGGTGCTGAGCTGGCAGGTTGGAACTGGGGTAAGGTGGGGAGAGAAGAAATGAGGAAGCTGCCTGGCATGCTGTGCTTTTCCAGCACCATACTTTTCAACTTTGACTTTCCAGCATCTGCAGTCCTCACTTTCTCCTATAATATCAGAAAATACAGCTAAATGCAATAAACAGAGAAATTAACACCATCAACTATACAGAAGACAGTAATACTGTTAAATACACTGTTAGCTAGATGAAACACTATTAGAAATTTAAAACAACAGTTTTAATGACAGAATCTTAAATCAGATTTCCTACCCTCGGGGTCTCAATGCACTGTCACTACCAGCCTTCCCACTCTGCCAGCTAGGTTGGAAGATTGGGGTCTTGGGAGTTTCAACTCAGCGGAGGAAAATAGGGTTTTAAAGTGCGCCTGGTTGCTGAGGTTTTTGCCATCAGCTTTCTTGGTTCAGAACAGGCCCGTGTCTGTACACTCTTGTTCAGATAGTGCTTGTTTGGCGTCCCCCTGCTCAGATATCCTTTGTTCTGATAATGCTTTTGGTTTGGCTTCAAAATTCAGCTTTTCTATTCAGCCTCTGTGGTTCTTGGTTCCAACACTGCTGGATGTTGCTGGAAACCCCTGAAGAAGCTGTTTCTGCAGAAGCTTGTTGTTGAAAAAAAAGGCTCCCTCCTGGTCTGGCAGTTATACACACTGTGTGCCCGGTTATCTCCCCTCAAATCTGTGTTGTCCATTGAGTTTCTGGTGTGCACTTAAACTTTCACATTGCATGAATTGCATGCCTAATGTTAGTCTTGTCCAAACCAAAATGTGTAATTGCATGTCTGTTTTAACTAAACTAATAAAGGTCGTGGTTAGTTGATGCAGACTCGACACTTGGAGAAAGTGAGGACTGCACATGCTGGAGATCAGAGTCGAAAACTATGGCACTGCAAAAGTACAGCAAGTCCAGCTGCATGCAAGGAGCAAAAGAGTCATGTTTTGGGCATAAGCCCTTAATCAATTCCTGATGAAGGGCTAATGCCCGAAACGTCGACTCTCATGCTCCTTGGATGCTGCCTGACCTGCTGTGCTTTTCCAGTGCCACAGTTTTCGACACAGACACTACACTTGTCCTCTGTGTGCCAAATCAATAACTATTGTCAAGGACGGTAACAGGGCAACACTTCTTAAATGTTTTGAGCGTTCCCATCTTTTCGGCAGTCAGTTCCAGACACCCACCAGCCTTAGGATGAAACATATTTCCTCAGATCCCCACAAAACCTCCTGCTTATAAAGTCCTCATGTCCACAATTTAAGAGTTCTGCCACCTCTGTGCCTTTCACATTATGTGTATCTCAGATAATTTTGGGATAATTGAAGTCCCAGACTCTTATAACCTGATTATTTTTACACTTCTGTCAAATTTGCTTACATGTCAGTCTTCCCATCTCTGACTATTTGGGGATATACAATGCATCACCAGCAATGTGATTGGTCAATTCTTGCTTTTAAGTTTGACTTACATAGCCTCATTTGAGGTGCTTTCTAAGGTATCATCCCTCCCTATTGCAACAATTGCCTCCATTATACCCTGCCTGTGGCCTGAAGTTTCTATGCCATGGAATATGCTCACCATGATATCGAACCTTTACCACTGCCTCCATCTCTGTGCTCACTACTTCAGACAGGAATTCCCTGCCTCCACTGATCCCTTCACTCACTTCCAGTATACACCTTCTACTCAGATCCGTTCTACTGGCCTCTTACCTGCCCTCAATCTTTCGTTGAAAACTGTCGGCATGACATCAGGCTATCTCAACTTCTCTTTCTCACTCACTCTAATCTGTCCCATTCTAAAATTGCAGCACTTTGCTCTCTCAGGACCAATCTGAACTTTGTCATGAACATGGAGAAAGTGAGGACTGCAGATGCTGAAGATCAGAATCAAGAGTGTGGCGCTGGAAAAGCACAGCGGGTCAGCAGAATCCAAGGAACAGGAAAATCGACATTTCAGGCATGATTCCTGATGAAGGGCTTATGCCCGAAACGTCGATTCTCCTGCTCCTCGGATGCTGCCTGACCTGCAGTGCTTTTCCAGCACTACACTCTTGACTTTGTCATACACCTGCTGAAAATACTGGTATCCTTGTAATCTTGGCGCATTGACCTTTACCGTGATGCCTCAATGCCAACTCTCAGACACTTCTTCCCCTCTCCCTGGAATATGACATTGCATACGAACATTAAGCCATTGTTGCCTGGAGCGTTACCGAACTCATTACCTCCGCAGATCTTCCCTGACAGCCTCAAATCTTCTCGTCTCCCTTCCCAGACAGCCCATTTCTACCTCCTTCCCAAAATTTACAAACCAGACTGTCTTGGAAGGTCCGTTGCATCAGCCCGTTCCTGTCACAATCAGCTCCATTATCTTGTCCAGATCCTGCCAACTTATATCTATGATTCCTCTGAATCCCTCCTCCATACTAACAATTTCCAGTTCCCTGGCCATAACTGTCTCCACTTCACCACTGATGTCCAATCCTTCTGTACTTCCATTTCCCACCAGGATGGTCTGAGCATTCTCAGCTTCCTCCTTGACCAGAGACCTGAACAATCCCCATCCACTAACACTCTCCTCCACTTGGCTGAATTTGTTCTCTCATTGAACAATTTCACCTTTAACTTTTCTCCTTTCTGTCAAGTCAAAGGCCTGGCTGTGGAAACCCACATGGATACGAGTTTTGTCTGCCTCTGTATGTGGTATGTAGAAAAATCCTTGTTCCAGTCTTATACTGGCCCCCTCCCACAACTCTTTTGTCTGTACATCGAGGAGTTTCCATACCGCATCATGCTCATGGCTGCACCTTGAAAAAATTGCTCATTTTGCCGAATTTCCCTGTCTAATTTTCAAATGGTCTATCTCCCGACACTTTCCTTCCTTTCCTTGACCTTTCCAGCTCCATTTCAGGAAATAAACTGTCCTCTACATTCCACTACAATGTCACTGACTCCCACTACCATTGTTGTTCCAGCAGCAGGAAGTGCAGAAGTGTCGAGGAGGAGGCTGTCGAAGAGGTCACAAGGTTACATATTTGGGTGGTTGCTTTACCCAAACACTACTCGGATAGTGTCTCCCACCCATCCTCCTCCTTTACCAAACAAAGGTTCTGTGAGTCGGTTGGTATGGTGGTAAGTGTTTTCTTTCATGTTCCATTTTTTCAGCGGTTTATTTGGGAATTTAGAATAGTGGGACTGGAGGTTAGGGCAGTTGAATGTTCCTCCTGCAATAGATGAGAGGTAACGGTCACCTCTAGTGTCCCTGCTGACTTAATTTGTGGAAGGTGAACCCAACATTAGGTCCTCGAGAACCGCGTTAGGAAACTGGAGGTGGAGCTGGATAAACTTCAGATTATTTGGGAGGCAGAAGGGGTTATTAAGAGGAGTTACAGGGATTAGATACTCCACAGCCACATGAAGAAGGTTACTGTCAGGGGTAGGAAAGGAAACCGCAGACAGCGCAGGGATCTCCTGTGGTGGTTCCCCTCAAAAACAAGTATACCATTTTGGATACTGTTGGGGGAAATGACTTATCAGGGGTAAGCGATGGGGCACAGGTCTCTGGCACAGAGACTATCCCTGGTGTTCAGAGGGGAAAGGGGAAGAGGAGCAGAGCTTTAGTCACTGGGACTCCATCGTTAGGGGAACAGATAGGAGGTTTTTTGGAACAAGAGAGACACACGATTGGTTTGTTGCCCCCCAGGTGCCAGGGCTCGGTTGGAAGATTAGATCTAGAACAAACATCGAGTTGTTTTCTCTGGTTTGTTGCCCCTGCCAAGTGCTAGTGAAGCGAGGAACAGGGAGAGAGCAGAGCTGAACACGTGGCTGCAGGGATGGTGCAGAAGGGAGGGTTTTGGATTCCTGGATAATTGGAGCTCTCTCTGGGGTAGGTGGGACATGATAGTCTTCACCTGAACCAGAGGGGTACAATATCCTCAGGGGGAATGTTAATAATGCTCTTCGGTGGGGGGGGAGGGGGGGTTAAACTAATGCAGCAGGGGGATGGGAACCTAAATTGTAGTTTCACTCTACAGGAAGTTGAGGGGAGTGAGGTCAGGGATAGGTTTACAAAGTTGTGAGAAGGCACCAGCAACCACGATGTTGGTTTGAAATGTGTGTGCTTCAATGCCAGGAGCATCCGGAATAAAGTGGGTGAACTTACAGATGGATTGGTACCTGGGATTTCAATGTTGTGGCCATTTCAGAGACATGGCTAGAGGAGGGACAGGAATGGTTGTTGCAGATTCCAGGATTTAGATGTTTCAGCAAGAACAGAGATGATGGTAAAGGGTGGGTGGCATCAAGGGTAGTATTACTGCAGCTGAGAGAACATTTGAGGACTCATCCACTGAGGTAGTTTGGGCTGAAGTTAGAAATAGGAAAGGAGAGGTCACCCTTTTGGGAGTTTTCTTTATGCCTCCGAATTGTTCCAGGGATGTAGAGAAAAGGATAGCAAAGATGATTCTCGATAGGAGCAAGAGTAACAGGGTAGTACTGTAGTTCAAGTAGTTTAGATAGGTCAGTTTTTGCTCAATGTGTGCAGGTGGGTTTTCTGACACAGTATATAGACAGGCCAACAAGGGGCGATGCCATATTAGATTTGGTACTGGGGAATGAAATCTGCCTGGTGTTAGATTTGAAGGTAGGTGAGCACTTTGGTGATAGTGACCATAATTCAGTTATGTTTACAATAGCAATGGGCAGAGACGTCCCCAACAGTACCCTTCCACCGACACTCTCATTCGTTTGGCTGAACTGGTCCTCACCCTTAACAATTTCTCCTTTGAATCCTCTCACTTCCTCCAGACCAAAGGGGTAGCCATGGGCACCCGCATGGGCCCCAGCTATGCCTGTCTCTTTGTTGGCTACGTAGAACAGTCCATCTTCCGTAGTTACACCGGCACCACTCCCCACCTCTTCCTCCACTACATTGATGACTGCATCAGCGCCACCTCGTGCTCCCACGAGGAGGTTGAGCAATTCATCAACTTCACCAACACATTCCACCCTGACCTTAAATTTACCTGGACCATCTCTGACACCTCCCTCCCCTTCCTGGACCTCTCCATCTCCATTAATGACGACTGACTTGACACCGACATTTTTAAAAAACCTGACTCCCACAGCTATCTGGATTACACCTCTTCCCACCCTACCTCCTGCAAAAATGCCATCCTGTATTCCCAATTCCTCCGCCTCTGCCGTATCTGCTCCTAGGAGGACCAGTTCCACCACAGAAAACACCAGATGGCCTCCTTCTTTAGAGACTGCAATTTCCCTTCCCACATGGTTAAAGGTGCCCTCCAACACATCTCGTCCATATCCCACCCCTCCAACCGTAACAAGGACAGAACCCCCCAATGCTCACCTTCCACCCTACCAACCTTCGCATAAACTAAATCATCCGCCGACATTTCCACTACCTCCAAACGGACCCCACCACCAGGGATATATTTCCCTCCCCACCCCTTTCCGCCTTCCGCAAAGACCATTCCCTCCGTGACTACCTGGTCAGGTCCACGCCCCCCTACAACCCACCCTCCCGTCCTGGCACCTTCCCCTGCCACCACAGGAATTGCAAAACCCGCGCCCACACCTCCTCCCTCACCTCCATCCAAGGCCCTAAAGGAGCCTTCCACATCCATAAATGTTTTACCTGCACATCCACCAATATCATTTATTGTATCCGTTGCTCCCGATGCGGTCTCCTCTACATTGGGGAGACTGGACGCCTCCTACCAGAGCGCTTTAGGGAACATCTCTGGGACACCCGCACCAATCAACCACACCGCCCTGTGGCCCAACATTTCAACTCCCCCTCCCACTCTGCCAAGGACATGGAGGTCCTAGGCCTCCTTCACCGCCACTCCCTCACCACCTGATGCCTGGAGAAAGAATGCCTCATCTTCCACCTCGGAACACTTCAACCCCAGGGCATCAACGTGGACTTCAACGTTTGGGGCCTCTGCTGTTTGTCATTTTTATAAATTATCTGGATGTGGGCTTCGAAGGATGGGTGAGTAAATTTGCAGATGACACTAAGGTAGACAGAGTTGTGGACAGTGCCGAAGGATGTTGTGGGTTACAGAGGGACATAGCTAAGCTGCAGAGTTGGGCTGAGAAGTGGCAAATGGAGGTTAATGCGGAAAAGTGTGAGGTAGTTCACTGCGGAAGAAATAACAGGAATGCAGAGTACTGGTTAATGGTAAAATTCTTGGCAGCGTAGATGAACACCAAAGATCTCAGTGTGCTGGTGCATAAATCCCTGAAAGGTGCCACCAAGTTGATAGAGTTTTTAAGAAGGCATATAGTGTATTGGCACTTATTGGTAGGGGGATTGAATTACGGAGGCAGGAGGTCATTCTTCAGCTATACAAGACACTGGTAAAGCCGCACCTGATATTGCGTGCGGTTCTGGTCACTGTATTATAGGAAGGATTTGGAAGCTTGGAAAGTGTTCAGAGGAGATTTATGAGGATGTTGCCTGGTATAGAAGGAAGGTCTTATGAGGAAAGGCTGATGGAATTGAGGCTGTTTTTGTTGAAGAGAAGTAGGTTGAGAGGTGACTTAATCGAGATGTTTCAGATCAGAGGGTGGACAGCGAGAGCCTTTTTTCTTGGATGGGGAAGGTTAACACTAGGGGACATAGCTTTAAATTGAGAGGTGCTAGATTTAGGACAGATATTAGGGGTAGTTTCTTCACTAAGAGAGTAATAGGGGCATAGAATGACCTGCCTGCAACATTAGTAGACTCACCGACGTTAATGGCATTTAAATGGGCATTGGACATACATTTGGATAATAATGGAATGGTGTAGGTTAGATGGGCATCTGATTATTTTCACAGGTCGGCGCAACATCAAGGGCCGAAGAGCCTGTACTACGCTGTAATGTTATATGTTCTATAGCTACCTTCACTACAGCTCTTTAAACCCCATGACCTATAAGGCTTCCACCCCATTCTCCCAGTTGCATGGTCTATATTGTTATCTATTCAGATGATGCCATCTTCCAAAACAGCACTGCTGACTTGTTTTCCTTCTTCCAGAACTGTGGATTGCCACCCACTGTGGTCAACAGGGCCCTCAACCACATCCGACCTATCTCCCCGGGCTTCTAGCCTTGCACCTTCCCATCACTCACAACAGCGTGATTGGGTCCCCCTTGTCCTCACTTTTCATCTCACCAGCCTCCACATTCAAAAGCTCATCCTCCACCATTTCAAAAAACATCAGCAAAATGCTACCACCAAACACATCTTCACCTCACTTCCACATCTGCATTTCACAGGGAATGTTCCTTCAGGAATCTCTAGTTCATTCTTCAATGATCACCAACATCACCACCCCTTCCCACGGTACCTTCCCATGTCACCACAGATGGTGCAATACCTGCACCTTTACCTCTTCTCTGCTCACTGTCCAAGTGACTACTCTTTCCTGGCAAACTACATTTCAGCTGTTCGTTCTCCAATCTAGTCTATTGCATTCACTGTTCAATGCGGCCGCCTTTACATTAAAGAAACCAAACACAGACTGGGTGACCACTTTGCAGAACACCTCCAGTCTGTGCGCAGGCATAACCCCAATCTTCCCACAGACGCTCATTTTTTCTCACTGACTTAGTCCACCTTCTACGTTTGTCTGTGGATCACACCCAACACCATTCCAGCCTGCTGCCAAATTAATATGAAACCCCACTAAAATCTCCCCGAAAGGGTAATGGCTCCATTGTGGTTTAGGTGCAAATCATCAGACTTGGATAGGCCCTCCCTTCCCAAGAAATCGACCCAGTGATCCAAAAGTCTAAAGCCCCACTCTCTGAGTGAAGAAACTACCCCTAATTCATCTGTTCTATTCACCTATTCCTATATTCGCCAGCACATAAAATTGGGAGTAATTCAGAAATTACAGTCTTCATAGGCTACATAGCTCACTAAATTCTTATTACAGGACCTCTTTGCTCCTACTACCTATGTTGTTGGCACTGATGTGAATCATCTTATATGACTGCTCACCTTCCCCCTTCCCAATGTTCTGCAGCGGTTCAGTGACATTCTTGATTCGGGCCCCAGAAAGACAAGTCACCATCCTGGAGCGATATCTGTGGCTGCAGAAATATCCAGTCTCCTTCATAATTCCCACCACAATTGCTCTCTCTCTCTTTCTGCTCTCCACTTTGTGCAGCTGAGCTTTGGCTTCACATCCCAGAGGAACGATCACTCTCACTGCTTTCCAACACAGAAAATCTCTTCTTGAGTGAGATAATGCATTCTGGGACTTTCCTGAACCCTGACTACCTCCCTTTTTCTGACCAGTACTTACTGTCACAGTCAAAACATTTCCTTAATCTGCCACATCACAATACCCAAGCTCTAAAACCTCATTCTCAAGCTGATCAAACCAGTACTACTTCCTGCCAATGTGGTCAGTGAAATCCCTGAGTCCCCGTGCCCTGCCTTCTCTTTACCCACTGCCTGGGAAAAGATGACCGCTGATGGTCCAGAAGTCACCACTCCCAGGAGGTGAGTGCAATTATGTGACATGTGCAGATATGACAATACTGCCACAGTTGTTTTTTACAGTGAAACAGAATATTTATTCAGAATAATTTTATTTTAGAAGATGTACAAATATAATTGGGAGAAGAATCAATTGCTTTTATGAACTGGAGTCTCTGGATGACACCAACCGGCATGATGAATGTTTTTGGATCAGTTTCTATCACAAAGGTGAGGATCTGGAGAGATCAGCTGTTGTTACAATGTTCAGGATCTGATGAAGATCAATACTGAGACAAAATTGAGGAACTGGAAAGATCACTTGCTCTTAAAAAGGCGAGGATTTGAGAGATCCAATACTTTTACAAAGTTAAGGATTTGAAGGACATCAGATGTTGTAATGAAGCTGACAAGATCTGTTAGTGTGACACAAACATTGATATTCAGAAGATCTGTTAGAATTTTGATGAGTGCAGATTTGGAGTAGAATAGTTGATGTTAGGCAGACAAGGTTATGGGCCAAATTCAGAGCCTGATGTGATGAGGTCTCACATGGGCATTGTACAGCAGCAATTGCAAATTAATAAGTCGAAAGCTGTGTGTTTGCTTCATTAGAAATGTTGCCGAGGCCACTGCATGATCATGGAGTTGGTCCCGGTTGGAGCTCAAGGATACACAGTCCGAGATGTAGGAATTCACCATGTACGGGTAGTGATCGAGTTGACATGAAACGCACCTCAAAAAGTCCAGGTTACTCTAGCTTGCCACTTCCAGATACCTTTCAATTAAGTTGCAAGCCTTTGTAGATCCAGTGGATAAGAAGATCATCTACACTGTAACATCAAGCACACAATGTTGGCATGGAACTGCTGCAGTAAGTCACCAGATTCTCTGAACTTGGCCAATATTCCCAAGAATTGGAAAGCTTTCACTAAGACGTACTTACTTACTGCTTCAAATTCAGTCATTGAATCGAGTGAAGATTAACTTTCATAACGGTGTGATTGTTTCTGCTGGTGCCTCAAGAATGATTTTTTTTGCAGACAAGACAACACGACAAACATAAATTCATCAGTGTTCTCTGTATTTCCCCAACAGGCTCACCAAGACATTGGTTACACTCCCAAAAGCGTTGCCTCGCTCCAAAATCAATGCTTTCTAAAGGTCTGACACAGAGCAACTGGGTAACGGGTGAGGAGTCATACCAGCAGAGGTATCAGATTAAGCTGTTAATGACCATGTCTGTGGGACCCAGCTAGGAAACACATGGAGCTTTCAGGAGTTCACCAAAGAAGACGATTATAGGAACTGCCTGACAGTCTCAAATTCAAAGGATTTGGGAAGACAGTCGATGTATGGTGTTAGACAAATTATCACTGGCAAATGCAATCATTGCTCTGCCCAGCAGAACAAACCCCGATCAAATACAGCCTCTAGTACCGTTGCCATCCTTCTACTGTCACCATCTTGTCAGAGATGTCACTTCGACAGGTCAGATCAACCAGGGCCGCCAGTGATCTCACACGTTTCATTCAGTGACCAACTTGTATCAACATCAACATCAAATCCAGCTGTGAAAACTGTCTGCTCTGACTGAATATCCAAATCACTGGGCAGTCAGATACAAGTAGGTCACTGAATATCTGTGGGAACAATGTCCATACCATGTCTACCATCCTGGGCTGAATGAGAATTTCATGTAGGTCATGGATGGCAGTCAGTGAGACATTGGCCGAATATAAATCCTCACTGACGCGGCAGCTTTTTCTCTCAACTGAGTAGATAAGATGTTTGATATTACTCACCATTGCTGGCTCTGTCCTCAGCTGCTATTCTCCACACATTGTGGAGCATGGGGGGCGGGGCGGGTGGGAGGTGACAGAACAGGAGCTAGGACACAGATGCTGTCGAGTTCTGTAATGTCAAAGTGATTATCCCTCACAAAACTCCCCATTTCACTCCTGGTGAGGGATTACTTCAACTGAAGCCCTGAAGTTCTTATTTCTGTCTAGGAAGAGGTTTTCTAACTGCAAGGAAGCGATCCAGGCACAGCTGAGATATTGGTCAGACAAGCAGACCATGAGCAGCAGGTTGGCCAGCTGACTACAGGGCAGTCTCTGACAAATCAGTTCCATGATCTGATGACATTTCTGGAACTGGACTTCTTCATCAGGGCCAATTAGGTCTTCAGGAAGGGTCTTCAGATTCCCTAAGTGCTCTTTAGGCTGGCTCAATCACCTACTAATTAGATGGACAGGATTGTACAGACTGCATTGAGGGCCATCTGTTGTACTACAATGGAATCATCAGCACAGCATGGAATCAGTCCTCTAAGCAGTATGCCCACAAAATTCCCCAACACTTTCTTGCTGTCATCCAACCACCACCGTGAACACATGATGAGCATCTCAGAGATTGTGTGAATTGCTGTCTTTTGCTGTGTTCCATCAACAAGATCCCCTCTTCAATTTTCTGAAGGGTTTGATACTTACCTTCTGTCTCAGCAATTATCTCCTATACTGCAATAGAAAAAAAATGAAGAACAGGCTTCATTGCTTAGTCTGCCTTTGAAAATTCTCTAATTCTGCTAATTCAGTTACATACCCTCCCAGAGAGGGATGGACTGTGTTTCCAGTGCACTTGGCTTGATCTCCTCTCTAGGCGTCTCTCCGATCCAAGTGCACATATCGCTTCACTTTGTTGTGTTTTGTAAGACCCCACGATGATGTGTTGACATGGTTCTCATTGTGATAGCAGCAGCCCTCAGTTGTGATGTGGTCCTGAGCTCCCAGTGCGTGTCGTGTGCTAGGATTTTCAAAAACAAATATTCACTGAGGAGTCAAAGAGGTTATGACACAGAGTGAGTGTTCATGTCATAGTCATATAGCACAGAAACAGATCTTTAGGTTCAAACAGTCCACTCCAAACATAATCCCAAACTAAACTAGTCCCAGTTGCTTGTTCCTGGCCCAAATCCTTCCAAAAATTTCCTATTCAAGTACTTATCAAATGTCTTTTAAATGTAATTGTATCCACATCTACCACTTCCTCAGGAAGTTCATTCCACACACGAAGCACTCTGTGTAAAATATTTAACTCTCATATCTGTTTTGAATCTCTCTCCTCAAAATGGTATAGCCTTGTCTTGAAATCCCTGATCTTAGCAAAAAGACAATACCATTAACCCCATCTATAACTCTCATTATTTTATAAATTTCCATATGGTCACCTCCCAACCTCCTACGCTCCAGTGAAAGAGGTGCCGAATTCTCTTAATAAGTGAAATCCTCCATACTGGATAACATGCTTGTAAATCTCTTCTGATCCTTCTCCAGCTTAATCTTTCCTATAACTGGATGACCAGAGCTGGACACAGTACTTCAGAGAAGGCCTCTTACAATGCCCTGTACAACCTCAACATGATTTCCCAACTCCTATACTCAAAGGACTATGCAATGAAGGTAAGCATGCTAAATTCTTTTTTTGCTACCCTGTCTAGATGTGACACAAACTTCAAAGAATTATGTACCTCGGTCCCTCTGTTCTACAACACTACCCAAGGCCCTACAATTAATCGTACAAGCCTTGTTTGTTATACCCAAAATGCAATACCTCGCGTTTATTCAAATTAAACTCTATCTATTTTTTCACCCATCATTTATAACTACAGGTGAGGTATCTGATGACTGGAGGATTTGATTAAGATTAAGATTAAGATCCCTTTGTAATCTTAGAAATCTTTCTTCACTGTCTACTCTGCCAACAATTTTGATGTCGTCCATAAACTCATTAACCATGCCTTCTATATTCTCATCCAAATCATTTATATAAATGACAAACAAAGCAGGATACACAACTAATCCCTGTGGAATACCACTGGTGGCAGGCCTCCAGTCCGAAAAGCAACCCGCCACCACCACTCTCTGTCTCTTGCCATTAAGCCAATTATATATCCAATTACCAAGCTCACCCTGAATCCCATTTGACCTAACTTTACTAATCTATCCACCATGCAGAACCTGTTGAAGGCCTTTCTAAAGTCCAAGTAAATGTTGACTGCTCTGTCCTCATCAATCATTTTAGTAACTTCTTTGAAATACTCAATCAAATTTGTGAGACATGACTTTCCTCGCACAAAATCAAGCTGACTATCCCTTATCATTTTTTTCTCTCCAAACGCCCATAAATCCTATCTTTTAAAATCACCTCCAACAACTTACAACCAAAATCAGACTCAGAGGCCTGTAGTTCTCTGGTTTAACCTTACAACATTTTTTAAACTAAAGTATAACATTAGCCATCCTCCAGTCATCAGATACCTCACCTGTAGTTATAGATGATGCAAATATTCCTACAAGAGGTCTTGCAATTTCCTCCCAAACCTCCCACGACATCGGGTCCCACAGATGTTTCCATCTCTATATTCTCCAAGAGCTCCCAAACGTCCTCCTCTGTCATGTGAACTGTTTTTAAAACATCAAAATTTATTTGTGTTCTCCAGCCTCCATTTCTTCCTCTGTGATAATAACTGATGCAAAATATTCATTTAGGATCCCCCCAACTCCTCGGATTCAACACAAAGACAAACTCCCTGATTTTTAATGGGCCCTGCCCTTTCTCTGGTTATCCTTTTCATTTAATGTGTTTGTAGAATCTCTTTGGATTATCCTTAACCTTATCTGCCAATGCTGTCATGCCCCCTCTTTGCCTTCCTGATTTCTTCCTTACAATTCCCCTATAATCTGTATATTGATTAAGAGATTCAATTGAACTAAACTAGTCTGACCTGCCTGCGCTGGGCCCATTTCTCTCCAAATATTTCTTATTCATGTACTTATCGAAATGTCAATTTTGAGTATAAAAGAACTAAAAATTACTCAAAATAAATACTTGTACAACTGAAATGTAATAACCGCTAGAAATCCAGAAGTAAATCGAGAAATAAGCCTGAATCTCACCTGCTGTAAGATCCACATTGGTCTCAGTCCACCACTTTAGAACTTATTTTTCTTTTCAATATCCCTCAAAATGGGCGTCATGCTAAAAGCAGTTGTTCGTGCAAACCTTTATCTGGGGGAAGATTTTCTCTCCCAAATTTCATTCACTGAAGACGTCTTGCTGTTACCATAAGACCATAAGACATCGGAGCAGAAATTACACCATTCTCAACCCCATTGTCCCACTTTTTCCCCGTAATCTTTGATCCTCTTGACAATCATGAACCTAACTCCTTTGTCTTAAATATACTCAATGACCCGGCCTCCACAGCCTTCTGTGACAATGAATGCCATAGATTTTCCATTCTCTGGCTAAAGAAATTTCTCCTCATTTCAGTTGTAAAGGGTCTTGTTTTTACTCTAAAGCTGTGCCTTCGGTCCTGGTCTCTCCTGCTAATGGAAACATCTTCTCAGTAGCTATTTTGTTCAGGCCATTCAGTATTCTCTAAGTTTCAAATAGATCCCCTCTCATCCTTCGAAACTCCATTAAGCATAGACTCAGAGTCCTCAAATGTTTTTCATATGTTAAGCCTTTCATTCCTGTCATCCATTCTCATGAACCTCTTCTGGAGATATGGGGCCCTGAGATATGGGGCCCAAAATTGCTCACAATACTGTAAATGTGGTCTGACCAGAGTCTTATAAAGCCTCAGGTGTACATCCCTACTTTAATATTCTAGTCCTCTTGAAATAAATGCCAACAATGTATATGGCTTCCTGACTACTGACTCAACCTCAAGTTTACCTTAAGAGAAACCTAGACTAGTCCCTTTGCACTTCAGATTTCTGAATCTTTGCCCCATTTAAAAAATAGTCTATGCCTCTATTCTTCTGACCAAAGTGCATGGCCTCATGCTTTCCCACATTGTATTCCATCTACCACTTCTTTGCCCACTCTCCTCACCTAAATCCTTCTTCAGCCTCCCCGCCTTCTCATACTACCTGTCCCTCCACCTTTTTATCATCTGCAATCAGAGTACCCTCAGTTCCTTCATCTAGATCACTAATGTATAAAATGAAAAGCTGTGGTCCCAAAACTGAGCTTTGTAGAACACCACTAGTCACCAGCTTCCATCCTGAAAAGGACTCTTTTAGCCCCACTTTCTGCCTTCTGCCAGCCGCCAATCTTCTATCTATGCTAGTACCTTGCTTCTAACATCATAAGCTCTTATCATACTCAGCTGCCTCCTGTGTGGCACCTTGTCAAAAGCCTTCTGAAAGTCTAAACAGATAACGTCTATTGACTCTCCTTAGTGTAACCTGCTCATTACCTCCTCAAAGAATTCCAACAGATTAGTAACACATGACCTCCTCTTGATGAAACAATACTGACTTTGCTCTATTTTACCATGCATTTCCAAGTATTCAAAAATCTCAACCTTCACAATGGACTCCAAAATCTTACCAATGACAGGGTCAGGCTAATCGGACTGCAATTTCCCATCCTTTGCCTCACTCCCTTCTTAAACAGGGGAATTAATTAGCAATTTCCCAGTCCTCTGGGACCCTCCCTGACTCAGTGATTCCTGAAAGATCATCACTCATGCTTCCACTGTCTCTTCAGCCATTTCCTTCAGAACTCTGGGAGGTAGTCCACCTGGTTCGGGTGATTTAGCCACCTTCAGACCTTTCAGTTTTTCTAGCACCTTCTCCTTGGTGATAGCCACCATACTCACCTTTGCCCCTCCAACTTTCTGGAAATTTTTGGGATGTTACTCGTGTCTTCGACCATGAAGACTGACGCAAAGTACTTGTCCAGTTTCTCTGCCATTTCTTTCTTCTGTATTACTACTTCTCCAGCATCATTTTCCAGCAGCCAATGTCAACTTTTCCCTCTCTTTTGCCCTTTATATATTTAAAAAACTCTTTCAATCCTCTTTTATATTACTGGCTAGCTTACTGTCATATACATTCTCTCTCCTTCGTTATTCCTTTTTCGTTGTCCTCTGTTGGTCATGCCTGTTGTTACTTCATCTTGGGGAATCTTTAATCAGATCAAGGTCCATTGTAGCATATTGAAGCAGGTAGTTTCTTTTTTAAATATCCTGGATTTCTCAATAAGCTCATTTCTTCTTGACCACATCTGAATCTGTGGAGTTTGATTTGGCTACAGTTGAGTAATATGCAGCTCATCTTCAATTTGTGTAAGAGTATCTTAATTCGCAACCTGCTGAATTATCTGTGTTGAAGTATGTAAGTGCTTTAACTTGACTGATTAAATTGGACATTTTCATTGACCCTCTGTTGGTGATTTCCTGGTGAATTAGATATTTCAAATCCTCAATCATGTTACTCCATGGTAACTGCTTATTTAGTATGACATCTATCAATGGGACTGACAATTCTTTTTTGGAAGATGAAAAATTGAGATCTTCCTCTTGACTTGGGTCATCTCATCATCTGACATTAAAGTCAAATCTGCTGTACTAATTTGTCACCACATTGCTTTGCTGCCTGAATAATTTCAGTTAAAGATTCATCCATTAGCTCAAGTGGGTTGTACTGCAAATTTATCTTCTCCTCGTCTGCGTTTTATTGAAAAATTTGGTGATGATGTCAACATTGTAATGTCAGAGGTTCCAGGGTAAGACAGCAGTGCAATGTTCAGGAGTGTTGCTGAGGGTTGGTCATAAGGGTCCTTATATTCCAGAGCTGAAAATGTGTTGCTGGAAAAGCGCAGCAGGTCAGGTAGCATCCAAGGAACAGGAGAATCGACGTTTCGGGCATGAGCCCTTCTTCAGGAATGAGGAAAGTGTGTCCAGCAGGCTAAGATAAAAGGTAGGGAGGAGGGACTTGGGGGAGGGGCATTGGGAATGCGATAGGTGGAGGGAGGTCAAGGTGAGGGTGATAGGCTGGAGTGGGGTGGGGCGGAGAGGTCAGGAAGAAGATTGCAGGTTAGGAAGGCGGTGCTGAGTTCGAGGGATTTGACTGAGACAAGGTGGGGGGAGGGGAAATGAGGAAATTGGAGAAATCTGAGTTCATCCCTTGTGGTTGGAGGGTTCCCAGGCGGAAGATGAGGCGCTCTTCCTCCAACCGTCATGTTGCCATGGTCTGGCGATGGAGGAGTCCAAGGACCTGCATGTCCTTGGTGGAGTGGGAGGGGGCGTTGAAGTGTTGAGCCACGGGGTGGTTGGGTTGGTTGGTCCGGGTGTCCCAGAGGTGTTCTCTGAAACGTTCCACAAGTAGAGTGCCTGTCTCCCCAATATAGAGGAGGCCACGTCGGGTGCAGCGGATGCAATAGATGATGTGAGTGGAGGTGCAGGTGAATTTGTGGCTGATAGGGAAGTGTCCCTTGGGGCCTTGGAGGGAAGTAAGGGGGGAGGTGTGGGCGCAAGTTTTGCATTTCTTGTGGTTGCAGGGGAAGGTGCCAGGAGTGGAGGTTGGGTTGGTGGGGAGTGTGGACCTGACGAGGGAGTCACGGAGGGAAATCCCACTCCCTCCGTGACTCCCTCGTCAGGTCCACACCCCCCAACAACCCAACCTCCACTCCCGGCACCTTCCCCTGCAACCGCAAGAAATGCAAAACTTGCGCCCACACCTCCCCCCTTACTTCCCTCCAAGGCCCCAAGGGACACTTCCATATCCGCCACAAATTCACCTGCACCTCCACACACATCATCTATTGCATCCGCTGCACCCGATATGGCCTTCTCTATATTGGGGAGACAGGCTACCTACTTGCGGAATGTTTCAGAGAACACCTCCTGGACACCAGGACCAACCAACCCAACCACCCCGTAGCCCAACACTTCAACTCCCCCTCCCACTCCACCAAGGACATGCAGGTCCTTGAACTCCTCCATCGCCAGACAATGGTAACACGACGGTTGGAGGAAGAGTGCCTCATCTTCCGCCTGGGAACCCTCCAACCACAAGGGATGAACTCAGATTTCTCCAGTTTCCTCATTTCCCCTCCCCCCACCTTGTCTCAGTCAAATCCCTCGAACTCAGCACCGCCTTCCTAACCTGCAATCTTCTTCCTGACCTCTCCGCCCCCACCCCACTCCAGCCTATCACCCTCACTTTGACCTCCCTCCACCTATCGCATTCCCAACGCCCCTCCCCCAAGTCCCTCCTCCCTACCTTTTATCTTAGCCTGATGGACACACTTTCCTCATTCCTGAAGAAGGGCTGATGCCCGAAACGTCGATTCTCCTGTTCCTTGGATGCTACCTGACCTGCTGCGCTTTTCCAGCAACACATTTTCAGCTCTGATCTCCAGCATCTGCAGTCCTCACTTTCTCCTTATATTCCAGGTCCTGAAATGGATTTGGATGGAATGAGGGAAGGAAGGATGTGGAAGTTGCCTGTGCACGGATTTAATGAAGTGGCCATTGCACAATAACCGTTTCAGCACAGCAGGGTCTTGGCCCAAAGGCAGGTAAAATGTAAGGTGACTGGAGATCAAGCTCTGCAGCCAGGTTGGTGGGGTGGGCTAACAAAGTTGCATTTTCGACCGTACGGCTCACTACTGCAATGGAGTAGGAGTTGGTAACCAGCAACATCTGGGATATCCAACATCTATCATTCCACTGATTTAGTGCCAATTGCCTGGCAGGTGCTGTTGTTGCCCTGGGGTAGGAAAGGCCAGAGATTCTTCGTGTAAAAGCAGGAGTGACCCTTTGCAAAGCAGCATGGCCCAGGCACTGGCACCATTGACAATGCAGAGGCCTACACGATGATAGTAACTGCTAACCCAACCACTGAGGCATCACCTGATGAAGGAGCGTCGCTCCAAAAGCTAGTGTGCTTCCAATTAAACCTGTTGGACTATAACCTGGTGTTGTGTGATTTTTAACTTTGTACACCCCAGTCCAACACCGGCATCTCCAAATCATTACCTTTCCAAAATGCAGTACCTACGTTTATCTAAATTAAACTCAATCTGCACTCCTCGGCCCACCTGGTCAAGATCCCATCATACTTTGAGGTAACCTTCTTTGCTGTTCACTACATCACCAATTTGGTGTCAGCTGCAAATTTACTAGCCATACCTCCTATGTTCGCATCTAAATCATTTATATTAATGACGAAAAGCAGTGGACCCAGTACCGATCCTTGTAGCCCACTGCTGTCACAGGCCTCTATTCTGAAAAACAACTCTCCGCCACCACCCCTGTCTCCAACCTTCAAGCCAGTTCTGTATCCAAATGGCTAGTTCTCCCTGTATTCCAGGCGATCTAACCTTGCTAACCAGTCTACAATGCAGAACCTTGTCAAGCATCTTACTGAAGTCCATATGCATCACTTCCACCACTTTGCCTTCATCAATTCTGTTCATTACCTCTTCAAAAACCTCAATATTAATGAGACATGATTTTCCATGCACAAAGCCATGTTGAATACACGGAGAACTGGCCATTTGGATAAAGAATTGGTTCGAAGTTAGAAGACAGAGGCTGGTGGTGGAGGCTTGTTTTTCAGATTCGAGGCCTGTGACCAGTGGAGTGCCACAAGGATCCGTGCTGGGTCCAACACTATTCATCATTTATATAAATGATTTGGATGTGAACTTAAGAGGTATAGTTAGTAAGTTTGCAGATTATACCAAAATTGGAGGTGTAGTGGACAGCGAAGAAGCTTACCTCAGATTACAACAGGATCTTGATCAGATGGGCCTTTGGACTGAGAAGTGGCAGATGGAGTTAATTTCGATAAATGTGAGGTACGACATTTTGTGAAAGCAAATCTTAGCCAGATTAGCAGTAAGATCCAAGGGATTGGAGTCGCAGGTAGATAGGATAGTGAAGAAGGCGTTTGGTATGCTTTCCTTTCTTGGTCAGAGTACTGAATACAGGAGTTGGGAGGTCATGTTGAGGCTGTACAGGATATTGGTTAGGCCACTGTTAGAATATTGCATGCAATTCTGGCCTCCTTCCTATTGGAATGATGTTGTGAAACTTGAAAGGGTTCAGAAAAGATATACAAAGATGTTACCAGGCTTGGAGGAGTTGAGCGATTGGGAGAAGTCGAATAGGCTGGGGCTGTTTTCCTTGGAGCATTGGAGGCTGCGGGGTGACCTTATAGAGGTTTATAAAATGAGGGCATAGATAGGGTAAATAGACAAAGTCTTTTCCCTAGGGTGGTGGTGTCCAGAACTAGAGGGCATAGGTTTAGGGGGAAAGATATAAAAGAGACCTAAGGGGCAATGTTTTCACTCAGAGGATGGTACGTGTATGGAATGAGGTGCCAGAGGAAGTGGTGGAGGCAAGTACAATTGCAACATTTAAAAGGCATCTGGATGGGTATATGAGCAGGAGGAGTTTGGAGGGATATGGGCTGAATGCTGACAGATAGGATGAGATTGGGTTGGGATATCTGGTCGGCATGGACAAGTTGGACTGAAGGGTCTGTTTCCATGCTGTACATCTCTATGACTCTATGACTATCCCTAATCAGTCCTTGCCTTTCCAAATACATGTAAATTATGTCACTCAGGATCCCTTCCAATACTTGCCCAGCATTGATGTCAGGCTCGCCGGCCTATAGTTCCGTAGGAGAAAGTGAGGACTGCAGATGCTGGAGATCAGAGCTGAAAAAATGTGTTGCTGGAAAAGCGCAGCAGGTCAGGCAGCATCCAAGAAGCAGGAGAATCGATGTTTCGGGCATAAGCCTGAAAAAGGGCTTATGCCCGAAACGTTAATTCTCCTGCTCCTATAGTTCCCTGGCTTATCTTCTATTATTTGCATTCCCACAGATCAGTGAACATGAGGATCTTGCAGCCCCAAGGAAACGGCAGAGGAATATTCAGAACAAAGCATAAAGCTATTGTTGTAGTAATATTAAGATATATTTAAGGAGAAGCTAGATAAGTAGAAAAAAGGGAAAAAATAATAGAGTTATACTGATAGAGCAGTGATAATTCACTTGTGCCTGTGCTATGTATTTAATGTATACCTATGTAAATACCATTATCAAAGCATGACCACAGGGGTCAATAAGTAGTAGGCAAGAGGCTGCAGAGATCTGCAACCGCCTGCTGGAGAAATATATTCTCCCAGCACATTGCTCTTCAAACAGATCCAGGGAAGTAATTCTTGGCCAGAACAGTATCGATTACATGTAGCTCGCTATTATCTCATCACCTATGGTCTTCTATTTGGTCCAATTTCTATTGATGATGTCTTGAGGTGACCATGCCTCTTACATCAACTATTCTTACATCCAAATGAAACTGGTAACACCTCAATGATAAAGCTTCTTGAAGGCAAGTAAGAAAATCATTAGAAAGAAAGCATAAATCACAGCTCAGAAGCATAATTTTTACTCAGGTTTTGCTGGTGGGATTGGTGCTGGTTGGAACCTCTGTAACTTTGCATTAACATCATGGTCTTAATTGCACAAGAGGAGCCCAACTTGCATCAATTCATGATCCAAAAAGTGTGGTGCTGGAAAAGCACTTCCAGTCAGACAGCATCCCGCTGACCAACTGTGCTTTTCCAGCACCACACTTTTTGACTCTGATTTCTAGCATCTGCAGTCCTCACTTTCACCCAATCTATTCATGATGTGGCTTGCTACTGACAGTCACCTATTTGATGTACAGAACTTGAGCTTATGTTTGCTTTCATTTGATTAACAAATGGAAATTGAGTAGAAGTATGAGGCAATATAATGTTACTGATTTTTTAGAACTTTTAATTTGTTCTTGTTTTGTCCAGCCATTATGATGATGATTTCAAGTTAAAAGCCATTTAAAAATACACAAGGTTTTTTCAATAAAATGTTATTGAAAGATAAACTCATGTTGGATACCCAGAAAAAGCAGATTTGTAATTGTGTCTGCTCGCCTGTATGGAGTGCATAAAATGTGTTGCTCACAAACAGCTGTTTTAGAAGACTTGGACCTTTCCAGCAGGCCATTTGGATTAGCTCTGCAGTCTTTCAATGCTGTAAGTCAAATGCCTGGATCCCCACTGTGTCACTTAAAACCAGCTTCACTGGCTCCCAGCTGTGGTTTAGAGCAGACCGTCAATCATTTAAATATCCCATAAAGTTTCACATCCATTTAACCTTGGAAGTGAGATTATCTGGTTTTCTGCACGAAAACACTTTTTCACTTGCCCTTTAAAGTGGATATTTTATCTATCTGATGACAAAGGAGCTTTAAATCTCTTTCTTTGCAGGTTTCAAAAGCTGCTGTAACACTGTATCAGAATATAATGAGTTATTACCAACAGTTTCTAAAAGAAACTATGTAAAACAGCATTGTTCAGTTCTTCACCTATTTGGTATAGGCTCTCAAATTCATAATTGAGCTGAAAATGTGTTGCTGGAAAAGCGCAGCAGGTCAGGCAGCATCCAAGGAGCAGGAGAATCGAAGTTTCGGGCATGAGCCCTTCTTCAGGAATGAGGAAAGTGTGCCAAGCAAGCTAAGATAAAAGGCAGGGAGGAGGGACTTGGGGAGGGGCGTTGGAAATGCGATAGGTGGAAGGAGGTTAAGGTGAGGGTGATAAGGTGAGGGTGATAGGCCAGAGTGGGGGTGGGGGCGGAGAGGTTAGGAAGAAGATTGCAGGTTAGGAAGGTGGTGCTGAGTTCGAGGGTTGGGACTGAGACAAGGTGGGGGGAGGGGAAATTAGGAAACTGGAGAAATCTGAGTTCATCCCTTGTGGTTGGAGGGTTCCTAGGCGGAAGATGAGGCGCTCTTCCTCCAGCCGTCATGTTGCTCTGGTCTGGCGATGGAGGAGTCCAAGGACCTGCATGTCCTTGGTGGAGTGGGAGGGGGCATTGAAGTGTTGAGCCACGGGGTGGTTGGGTTGGTTGGTCCTGGTGTCCCAGAGGTGTTCTCTGAAACATTCCGCAAGTAGGTGGCCTGTCTCCCCAATATACAGGAGGCCACATCAGGTGCAGCAGATGCAGTAAATGGTGTGTGTGGAGGTGCAGGTGAATTTGTGGCGGATATGGAAGGATACCTTGAGGCTTTGGAGGGAAGTAAGGGGGGAGGTGTGGGTGCAAGTTTTGCATTTCTTGCGGTTGCAGGGGAAGGTGCCGGGAGTGGAAGTTGGGTTGGTGGGGGGGTGTGGACCTGATGAGGGAGTCACGGAGGGAGTGGTCTTTTCGGAATGCTGATAGGGGAGGGGAGGGGAGGGAAATATATCCCTGGTGGTGGGGTCCGTTTGGAGGTGGCGGAAATGACGACGGATGATATGATGTATATGGAGGTTGGTGGGGTGGTAGGTGAGGACCAGTGGTGACGATTGGAGGGGTGGGGCTCAAGGGCGGAGGAGCAGGAAGTGGAGGAGATGTGGTGGAGAGCATCGTCGACCACTTCTGGGGGGAAATTGCGGTCTTTGAAGAAAGAGGCCATCTGGGTTGTTCGGTATTGGAACTGGTCCTCCTGGGAGCAGATGCGGCAGGGATGAAGGAATTGGGAATATGGGATGGCGTTTTTACAGGGGCAGGGTGGGAGGAGGTGTAGTCTAGGTAGCTGTGGGAGTCAATCGGTTTATAGTCAATGTCCGTGTTGATTCGGTCGCCCAAGATAGAAATGGAGAGGTCTAGGAAGGGGAGGGAGGAGTCTGAGGCGGTCCAGGTAAATTTGAGGTCGGGGTGGAAGGTGTTAGTAAAGTGGATGAACTGTTCAACCTCCTCATGGGAGCACGAGGCAGCGCCAATACAATCATCGATGTAGTGGAGGAAAAGGTGGGGTTGGTGACAGTGTTGCTGCGGAAGATGGACTGTTCCACAAATCCTACGAACAGGCAGGCATAGCTGGGGCCCAGGCGGGTGCCCATGGCTACTCCTTTGGTTTGGAGGAAGTGGGAGGATTGGAAAGAGAAATTGTTCAGAGTGAGGACCAGTTCAGTCAGTCGAAGGAGGGTGTCAGTGGAAGGGTGCTGGTTGGTACAGCGGGAAAGGAAGAAGCGGAGGGCTTTGAGTCCTTCGTGATGGCGGTGGAGGTGTACAGGTACTGGATGTCCATGGTGAAGATAAGGTGTTGGGGACCGGGGAAGCGAAAATCATGGAGGAGGTGGAGGGCGTGGGTGGTGTCCCAAACGTAGGTGGGGAGTTCTCAGACTAAGGGGGACAGGACCATGTCAAGGTATGTCAAGGCGCATGGATAGGATAAATAGACAAAGTCTTTTCCCTGGGGTCGGGGAGTCCAGAACTAGAGAGCATAGGTTTAGGGTGAGAGGGGAAAGATGTAAAAGTGACCTAAGAGACAACGTTTTCACACAGAGGGTGCTGTGTATGTGGAATGGGCTGCCAGAGGAAGTGGTGGAGATTAGTACAATTGCAACATTTAAAAGGGATCTGAGTGGGTATATGAATAAGAAGGGTTTGGAGGGATATGGGCCGGATTCTGGCAGGTGGGACTAGATTGGGTTGGCATTTCCTGGTTGGCACCTATCGCATTTCCAATGCCCCTCCCCCAAGTCTCTCCTCCCTACCTTTTATCTTAGCCTGCTTGGCACACTTTCCTCATTCCTGAAGAAGGGCTCATGCCCGAAACGTCGATTCTCCTGCTCCTTGGATGCTGCCCGACCTGCTGCACTTTTCCAGCAACACATTTTCAGCTCTGATCTCCAGCATCTGGATTCCTCACTTTCTCCTCTCAAATTCATAATACCAGGCATTATAAAGGTAATATCTGCAGTACATGTACCAAGAATATTTATCATTTCTTTAATAAAGTGGGCGGCAGGGTGGCACAGTGGTTAGCACTGCTGCCTCACAGCACGAGAGATCAGGGTTCAATTCCCGACTCAGGTGACTGACTGTGTGGAGTTTGCACATTCTCCCCATGTCTGTGTGGGCTTCCTCCGGGTGCTCCGGTTTCCTCCCACAGTTCAAAGATGCGCATGTCAGGTGAATTGACCATTCTAAATTGCCCATAGTGTTAGGTGTAGGGGAATGGTTCTGGGTGGGTTGCTCTTTGGAGGGTTGGTGTCGACTTGTTGGGCCGAAGGGCTTGTTTCCACACTGTAAGTAATCTAATCTAAAAAAAGGTTCTGACTTACCTTTAGGCGGCATTTCAAACTGATCCCAGAAATTAAATTAAACCAACGCCTGAGGCTGCAGGGTAAGAAAATTGAAGTTAAAAATATTAAATATAACAATAAAGATTAGATTATGTTTTTGTAAATGTTCTCATGTTATGCTAATTAAGGAAAAAAAATTAATTTAGAAATCACAAGATAGATGCAATTACTTTTTAACTGTTCACTGAATAAACAGAATATGATAATTTTGTATTATTTTATAAATATCATTCATCATGAATAAAGTAATAATCCACTATTGAAACTTTTCATCCCCTACTCACTGTCACATACCCCTTTGCCTCTCTGTGTCTTCCATACCACAGTGCAATCTGCCCCATTCTTTATTTCACAAAGGTAGCGAATGACCAGAAATGCTCAAGTAGAGTCATAGAGATGTACAGCACAGAAACAGACCCTTCGGTCCAATTCGTCCATGCCAACCAGGTATCCCAACCCAATCTAGTCCCACCTGCCAGAATCCGGCCCATATCCCTCCAAACCCTTCCTATTCATATGCCCACTCAGATCCTTCTTAAATATTGCAATTGTACTAGTCTCCACCACTTCCTCTGGCAGCCCATTCTACATACACAGCACCCTCTGTGTGAAAAAGTTGTCTCTTAGGTCTCTTTTACATCTTTCCCCTCTCACCTTAAACCTATGCCCTCTAGTTCTGGACTCCCTCACCCTTGTCTATTAACCCTATCCATGCCCCTCATGATTTTATAAACCTCTATAAGGTCACCCCTCAGCCTCCGATGCTCCAGGGAAAACAGCCCCAACCTATTCAGCCTCTCCCTATAGCTCAAATCCTCCAAGCATGGCAACATCCTTGTAAATATTTTCTGAACCTTTCAAGTTTCATATCATCCTTCCGATATTGCATGCAATATTCCAAAAGTGGCCTAATTAATGTCCTGTACAGCCGCAACATGACCTCCCAACTCCTGTATTCAATACTCTGGCCAATAAAGGAAAGCATACCAAACACCTTCTTCACCATCCTATCTACTTCTATTTTCAAGGAGCTATGAACTTGCACTCCAAGGTCTCTTTGTTCAGTAACGCTTCCTAGGACCTTACCATTAAGTGTATAAGTCCTGCTAAGATTGTGTAAATGCAACAATAAAAAGTGTTATCTTTTTTAGCCTAATCAAGCTTAAAAGTGACAACCAATACTGAAATACCAAAAGGGTTATTCTGAATGGAAATCGAACATGCAACCATTCAAATGGTTAAAGCTCACTTTCTAAGCATTGAGAAGAGGAAGTAACAGTGGAGGCATATTGCATTATTTCACTGCCTAATGATTTCCAGGTATTCCAAACATAGACATAGATCCAGTGATGTCAATGAAACTAATGAAATTGCATTCCCAGGTACCCGCCCTCAGTTAAATGTGTACTCATACATGTGACTTCAAAATGTGAAAATAACCTACAAATTGATGGTGGGGCATCAGAGCATCCAAGTGTCAAGCCTAGGGAGAAATCTTTGACCAACGTATTTTTATTTTGACTTCACTCAATCTTTTGTTTTCTCAGGAAGACGGCTACTCTACTTTTCTGCCCTCTTTTCATAGTATGAGTGCTGTTGAGGGAAGACATGTGCCTGTCTGCTTATGGTCAGAACCACAAAATCTGGTCAATCGCTGGACCGGTCAAATGATTACAAAAAGACAGAGGAGGAAGTTGAACATTGTGTCCAAAAAAAGCCAACTATGGTAACCAACTTTATATTAAGCTTGAATATATCCAAATATTTTTAGTAGGCAAAATTTGTTTAATTTTAGGTCTACTTGTGTATTTACACCACAATAGATATTCCAATTTTCTAAATTCAAAAAAGCAGAGGTGATATGACCATGTAGACTTAATTGGAGTTGAGTAATACCCTTAACAATAAAAAAAAGGCACTTCGTTTGATAATATCCTGAAACTATTCCAGATTTAAAGCAGTGTTAATACTGCTGAACAAGAATTCACAGCTAAATAAAAATATAAAAAGTCAAAAGGCATTCTTACTTAATGAAATCACAAATAGTAAAAGTTACCAAAGCTACTTTGTACACTATATTTTTTATAAGGATTTTTGCACAATCTTTAGATCCAGATAAAATGTAGCAATTTGTTTCATAATTGAAATATTAATTTAATTACACATCAATTCACTTTAATGTATTCATTGAACATATGATCTAGGTCCATTTCACATAATTAGTGTTTTGCCAATGTTGTTTGACAATAATGAAAAGCAGTGACAGCTTTGGCTTTGTTTGGCTGAAATTTAAGTGTTACAGTCAGTAAAAATGCAGACAGCCTGTTAGCATGTCACACAATACACAGCACATCCACTTCAGGGAATTCTTAGTGAATGTTTCAGTTCTGGGAACAGACACTGAAAGAATTTATCCACCATGCGTGTACTGGAAATGAAGGGTAAACATTTTGCCAGTTTCCACCTGTAATCCCAAGAGTGGATAAGTCCCCATCCCAATTCCCACCATCTCAGAAAGTATGGAGATCTTGACCCCTGGGCTTTTGATATTTCTAGAAATTTCCAGAATTCCAAATTCCAATTTCACCCACCTTCTATGAGAAAGACATCAGCATGTGAGAGGCAATAAATGGACTTCACCATCTTATACCAAGAGGTGACCTTTCTCTGAATAAGTCGGACCAGGTGAACCTATCAAGACCAGTATACCTAATAAATTGATACATTCTAGCTGTAGATGGAATAAAGATAGACCCCACAAGGGTGGCACAATAACTTAGTGGTTAGCACTGCTGACTCACAATGCCAGGGACCCAAGTTCAATTCCAGCCACAGGTGACTGTGTGGAGTTTCCACTTTCTCCCCATTTCTGTGTGAGCTTCCTCCAGGTGCTACAGTTTCTTCCCACAGTCTAAAGATGTGCAGGTTAGGTGGATTGATAATGCTAAATTACCCATAGTGTCCACAGATATGCAAGCTAGGGGGATTAGCCATGGGAAATGCAGGATTACAGGGTGGGAGGGATGCTCTTCGGACGGTTAGTATGGACTCGATGAGCCGGAATGGCCTGCTTCTGCACTGTAGGGATCTTGTGATCTGTGAAATCCTGTGGACATCTGGGACATCACCTTGAAAGAAAAGAAGTATATCTTTACATTGGAAATACGAAACAGCTGTTGAAACAAATGCCTCCCATGTGAGGAAACTCCAGAATAAGTGATGTGCACATCTTGGTGCCTGTCTCTTCCATTCAAATTCCCATTGACACCCTTCAAATTCCAGCAGAGTTAATTGAATTTAATTGAATGTGTGACTAACAGTTTATTATATGTGGCCATTTTTCACGTGCGAATTCAGACTTTACTGGCTCACTAATAGAACTTAGACACATTACAGCAGTAATCTATTTGATTTCAATACCAAATAGTCTGAATTTTTTTTGTTTATTGTACTCAAACAAGTCCTGATCTGTCCAGACACATCACGACTTGGCATGGCAACTGCTCTGCCCACCACCGTAAGAAACTACAGAGAATTGTTAACAAAGCCCAGACCATACACAGGCCAAACTTACATCCACTGGCTCCATCTATGCTTCTCACTGCCTCGGGAAGGCAGCCAACATAATCAAAGACCCCTCCCATCTAGTTATAATGTCTCCCAAACTCTTGCATCAGGCAGAAGATATAAAAGTTTGGACACACACACACACACACACACACACACACACACACACACACACACATAGGAAGGTCGTGGAAGCATTGGAAAGGGTACAGAGGAGATTTACCAGGATGGTGCCTAATATGGGGAGGAAGGTCTTATGAAGAAAGGGACTTGAGACTGTATTCGCTAGAGAGAAGAAAGTTAAGAGGTGACTTAATAGAGTTAAAAGTCACATAACACCAAGTTATAGTCTAACAGGTTTATTTGTGAGCACTAACTTTCAAAGCGCTGCTTCTTCATCACGTGGTTGATGGCGCTTGGGTGAAGGCACTTCGAAAGCTAGTGCTCCCAAATAAACCCATTGGACTATAACCTGGTGTTGTGTGATTTTTAAGTTTGTCCACCCCCGCCCAACACCAGCTCCTCCAAATCATGACTTAATAGAGACATACAAGATGATCAGAAGATTCATTAGGGTGCACAGTGAGAGCCTTTTTCCTTGGATGGTGATGGCTAGCACGAGGGAACATAGCTTCAAATTGAGGGGTGATAGATATAGAACAGATATCAGAGGTAGGTTTTTTACTCAGAGAGTAGTAAGGGTGTGGCATGTTCTGCTTGCAACAGTAGTAGACTCTCCAAATTTAAGGGCATTTAAATGGCTGGATAAACATATGAATGAAAATAGTGTAGTGTCGGTTAGATAGGCTTGAGATCAATTTCACAGTTCAGAGCAATATCGAGGGCAGACGGTCCTGTACTGTGCTGTATTGTTCAATGTTCTTCCCCGCTGTTATTAGACTTCTGAACTGACTCAGAGTCATAGAGATGTACAGCACAAAACCGACCCTTCGGTCCAACTCGTCCATGCAGACCAGATATCCTAACCTAATCTCGTCCCATTTGCCAGCACCTGGCCCATATCCCTCCAAACGCTTTCTATTCAAATACCCATGCAGATGCCTTTTAAATCCTGCAATTGTACCATCCCCCACCACTTCCTCTGGCAGCTCATTCTATACATGCACCACTCTCTGCATGAAAAGGTTGTCCCTTAGGTCTCTTTTATATCTTTCCCCTCTCACCTTAAACCTATGCCCTCTAGTTCTGGACCTTGTCTATTTATACATTCCATGCCCCTCACGATTTTATAAACCTCTATAAGGTCACCCCTCCACCTCCGACACTCCAGGGAAAACAGCCCCAGCCTATTAAGCCTCTCCCTATAGCTCAAATCCTCCAACCCTGGCAACATCCTTGTAAATCTTTTCTGAACCCTTTAAAATTTCACAACATCCTTCTACTAGGAGGGAGACTAGAATTGCACGCAATATTACAAAAGTGGCCGAACAAATGTCCTGTACAGCTGCAAAATGACCTTCTAACTCGTATACTCAGTGCTCTGACTAACAAAGGAAATCATACCGAATGCCTTTTTTCACTATCTTATCTACCTGCAAGGAACTATGAACATGCACTCTAAGGTCTCTGTTCAGCAACACTCCCCAGGACCCTACTATAAAGTATATAAGTTCTGCTCTGATTTGCTTTCCTAAACTGCAGCACCTCGCATTTATCTAAATTAAACTCCATCTGCTACTCCTCAGCCCATTGGTCCATCAGATCAAGATCCCATTGGACTCTGAGGTAACCTTTTTTGCTGTCCACTACACCTCCAATTTTGGTGTCATCTGCAAACTTACTAACTATGCTTAGTTAAAAATCACACAATACCAGGTTATAATCCAACAGGTTTAATTGGAAGCACACTAGCTTCCAAACATTTAAGACCTTTATAATCTGCTTCTCAGGAACATCATTTCACTGTTATAGTGAACAAGATCTCCATAGAAGAAGTATTTCCTTCAAAACAATACATGCCAACTTGTTTACCTTTCTGCCAACTATTGCCTTATTTTTCTGTCTCGAGTCAGCCTCAGCTTAATTCTGCTGTCAATGTTCACACACAGATAATTTTCAGAAGCAATGCTTGCATTGTAATCAAAATCAAAATGCATGATTAATTTTGCTCATCCCTAACACCAGAAACAATGTCATGACCATACCATTCCATTAAAAACAGCTAATGTCGACTTGCTTGACTTCTTCCAGACCCTGTTGTCTTGACAGCACTCTTCCATCCGACAAAAGTAAGATCTCCCTCCTCAAACTGACCTTCTCAATAATGCCTTCCACCACGCTGTATGAAAATAATGAGACCATTACAATACTCATTTTGACCATATTCTTCATTTTTAAGCACAGAAAACATGCAGCACTTTTAGGAAATGCATCATTGATTTTAAATGATATCAATTTAACCTGGATTCACTCCAATCTTAATGAAGGAACTATGAATAACTAGCATGACAACTCGCTCATAGTACAGACATTGACCAGACTACGTGGGAAGGCCAGGGACTAACAGCCCTTTCAAAGAGTTGGCACAGACACCATGAGCAAAATGACCTCTTTCTGTATGGTACCTAGTTAAGAAATACAAACCTGAAACCTCCAAACCTTTATCCAGCAGATCAGATACATGTAGGCACCCATCCATTTCCTCCATTTTTCTCACCTAGGTTACAAATTCCTCCTTCTGACCAATCTTCCAGTTACAGCTGGTGGGTTCTTTAAGTTTGTTTCTACTTCATAAAATCTAGCAAAACTGGGTACCATTTTTATTGAGAAACACAGGAACTACCTTTAGGGAAGGAATCTGCCATGGTTGTCCAGTCTGGCCTACATGCAACTCCAGATCCACGGTAATGCGGTTGACTGTCAACTGCCATCTGTACAATTATGGATGGACAATAAATTCTGACCTGGCCAATGACATCCACATCCTGTGAATAAACAGTACAGATGAAACAGAAATGGAAAAGGGGATAAATGAAGTTACCATTCTGTTGCCATCTCATTTGCATGTGGTCACCAAAATTGTTCAAGAAAGTTTACACCTTTATATTTCTTCCTAATCAACTGTCAGCATCCAAATAATTCAGAAAAACAACCTTATTTCTATTTCTTCATTTTGTTAAAAAAAAGTAGTCCCAAAATGATATCAACCATAATGACAAATGTCAAGGTGATTACTTTAAACAAAGAAACAATACCTGTTTAATACACTGAAAACTAATCATTTCATTATTTATAATTAGCATTATTATAATCAAGGGCAATACAAGTGTAAAAGAAAACCTGTCAATGTAATCAAATTTACAGCTAGTGGAAGAACTGTTATAAGTTGTATTATGTGTAATAAAACGTGAGCTGTTCTTTCATTAATAATTTTATTGGTATACACTTCCAGCCTCCCATTTTTATGAACCATTGAAAAGAACATAAATGTTACCTTTTTTGCAACTTACCTTGATCACATGTTATGGAGCAGAAATTATGTTCATGACAATTTTAGTAGCTACACTGATCAGCTATATCTCGCTTTTGCAAACATTTACATGATTAACTATCAATAGAGTTTATTCACTGAAATCAATGTATCTGTTTTGTGTGGAAATTTCAATTCAACGTTTATCAATGCCTAAAATATTCTCTACCATCCCTAGGAAATTTTATCATTGAATTGATTACATTTAGTCTGGCAGACATATGATTGGTAACAACATGAGTCTTTTGGCATCATCTTTGCCAATGACAAGGGTCTCAGTTGCCAGCTGGAGAACTGTATCATTTCCTTCCAGAAAGGTCTACTGGTAATTTGTGCCATTAAGTCAGTTGATGAGGCAACAGTGGGGCTTTCACCAGGATCAGGCCTTATGGGTTGCTGCTCATGACAAAGATTGCTACCCACCATGATGTCCAGTGTTATAGTACTCTTCAGTATTAGGACCCAGTATCAGCTTTTGAACTCAACAAAAACAAGAAGCCATGCCAAATGAGATCCTCCAGCTTTTTTTGAACTGCAACACCACCAAGAGGCCAGTGGCTGCTGCCAGAACACCAACTACCCGAGCTCCATGATCCAGACTAAGGTGAGTGATAACTGACGGGATTTGCGGATGGACATCATGGGAAGGAGGCAACGTATGGGAGTTTGAAGCAAGAGAAAGTGTAGCTCTTAACAGTCCTTAAATTCGTGATGCCAGATCCTTTCATGTGGAATGAGTACCTTTGAAGGAAAGATGCCCCCCACACCCCCTTCCCAGGGGTTGCCAAACAAACCCTGGTTATGTTGTCGCGTGTTGAATGGAGAACCCTCTATCCCCTATTCTGTGTGTCAGTCAATGGCAGGCTGAGGTGTTATGGACCAAACCTCCTCAAAATCGATTGAGAAAATAGTCCAAACCCTAACTTCCTTCTTAAAGTGTAAGGTGTTACATTCCAGATACAATTTGATTGCTCAAACTACTCGACATTAAGCAAAACACATTTTGTTCATAACTATAGTTAAATACAACAGAAAGAGGAAATTTGAAGAACTTAACTGTATTGTAAAGATTAACAGAATAATAGATACAGTAACTACTACTAATTAATTGTTCCAACAAAGTACTATCCCATGATCACCCCCTTGACAAAGGCAAATTCAGAAAAACAGATTTCTCACATTCAACTCCAGCAGCAAGATGGAAAAAAATTAAGAGAAATCTCTGAGAAGGAGAGTCAGAGGGAGAAATATATTGCAGCTTCCACCCAGCTTCAAGATCCAGCAACAACTGCTATAGAAAACTAAAAACTGAAAATCCTGTTTGTATGGGAACTTGCCCCATTCATTCAGATTGTTTCTATTGTTCCTACTTTAAAAACTGGACATAAAGGGACAGAATTTCACCAATATAAAATGAGTGCCTCATTTTGCCTGATGCTCAAAAATGAAGTAAGTTCTGGTGAAAAACAGCAGAAAACACAGAAAAATAGCATTAATGATTATATGGTCTGTCTTGCAAAGACTTCCACCAACTGTGACCAGACAAAGGTAGAACCAATGTAGAAAATCTAAATGCAATTTTTGATGGTGCATTTCACATTAGCAGTAATCAACTAAAGGACCTTAGTAACAACGTTTACGCTGCCACAGCAACAGCTTTTGTACTACATCAGCATAAAGACCTTCCATTTTCCACATAATTTTTCCGAAGGGAGGTTGAGCTCTCTCAAAGAGCAAACAACAGTCATGTCAAGCCTGAAACAGTGTAAGATTCAATTCAACACGATGATGATTTGCTGTCAAATTCAGACTGTTTTCGGCTATTGGCCCATGCCCACCACAGTTTAAATTAAGTCAGCCCAACCTCACTTCACATTACAGCTTTTCAGTCAGGGGGTATTAAAGAATTAAACACTTTTCTTCCAGCACCTGTGACAAAAGATAGTTAGGACACCACAGCACTGAATATAAACATTTTACTTCAAGTAAATTTTATCAGCATGAATATCTAAGAAGTGGGGAAATGTTTTAAATGTAAGAATTTTTATGCAACCATTTCTTCCTTTAACTTGTTTGCATTTGTTTCCATTTTCTATAGATGCAGTCCATGAAGCCATTGAATTTGGAATGCATTTCGCTCCTAAGCATGGAATAATTGGTGATAATAGAGGTCAAAGAAAACAGCAAATTAAATTGAGGCCTCAAAAATAATCAAGCAAAATTAACAAGCAAGCCACAAGGAATACTTATCAATCTAAGGATGAATCAACTTTAAGAGGACCAGCTCTGTCACTGAGAGATGTCCGCATTTTATGGAGTCTCGGATTAACTTGCTCTGATAGAACAAAGCATCACAACTTCCGAGACATTCAGGACATAACCCACAATATGATCAAGATGAAGGTTGTTAGTGTTAATGAAAGGAACACTTCCTATTTCAAACTAATTGGGTAGAATTTTCCTCATCCAGAGGAGTTGAGTTCCATTATATATTTTATTCCTTCAACCTGTTACTGATCTAGGAATCACAGAAGTAAAAACAAAGTACAATAAACATATAGTTTATTTATTGCACCTGACTGAAACATCTACACACACAAACACAGAAGGACATTCTCAATATGTCTTACCCTGTCAGGGTAGATGTGATTTGGAAGTGCCGGTATTGGACTGGGTTAAAAAGTTAGAAATCACATAACACCAGGTTATAGTCCAACAGGTTTATTTGGAAGGTCAGTGTACACATCAATCCTCTAACCATAAGAAGTGTAACATCACCTCCTTCACAGACTCTTCACTAAGTCTCCTCCTACAACACAACTTTGCTTTCCAAATATTAAGAAAAGTTTAATTAGTCAAGAAATAAATGTACACAATGCTTTGAAATTGTGGGTCAGGTTAATTATTCCGATGAAACATACTTTACAATTACACAAAACTAATAACCTTCTATACTAGAAAAAAATGACTCAATTCTGATCATGCCTGCCCATCGTAGAACATTGAGTTGATAAGGTGTGATGCTAGAAAAAGCACAGCAGGTCAGGCAGCATCCAAGGAGCAAGAGAGTTGACGTTTCCCCTTTTTCAGAACTAGGGAGGGGAAAGGCAACTGAGACATAAATAGACTGAGGGGGTGGAGCTCGGGGATGGTGATAGGTGGGCAAAGGGTAGGAGATGATAGTGACAGGTGGTGGGAAGTGTGGAGCGGAGAGCTGGGAAGGAAAATGGATAAGTAGGTCAGGTTGAGGGGGTGGATCTGAGTCAGAGGGTGGATCTGGGATGGCATGGGAGGAGCAGAGATTTGGAAACTGGTAAATTCAATGTTCATGCCATGTGGTTGTAGACTCCAGAGGCAGAAGATGAGGTGTTCCTCCTCCAGTTTGCAGATGGCTTGTGTAAATGGCGGAGGAGATGTCTTCAGGAGGGTGGGAGGGGTTGTTGAAGTGATGGTCACAGGAAGGTGGGGTTGGTTAGTGTATACAGACCAGAGATGTTCTTTGAACCATTCTGCAAGTTTGCACTTGGTCTCTCCGATGTAGAGGAGACCACATCAAGAGCACCGGATGCAATAAATGAGGTTGGAAGATGTACAAGTAAATCTCTACCAGATTTAGAAATACCATTTGGAGCCTTGGACTGAGGTCAGGGGTAGTTGTGGCACAGGTTTTGTACTTCTTAGAGCAGCAGGGTAAGGTGCCAGGTGGGGAGTTGGTGGGGAGTGTGCACCTAATGAGGGTGTTGCAGAGGGAACAGTCCCTACGGAATGCAGATAGGGGTGGGGAGGGAAGTATACTTTTGGAGGTGGGATCTAACTCTAGTGGTGAAAGTGGGGGAGGATGACACGCTGGATTTGGAGATTGGAGTGGAATGTGAGAACCAGGGGATTCTATCCTTGTTGGGATTGGGAGGGTGGGGCTCAAGGGAGGATGAGCAGGAAATGGAGAAGATGCTGTTGAAGGCCTTTAATTACAGAGGAGGGAAAATTACAGCCCTTGATGTACAAGAGCATTTGGGATGCCTTGGAATGGAATTGCTCATCCTAAAAGCAGATATAGCAGAGGCAGAGGAGTTGGGAGTAAGGGATAGTGTTATTGCTGGGGGGATTGTAGTCAAGGTAGCTATGGAAGTTGGGTGAGTTTGTAACTGATGCTGGTGTGGAGTTGGTCACCGAAGACGGAGAGGTCCAGGAAGGGGAGGGAGGTGTCGGAGACAGACCAGATGAATTTGAGGTCAGGGTGGAAGGTGTTGGTCTGGTGAATGAACTGTTCAAGCTCCTCGTGGGAGCATAAGGCAGCATCGATACAGTTATCGACGCAGCAGAGGAAAAGGTGGGGGACGTTGCCTTCAGCTTCCCTTGTTTGAAAAGAAGGACAACTTGTACTGCCAAAAATGTAGGAAGATAATGGCTAGCCAAGATTGATTTTATTGTTTGCTATATACACTTTTCAAAGACTTACCTTGCTATTCCAATTCAATTAGTTCTATTTTGATCTTATCTAAATATACAAGCAGCAACTCTAATTTTAGAACTTGTTCGTTAATTTACTGATGCTATGTTATTTAAATTTACAGATGTAAACACTAATTTGCTAAACATTTTGATCTCACAAATTGTATTCTGGTAACATTCCTGTACTTGGCGAGCTTCGGCATTTAGCTTTCCAATTTGCAAGTGAAAATTCCAGCTGGTAGCCTCAGACTCTCTGAACCGTCATTGAATGATTTTCAATCTAATATTAGCAGTGTCTGGATTATTTTTATTTGTATTACACTTGTCCAGATGGAGCAATTTTTGGTTTCCATCTGACTCAGTGAACCCTGTGCTACAAGCTCCTGCAACTATTGATAAGATGTTGACCTTGTATTATGGTGGTCCATAAAGATTGGCTCTTGTATGTATATCCTGCCATGCTAGTTCACTTATGTCTACAATATAAAATAATTTAAGTACAGCAGAACGACCACATCCGTGAATTCGGTCTCCGCAGTTTCAGTTATCCGTGGTTTACCGCGGCCCAAATATATTATGTCGAACATTCCAGACATAAATCCAGGGGGCTGCCGGGGAGGTAATTTTCCCATTTAAACGATAGGGTTCACTACTATCCTCAGTTTCGGGCATCTTGCTGTAGATCTTGGAACGTATCACCTACAGATACGGGGGGGTGGGGGGGGAACACTTGTACTCATTTCGATTTTCCATAGGTGCATGCAAAGTTATTGTTTCAATGCACTTGTATGGTGATCTACTGTAGACATTCAGCTGGCCCTGATAGATCATACCATAAACCTTCTATTTTTCCACATACATTGTATTCAATGAGCAGAGAGGCAATTCAATAGTATTTGCTCCCATGACAATCTTAACTTTAAGCAAATGTTTACCAAAATTTCCTTAGATGTACAATCCCAGTTATGGGAATACTTCAGATTGTATAAGAGCATCATCATGTTAAGCCAAATAGACAGTTCAACCACTAAATCCCTGGACATCTGCAGCAACTCTTTCTTACTTTTATAATCGATCCCTTTTGCAATAAACATCAAAATTCTACATACCTTATTAATCACTTGCTCTACCTGCATACTGATTTTTCATAAGAACAACTGAAATATCTTTGTAATGTAGAATTTAGCAGCCTCTTTCCATTCAAATAATGTGTTGCTTTTAGGTTCATCCTGATAAAATGGATACATTCACATTTTTCATAGTACACTCCACCAAATTTATGCCTATTCTCTTAACCTATCTATAGGCCTTTGTAGATTCTTGATGTCCTCTTGACAGTTTAACTTCCTACCTATCTTGTATCATCAGTAAATTTAGCTTCCTTACATTTGGTCCCTTTATTCAAGTCACTGATATAGCTCTTTGCCATGTGGCTCCTGCCACATATTTTTAGACTTTTACTCTATGTTGGCCTTCCATTGACTGTGACTGTTACTTTACCTTATATGCTTTTTCTCTATGACTGACCTATCACCATTTGCATGTACTTGCTTTGGATCTGGTCTCTCCTATACTCATGAGCAACTGACACTTTTTTGAAGTCCTGGTACACCAGACAATTATGAATTGCACGAATCAATGTAAATACACCACTGTTTAGCATACTTCTGAGTTTTTATTATTATTTCAATTGATGTTGCCAACCTTCACTCTTGTAACTGTCAGTGCCCAGCCACGATGGCTTCATATTTCCTTCCATTGTTAGCTAACATGGAAATGCTGTACTCCTTTTTTATGAGCAGGTCTTTTTGAAAAGCCTGTAAAGGGATAAATACCATGACGAGTACCAAATTCTGTTCCAATAATTTGATGTCTAAAATATCACACTCTTGAGCTTTGTTTCAAAATCTTGCCAAAACTGGTCAATGAACGCATCTAATGATTGCCAATATATAATCAACTCCATACAATGGATCAAGGTGACTTAGATGAGGGAGTCGAAGGGTGGGTCAGTAAATTTGCAGAAGATACGAAGATAGGTGGAGTTGTGGACAGTGAGGAGGGCTGTTGTCGGCTGCAGAGGGACTTAGATATGATGCAGAGCTGGGCTGAGGAGTGGCAGATGGAGTTCAACCCTGCCAAGTGTGAGGTTGTCCATTTTGGAAGAACAAATAAGAATGCGGAATACAGGGTTAATGGTAGGGTTCTTAGTCAGGTGGAGGAACAGAGGGATCTTGGGGTCTATGTACATAGATCTTTGAAGGTTGCCACTCAGGTGGATAGAGTTTGTAAGAAGGCCTTTGGAGTATTATCGTTCATTAGCAGAGGGATTGAATTCAAGAGTCGTGAAGTGATGTTGCAGCTGTACAGGACTTTGGTTAGGCCATAGTTGGAGTACTGTGTGCAGTTCTGGTCGCCTCACTTTAGGAAAGATGTGGAAGCTTTGGAGAGGGTGCAGAGAAGATTTACCAGGATGTTGCCTGGAATGGAGAGTAGGTCGTACGAGGATAGGTTGAGAGTTCTCGGCCTTTTCTCGTTGGAACGGAGAAGGATGAGGGGTGACTTGATAGAGGTTTATAAGATGATCAGAGGAATAGATAGAGTAGACAGTCAGAAACTTTTTCCCCGGGTACAACAGAGTGTTACAAGGGGACATAAATTTAAGGTGAAGGGTGGAAGGTATAGGGGAGATGTCAGGGGTGGGTTCTTTACCCAGAGAGTGGTGGGGGCATGGAATGCGCTGCCCATGGGAGCGGTAGAGTCAGAATCATTGGCGACCTTTAAGCGGCATTTGGATAGGTACATGGATGGGTGCTTAATCTAGGTTAGAAGTTCGGCACAACATCGTGGGCCGAAGGGCCTGTTCTGTGCTGTATTGTTCTATGTTCTATGTTCTATGTTCTATGTTTAAGAAGATGATATTTGGTTTGAATTAATCTTCCAGGATTGTCCATATCTTGCTAAGGTTATTCTGATCCTCAGACATCTATCTCCATGTGTTGATCCTAATTCCCTCATTGCCCAAAGTGATTCTGATTTTAACAAACTATTTATACGGTTCATTTACTCCCTGAATAAGTATGAACCTGAGTTTTATTCACGGAATATTTCCCATTCATGAATAGTTATTGAAGTCCCACTTTCTCAAATTCCTACTTTTTAAAAAATATTGGTTTCATCACAAGTTTTCCTTTCGCAGGAACAGTATTTCCACAGGCTTGTCATATCTTTTGTTCAGCTTTCTTCTTCATAGACTGCTGTTTATTTTAGAAACTCCATATTTTTTGACAAGCTTCAGTGTTTTTCTAGCTTTTGTTTTGTTTATAGCAGTGTTGCCAGTGCTAGTTGGCATTGAGGGTCTATTCCCATCCTTTCAGAGTGGACCCAACCCAGAGACAAGGTTAGCAAGGAAAACATACATATCAAAAGCTACCTGCTGTTTACGTCTTGACACTGTAGATCGTCTTATTCCAATCTCTCCAGACGGAGAGCGCACTACTGTTGTTGATTTCTTCAGACATGTCCACCCATGACTACTTGGTTAGAGAACTGGTCAGTCCGTCCAGCCTTTGGGAAAGATCATTTCACTGCTGCCTCCACAACAGGATCTTGGGTTCCAGTGATAAACCAGAATAATAGCTTTCCCTGGTCTCTCCACTGTTAATGTAGTTTCTGCAATTTAAAAAATCCAAGTTGAGCTCTTGTAACCCATGCTGTGGCCCCCTTAATTAAAAGTCTATCTTTAACAAAATGATTACGTCTTCCTGCCCAAACTTCATAGCTGCTCAGGGATCATGGAGGCAGGACAATTGGTTTGCTCAGGGAAATGGTAAAGCCAAGTGAGCAATTCAGTGAGAAAGGTTTCTGAACTGAAAACAGTTTCATTGTTCCACCAGGACCACCATTGCACAGTATGAAAAAGTCCCAGACACATCTTATAATTTCCTCTACTCTGATCCAATAATATGCTTCAGATTCAGTTTGAAACTCTGAAAAGCAAATTTATACCAGCCACATTCAAATTTTGCCAAACTGGGGCCTGATTGTCCTTATAGCCAGCAAAATTCCCATCCATGTTTTTGAACTATAATCTAAGTTTTGAAGGTGAAATATAAGTCCCAAACTATGCATGTGATACAGTCCACTGTCATTTACATTTTGTTTGATTTTTAGTCCATTACTTCACGCTTAGATTACACCTTATTTTTCTTGACTTGGAGAATCATTCTTTTAACATGAATTACATATCTTTTTAAAATTTCACAATTTACTAGATGTATTTGTTTCAGATCCCATGATTATTACTATCCCATTATCCTTTCAGACTTAGGCACAATTACTCCCAAAGTCCAAATTTGGCATTTAGATCAAATATATACTGTCACAATCCCAATAAGTTTTATAAAGGTAACACTGTAGGTCTTTGCCATGACTCTAATGTAAAGAATCAACTGTATATTTTGATTTTTGTGCTGATTCGTATGCACTTATCAACAAAACTTTCCATCAAATCAACGGACCTTCACCATGGGATCTACTGTCACGCTTCTCTTGCTTTTCTATAATTTTCTTCAAGGAGTGTGTTAAAGCAGCAGAAATCATCACTTATTCATCAACATTTTCATATCATACCAGTTCATACCTGAACTGACATCTATTGTGTTTTAGATTCAGTCATTTAAGTTCCAAAAAGTATTAAATCCTGAGAAAATCTGCAAATGTTAGAAATGTTACGTATTTGACAATCCTAATTTATTTTTCAACTGAGTGATGGAACGTTTTTGGAAGTTTCAACTAAATCACTAGTAACTGTGTTACCTGTTGTAGCTCAGTTTGAAATTGCCTGCTTATGCAGGTTTAGTGACATTTTGCAATTTTGTCTGCACCTTAGTATTATCGCACAAAGAAATGTCAATCAAAATTGAAAGCTGTTCCAAGTTCAAATTGGGACAATGCATTAGTGTGGTAATTAACTCACTAAACCCATTTTAAAATGGGACCTCACCACCAACTGGTGGAAATGTGGTGTGGGCAGGTAAAATAAACTTCATGTAACCACACTGACTTCCTGTCAGGTCTTTCTGTGCAGATGAAGAAGGAGCAGGTTCCTACTTTCATTTGAGAAGTGATATTGTTTACCATGAAGTACTGTTGGATATAGCGTAAATAAAGAGTTTACTGCAGACGATGTCAAAACAGTTCAAAGAGTATGTGGAATCTAATTCAGTGGCCACTCACACAGGTCAGGATGGTAACAATCCCAAATCAGGAAGCGTAGTCTTCTCTGTCAGACAAATTTCTTGCAAGCAGTATGCTGGTTCAGAAAAATCCCCACAAGGTAAGTTTTAAGATTGTAGATTGGATTTTATAAATCATTGTGGGCAAAGTGCACAAGGTCCTGTGTAATTTTATTTAACTGAGACCCGACTCTAAAATTGTCAATTCTGGAGTGGGTTGACACAGATCACACCTTTTTTTTGCACTACCTTTTCAACCTTATCTTGAAAGATTAGCAATAGTCCTTCCAATGACCATTCAGTAGGCTTCTCACAAAATGGCAAAAATGAGCACTTCTCTGATTTGTGCTTGAAAATTTTGAACAAAGTCCAACAATAGGTTAGGATTCTCATCTACAAATGTAAACATTCCAAGAGGTATTTAAATTGCTAGTAATCTGGAAACATTCTTTCTAAGCAAAACATATTTATTTTCTATAAACAGGCTGCTTTTATTTGGAAATTTATTTTAAGCAGATTGATTTTCTTCACTAATAGTGAATCAACATTCACCTTCATCGCTAAAATTTAAAGTCAAATCACTAACCAGCGAATTGTAAAATATACATTAGCAAAAGACATAAGATCACTGAAAATAAGTCTTGTATGCGACTCCATTGAAGATTAGAACTTACCTACTAAAGTGAAATCTCAAAGGTATTTTCAGTAGTTTGTGCTTGGCTATGCAGAAAACTGCTTCTCTGTAATGGATGTGTAATAGGAATCATTGATATTGACAAGGTAGGCTCATAAGATAAATCGCCAACCTTGGTAATCCTAATACTGGCACAGTTTAGAATGAAATCTCCTGTTCTTACATAAACAGAGCAATTAACTAAAGTTTAATAGAAGTTCTAATCAGACAATCTGTCTCTTATACCAGTAACTGTCTACTTAGGTTTGTATTAACATACCATCAGCTAGAAGCTTAAAAGGCATCAGATAACTAATGTATAGCATCAAGAGGGAAAGCAAGGATAATTTAGGCACAAGGTTCACAGTTGTGTTTAATTAAAATTTCCCCTTCTTTAGCTATTTCTTTCAATCCATCATCCAGTTAAAAATTTAACTAAATTGAGGTAGAAGAAAGAACTTTAGCGTGTTTTCAGTGTATAACATTAAAGCCTACTGCAGCAAATTAGTCATTTTCTCATGAGCTACTTACACATTCAGAAAATGTTTTTGCAAAAAGAAATTGTTAGAACACCAGTCAATGATGTTAAAGAACCTGCAGCCTTGAATATTTTGTAGGTATCCTTATACCTATCCTCGCAGAAAACATTGTGGTGTTAAAGGATCTGAAAGGACTGAAACGATTAACACTTTATTGAGTGCAATTAATACCATACACTGTGATGCTGTCATGTGGACTTGGAGAGAGTAATAAATAAATTTGTAGTGGATTATTCTGAGGCCAATGTGCACCTTACAGTTTCAATGGTAATATGGTCATATTTGTGTAATCTGGAAGGGAAGGTAGATGTTAGGACCAGTAAGCCAGAAAAGAAGGACAGGCAGAGACAGATAAATGAACACATTGGAAATAATGGGCTGAAGTGTGTGTATTTCAACGCAAGGAATATCATAAGTAAGGCAGATGAGCCTATATCCTGGATCAGTACGTGAGACATTGATGTTGTAGCTATTACCAAGACTTCATTGAGACAGGGATAAGACTGACTGCTCAATGTTCTAGGGTTTCATTATTTCAGATGAGATAGAGAGGAAGGTAAAAGATGTGGAAGAGTTGCATTACTAATCAGGGAGAATACAGAGGACATACTGGAGGGCTCAGTCACTGAGGTAGTATGAGTAGAGCTCAAAAATAAGATGGATGCAATCACTTGAATAGGATTGAATTACAGGCCTCCCAACAGCCACTGAAACATTGAGGAACAAATATGTAGGCAAATTATGTCAAGATGCAATAACAACAGGATTGACAGAGGGTGACTTTAACTTCCTCAGTATAAACTGGGACTGCCTTACAGCAATAGGTTTAGATTGGGCAGAATTTGTTAAGTGCATCCAAGATGGTTTTCCTAAATAGTACGTGGGTAGTCCAGCTAGAGGAGGGACCATACACGACCTTGTATTGGCCAAGGAGCCTGGCCATCAATGGGAGAGACTTTTGGAAACACTGATCACAACTCCTTGAGTTTTAAGATAACTATGCATAAGGATAAGTCAGGATCTTGCAGGAAGGTACTAAATTGGGGGAAGGCAAATTACGTCAGCATTAGGCAGGAGCTAGACTGTGTTAATTGGAAGGAGCTGTTATAGGGCAAATCTGCATTTGACACATGAGAGTTGTTTAAAGATGTGCTGATCAGAGTTCATGACTGGCATGTTCCAGTAAGGAGGAAGGGTAAGGATAGTAAGATAAGGCACCCTTGGATAACAAGTGAGGTTATGAATTTAGTCAAGAAAAAAACATACACAGGTACACAATCCTTTATCTGAAATTCCGCAATCCAAAAAGCTCCAAAATCTGAAATTTATTCGTGAAGTTTCTTTCTGCATAACAAGGTTGTTTGGCATGCGAACAAGTGACCCAACTCCACACCCACTCAACCCAAGTCCCTCTGATGTGATGTGGCGGCATGGCCCAGCACTGGTGGGGGTCAATTGTGTCTCAGCGCTCATGCCAGTCACACATGGGTTTGCTGTTCAGTAATATTTTTTATTTCACTGTGAAAATGTCATTTATTCCGAAGTCCAAAAAAACAACTGGCCCCAAGGATTTCAGATAAAGGATTGTGTACCTGTATAAGGTTTAGGAAGCTAAAATCAGACAGGGTCCGTGAGGAAAGTAAAGAGAACAGGAAAGTGCTCAAGCAGGGAATTAGGAGAGCAAGAAGAGACCATGAAATGACCTTGGCAAATAGGGTTAAAGAAAAACCCAAGGCATTCTACACATACATTAAAAATAAGAGGATAACTAGGGACAAGGTGCAACCACTCAAGTATAAAAGGAGAGAACTTCTGCCCAAAAGCAGAGGATATGGGCGAGATCCTAAATGAGTACTTTGTGTCGGTATTCACCCAGGAGAAAGATATGGAGGGTAGTGAGATCTGTGCGGAGAATGCTAACATGTTGTGGCCAAGAAAGAAGTGGTGTTGGGTCTTTTAAAGAACATTAAGGTGGCTAAGTCCCCAGGGCCTGATGGTATCTACCACATGTTACTGAGAGATGCAAATGAGAAGATTGCTGGGGCCTTGACCAAAATCTTTGTATCCTCGTTAGCCATAGGAGAAATCCCAGAAGACTGGCAAACAGCTAATCTTATTCCTCTATTCAAGAAGGGAAACATGGATAATCCAGGAAACTATAGACTGGTAAGTCTCACATCAGTGGTTGGGAAGCTTTTGGAGAGAATTCTTGGGGATGTAATTTATGCACATTTGGAAAAGTATGGTCTCATTAAGTAGGAGAAAGTGAGGACTGCAGATACTGGAGATCAGAGTTGAGAGTGTAGTGCTGGAAAAGCACATGAGGTCAGCCAACATCCGAGGAGCAGGAGAATCGACGTTTCGGGCAGAAGCCCTTCATCAGTTTTTGCCCGAAATGTTGATTCCCATGGTCTAATTAAAGACAGTTAGCGTGTGTTTGTGCACTGCAAGTCATGCCTTATTAATTTGATTGAATTTTGAGGAGGTGACAAAGGTGATCGATGAGAGTAAAGCAGTGGATGTTGTCAGTGGATTTTAGCAAGGTTTTTGACAAGGTGCCTCGTGATAGGCTCATCAAGAAGATTAAGATGCATGGGATCCATGGAGACTTAGCCGTGTAGATTCAGAATTGGTTTGTCCACAGAAGGCGGGGTTAATGGTGGAAGGGTATTTTTCTAGCTAGACGTCTGTGGCTAGTGGTGTTCCACAATGATCCATACTGGGACCTCTGCTTTTTGTGATAAATATAAGTGACTTGATTAAAATGTAGATAGGTTCAGTGGTTAGCACTGCAGCCTCACAGCACCGGGGACTCAGGTTCGATTCCAGCCTTGGGCGTCTGTCTGTATGGAGTTTGCACATTCTCCCCGTGTCTGCATGGGTTTCGTCCGGGTGCTCCGGTTTCCTCCCACAGTACAAAGATGTGCAGGCCAGGTAGATTGGCCATGCTAAATTGTCCATAGTGTGAGGTGCATTAGTCAGAGGGAAATGGGTCTGGTGGGTTACTCTTCGGAGGGTCGGTGTGGACTTGTTGGACCGAAGGGCCTGTTTCCACACTGTATGGAATCTAATCTAATCTAGTAAATTTGCAGATGACACAAAGATTGGAGGAGTTGTGGATAGTGTAGAAGGTTGTCAAGTAGATAGGGTGGTAAAAGCAGCATGTGGCATGCTTGTTTTTTTCTGGTCAAGGATTTGAGCACAGGAGTCAGGATGTCATGTTGCAGCTTTATAAGACTTTACCTTGCCCACACTTAAGAGTATCGTGTTCAGTTCTGGTCACCACATTACCAGAAGGCTGTGGAGACTTTAGAGAGGGTACAGAAGAGGTTTACCAGAACACTGCCTGGATTAGAAGGTATGAGCCATAAGGAGAGGCTAGAAAAACTCTGGTTGTTTTCTCTGGAGTGGTGAAGGCAAAGGGGAGACTTGATAGAAGTCTATAAAATTATGAGATGTATAGATAAGTTTGACGGTCAGAATCTCTTTCCCAGAGTTGAAATGTCTAATATTAAGGGGCATGCATTTAAAGTGAGGGGTTAAGTTCAAAGGGTAGGTTTTTTTACACAGGGAGTGGTAGGATTCTGGAATGCACTGCCAGGTGTGATGGTGTAGGCAGCTATGTTAGGGGGCATTTATGATATACACATGAATATGCAAGTGATGGAGGGATATGGACCAAGGGCAGGCAGAAGGGGTTAGTTTAATTTGGTGTCATGTTCGGCACAACATTGTGGGTCAAAGGGCTTGTTACTGTGCCGTACAGTTCTATGTTCTATGCTTTGCATGTGTATGCTATAAATCTGTCCATCCTGACATGCTGCAACTAGGTTTTGTCTCAGATTAGACAGCGACTGACTTCAATGAATACAGAAATTCCTGAAGAAACTTAGCAAGTCTAGCAGAATCTGTGTAAAGAGAAATAGAGTTAACATTTCAGTGCAGTTTCAGTACTAAAAAGTATTGGAACTTTTTCTGTGCTTTTGACTGAGGCAGAGGAAAATCAAGGGGGCAGATGGTGCAGATAGTCCAATGCAAAACATAAAAGGGATTGTTAATGGTAATGTAAGAGAAAGAGACTTGAAATGCATGTACATTAAAGTGCGAAGGGGAGAGAATGGTCCTCTCTACTGCAAGCAAGGCACAAGTAAGACAAAAACACATTGGGGAGAAAGAAACAAATAAAAATGGAAAATAGACATGATGTGGTCAGTTTCTGAAATAATGGAATTCAATATTAAGACCTCAAAGCTGTAAAATGATTAAATGGAAAATGAGGTGTTGTTCTTGTGCTTGTATTGTGCTTCATTAGAACATTGTAGCAGGCTCAGGACAGGGACATCAGACTGAGTGCAAGCTGGTTTATTGAAATGGCAAGCAACTGGGAGGTCAAGTTCATTACTATGGACAGAGCAGAGGTGCTCTGTAAAGCAGTCACCTAGCCTACGTTTGGTCTTGCCAATGTAAAGGAGAACACATATGAGCAGTGAATGTAATGCACTAGATTTAAAGAAGTACAAGTGAAATGCTGCTTCGCCTGGAAGGCATGTATGGGGCCTCTGACAGTAAGAAAGGAGGAGGTGAATGACTAAGCACTAGACTTCTGCCATTTAATGGCAAGGTGCCATGAGGGAGGTGGGGAAGTGTTAGGGGTGATGGGGGAATGACTAGAGTGTCACAATGGGGACAGTCCCTGTGGAATGCTGACAGTGGAGGGGAGACAAAGGTGTGTTTGTTGGTGGAAACTTGTTGGAGGTGATAGAAATGGCAGTAGAACAAATGATCCTTTAAATGCAGAGACAAATGGTGGAAAGTAATATTTGTTCTTAGAAAGAGGAGAAGGAGTGAGGCAGAAGAAGAGGGTGAAATGGGTTGGACAAGGACTGTCAACGTCAATATGATGGGGCAAGTGCAGGGTTGGTAGTGGGAAGAGGGGCACTCCTCAGTTGAGGAAAAAAGGAGGTTATGTCAGAGGCATTCTGCTGGAATGTGGTAAATATGAAACATACAATGGAGGCAGAGGAACTGGGAGAATGGAATGAAAACCTTGCAGGAAGCAAAGTAGGTGCTGTTGAGCTATCTGTGGGAGTCAGAAGGCTGAAAATGGATATTGGTGGACAATATCCTCAAAAGTAGAAACTGTGAAGTCAAGAAAGGGAAGGGAAGAGTCAGCAGCAGGCCAGGTAAGGGTGAGAGAAGGATGGAAATTGGAAGCAAAACTGATTAATTTTTATAATTCCACATAAAATAAGGAAGCAGGCCCAAAGAGACCATTGATGTATCCAAAAAAGAATGTGAAGTGGGGCAGAGTAGGGCTGGTACAAAGAATGTTCCACATCTCCCACAAAGGTACAGGGATAATTGGGACCTATGCAAGTACCAATGGCCATATGTTTGGCTTGGGAAAAAATGACTGATCTCATTCCTCAAACTGTTACGAGTGGCTTAAATAAAGTCATAGAGTTATAGAGATGTATAGCACGGAAACAGACCCTTCGTTCCAACTCATCCATGCCAACCAAATATCCTAACCTAATCTAGTCTCATTTGCCACCATATGACTCAAGTCCCTGTAAAAGCCTTCTATTAATATACCTATTCAGATACCGTTTAAATGCTGCAATCGTACCAGCCTCCACCACTTCCTCTGGCAGCTCATTCCATACACATACCACCCTCTGCATGAAAATGTTGCCCCTTAAGTCTCTTTTATATCTTTCCCCTCTCACCCTAAACCTATGCCCTCTAGTTCTGGACTCCCTCACCCCCAAGAAAAGATTTTATCTATTTATTCTATCCATGCCACTCATGATTTTATAATCTCCATAAAGGCACCCCTCAGCCTCCAACACTCCAGGAAAAACAGCCCCAGTCTATTCAGCCTCTCTCTATAGCTCAAATCTTCCAACCCAGGCAACATTCTTGTAAGTCTTTTCTGAATCCTTTCAAGTTTCACAACACCCTTTCTATAAGAAGGATACCAGAATTGCACGCAACATTCCAAACTTGGCCTAACCAATGTCCCATACAGTAGCATCATGCCTCCTAACTCCTATACTCAATACTCAGAATCATGAAGACGTACAACATGGAAACAGACCCTGCGGTCCAACACATCCATGCCAACTGGATATCCTAAATTAATTTGCCAGCATATGACCCATATCCCTCTAAACCCTTTGTATTCATGTTCCCATCCAGATGCCACTTAACTGTTGTAATTGCACCAGCCTCCACCACTTTCACTGGCAGCTCATTCCATATACGTATCACCCTCTGTTTGAAAAAGTTGCCCCTCAGGTCCCTTTTAAATCTTTCCCCCCTCACCTTTCACCTATGTCATCTAGTTTTAGACTGACCTACTCTGGGGAAAATACTTTGGCTATTCACCCTACCCATGCCCCTCATGAATTCATAAACATCTACAAGGTCACCTCCAGCCTCCAACATTCCAGCCTATTCAGCCTCTCCCTATTGCTCAAACTCTCCAACCCTGTCAACATCCTTGTAAAATCTTTTTCAACCTTTTCAAGTTTAACACAGTATTTTAAAAGTAACCTCACTAATATCCTGTACAGTTACAACATGACCTCCGAACTCCTATACTCCTGACCAAAAAAGGCAAGTGCACTAAACGGCTTCTTCACTACTATGACGACTTTCATGGAAATATGAACCCATACTGACCAATAAAGGAAAGTGTACTAAATGCCTTCTTCAATACTCTATCCACTTTCAAGGAACTATGAACCTGCACTCCAAGGTCTCCTTGTTCAGCAACACTCCCTTCTTACCAATAAGTGTTTAAGTCTTGCCCTGATTTGCCCTACCAAAATGTAGCACCTCACGTTTGTCCAAATTAAACTCCACCTGCCACTCCTCGACCCATCCCCCATCTGATCAAGGTCCCATTGTACTCTGAGGTAACCTTCTTCACTGTTCACTACACTATTTTGGTGTTATCTGCAAACTTACTAACCATACTCCTATATTCACACCCAAATTGTTTATGTAAGTGACGAAAAGCAGTGGACCAGCACCAATCCTTGAAGCATGTCACTGGTCACAGTCCTCCAGTTTGAAAAGCAACAGTCCACCACCACCACCATCTGTCTTCTACCTTTGAGCCAATTTTGTATCCAAATGGCTAGCTTCCCAGTACTCAATGTGATCTAACCTTGTTAACCAGTTTAACATGTCTTCTTGGCATTTCCAATTTTGTTCGTTTGGCTTGTCCAGATTTTTTTGAAGCTTCTATTTTTATACCCTTGATTCTTCTGTACCTATTGAAGTTTCAACCTAGAATGAAATATACGATACAACACTCAAAAGTACAATTTCTATATCAAAATGCCTGTACACAGACGGAAATTGATTCCTCCATCATGCCTCTCGAAATGGCTCATAAATTTTAAGCGTGCATGATGTCACGATACTCACTCTCTTTTGTATGAATGCCAGCTATAGGCACAATGCCATCAAAAGCTACAGCAACAATAAAAGAGACAAAAAAAGAAGCTAACAACAGATAGAAACAGAAAAGGCACTGAACTGCAACACAGATTTTTATACTGCCATTTTAAAGAGGTCAGTAAAGACAGAAAGCAAGCATCTGAGCATGGATTGGTACTCCATTGCCATTCTTTTGAAACTTTGGTTATTTAAAGCAAGCATCAATCTTTATTGACTGACTCAACAAATAGCTGATCAAGGAAGATAGACTATTAAACTCCTTATAGCTTTGGGAATCAAAGGACTAAAAAGAGTAAAATCCTCCAGTATTTCCGATGATGGTTGCAACAAATTAAAGTTTTTTCATATTTTGGAAGATCAACTTAACATTCAAGTCCACTTCAGTACACAGTACACAAGCTTGAGTTCCTATCATACTAACAATAGCCAGCTAAAATATATGACACAAGAGCAGAAGTAGACTATTCAGCTCTTTACACTTACCCTATTATTTAACAGTACCATGGCTGACCTGCCCAGGTCTCATCACCTCTTTCATACTAGGTCATCGGAGCTCACAAATCCCCAGTAATTCAAAAATCTATCTCCCTCTTCTTTAAATAATTTCAATTATCTAGCCTCAACTCCTTGGGGTTCATTTGATACTCTGAGAGAATAAATTTCTTTGTATCACAGTTTTAAACACAAGTCCCTTATTCTCTAACCATGTCCCCTCATTTACGATTTCCCAATACTATCTTGTCAAGTTCCTTCAGAATGTAAATTTCAACAGGATTGCCCCCTCATTCTTCTACACTTTACTGAATAAAGACCTAACCTGTTCAGCTGTATAAATAAGCCAACCACTTCATCCCAGGAATCATCCTAATGAATAACTTATGAATTGCCTCCAATGCCAATACATTCTTCCCAAAACACAGAAACAAAAAAACGGATACAGTATTCCAGGCACAGCCTCACGAACACCATGCAATAAGACGTGCCTAATTTTAAACTCTACCACTAGCAGTAAAGGCCAACATTTCATTTGCTTAATTTGCTTAGATTCCTCTGTGGTGCCCTTAGTTTAGAGGTTTTTTTGTTCTTCCTACCAAAGTTCATGACCTCTCATTTATCTACATTGAACTCTAACTGCCAAGTTTTTGCCCACAAACTCAACCAATATTTATCCCTTGCAAATTCCTTATGTCCCATCACTACATGACTCCCTACCAAGTTTTTATATTATCAGCAAGTTTTAATACATTGCACTCTACTCCCTCCTATAAGTCATTAATACAGATAATAAGCAATTGAGGCTTGAGGTCTGTTTCTTGTGGCATTCTACTCTTCTGTCTTTCCAACCTTAAAATTCTTTTAATCCCAACTCTCTGTTGCCTGTGTGTTAATCAATCCTCAGTCCTTGCTAATATATTACTCACAATACCATGAGTTCCGAACTTGTGCAATAATCTTTTATGTGGCACCTTAATGAATGCCTACTGGAAACAATCAACCTATTTGTATGTAAGTGTCGCCACAAAGGTATAGAAACGTGATTTCACTGAAGCTAACTTAGTTGAATGCTTATGGAATTGGTCAGTGCCTTTATACCTATTAAAATCTACCGTAAAGAATTTTTGACAAATCCAAAGAAAGTACCTTTGACTCACAGCCACAAGAAGCATTCAGGTTTGAAGCACTGCAGCTGGTCAGCAACATCTTCAGTTACTTGACTCTGCAACAACTATTCCGGCACATGACAACTCAATGGTTAGCACTGCTGCCTCACAGGCCTAGGGACCTGGGCTCAATTCCACCCTCAGGTGACTGTGTGGAGTTTGCATGTTCTCCCCATATCTGCATGGGTTTCCTCCAGGTGCTCCAGTTTTCCCCCACAGTCCAAAGATGTGCAGGTTTGGTGGATTGGCCAGTTAAATTCCTCATAGTATTCAGGAATGTGTAGGCTAGGTGCGTTAGCCATGGGAAATGCAGGATGTCAGAGATGAGGATGAATCTGTGGGATGCTCTTCAGAGTGTTGACCCCCTTGTTGTGCCAAATTGCCTGTTTCTACACTATAGGTATTCTACGATTATTGTAACTATCTACATGTTCAGCAAAACAAAAATCATGTAGGAATTGAGGCTTGCCTCACTGACCAAGGGAGTGCCTAGCTTACATTTATCACAAAATGCTATGTTCTTCAAGAGGCCATTGAGTTAAACATGCAAGAAATGTGATTGTGCAGGTACACCCAAGGGTAACATAATGCTCCATAGCGGGAGGTGAAGCAAAGTCAACCAAGGAACAATATCAAAGATGTTTTCAAAGTTCCATCCATGTCAAACAAGTATAGCCATAAAGTTAAAGCAATGTTTGCAGGTTCATGGCTTCCAGCGGCCAATCAGACAGAGCATATTATCAATTTAGCACCCCATTTGGATACCATCACAAAAACTAAAGTTTTTATTTCCATTCATGGGATATCCCCAAAAAGGAATAGGCAAAATGCATTAGTAGTCAAGGTTGGCATTTGTGCAAGTGCACTAAGAAATGTACTCACAAAACTGGCACAACATGGTGCAATCTGTAGGTAATGGAATGTCCTTTTTCAATAAAATAACAGCTCTTTTGGGGCACTAACACTGACCAACTGAACAGCATGTTGGGAATTGGATCAGGCCAAACAGATATCCAAGCCATTTGCCTTGATTGATTATATTGAATACACATTAATGAGACACTGGAACAAAGATAATAAGCCAGGAGGCTTGCAGGATTCACTGTCAAATTGGATCAAGCCAGACAGATGTGCAAGCTATTCACCTTCACTGACAATACTGAATTGGTGTTGATGGAACAATACTGCAAGGTTTCGGACGGAATAATAGATCAGAGTTTCAGTGGAACTGTTTTGAGACAGCCTGTCTCCTTGGATCAGCTCAAATCAATAGGAAATTACAATATCAACACTGTCTTTTGTAACAACCTGCATGGGACAGAAGCTCAATTTAAATGGAGTCTCTGAATTATCATCATACTGCTCTTACCAAGTAATCATAAGCCACTGTACTTGGGGATGATCTGGAGGACTGTATTTAGAAAGGCCACTCAAATCAGAAGGGATTTGAGTCCACTCCAGAGACAAAGTCAGAACCAAGAAATAGGAACCATGGGAGCAGGAAGAACAGCCTCAACTTCAGCTGTTCTTCAGCCAGCTGTAACCAGGGTATCATCTGCACTTTCCCAAAGCAGATTTTAAATCAGTGTGAGAAGATAGGGTTAATCGGGAATTAGAGACATTTCATAGAATTGCATGTATATGTCTTGTGTTTCAATGAAAATAAACCACATCTCATGGTAAACTACATCTCATTAGTGTAAAACAAGACCAATTAAGTGAGCAAGTAAATCAGACACACAAAAATAATGCTTAGCCCACATATGGTAATCTAACTGTTCACAATTTGTGTGCCATCCCTTGCGCTGGAATTATTCATGTTTGTTGGAATATATTTCTCAGTTTGAACACCTAAAACCTTTTGGTAGTGATACAGCCAGAGCTTCCATTATAGGTCTACCAAAATGCATAGATCTAAAATTACAATCCACAAATTGCAACACCAAAGGTTCCAGAATGCAGCAATGAGTCTAGCCAACACCTGATTGGTGGAGCGGTGTTACAGCTAAGAAAAGGTGTCCAATTTTCAAAGAAAGACTCTCACTTTAATTTTCAGGATACAACAATTTTAAGCATTTTATTGTTCATACTGACCTCAAGGATTTAGAAATGATCTATTGTGAAGGCCTCACATGTATACTGCCACCAATCCAAAGTATAATTTGAAAGCTCAACACAAACCAATCTTCCTAATGATTAGGTCCAATACTCTTAGCTGGCTTTCAAACTAAAAACAAAGATATTCTTTAAACCTGCATGGGGTATTAATAAGTCTGCATTAGATGATAGTCTCAACATCAATCTCATTGATTTTTGTCACAGCTTAGAGGAGCAAATTCAGTAGGCTATGTCAGATGATGAAGAAGTGCACAGCTCAAAAAACATCATCAAAAGATGATCCCGAATGCATTCAACAGACACCCAACCTGGTGGGTTCTTTCTGATGATGAGTGATTATTCAAGCAAAATATTTAAAGGCAAAGAAGTAGTAATTCTGCAAGTACTTCATCAAAACATGGTAGACTACATACATGAAGATCATATAGGCACAGATGACTCAAGAGATTGGTCTGTCATAAATAAGAACATCAATCAAATAATCAAGTCACATGAAACATACCAATTCTACCAAGAACATTTCATACCACATGAGATTCCTTCTGAGCCATGTTGCAAGATTTTAGACCATAAGACCATAAGACGTAGGAGCAGAAATTAGGTCATTCAGCCCATTGAGTCTGCTTCGCCATTCAATCATGTCTGAAAAATTCCTCAATCCCATTCTCCCACTTACTCCCTGTAACCCTTGATCCCCTTTACAATCAAGAACCATCTTAAATATATTCAATGACCTGATTTCCACAACCTTGTGTAGCAGTGAATTCCATAGATTCATCACTCTCTGGCTGAAGAAATTTTTCCTTATCTCTATTCGAAAAGGTCTTCACTGGACTCTGAGGCTGTGCCCTCGGGTCCTAATCTCTCCTACTCATGAAAACATCTTCCCAACATTCACGCTGTCCAGGGCATTCAATATTCTGTCAGTTTCAATTAGATACCCCCTCATCCTTCTAAACTTCATCGAGGATAGACCTCAAACATTCCTCATATGTTAAGCTGCTCATTCCTGGGACCATTCTTGTGAATCTCCTCTGAACATGCAACAGGGCCAGTTTATACATCGTTCCTGAGATATGGGGCCAAAGCTGCGCACAATACTTCAAATGTGGCCTGACCAGAGCCTAATAAAACCTCAGAAGTACATCCCTGCTTTTATATTCAAGTCCTCTCAAAATAAATGCCATCAGTGCATTTGCCTTCTTAACTACTTTCCTAAGTTTAGAAGCATGGTTAGTAATCTCATAGAAACTGACAAAATACTTAAGGGATACACAGAATAGATGCAGAAATGTGTTTCGTCTGGCTGTGATGTCTAGAATCAAGGGTCACAGTCTTGAAATAAAAGGCAAGCCATTTATCTCTATTCAAAAAGCTGGTGTAGGAGGGAGGGCTTCAGATTATGTAGATAATTGGGATGCCTTCTGGGGAAGGTGGGACCTGAACAAGAAGGACGTGTTGCATCTGAACTGGAAGGGGACCAATGTCCTGGGTGGAAGGTTTGCTCGAGTAGTTCAAGAGGGTTTAAACTAGTATGGCGGGGGGTGGGAACCTGAGCTGTATACCGGAGGTGAGAGTTGATGCAGATGAGGCAATAGCAAGAGATAGACCAGCTAGTAGGAAGGATTATCCTGGGAAGGAACCAAGGGATCAGTTAAAGTGTATTTGCTTTAACGCAAGGAGTATCAGGAATAAAAGTGATGAACATAAAGCATGGATCAGTACCTGGTGCTATGATGTTGTGGCCATAACAGAGACATGGGTTTCTCAGGGGCATGAATGGTTGCTGGATGGTCTAGGGTTTAGAGCATTTAAAAAGAATAGGGAGGGGGAGAAAGAGGAGGGGGTGTAGCACTACTAATCAGAGAGGATATCACAGCTACAGAAGCTTCCATTGTCAATGAATATCTGCCTACTGAGTCAGTATGGGTGGAAATTAGGAACAGCAAGGGAGCAGTCACCTCATTACTACCAGTTTACTACAGGCCCCCCAATAGTAGCAGGGAGACTGAAGAAAGCATAGGTCGGCAGATTTTGGAAAAGTGTGGACATAGAAGGGTTATTGTAATGGGTGACTTTAACTTTCCCAATATTGATTGGAGCAGAAGATTTGAATGGAGCTGTTTTTGTAAGGTGTGTTCAGGAGGGTTTCCTAACTCAGTACGTTGACAGGCCAATGAGGAGAGAGGCCATTCTAGACTTGGTGCTCGGAAACGAGCCGGGGCAGGTATCAGACCTTGTGGTGGGAGAGCATTTTGGTGATAGTGACCACAACTGCCTCACATTCTACATAGCTATGGAGAAGGAGAGGATTAGGCAAAATGGAAGGATATTTAATTGGGGAAGAGGAAACTGTGGTGCGATTAGACATGAGTTAGGAAGCATGGACTGGGAGCAATTGTTCCATGGTAAAGGCACTATAGACATGTGGAGACTGTTTAAGGAACAGGTGTTGCGAGTGATGAATAAATATGTCCCTCTGAGACAGGCAAGAAGGGGTAAGATAAAGGAACCTTGGATGACGAGAGTGGTGGAGCTTCTCGTCAAAAGGAAGAAGGTAGCTTACATCAGGTGGAGGAAGCTAGAGTCAAGGTCAGCTCTAGAGGATTACAGGCAGGCGAGGAAGGAGCTCAAAAATGGTCTGAGGAGAGCCAGGAGGGGGCATGAGAAAGGCTTGGCAGAACGGATTAGAGAGAACACAAAGGCATTTTACACTTATGTGAGGAATAAGAGAATGGTCAAAGAAAGAGTAGGGCCAATCAGGGATAGCATAGGGAACTTGTGCATGGAGTCTGAGGAGGTAGGGGAAGCCCTAAATGAGTTTGTTGCTTCTGTCTTTACGAAAGAAACAAACTTTGTAGTGAATGAAACCTTTGAAGAACAGGTGTGCATGCTGGAATGGATAGAGATAGAAGAAGCTGATGTGCTGAAAATTTTGTCAAACATTAAGATTGACAAGTCGCTAGACCTGGGACCAGATTTGTCCTCGGCTGCTTTGGGATGCGATTGCTTCACCACTTGCAAAGACCTTTGCATCCTCGCTCTCCACTGGAGTCGTACCTGAGGACTGGAGAGAGTCAAATGTACTTCCTCTCTTCAAGAAAGGAAATAGGGAAATCCCCGGCAATTACAGACCAGTAAGTCTCACGTCTGTCGTCTGCAAGGTCTTAGTAAGGATTCTGAGGGATAGGATTTATGACCATCTGGAAGAGCATGGCTTGAATAAATGCAGTCAGCACGGCTTTGTGAGGGGCAGGTCATACCTCACAAACCTTATCGAGTTCTTTGAGGATGTGACTAGAAAAGTTGATGAGGGTCGAGCTGTGAATGTGGTGTATATGGACTTCAGTAAGGCACTTGATAAGGTTCCCCATGGTAGGCTCATTCAGAAGGTCAGGAGGAATGGGATACAGGGGAACTTAGCTGTCCGGATACAGAATTGGCTGGCCAACAGAAGACAGCGAGTGGTAGTAGAAGGAAAATATTCTGCCTGGAAGTCAGTGGTGAGTGGTGTTCCACAGGGCTCTGTCCTTGGGCCTCTACTATTTGTAATTTTTATTAATGACTTGGATGAGGGGATTGAAGGATGGGTCAGCAAGTTTGCAGATGACACAAAGGTTGGAGGTGTCGTTGACAGTACAGAGGGCTGTTGTAGGCTGCAGCGGGACATTGACAGGATGCAGAGATGGGCTGAGAGGTGGCAGATGGAGTTCAACCTGGATAAATGCGAGGTAATGTATTTTGGAAGGTTGAATTTGAAAGCTGACTACAGGATTAAGGATAGGATTCTTGGCAGTGTGGAGGAACAGAGGGATCTTGTTGTGCAGGTACATAGATCCCTTTTATGGCCACCCAAGTGGACAGGGTTGTTAAGAAAGCATATAGTGTTTTGGCATTCATTAACAGGGGGATTGAGTTTAAAAGTCGTGAGATCTTGTTGCAGCTCTATAAAACTTTGGTTAGACCGCACTTGGAATACTGCGTCCAGTTCTGGTCACCCTATTGTAGGAAAGATGTGGATGCTTTGGAGAGGATTCAGAGGAGGTATACCAGGATGCTTTGCCTGGACTGGAGGGCTTATCTTATGAAGAGAGGTTGACTGAGCTCGGACATTTTTCATTGGAGAAAAGGAGAAGGAGAGGGGACCTAATTGAGGTATACAAGATAATGAGAGGCATAGATAGAGTCGATAGCCAGAGACTATTTTCCAGGGCAGAAATGGCTAACACAAGGGGTCATAGTTTTATGCTGGTTGGAGGAAAGTATAGAGGGATGTCAGAGACGGGTTCTTTACACAGAGAGTTGTGAGAGCATGGAATGCGTTGCCAGCAGCAGTTGTGGAAGCAAGGTCATTGGGGACATTTAAGAGACTGCTGGACATGCATATGGTCACAGAATTTGAGGGTGCATACATGAGGATCAATGATTGGCACAACATCATGGGCTGAAGGGCCTGTTCTGTGCTGTACCGTTCTATGTTCTATGTTCTATGCTCTATTTAAAACTGAAGTGGGGAAAAGCTTCCTTACTCGCATGGTGGTGAATCTTTGGAATTCTTTGTCCCAGACAGCTATGGAAGCTCAGTCATTAAGTTCAAGGCAGAGATTGATGAATTTCTAGTTATTAATGACATCAAGCAATATGGATTTAGCACAGGAAAATGTCATTGGGGTAAGTGATCAGCCATGATGGAGTATGGGAGAACAGGCTAGAGGGACTAGATGGTCTCCCCATGTTCTTTGATATAGCTAACGACATTGAGCCTCACAAACCTTGAGGCAACACTCACCTTAGAAGAACACTTCATAGAATTACACATAAATCATTGAAGACCTGACAGAAGATATGCAGGAAAAGAACAAATATTCACATCCAAGGCAGAGCTACAGGTGCAGCATGAGTTGTGGTCTCTGGAGCCATGAGCCAACAACTTGACTAGGTTTCTATGACTGCATGGGTTAAAGCTAAATATCCTTTGCACAAAAGGGAAAACCTTACAGGCACAGCAATTCAAGCTGAAGTGACAGTAATTTAAAAGCAATTGCAGTTTTGATCAGGCTTCATTGCCAGAATTAACAGATACCATGAGGAAGGGCTGAAAAAATAATCAAAATTAAGGGGGCCCATAATTAAGGATTGGCATATGCCAGAAGTAAAGAGCTGGTGAAATCATTAACCAAGAAACCAGGAGTAAGTAAGTTTGGGCAATTTGAGACAGTACACAATTTTGGTTTAACACAATGTTTTTGAGACAAGATTACTGTTGGAGTCATAGCAACGGTTCAAACAATTAAGAACTAAAGTTTAGGAAGAAGTACAATCAAAAATGCAACAACTGAATGATGTACACCACTTGAGAGAATGTATAGTGATAGACAGACAATGGAATTATTTGCACTGAATTCAGTGAGATTGTCATACTGCCCATGAGTAACAAATGTATAACAATGACAGTGCGAGAGAAAAAAGATGTAGGGGAGATTTTGTACGTGGATGTGAATGAATCTGAAGGAGGTAATATTTGATAGAGTGAAGTAAGCAGCACACATTGTGATGAAGTCATGGGGACTTGAGGAGAGTAAAGAAGGAACTTGTAGGAGACAAACCTGAGTCAAATACACTCCGAACACCCTCTGTCATAATGCAGGTCATGTTCAAGTAATCTGTAAATAGTTGCAATAATGCAATAAAACTCACTTGTTTACTCAGGAAGGCTCAGCTAGTTAGACCAGAAAAACAATAACTGCTGACTCCCACCCACAACCCCCCTACCACTATACAAAAGAATGTTTACTTTTATGAGGCATGCTGGGAACATAAATTGGGATGAGACCATCATGAGACACATTAGTTTTACCTTACTGATGATGTGTTATTACTACATGGGTATTTGAATCCCAGAAATGCATAGTTTTCCCTAATGTTCTGAAGTCAAGGTAATTAGTTAGTTTGGAGAAGTTAGTTTTATCATTGATAACAGGTCTGAATTTTTGCATAGACAGAAAACTCTGTGTCTGAGGGAAAATGATATCAGAGGTTAAACTTGGAATGCAGTTTCAGTCTCAAAAATGATCCCCACCATTTGTGCAGAGGGAAGAATAATGAAGCGTTACAAGTAGCACATTCATTGTTTGTGGAGGCATGTGTTAAAGTGTAGTTGCCTTAATCAAATTTGCTGTTCATAATATGACTTCTGCACTTTGATCCTGGTAGAAGAAGATCTAGACTTACCAAATGTCTTCAGCGAAGTAATGTACCCTTTTGATATGATTCGAGGACACCGTTAGGAGATGGAAAGTACACATTAATGATGTTTTAAAAGGGATTATGGAAATTACAGTCATAGAGTTATATAGCACGGAAACAGGCTCTTCTGCCCAATTCGTCCATGCTGACCAGGTTTTGTAAACTGAATCAATCCCAATTGCCTGCATTGGGGCCCATACCGCTCCAACCCTCAAACTAAGCACTGCGCTCTTGAGCTGTCCCAACTGTTCATCCTCCATTCTCCAAATGGGATGCAAATTTCAAAGAATTATGTACCTGAACGCCTCAGTCTGTCTGTTCTACAACAATGCCCAAGGCCCTATTTTCAATTGCATAAGTCTCGTCTTTCTTTGTTTTATCAAAGTGCAATATCTCACATTTATCCAAATTAAACTCCATTTGCTACTCTTCAACCCACTGACCCAAGTATCCAAGATCTCTTTAACCTTGGATTCACTTGACAGATTGACGGAAATCTGACATTCAGTGAATTAAACAATGCTGAACTAATAAGATTCCATTTGCTTATTCAATAAGTTATTCAATTGTTACAAGATATTTGCGTTCAATAAACAAAATACTTGAAGTTATCATAAACCTTCCATACTAGCACTTCAATTTCCAACCCACCCAGAATGAGCCTTTAAATGCACAACTTCATTTTAATTCCACCTGCCAACTTCCTGCTACTTCCAGCGAAGCATCTCAACTGGATAGTGGCACAGTTCAAAGATGATCTGTGACACCAGATGGAAACGAGATCGGTGTTGAGGGCAATATCACAAGGCTCTCAACTGCCAATATGGAAAGTTGCCCAAGTATGTCCTGTAAGGATTCAAGAGGGCACCAACACCAGATGACTATTTGCAAGTTCTCTACAGCAGATGTTCTTCTCACATTTCTTACAACAGTTCTGCACTTTTGAATTTCAGTTCTAAATCTGTAAAAATTACTAATAATGTTTTCTTACATCTACTTGCAGGTCTGAAGATTCTATGAATGTCAAGACCAGCGTATTACTGATGCTAGATTCACAGGCCCAGGGTAAACTTATCGGCTTCCCTCAGGCCCCAAAAGGAAACCTGGAACCGAGGCCTGACTTCTGATCTGCACTTACCTGACCCAACCCAGAATGAAACTGGCCCCTGCAGCTGCGAAGGCCCAACAAACCAACACCGAACTGTGACCCCGCATTGATGCAACCCTGAGGGAGCCCGAACAGTCCAGACCCAAACTCTGATCTGGCAGCTATTCAACCCCAAGGAGGCCGGAGACAACCCAGGCCCAAACTCTGACCCCGCAACAACTGGACCCTGCGGAAGCCTGGCCTGACCCAACCCAACTCGTTTACCTTCCAGAGCAGCTGACTCATACCACCAACACCTGAGACCATCCAGAAGGAGAGAACCAACCAGAAATTGTGGAAGACACACTGGCCTGCAGGTGAGACCCAAACTATGCAGTTAAGTGTCCTCTCCCCAGCCACCTCCTGGCAAACATCCAAGGTATTGAAAACCAAATGAATGAACTCAGATCTGGACTTACCCTCCAGAGGGAACTGAAAGGTTGCTGCGTGCTCTGTTTTACAGAGACATGGCTTACTCCTGATATACCTGACTGCAATGTGAGGGATTTTCCATACATCGCAAGGACCGCACGGCGTCCTCAGGTAAGGCAAGGAACGGTGGGGTCTGCTTCCTAACCAACACTTTCTGGTGCTCAGATGTGGTGATCCACGCAGATTACTGAACCCCAGATCTAGAATGTCATCGCTACTACTGCCAAACGAGATCGCCTCTGCCATCCTGAAGCAGGCTACACACCACCCCAGGCGGAAGAGAAGAATGCTCTGGATGAAATTCACACTGCTACAAATGCACTGGAGATGAAATTCCATGAGGCCTTATTCAACCAAGCCAACCTCAAGAGGGTGCTATTAAAATACCATCAACACTCCCCTGCCCCACCAGAAGACCGAACATCTTTGACTATTGCACACAGCCAAAGATGCCTACTGCTCACATCCCGTCCACACTTGGAAAATCAGATCACAATGCTGTGTTCCTCCTGCAAGCTTACAAGCTGAAGTTGAAACCCATCACAGATAGTAGTAGAATGCTGATCTAAGGCAGTAGAAGAGCTTCTCAGAGACTGCTTGGAATTAGAGGATTAGACCATATTCAAGAATTCAGTGGTCAACCTAGACGAGTATGCCACCACTGTTGCAGACTTCATTAGCAAATAAATAGAGTACTGCATGAAAAAGAAGTCAATCCATATGTTCCTCAACTGGAAAGCTTGGATGAGCCAGGAAATCCACCATCTACTGAAAGCCAGGCATGTAGCATTCAAGTCAAATGACACAGACATTTACAGGAAATCCAGATACATCCTCCACAAGGCAATTAGAGATGTCATGAGGCAGTACTGGATCAAATTAGAGACCCAAACTAACCATGGACCAATGTAGCAGAACAGAAGCGTGGACTAAAACACATCCCTCTTTGATATGCTCAATGTCTTTTATGCTCAGTTCGAGCAGAATGCCAGTGGTGTGATGTCATCTGCCCTAACAGCCCGGATACACCTGTTCCCTCAGTCACTGCTGCAGACATCAGATCAGCCTCCTAACGACTGAACCCAAGGAAAGCATCTGGCTCAGTCGGAGTTCCCAGCCGTGCACTCACATTCTGTGCCAACCAGCTAGCAGGAGTATTTGCAGACATCCTGCTACAATGTGAGATCCTCAGCTGCCTCAAGAAGACCACCATCATCCCAATACCAAAGAAAATACATGCAATGTGCCTCAACTACTAACCAGTGGCTCTGACCTCCATAACCATGAAGTGCTTCGACAGGTTAATCATGGCTCACATCAACTCTCGCGAGCCAGCCTGCCTCTATCCCTTGCAATTTGCCTACCAGCAAAACAGGTCCACAGTGGACACCATTTCCCATCCTACACTCAATCTTGGAACACCCGGATAATAAAGATACCCAAATAGGAGCCTGATGTATCAACTACAGCTCCACCTTCAAAACTGTAATCTCAACCAAACTAATCTCAAAACTCTGACACCTGCACCTTGGCTCCACCGTCTGCAACTGGATCCTCAGCTCCCTGACCCACAGACTGCAATCAGTGAAGATAGACAACAACGCCTCCTCCATGATAATCCTCAACACCAGCGCCCTACAAGGATGCATACTCAGTCTCCTACTGTAGTGTCTGTACTGTGTGACCAAATTTCATGCAACAGTCATCCAAAAGCTCACTGATGATAGCACCATTGTAGGTCAGACATCAAACAATGATGAGTGAGAATAGAGGAAGGAGATAGAATGCTTGGTGCCATGGTACGATGATAACAATCGTTCCCTTAATGCCAGCAAAACCAAAGAACTGATCGTTCACATTGGAAAGAAAGGAGATGGACAGACCCCTATCTACATCAATACAACTGAGGTAGAGAGGGTCAAGAGCAGCAAGTAGGCAAAACTGAGGACTGCAGATGCTGGAAATTAGAGTCAAGAGTGTGGTGCTAGAAAAGCACAGCAGGTCAGGCAGCATCCAAGGAGCAGGAAAATCAACATTTTGAGCTGGAGCCCTTCATCAGGAATCAGGCTGGCAGCCTCGGGGTGGAGAGATAAATAGGAGCGGGCTAGGGCTGGATTGAAGGTAGCTGAGAGTGCAATAGGTGGATGGAGGTGGGGGTAAAGGTAATAGGTCGGAGGAGAGGGTGGAGCAGACAGGTGGGAAGGAAGATGGACAGGTGAGACAGGTCATGAGGGCGGTGCTGAGCTGGAAGGTTGGAATTGGGATATTGAGGGGGAAGGGAAACGAGGAAACTGGTGAAATCCACATTGATGTAATGGGTTGGAGGGTCCCAAGGCAGACTATGAGGCATTCTTCCTTCAGGTGTTGGGTGGTAAAGGAGTGGTTATGCAGGAGGCCCACAACCTGCATGTCCTCGGTGGAGTGGGAGGGTGTGTTGAAATGTTCAGCCACCAGGTGGTGGGGTTGATTGGTGAGGGTGTCCCACAGATGTTCTCTGAAGCACTCTGCAATTAGGCGTCCTGTCTCCCCAATGTAAGAAGACCGCATCAGAAACAACGGATAGATGTGTGGAAGTGCAGGTGAAACTTTGATGAATGTGGAAGGCTCCTTTGAGGCCTTGGACAGAGGTGAGGGAGGAGTTGTGGGCACAGGTTTTGCAATTCTTGCAGTGGTAGGGGAAGGTGCTGGGAGGGGACGGTTGGTTGTTGGGGGTGGCGGTGGACCTGACAAGGTAGTCATGGAGGGAGTGGTCTTCACGGAAAGCGGATAGGGGTGGGGAGGTAAATATATACTGGTGGTGGGGTCTCTTCGTAGGTGGCAGGATGATGCGATGTATATGGAAGTTGGTGATGTGGAAGGTGCTTAGGGACTGGATGACGATGGTGAAGACGAGGCATTGGGGGACAGGGAAACAGAAGTCTAGGAGGAGGTAGAGGGCGTGGGTGGTGTCTCAAACATATGTGGGGAGTTCCTGAACCAAGGGGGATAGTACAGTATCAAGGTATGTGGAGATGCATTCGGTGGGGCAGGAGCGAGCTGAGATGATGGGTCAGCTGGGATAATTAGGCTTGTGGATCTTGGGTAGAACCAGGTGGTGCGGGGTTCCTGAAATATGAGGCTGGAAGCTGTGGGTCGGAGATCCCCATTGGTGATGAGGTTATGTACGGTCTGGGAGATAATGGTGATGGGAGACGAGGTCGTGGTTAGGGGTTGGGTAGGAGGAGGTGTCTTCAAGTTGGTGCCTGGCTTCAGCGGTGTAAAGGTCAATGTGCCAAACTACCACTGTGCCCCCCTTGTCCACTGGTTTGATGGTGAAGTTGGGGGTTGGAGTCGAGGGACTGGAGGGCTGCGCGTTCTGAGGGTGACGGTGAGAGCAGCAAGTTCCTAGGAATGATGATAGCAAACAATCTGTCATTGAATTAAAGAGTCAGAGAGATGTACAGCACGGAAACAGACCCTTCGGTCCAACTCATCCATGCCAACCAGACATCCCAACCCAATCTAGTCCCACCTGCCAGCACCAGCCCATATCTCTCCAAACCCTTCCCACTTATACACCCATCCAGATGCCTTTTAAATGTTGCAATTATACTAGCCTTCTCCACTTCCTCTGGCAGCTCATTCCACACACGCACCACCATCTGCATGAAAACGTTGCCCCTTAAGTCTCTTTTATATCTTTCCCCACTCACCCTAAACTTAGGCCCTCTAATTCTGGACTCCACCAGCCCAGGGAAAAGACCTTGTCTATTTACCCTATCCATGCCCCTCATGATTTTGTAAACCTCAATAAGGTCACCCTTCAGTCTTCAATGCTCCAGGCAAAACAACCCTAGCCTACTCAACCTCTCCCTATAGCTCAAATTCTACAACCCTGGCAATGTTCTTGTAAATCTTTTCTTAACCCTTTCAAGTTTCACAACATCCTTCTGTTAAGAAGGAGGCCAGAATTGTATGCAATATTCAAAAAGTGGCCTAACCAATGTCCTGCACAGCCGCAACATGACCTCCCAACTCCTGTACTCAATACTCTGACCAATAAAGGAAAGCACACCAAATGCCTTCTTCACTATCCTACTTACCTGTGGCTCTACTTTTAAGGAGCTATGAAGCTGCACTCCAAGGTCACTTTATTCAGCAACACTCCCTCGAACCTTACCATTCTGGATTTCTCATGTAGATGCAACATTCAAGAAGGCAGAACAACATCTATTCTTCCTCAGGAGGCTTAGGAAATGAGCATTTTCATAAGAACTGTCACCAATGTTTACAAATGCACCATAGAAGGCAATCTATTTGGGTGCATTAATGGCTTGGTACAGCAACTGCTCTGCCCAGGTCTCTAGGAAAGTACAGAAAGTTGTGTACGTAGCCCAGACCATCACACAAGCCAACCTTCCATTCATGGACTCCACCTACACTTCTTGTTGCCATGGAAAGGCTGCCAACATCAAAGACCCCTTCTATCCCGGTAATGCCCTCTTCCGTCAGACAGAAGATACAGAAGCTTAAAACACAAAAAGCAACAGGTTCAAGAACAGCTTCTTTACTGCTGTTATTAGACTGCTGAATGGACCTCAAATGTTGATTTTGTTTTCGTACACCTCCTGTGTAGCTTTAATCTTGTATGCCTCACTCTGTTGAAACACCCTATGTTCTGCATGTAAAGCAAAACTTAAGTACATGTGACAACAATAAATCAAATCAAATTAAATCAGATACACACAGAACAGGGCAAATCCAATCTAGATAATTACTACCCTACCAGTCTATTCTCAGTCAGCAGCAAAGTGGTGGAAGGGCTCATTGACAGTAGCATTGAACAGCGCCCCCTCAACAATAACCACATGGTCTCCCAACTCCTGTACTGAATCCTCTGACCAATAAAGGAAAGCATACCAGATGTTTTCTTCACTATCCTATCTACCTGCGAATCCACTTTCAAGGAGCTATGAACCTGCACTCCAAGGTCTCTTTGTTCAGCAACACTCTCTAGGACCTTACCATTAAGCGTATAAGTCCTGCTAAGATTTTTAACTCTGCCCCGATTTGCCTTTTCAAAGTACAACACATCATATTTATCTAAATTAAACTCCATCTGCCATTCCTCAGCCCATTGACCCATCTGATCAAGATTAGATTAGATTACTTACAGTGTGGAAACAGGCCCTTCGGCCCAACAAGTCCACACCAATCCTCCGAAGAGCAACCCACCCAGACCCATTCCCCTACATTTACCCCCTCACCTAACACTACAGGCAATTTAGCATAGCCAATTCACCTAACCTGCACACTTTTGGACTGTGGGAGGAAACCAGAGCACCCGGAGGAAACCCACGCAGACATGGGGAGAATGTGCAAACTCCACACAGGCAGGAATTGAACTTAGGTCTCTGGCACTGTGAGGCAACAGGGCTAACCACTGTGCCACCATGCTGCCCATTGTACTCTGAGGTAACCTTCTTCGCTGTCCACTACACCTCCAATTTTGGTGTCATCTGCAAACTTACTAACTATACCTCTTATGCTCACATCGAAATCATTTATATAAATGATGAAAAGTAGTGGACCCAGCACCGATCATTGTGGCACTCCACTGGTCACAGGCCTCCAGTCTGAAAAACAACCCTCCACCACCACCCTCTGTCTTCTACCTTTGAGCCAATTCTGTATCCAAATGGCTAGATCTTCCTGTATTCCATGAAATCTAACCTTGCTAAGCAGTCTTCTATGGGAAACCTTGTTGAACGCCTTACTGAAGTCCATATAGATCGCATCTACTGCTCTGCCCTCATCAATCCTCTTTGTTACTTCTTCATAAAACTTAATCAAGTTTGTGAGACATGGTTTCCCACACACAAAGCCATGTTGACTATCAGTCCTTGTCTTTCCAATTACATGAACATCCTGTCCCTCAGGATTCCCTCCAACAACTTGCCCACAACCGACGTCAGGCTCACTGGTCCATAGTTCCCTGGCTTGTCCTTACCAACTTTCTTAAACAGTGGCACCATGTTAGCCAACCTCCAGTCTTCTGGCACCTCACCTGTGACTATCGATGTTACAAATATCTCAGTTAGAGGCCCAGCAATTACTTCCCTAGCTTCCCACAGAGTTATAGGGGACACCTGATCAGGTCCTTGGGATTTATCCACTTTTATTCATTTCCTTCTCTGTAATATGGACATTTTTCAAGATGTCACCATCTATTTCCCTACATTCTACATCCTCCATGTCGTTTTCCACAGTAAATACCGATGCAAAATACTCATTTAGTATCGCCCCCATCTCCTGCAGCTCCACACAAAGGCTACCTTGCTGATCTTTGAGAGGCCCTATTCTCTCTGTAGTTACCCTTTTCTCCTTAATGTATTTGTAAAAACCCTTTGGATTCTCCTTAACCTTATTTGTCAAAGCTATCTCATGTCGCCTTTTTGCCCTCTTGATTTCCCTCTTAAGTATACTCCTATTGCATTTATACTCTTCTCAGGATTTACTCGATATATCCTGCCTATACTTGACATATACTTCCTTCTTTTTCTTAACCAAGCCCTCAATTTCTTTAGTCATCCAGCATTCCCTATACCTACCAGCCTTTCCTTTCACCCTAACAGGAATATACTTTCTCTGGACTCTCATTATCTCATTTCTCTTGACTCTCATTATTTCATTTTCAGCTGTCCTTTTACCTGTGAACACCTGGCCCCAATCAGCTTATGAAACTTCTTGACTAATACTGTCAAAATGTATCTTTCTCCAATTTAGAACTACAACTTTTAGATCTGGTCTATCCTTTTCCATCACTATTTTAAAACTAATAGAATTATGGTGGCTGGCCCCAAAGTGCTCCCCCACTAACATCTCAGTCACCTGCCCTGCCTTATATCCCAAGAGTAAGTCAAGATTTGCATCTTCTCTGGTTGGTACATCCACATACTGAATCAGAAAATGTCCTTGTACACACTTAACAAATTCCTCTCCATCTAAATCCTTAACACTATAGCAGTCCCAGTCTATGTCTGGAAAGTTAAAAAGCCCTAGCATAACCAGATAACTGAGATCTCCTTACAATTTTGTTTCTCAATTTCCCTCTGACAATTAGGGGGTCTATAATACATTCCCAATATGGTGATCGTCCGTTTCTTATTTCTCAGCTCCACCCAAATAACTTCCCTGGATGTATTTCCAGGAATATCCTCCCTCAGTACAGCTGTAATGCTATCCCCTATCAAAAACACCAATCTCCCTCCTCTCTTGCCTCCCTTTCTATCCTTCCTGTAGCATTTGTATACTGGAACATTAAGCTGTCAGTCCTGTCCATGTCTGAGTCATGTTTCTGTAACTGCTATGATATCCCAGTGCAATGTTCCTAACCATGCCCTGAGTTCATCTGCCTTCCCTGTTAGGCTTCTTGCATTGAAATAAAAGCAGTATAATTTATCAGTCCTACCTTGTTCTCTGCTTTGTCCCTGCCTGCCCTGACTGTTTGACTCGCCTTTGTTCTCAAATGTACAAGTTTCAGATTGGTTGCTTTCCTCACTATCTCCTTGGGTCCCACCGCAACCCCCCCCCCCACCCACCCACCCACCACCACCACCTTATTAGTTTAAATCCTCCCGAGCAGCTCTAGCAAATTTCCCAGCCAGTATATTAGTCCCCTTCCAATTTAGCTGCAACCCGTCCTTCTTGTACAGGTCACTTCTACCCCAAAAGAGATTCCTATGATCCAAAAATGTGAATCCTTCTCCCTTACACCAGCTCCTCAGCCATGCATTCATCTGCTCCACGCTCCTATTCCTGCCCTCACTCGCTCATAGCACCGAGAGTAATCCAGATATTACTACTCTTGAGGACCATCTTTTTAAATTCCTGCCTAAATCTCTGTAATCACTCTTCAGAATCTTAACCTTTTCCCTTCCTATGTCGTTGGTTCCAATATGTACAAAGACTTCCTGCTGTCCCCTCTCCCCCTTGAGAACAATCTGCACCCTCTCTGAGACGTCCTTGATCCTGGCACGGGGGAAGCAACATTTCATTCTGATTTTTCACTGCTAGCCACAGAAACGTCTGTCTGCAACTTGGACTAAAGAGTCCCATGCAGCAAGAACAGTAATAGATCCAGAACTAGGCTGATCACTGGCAAGTAACTGTTTTACCATACAAAGCCAGGCAATGACAATGCAATCGTCACCCCTTGACATTGATGTTCAACGGCATTACCATCACAGAACCCCTCACTATCAACATCCTGGGTGTTACATTTTATCAGAAACTACACCTCTGCTGTAGTTGAAAGTGCAGGTCAGATGTTATGAATTCTGAGGTGAGTAGCTTACCTCTTGTCACTTAAGTGATTGTCTACTATCCACAAGAGTCAAGTCAGGAGTTTGAGGGAATAAACCCCACTTACGTGGAGATGTGCAACTCCAACAACATTCAATTAGCTTTACACCATCCAGAAAAAACAGACCACTGAATGATATCCCACCATTACATTCACAATCACTCCCTTTATCACTGATTATGGCAGCAGCATGTACTTCAGTATTGCACCAAGCCTCCCTCAACAGTACCTTCCAAAACTGTGCCCTCTTTCATCTAGAAGAACACGGAAACACCACCAGCCTCAAAGCACAGATCATCCTGACTTAATTGATTTGATTTATTGTCACATGTTCCTAAGTACAGTGAAAAGCTCTGTTTGAGAACAGTACAGGCAGATCATAGAAAGCAAGGACATACATATCGTAGAATGAAGAATCCTTGGACAGAGTCAAGCATACTGGTTATACCACACAGAACAAGTGTGAAGCAGATCAACATTATTTGAAATTATAGAGTCCATTCATCAGTCTAATAATGATAGGGAAGAAGCTGTTCCAGAAACTGTTGGTGCATTGGAACTATATCACTGTTCTTTCACTTTCACTGAGTCAAAATCCTGAAATGTACAAGGCCAGCATTGCATCCTCCCACCACCTTTCCCAGGGCAATTAGGGATGGGCAGTAATTGCTGCCCTAACCAGCAATGTCCATGATCCAAGAGCATATTTTTTTAAAAAGTCAAACTATATTGCACTTCAAGCTGATTTGGCTGCTAAGACTCAGAAGAAATAAACTTCAGTTTTTGTTTTCTGCACTGTGGTCAGTCAATTACTGTTTGCAAAAGGGGTTTCAAACAGATGCTTGACCTTCACATTTGCAAATGAAACATGCCTAATGCTTGTTTCAGAAGTGTTTCCTGAATCATGAGAAGGAAATCATAGTAATTGTAACCACAGTGCTCTTCCAATGCAGATTGTGATATGTGAGCAATTTGACAAATGGGACAACTACAAAATAGATACTCTCTAATCCAAACTTTAGGCCCGAGGATCCAAAGGATCCAAACAATACAGAAAAATGTACAACTTTTAATGCTAAACATGTTATGATTATATGAATTTGGTAATGTATTAAGTGGTGGATGTTCATTAAACTGACATATCCAAGATTTCATGCCTTTCTTTGATGTAAATTGCATAACACTACCATCACAAAATTCCTTCTGGATAACTAAATTCTGTATAGCAATATCAATAATATGATTATGATCTTCCTATGAATATGTCACAAATATCATCCTTTGTTGAGAATGTCACCAGAAATTAATGCAATGAAATTAATGTCCTCCTCATTAACTGTGACACTTGATCCCAGTCCTTAATTATTGCACTTTTCAGTGTCAAATATCAACTTGATGGAGTTGACAGCTGCTCCATTTGTTTCTGATCAGTGACTTATAGGGTTCAAGTTCCATATCAGGATTTGAACAAAGTACTGAGGAAATGCTGCATTGTTGCAGGTTCTTTCTTTTGAATGAAATTGTAAATCAATTTCTACCAATTCAGGTGGCCATTAAAGCACGACAGCACACTTTTGAAAAATGAAAGATTTTTTCTCTACTGTTTAGGACAATATTAATCCTTCAATCACTTCACCTACAACCCATCAAGAGGCTATTTCTTTCTGTATGTGAGCAGATTGAATACATTTCAAAAACTAAATTAACATTTTTAGGAGCACTGAAGACAATGACAGTTCCAAATTAGTTGAAGATTTTTTTCTTTATCACAGCTCAAGTTTTACTGCAGTAAGATCAAAGCTAAATGACACTATTTAAGTTGTCTTGCAATTTGTGATGCAGTTATGGCGAAATGTGCAGCCTTTTCACCAGCTCCCCATTTTCTTCTTAGATTGCTATAGGAAACATCAGCTACATCTTCAACCAACTCTTCACTGCTGTATTGATCAGTAAAACCGATTTCCTTTTTGCCAGAAATAAATAATACATTGACTTCCCACTCTCTCAGTTTGTCAACACAACTTAGCTGTATGGTTTTGCAGTTGTGGCTGGATCTCCTTATATGTAGAATGAGATTGACATTGTACACATTGTTGCATCCAGAATACAGGTCAGAAACATTCTTAGGAAAAAAGAACACGACTCAATCAATGTACAGCTAGTAGCCAATCATGCGATACAACGTTATGAAAGTTTATGTATGAAAGCATGGGAGCTTCCGCAATAGCCTTGTTATGAGACGCTATTATCCCCTATTTGTACAGAACATTGGTGAGGCCTCTTCTAGAGTACTGAGTACAGTTTTAGTTACCCTGCCACAGGAAGAATATTATTAAATTGCAGAGGGTTCAGAAAAGATTTACCAGGATGTTGCCGGGAATAGAATGTTCGAGTTATAAAGATAAGCTGGAGAAGCTGGGATTTTTTTCACTGAAGCATAGGAGGTTGTTGGGTGACCTTATAAATGTTTATAAAATCAAAAGGAGCATAGATAAGATGAATAGCAATGGTCCTTTCCCTTGGTTGGGAGAGGTCAAAACTAGGAGGCATATTTTTATGGTGAGAGGACAAAGATTTAAAAAGGGCATGAGGGGCAACTTTTATTACACAGAGAATGGTTCATATGTGGAATGAACTGTCAGAGAAAGTGGTGGATGCAGGAACAGTTGCAACATTTAAAAGACATTTGGATAAGTACATGAATAGGAAAGATTTGGGTTAAACACAGGCAAGTGGGACTAGTTTGGTTGGGGAACATGGTCGACCTGGACTAGTTGGACAAAGAGTCAGTTTCCATATGAGCCTTCACTCTACGTGGGAGCTACCTCCAACATGAGCAACTCGAAATGCAAACATTCATACTCATCCTCATTCAGATTCATCTCTACTTAGCTCAGTCATCCTCAATAAGATTGGCTTTGGCCTTCTCTCACAGTCAGCCATCCTGGTCAATTTCCTGATCCTTAAATCCATCTTCATTTCCAGATAATTGCTAATCCTTCCCCATTTTGTCCACATCCAGAAATGTTCCTTTGTTGGCTCAAATTGTGAGGAGGGCATCATAGACAATTCTCTCACTTAGTTACACCATAAGGCCCTGCTACAGTGGTACAGACACTAAGAAGTCGTCTTCAGGAGGTCTGTGGTCTGTCCTACTATGGCCCTGATCAAAGTCTAAGCAGTGCTGAATCTTTACTCTACATTAGTCTCAGACTTTCTTAAAAGGTGTCATGAAACATGTTTGGAGAGGCAGCCTTGTCTTCCAATAGTAATCTCTATATGGTCTGAAGATCTTGTAAAGATGCAGATACCTGTGAGTTCGCCAGTACATACAAGTCATTGAGATTTCCAGAATATCTCGCACAAACTTCTAAAATGTAGTTTTGATAGTCACAAACTATTGAACATTAAAGGAGTGGAATATTTTCCAGATCACAAAAGCCACTGGTTGATAATGGACCACTCTCGAAGCAATACAGATGAAATTGATAGCAGCCTGCATCTAGGGGAAGCCAGCAATGGTGGAGAATCCTATGCCCTGGTTTGACTTTCCTCATCTGTAAAGAAGATCATGAAAGTCTGAGCTCAGGAGAAAGTGGCATTAGTAACGTCCCAGATGCATATGAATGGAGGATTGGAAGATGCCAAAGTGGTCCCCTGTTGCTTCCTGAAATCAACCACTAGCATAAGAATCAAGGACAGCTGAGACCTTGCTACTTACTGGTGTAGGATTGTCACTCAGTCCTTCTGAGTACAAGTCCAGGAGATGACGTAACTGCAATAATATGCATTATTGCAGAACAACCTGTATTTGACTCCAGACCCACAGCAATGTGGTTGACTCTTAACTGACCTCTGGGTAATGACAGATTGGCAATTTCACATTCCATGAGTGAATATAAAAAGTCTCAGCCATGGAAATACAGGCTCAGATTTTCTAATGGACAATCGTTTCTGCAGCATACAGGATAGCTAAATGCTGGTACTCTGTGAAATCCCCAGTTTAGTAGACTCCAAGAGAATTGTTCAGAATACTGAAGACTCTACTGGGTACGCCTGACACCCTCTGATAGAACATACTCAAATTGGAGGTCAGAAGGTTCCACTACAGCTCAATAAATAGTTACTCCGAAAAGATTAGGCTATTAAAAACCTAGGTAAAAACAATGACTGCAGATGCTGAAAATCAAATACTGGATTAGTGGTGCTGGAAGAGCACAGCAGTTCAGGCAGCATCCAACGAGCAGCGAAATCAACGTTTCGGGCAAAAGCCCTTCATCAGGAATAAAGGCAGTGAGCCTGAAGCATGGAGAGATAAGCTAGAGGAGGGTGGGGGTGGGGAGAGAGTAGCATAGAGTACAATGGGTGAGTGGGGGAGGAGATGAAGGTGATAGGTCAAGGAGGAGAGGGTGGAGTGGATAGGTGGAAAAGAAGATAGGCAGGTCAGACAAGTCAAGTAGACAGTAACTGAGCTGGATGTTTGAAACTAGGATGAGGTGGGGGAAGGGGAAATAAGGAAGCTGTTGAAGTCCACATTGATGCCCTGGGGTTGAAGTGTTCCGAGGCGGAAGATGAGGCGTTCTTCCTCCAGGCGTCTGGTGGTGAGGGAGCGGCGGTGAAGGAGGCCCAGGACCTCCATGTCCTCGGCAGAGTGGGAGGGGGAGTTGAAATGTTGGGCCACGGGGCGGTTTGGTTGATTGGTGCGGGTGTCTCGGAGATGTTCCCTAAAGCGCTCTGCTAGGAGGCGTCCAGTCTCCCCAATGTAGAGGAGACCACATCGGGAGCAATGGATACAATAAATGATATTGGTGGATGTGCAGGTGAAACTTTGATGGATGTGGAAAAGTCTAACTTCCAGGTAACTATTAAACTGACCACCCAATTTGCCACACATCCTGAACTACTGCTGCTCTGACCTCTTACACTTGTAACCCAACAGACCCCTGCAACCAGACTAGAGACCTCCTCCAGGCCTGACACACATCCTACCCTCTCTCCTGGATTCCAATGCTCTCCTCTTCCCCAGAACCCTGATCAGAATATCCTGAAGGAAAAGCAGTTTTTTTTTCAATTTACTTGAAAAAGAAGTGTCATGGCAAAGCCAATATGTTTGCCATGCTTCAAAAAATTCATTCTACATTGCATGGTAGATGACCCACGTTCTCCACGTTTGTCACAGAAATAGTGACACCTTTTCATGATCATGGATAAAAATTTGAAATGTGGAAGCCAAATTATATCTAGCTAGATTTTGCAATGTGCAAAATGGAGCTGGAACAGACAGTATTCAGACAGCCAGGCCTTGGTCAACCAACTTCCCATCGAAACCAGACAGGCCTGAACTGCCTGGCCAGGAGCTAACAGCCACATTGTTTCACAAGAAATCACCATTTCCACCTCCAGTAATTCTGCAACCTGGACACCCAGCCTACTCTGCTTTTTTCTACCCTTGACTGGCAGGTGAGCTGCACAGCATCTTCAGCACCTTGTATCTTGTGACAATCATCATCAGATTGACGAGATTCAGAAAGACCAGTTTGCCAAGATGACGCGAAGACCACAACCAGCCCTAAATGAGGGAAAGCCCAAATCGATGACCGCAGATTCTGAAACATCAGCCAGCCAACCCTCAAAGATCAAGTAACATCCTATCCCAGTTTTATTTAATGGATATTATCAGTTCTTTCAGACAAACAGTTCAAATACACTGGTAGAGACTGTGTATTAAGGGTGGTTAGCAGATCCTCAGGAGCGTGTGCCAAATGTAGATAATTAGTATATATGTGAGACTAATTACTTAAGAGTTCTGTGAAGGGATTGATAAAGTTTCATAAAATTTAAGTACAAAAGTAGAGTCAAATAAATATTGTCTGTCCTTGATAAAGTGTTCAATAAAATTGTGTTGGACCTTCCCCTGATTCTTGTCTGCTTTGTCTATCTCACTTTATAACGTGCCTGAATTTTAAAAAAAAGGTGACTGCAAGCTGGTCAAGCTTAGCCATTAGCGTCCCTGCTGATTACACTTGCGGGAAGTGCACCCATCTCCAGCTCCTCCAAGACCGTGTTAGGGAACTGGAGCTGGAGTTGGATGAACTACGGATCATTCGGGAGGCAGAGGTGGTCATAGATCAGAGCTTTAGGGAAGTAGTTACTCTGAAAGTTATAGACAGTGAGGGGGACTGGGAGGAAGCAGCCAGTGCAGGGACCCCCTGCGGTCGTTCCCCTCAATAACAAGTATACCGTTTTGGATACTTGTGGAGGGGACGACTTACCAGGGGTAAGCAACGAGGTTCAGGCCTCTGGCACGGAGCCTGTCCCCGTTGCTCAGAAGGGAAGGGCGGAGAAAGGTAGAGCGATAGTTATTGGGGACTCAATAGTGAGGGGCACAGATAGGCGGTTTTGCGGGGGCGACAGAGACTCACGTTTGGTATGTTGCCTCCCAGGTGCAAGGGTACATGATGTATCTGATCGTGTTTTCCGGGTCCTTAAGGGGGAGGGGGAGCAGCCCCAGGTCATGGTCCACGTTGGCACCAACGGCATAGGTAGGAAGAGGGGTGAGGATGTTAGGCAGGCTTTCAGGGAGCTAGGTTGGAAGCTCAGAGCTAGAACGAACAGAGTTATTGTCTCTGGTCTGTTACCCGTGCCACGTGATAGAGAGTCGAGGAATAGGGAGAGAGAACAGTTAAATGCTTTGCTACAGGGATGGTGCAGGAAGGAGGGATTCCGGTTTCTGGACAACTGGGGTTCTTTCTGGGGAAGGTGGGACCTCTATAAACAGGATGGTCTCCACCTGAACCTGAGGGGCACCAGCATCCTTGGGGGGAGGTTTGCTAGTGCTCTTTGGGAGGGTTTAAACTAACTCTGCAGGGGCATGGGAACCTGGACGGTAGCTTTAGGGTACAGGACCTTGAGTGTAGGGAGGTTAGGAACAAGACATCGATCTCGAAGGAGGGTGCCGGTAAACAGGAAGGTGGCTTGAAGTGTGTGTACTTCAATGCCAGAAGTATAAGAAATAAGGTAGGTGAACTTGCAGCGTGGGTTGGTACCTGGGACTTCGATGTTGTGGCCATTACAGAGACGTGGGTAGAACAGGGACAGGAATGGCTATTGCAGGTTCCAGGATTTAAATGTTTTAGACGGGTCAGAGATGGGGGTAAAAGAGAGGGAGGTGTGGCATTGCTTGTCAAGGATAGTATTACAGCGGTGGAAAGGATGATGGAGGAAGACTTGCCATCTGAGGTAGTTTGGGCTGAGATTAGAAATAGGAAAGGTGAGGTCACCCTGTTAGGAATTTTCTACAGGCCTCCTAATATTCCAAGAGACGTAGAGGAAAGTACTGCAAGGATGATTCAGGAGAAGAGTGAAAGTAGTAGGGTGGTTGTTATGGGGGACTTTAACTTCCCAGATATTGACTGGAAAAGCTATAGCTCGAGTTCGTTAGATGGGTCAGTGTTTGTCCAATGTGTGCAGGAGGGTTTCCTGACACAATATGTAGACAGGCCAACAAGAGGTGAGGGCATACTGGATTTGGTTCTAGGTAATGAACCAGGCCAGGTGTTAGACTTGGAGGTAGGTGAGCACTTCGGGGACAGTGACCACAACTCGGTGACTTTTACTCTAGTGATGGAGAGGGATGAGTGTGCACTGCAGGGCAGGAGTTATAGCTGGAAGCAGGGAAATTATGATGCGGTGAGGCATGACCTAGGATGTGTGGATTGGAAAAATAGGCTTCAAGGGAAGGACACAAATGATATGTGTAGTTTGTTCAAGGAGCAGCTATTGGGTGTCCTTGATAAGTATGTACCAGTCAGGCAGGGAGGAAAGGGTCTTGTGAGGGAGCCGTGGTTTAATAAGGAATTGGAATCCCTTGTAAAAGGGAAGAGGGCGGCCTACGTAAAGATGAGGCGTGAAGGTTCAGTTGGGACGATTGAGAGTTATAAGGTAGCCAGGAAGGATCTAAAGAGACAGCTAAGAGCAGCGAGAAGGGGACATGAAAAGTCCTTGGTTGGTAGGATTAGGGAAAACCCTAAGGCTTTCTATAGGTATGTCAGGAATAAAAGGATGACTAGGGTAGGTATCGGTCCAGTCAAGGATAGTAGTGGGAAGTTGTGCGTGGAGGCAGAGGGGATTGGAGAGACACTAAATCAATACTTTTCGTCAGTATTCACTCAGGAACAGGACATTGTTGCTGATGTGAATATTGAGTCTCAAGTGATTAGAATGGATGGCCTTGAGGTATGTAGGGAAGAGGTCCGGGGAATACTGGAAAGGGTGAAAATAGATAAGTCCCCTGGGCCTGATGGCATTTATCCTAGGATCCTCTGGGAAGCTAGGGAGGAGATAGCGGAGCCATTGGCCTTGATTTTTATGTCGTCGTTGTCTACAGGAATAGTGCCAGAAGACTGGAGGATAGCGAATGTGGTCCCCTTCTTCAAGAAGGGGAGTAGGGACAGCCCTAGTAACTATAGGCCAGTGAGTCTCACTTCTGTTGTGGGCAAAGTCTTAGAGAGAATTGTAAGGGATAGGATTTATGAACATCTGGATAGGAATAATGTGATCAAGGATAGTCAGCATGGTTTTGTGAAGGGCAGGTCGTGCCTCACAAACCTTATTGAGTTCTTTGAGAAGGTGACCAAGGAAGTGGACGAGGGTAAAGCAGTAGATGTGGTGTATATGGATTTTAGCAAGGCGTTCGATAAGGTACCCCATGGTAGGCTACTGCAAAGATTATGGAGGTATGGCATTGAGGGTGCATTAGAGGTTTGGATTAGAAATTGGCTGGCTGGAAGGAGGCAGAGGGTAGTAGTTGATGGTAAAGGTTCATCTTGGAGTGCAGTTACTAGCGGTGTTCCACAAGGATCTGTTTTGGGACCATTGCTGTTTGTCATTTTTATAAATGACCTGGAGGAGGGGCTTGAAGGCTGGGTGAGCAAGTTTGCGGATGATACGAAAGTCGGTGGAGTGGTGGACAGCGAAGAAGGATGTGGCAGGTTACAGCGGGATATAGATAAGTTGCAGAGCTGGGCAGAAAGGTGGCAAATGGAGTTCAATGTAGCTAAGTGTGAAGTCATTCACTTTGGTAGGAGTAACAAGAAGATGGATTACTGGGCTAATGGTAGACTACTTGGTAGTGTGGATGAGCAGAGGGATCTTGGTGTCCATGTACACAGATCTCTGAAAGTTGCCACCCAGGTAAATAGTGCTGTGAAGAAGGCATATGGCATACTGAACTTTATTGGTAGAGGAATTGAGTTCCGGAGTCCTGAGGTCATGTTGCAGTTGTATAAGACTCTGGTGCGGCCTTATCTGGAGTATTGTGTACAGTTTTGGTGCCATACTATGGGAAGGATGTGGAGGCACTGGAACGGGTGCAGAGGAGGTTTACCAGGATGTTGCCTGGCATGGTAGGAAGATCATATGAGGAAAGGCTGAGGCACTTGGGGCTGTTCTCATTGGAGAAAAGCAGGTTTTGGGGAGATTTGATAGAGGTGTACAAGATGATTAGGGGTTTAGATAGGGTTAACAGTGAGAACCTTTTTCCGCATATGGAGTCAGCTGTTACTAGGGGACACAGCTTTAAATTAAGGGGAGGTTGGTATAGGACAGATGTTAGGGGTAGATTCTTTACTCAGCGGGTTGTGAGTTCATGGAATGCCCTGCCAGTATCAGTGGTGGACTCTCCCTCTTCATGGTCATTCAAGCAGGCATTGGATAAGCATATGGAGGTTATTGGGCTTGCGGTAGAGTGAGGTGCTGAGGTACCCAACCTTGATGGAGATGGATATGTCCAAGAATGAGACAGACAGTAGACAGTAGTCCATGGTGAGTTTGATGGTGGGATTGTACAGAGGATCCCCAGCCTCTGTCACGCAGTACAGATTTCTTACAGAAACTCAGCACCCACAGACCAGTCAAAGTGGGAACATTCCTCGTCACAATGGACACTTCAGCACCTGCACCAGCATCCCCCACAATGACGGCATCATGGCAACAGCCTCAGTACTCAACACCAACAACTACCAATCTCAGAGCATCGCCCTACAACTCATCTGCTTTATCCTCAATGACAACGTCTTCACCTTTGACAACCAGTTCTTCATCCAGAAACACGGAACAGCCATGGGGACCAAATTTGCACCCCGATATGCCAACACTTTCTTGCACAGGTTCGAACAAGACTTCTTCTCTACACAGGACCTCCAACCAACACTATATACCAGGTACACTAATAACAACACTAACTACACAGTGTTATCAATGAGTTTCATCCCACGGATAACCTCATGATGTTACACTCCTCGAGCTTCCACTGAAAACATATTAAAACAGCCACCCACTATGGACAAGCCCTAGACATACACAGGATCTGGTCAGATGAAGAGGATCATGACGGGCACCTGGAAGTACTCAAAGATGCCCTCATAAGAACGGGGTATGAAGCTTAACTCATCGACCGCCAATTCCGACATGCCACAACGAGGAGACAGGAGACAGGAGACAGACACGAGGTACAACCAACAGGGTCCGCTTCTTTGTCCAATACTTCCCAGGAGCCGAAAAACTACGCCATGTTCTACGCAGCCTGCAACACCTTATCAAAGAGAATGAGCACCTTGCCAAGACTTTCCCCACACCTCCACCGCACGCCTTTAAACAAACACCAAATCTCAAACAGATTATTGTCCGTAGCAAACTGCCTGGCTTTCAGGACAACTCCATACAACCCTGTTGTGGTAGATGCTGCAAGACATGGATACTAACATTACGCGTTGGGACACTTCCCACCATGGGCATGGCAGGTACTCAGGTGACTCAGCCAACGTTGTCTATCTCATATGCTGCAGGCCAGGATGCCCTGAGGCATGGTACATTGGTGAGACTGAGCAGAGGCTACGGCAATGGATGAATGGACACCACACAACAATCAACAGACAGAAGTGTTCCCTCCCAGTCGGAGGGAACACTTAACCTCAGACCTTCAGATGCCCATCCTCCAAGGCGGACTTTGGAACTTTTTTTTATTTCAAAATATACTTTATTCATGTAAATAAATCTTTGGTACTTGTACAATTTTCCATGACGTTCATAGTTATATACATTGCATGTCTTAACATTACAAAGAACAAATTGAATTAATCAAATTTATAGTTATCCTATTAACAGTTACCTTTATTAACTATCCAGTCTCTTGGTATTTGGCTGTGGCTTCAGTGGAACCCACCTACTGAGTGGGTGCCCTGTTATATGAAAGCAAATGAAACTTCTTTAACCCCCAGTTTATGGGGTTACCATTGTCCATTTGACTGTCCTGTCTCTGGGGTGGCTGTCTACATCCCCAATGTAAGCACAAACTGCTGGACCTTCGCTGGGCTGAGGTAGCTGTCCAGCTCCTCACTGGGGTCATTTACCCGCTCTGGTGTCATTGAGCCAAGGCAAGGGTCCTCACTATCCAGTTCTGTGTCTGACAATGGGACTGTCAGAGGATCACAGCTCTCAGTTGCCTGTAGTTGTGGGGCAGTGGGTACCCCCTGGTTCTCACTGGGTGGAGGGTGGACTTCAGGGGGTCCGTTGTTTCCTGGTTGGGAGGAAATGCCCTCCTCTTTACCGACGGCGCTCTGTCTCTTCTTCTGGTGGTGATGGCCTTCTTTGCGTCCATCTTCCCCCTCCGAAGCGCTGGCCGTCCCTCCCTCGTGCAGCTGTCTTTTCCCCCTTTGCTGGGAGGCTTTGGGGCTTGGCAAGATTTCCTCTTCCTGTTTTTAACAGGTATCCACTCCTCCGCCTGCTTGATTACCTCCTCATCCATTTCTTCCATCTACCCGGCTAGAGCTAGGATCAGCTGCTGTGTCTCTCCGCTGGCTGCTGCCTCCTCCACTCCAGCCTGTACTTCTTTCTGGGTGCCACCAGACTCCGTTTCCCTGCTGTCTGGGTGGACTTTACGGGTCTTTGGGAGTCCACGGCTCACATTGCCACCTCCAGCCATCTGTGCGTAAGTGGGGCCCCCCCGTCTTGGGCAGGTCTTATACATGTGGCCCGCCTCTCCACACAGGTTGCAGCTCTTTTCTTCCTGGCAGTCCTTAGTCAAGTGACCCTCCTGTTTGCAGTTCCTGCAGATGGTCACTTTGCAATCCGCCGCCATGTGTCCCAACTTCCCGCAGGTTCGGCACACTTTCGGCTGCCCTGCATATGTCTTTGGAACAGGCAGCAACAAAAAGTGGCTGAGCAGAGGCTGATAGCCAAGTTCGATACCCATGGGGATGGCCTCAACCGGGACCTTGTTCATACTACAGGTGACCCCATTCCACAGTACGTACGTACGTACACACACACACACACACACACACACACAAAAGTTTTGCAATTTACATATGAAAGAACTGAAACCAACGTGGTCATTCTAACAGATGAGAGACTTAACAAACAATCCAGGTCTTTTTCAATATATAATTTCAGTTATATCACACTGTAAACGTTTGCTACAAATTCTATATCTTACAATCTTATACTCTACAACCACCTGATGAAGGAGCAGCGCTCCAAAAGCTAGTGCTTCCAATTAAACCTGTTGGACTATAATCTGGTGTTGTGTGGTTTTTAACTTTGTACACCCCAGTGCAACACCAGCATCTCCGAATCATCCCTCGACAGAATGTTACTTCCAACAATAAATAACATATCCAGATTACTAACTGCATAATTCTATAACCATCAATCAAATATACACTAGCTTTATTCCTCAGTCATTATTATCAGTATGTAAAAGTGGAAACTGTACTTTGGGAAAATATACACTCAACTTTCCAACACAACTTTGAAACTGGTACAAACAGATGAACTTGCACCCACCCCCCCGCCCCCCATCCCCCACATCTATTCATTGTAATGGCTTGATTTAAGTGTTTTGGGGGCAATCTCAACACAATTATATCTGCCATAAATACTGTTGGCTGCGAATCTTATCAGATCAAATGGATCAGTTGGAGAGACAGTTGGATGCAATGAGGAATTTGCAACAGCAACAGTATGTGATGGATGGCAGTTATAGAAAGTGGGAAAGTCTCAGATACAGTCACATAGATGGGTTAACTCCAGGAAAGGTAAGAGAGGTTGGCAGCTAGTGCAGGAGTCTTTTGTGGAAATACCCATTTCAAACAAGTGTGCTGTTTTGGAAAATGTAGGGGGTGATGGGGTCTCAGGGGAATGTAGCATGAACAGCCAAGTTTCTGATATTGAAGCTGGCTCTAATGCAACAAGGGGTACATCGGGTTCCAAGAGATCAATTGTGTTGGGGGATTCTCTAGTCCGATGTACAGACAGACGGTTCTGTGGCCAGCAGCAAAAAAGTAGAATGGTGTGTTGCTTCCCTGGTGCCAGGATCAAGGATGTCTCAGAGAGGGTGCAGAATTTTCTCAAGGGGGAAAGGGGACAGCAAGAGGTCATTGTCCACATTGGAACCAACGATATAGGAAGGGAAAAGGTTGAGATTCTGAAGGGAGATTACAGAGAATTAGGCAGGAATTTAAAAAGGAGATCCTCAAGAGTAGTAATATCTGGATTACTCCCAGTGCTACAAGCTCGTGAGGGCAGGAATAGGAGGATAGAGCAGATGAATGCATGGCTGAGGAGCTGGTGTATGGGAGAAGGATTCACATTTTTGGATCATTGGAATCTCTTTTGGGGTAGGAGTGACCGGTACAAGAAGGACAGATTGCACCTAAATTGTAAGGGGACTAATATACTGGCAAGGAAATTTGCGAGAGCTGCTTGGGAGGATTTAATAAGGTGATGGGGGTGGGACCCAGGGAGATATTGAGGAAAGAGATCAATCTGAGACTGGTGCAGTTGAGAACAGAAGTGAGTCAATCAGTCAGGGCAGGCAGGAACAAGGTAGGATTAATAAATTAAACTGCAGTTATTTCAATGCAAGGGGCCTAAAAGGGAAGGCAGATGAACTCAGGGCATGGTTAGGAACATGGGACTGGGGTATCATAGCAATTACAGAAACATGGCTCAGGGATGGGCAGGACTGGCAGCTTAATGTTCCAGGATACAAATACTACAGGAAAGATAGAAAGGGAGGCAAGAGAGGAGGGGGAGTGGCATTTTTGGTAAGGGATAGCATTACAGCTATGCTGAGGGAGGATATTCCCAGAAATACATGCAGGGAAGTAATTTGGGTGGAACTGAGATATAAGAAAGGGTTGGTAACCTTATCGGGATTGTATTATAGACTCCCTAATCGTCAGAGAGAACTTGAGAAACAGACTTGTAATGAGACCTCATCTATCTATAAGAATAATAGGGTAGTTATGGTAGGGGATTTTAACTTTCCAGACATAGAATGGGACTGCCATAGTGTGAAAGGTTTAGATGGAGAGGAATTTCTTAAGTGTGTACAAGACAATTTTCTGATTCAGTATGTGGATGTACCTACTAGAGAAGGTGCAAAACTTGACCTACTCTTGGGAAATACGGCAAGGCAGGTGACTGAGGTGTCAGTGGGGGAGCACTTTGGGGCCAGCGACCATAATTCTATTAGTTTTAAAATAATGATGGAAAAGGATAGACCAGATCTAAAGGTTGAAGTTCTAAATTGGAGAAAGGCCAATTTTGACAGTATTAAGAAAAACTTTCGAAAGCTGATTGGGGGCAGATGGACAGCTGGAAAATGGGAAGCCTTCAGAAATGAGATAACCAGAATCCAAAGAAACTATATTCCTCTTAGGGTGAAAGGAAAGGCTGGTACGTAGAGGGAATGCTGGATGACTAAAGAAATTGAGGGTTTGGTTAAGAAAAAAAAGGAAGCATATGTAAGGTATAGACAGGATAGATCGAGTGATTGCTTAGAAGAGTATAAAGGAAGTAGGAGTATACTTAAGAGGGAAATCAGGAGGGCAAAAAAAGGACATGAGATAGCTTTGGCAAATATAATTAAGGAGAATCCAAAGAGTTTTTACAAATACATTAAGGAGAAAAGGGTAACTAGGGAGAGAGTAGGGCCCCTCAAAGATCAGCAAGGTGGCCATTGTGTGGAGCTGCAGAAAATGGAGGAGATACTAAATGAGTATTTTGCATCAGTATTTACTGTGGAAAAGGATATGAAAGATATAGACTGTGGGGAAATAGATGGTGACATCTTGCAAAATGTCCATATTACAGAGCAGGAAGTGCTGGATGTCATGAAATGCATAAAGGTGGATAAATCCCCAACACCTGATCAGGTCATAGAGATAGAGATGCACAGCATGGAAATAGACCCTTTAGTCCAACCCGTCCATGTCAACCAGATATCCTAACCCAATCTAGTCCCAGGAGTACCATAGAAGCTAGAGAAGTGATTGCTGGGCCTCTTGCTGAGATATTCACATCGATAGTCACAGGTGAGGTGCTGGAAGACTGGAGGTTGACTAACGTGGTACCACTGTTTAAGAAGGGCGGTAAAGACAAGCCAGGGAACTATGGACCAGTGAGCCTGACCTCGGTGGTGGGCAAGTTGTTGGAGGGAATCCTGAGGGACAGGATGTACATATATTTGGAAAGGCAAGGATTGATTAGGGATAGTCAACATGGCTTTGTGCGTGGGAAATCATGTCTCACAAACTTGATTGGGTTTTTTGAGAAAGTAACAAAGAGGATTGATGAGGGCAGAGCAGTAGATGTGATCTATATGGACTTCAGTAAGGCATTCGACAAGGTTCCCCATGGGAGACTGATTAACAAGGTCAGATCTCATGGAATACAGGGAGAACTAGCCATTTGGATACAGAACTGGCTCAAAGGTAGAAAACAGAAGGTGGTGGTGGAGGGTTGTTTTTCAGACTGGAGGCCTGTGACCAGTGGAGTGCCACAATGATCGGTGGTGGGTCCTCTACTTTTTGTCATTTACATAAATGATTTAAATGCGAGCATACGAGGTACAGTTAGTAAGTTTGCTGATGACACCAAAATTGGAGATGTAGTGGACAGCGAAGAGGATTACCTCAGATTACAACAGGATCATGATCAGATGAGCCAATGAGCTGAGAAGTGACAGATGGAGTTTAATTCAGATAAATGCAAGGTGCTGCATTTTGGGAAAGCAAATCTTAGCAGGATTAGATTACATTACAGTGTGGAAACAGGCCCTTCGGCCCAACAAGCCCACACCGACGCGCAACCCACCCATACCCCTACATTTACCCCTTACCTAACACTACGGGCAATTTAGCATGGCCAATTCACCTGACCTGCACATCTTTGGACTGTGGGAGGAAACCAGAGCACCTGGAGGAAACCCACGCAGACACAGGGAGAACGTGCAAACTCCACACAGTCAGTCACCCGAGGCTGGAATTGAACCCGGGTCTCTGGCACTGTGAGGCAGCAGTGCTAACCACTGTGCCACCGTGCCGCCCCTTCATGGTAAAGTCCTAGGGAGTGTTGCTGAACAAAGAGACCTTGGAGTGCAGATTCATAGCTCCTTGAAAGTGGAGTCATAGGTAGATAGGATAGTGAAGAAGGCGTTTGGTATGCTTTCCTTTATTGGTCAGAGTATTGAGTACTGGAGTTGCGAGGTCATGTTGCGACTGTACAGGACATTGGTTAGGCCATTGTTGGAAATATTGCATGCAATTCTGGTCTCCTTCCAATCGGAAAGATATTGTGAAACTTGAAAGGGTTCAGAAAAGATTTATAAGGATTTTGCCAGGGTTGAAAGTTTTGAGCTATAGGAAGAGGCTGAACAGGCTGGGGCTGTTTTCCCTGAAGCGTCGGAGGCTGAGTGGTGACCTTATAGAGGTTTACAAAGTTATGAGAGGCATGGATAGGGTAAATTGGCAAAGTCTTTTCCCTGGGTTAGATGGGAGTTAGAGAACTAGAGGGCATAGGTTTAGGGTGAGAGGGGAAAGATATAAAAGAGACATACGGGACAACTTTTTCACACAGAGGGTGGTACGTGTATGGAATGAGCTGCCAGAGGAAGTGGTGGATGCTGGTACAATTGCAACTTTAAGAGGCATTTGGATGGATATATGAATAGGAAAGGTTTTGAGGGATATGGGCCGGTTGCTGGTAGGTGGGACTAGATTGGGTTGGGATAGGTGGTCGGCATGGACGGGTTGGACGAAGGGTCTGTTTCCATGTTGTACATCTCTATGAATCTATGGCTCCATAATTCCAATCTAGATTAACACACAAGCATCTAAAATTGTGACTAGGAAAAGACCAAAAATGTCTATCAAGTCTCATATCTGGTCATAGTGCAATTGAGCATTGTGATCTCTAACTCCCATCATTCTGCCTGAATATATCCAAAACACTAGAGTTAATCGACTGAAAGAGGCAACAAATAAAAACACAAGCAAATTCAGCAAAAATAAAACCTGGAAAATTGCTCACTGATTCTTCTTCCCCAACAATGATCACAAGTTCTAAGAGACCATAGGATGCATCACCCACTACGCCAACTATCATATTTATGTGACAATGTCAATGGTAGCTGGAAGGCTCACATCAAATCTGCATTCATTTTCAGAACTGACCATTTGTTCTTGACAGGACAAAAGTTGAAGACACAGCACAAACCAAGGCTGTTTGAACCAGCTCAACAAGCATGTTATCTCTGCTGAGCCAGCAGAATGGGGTTTGAGAGATGTTGCATCATGAGAATGTAGTTCTATGTTTTATAAGGAATTAATGAATAATGCATGTAAACTGGACTGTGATTGGATAGTTTAATAGTGTGGAATTATGTAAATACCTAACAGGCATCTATGATAGTATATGATTGGATGACTGCTGCTAACATAAATGTGCTGCATTAGTACAGTATTGTAGTCACGTACAATTAATCAATGGAATTTGCACATTATCTTCAGTTATGAGCAGTTCCCCTTGCACATACTTGAACAAAGCCAGTGAAAGAGAAAACCTCAAGTCTCATTTGATCACTACAAGTATGGGAGGGAGAAAATATATTCCCAAGCAGTTCCAAAGGTCATTCTGAAATTTTACCTTTTGTAAACTTAAAAACCTCCTGTCATCTAACCTAGTTCTGTACTTGCACTCTCGGTCAGATCCACTGACATCAAGCCAGTGTTCTTCTCTGACCACTGCCTCCTGCTGGCCGACTGTCACCTACAGGACGAGCAGCAGGCTGGTAAGGGAAAGTGGAAGCTGAACACAAAGCTGTTGATGCTGGGAAGCATTGAGGAGCTCAAGAGGGACTACGCAGGTTGAGAACCATGAAGCCCCTCTTTGAGTCCCCAGCAGACTGGTGGGAAACAGTAAAAGGGAACATCAAGAGGTTCTTCATCCTCAAAGGTGTTCAGGAGGCGAGAGAGAGGTGGGGAAAACTGTCCCAGCTCTAAGAAAGTATGCAGAACCTGCTCCTGCTGCATACGATGGGGCTCGATGTCAAAGAGGACCTCGAGGAGGTGAAGGGCCAGCAAGCTTCGCTCTTTGCCTCAGAGGCCTCCAAGATAATCTTCCGGTCCAGGATCTGCTCCATGATGCAGGACAAGACGTGCTCACGTTTCTTCTTCCAGAAGGTGCACAAAGAGAGCTCCGTGCTCAGCAGCCTGAAGAAAGAAGATGGCTCAATAACATCATCTCAGGCTGACATTATGAGGACCAGCAAATCCTTCTATGCCAGTTTGTATGACTCAAAGTCAACTGACATCACGGCCGCCCAGTCGTTCCTGTCCTCTATCGTAGAGGTCTTAGATGACAGAACACGGGAGAGGCTGGACCAGCTGCTATCTCTGGACGAGCTGACCAAGCCCCTCGACTCCTTCAAAAAGAATAAAACTCCCAGAAGTGACGGCTTACCGGTCGAGCTCTATTCTGCTCTATGGGACTTGATTGGCCAAGGCCTGCTGGAGGTATATGTCCGTATGCTTCTGGCAGGTACCGTGAGTGAATCCATGAGGAAAGGCATCATCACTCTCATCTACAAGTGGAAGGGGGAGAGGGAGGAAATCAGAAATTGGAGACGAATCTCACTATTGAATGTGGAGTACAAAATTTTGTCCAACCGGGTCAGGTCTGCTCTGGGGTTGGTGATTCACCCTGACCAAACCCGTGCTGGAAGATCGCTGAGAGGCTCGCACTCCTCAGGGATACGATCGCCTACGTGTAGGACAGAGGGCTGGACACCTGCCTCATCAGCCTGGATGAGGAGAAAGCCTTTGCTAGGATGTCACACACTTCTTTGAGAGATGTTCTCTCCAAAATGGGCTTTGGGGAAGGAATCTACAATTGGATCAGACTGCTCTACACCAACATTGTCAGTGCAGTCCCAATCAATGGGTGGGAATCAGATAGCTTCCCAGTAAGATCTGGAGTCAAGTAGGGCTGTCCTCTCTCTCCTGCTTTGTTTGTGTGCTGCATAGAGCCATTTGCCGAGTCCATCAGGAAGGATGCAAGCCTGAGAGGGGTGACTATTCCTGGCAGCTGGGGCCTACAAGTTAACGCCTCCCTGTACATGGATGACGTCGCCATTTTCTGCTCAGATCTGCTGTCCACGCACAGACTGAAGTGCACATGTGACCAGTTCGAACTGGCCTCAGGGGCCAAGATAAATTGAAGCAAGAGCGAGGCCATGCTCTTCGGGAACTGGGCTGACCAATCCTCGATCCCCTTCAACGTCAGGACTGATCACCTGAAGGTGGTGGGTATTTGGTACGGGTGGGGGGGGGGGCGGGCTGGGGCGTGCGCCAAGTCTTGGGAGGAGTGTATCAGCAAAGTGAGGCAGAAACTGGGCAGATGGAAGCTACTGTCGCTCTCCATCACGGGAAAAAACCTGGTCATCAGGTGTGAGGCACTGTCATTGCTGTTATACGTGGCACAGGTCTGGCCTATTCCCAGAACCTGTGCCGCTGCAGTCATCCAGGATATCTTCCATTTTATATGGAGATCAAAGATGGACTGGGTCTGAAGGGACTCAATGTATAAAGATCTCAGCAATGGGGGAAAAAATGTACCCAATGCCACCCTCACCCTGATGGCCACCTTTGTGTGTGGCTGCATCAAGCTGTGCGTAGATCCCCGGTACGCAAACACCAAGTGTCACTATGTACTGAGGTTCTACCTGTCCCCAGTGTTGCGAAGGATGGGCCTGGCAGAACACTCTAAGTAGTTGCACCATTCCGTATCACCTGTCCTTCGTGAAGAAGTTCATGAAGAAAAACATCTTTGACCACAAATCCATCAGGAAGCGGTCAGAATGTAGTGTCCTTGAGACTCTTCAGGAAAAGGAGAGGGCGGATCCTATCGAGCGGATCCTTGAGCAGACTGTCAAAGTCATTTGGCAGAATGCCTCATCGCCAGAACTTTCCAACAAGCACCAAGACAGGCTTGGCTGGTGGTGAGAAGGGCTCTGCCTGAGATCTTTTATGCACGCCCGGACTCTCTGCCGCAGCGCACGCTGCCCTTGAAACGGCTGCGGGGGGGACAAGACTGTCACACACCTTCTTCTGGAGTGTGCCTATGCTTAAGAAGTCTGGAGAGGAATGCAGTGGTGTTTGTCGAGGTTCATCCCGAGCAGCGCTGTTACGCGGGACTCTGTGCTCTAAGGTCTGTTCCCTGGGAAGCACACCGAGACGAGCATTAACTGTGCCTGGAGGATCATCAACTTGGTGAAAGACGCTCTTTGGGCAATCTGGAACCTGTTGATCTTCCAGCTGAAGAGGTTGACCCCGACTGAGTGTTGCAGATTGGCACATTCCAAGGTCCAGGACTACGTGTTGAGGGACGGCTGAAGTTGGGGGAGCTGCTGTGAAGGTGCGGTGGGGAAAGACCACCGTGTAACATCTGCCTGCCTAAAAAGAATAGGGGGCCCACCCAGTCATTTGGGCTCCGCTGAGGCCTCACTAGAAGAGCTGGATAGTAAGTGTACATACTTGTATATAGGAAAAATGAATTTCGATGTCTGTGTGTAAAGCAATGCAATGTGTGCACAAGAATGGCATGATCAATTGTATAGAGATCCAAATAAGTTTATGAATAAAGTATATTTTTGAAATTAAAAAATCTAGTTCTGTACTTGCATCACTTATTGTCCTGTGCCCCGATTCTACCTACCAAGACTTATTCAAACAACTTATTGATATGGACACAGTCTCAATCTCCTTTTATTTACTTTAAGATCGTCAATGAAATCTTTTCAAAGTCTTCACTTTTCTCAAGAAGAAACACATAGCCCTCTTAAGTATATTGTGTTAACAATGGATTTTTCATATAATGGCCCTTGATCAGGAGCTTTATGGCACAGTGTTAACATTCTTACCTTTCAACTAGGAGACTTGAGTTCAAGTCCCAGCCACTCTAAAAGGGTGTAATAACATTTCTGAATAGGTTGATTAGAAAATATCTACAAATGGCCCTGATCTGGAACTTTCCAAGATCTCCATATCCCCTATTCTGAGAGAATTAGACATAATATTCTACATGAGGCTTAATTTAATGTTTAATACAAGGATAACTTTGTTTCTTTTTGTTTTCTGTTTGACTGCCCTACTGTAGCATTCTCATTTATCATTTGCCTTTGCTCTGGCATCATGACACTAGTCATCTACAGTTCTTCACTATAACAGAAATGTCTTACTACTCCACAAAGTTGAATTCAGAACCCTGCAACATGCTGTTGATACTAACTCCAACTACATGTCTTTCACAATATTTAGTTCTAGTAAAATGAAATTCCCCAGGTCAGATCACTTCCTGCCAGAAGATCAAGGTCTAATTATATCATTTTTCTTACTTGTAGGTTCTAACAGGATCACAAATCTAACAGCATCATCCAAGTCATTAGAAATGTTGCAAAGAACATTGGACCTAATCCTAATACCAATCCCAATGAAACTTCGCTGCAGGATCAATAGCAGAATCCACATTTCCCTTTGAATTAGCATTCATTTGTGATATCATACAACAATACCAGTATATACATGGGAAAAATGTTTTTTCAGCTTGGACCAATATATGTCAAGTTAACAAAATAATTGAATAGCCTAGAATTTCCACAAAAACTGAGTTAATGTCAGTTTATGCCCACAAAGCCAAAAGAATAAAACTCAATGGACAAGATTTCACTTTTAAAAACTTTCGTTGTAATAAATCTCTGAAAATGAGCATAATTAAAACATTCATTATAGGCCAAGGATGTTACAAACATCATGCATTTTACTTCAAACATTCAATACATTGGTAGTGGATAGCATTTTTAGTGAATTGGCACACCGCAGATTAGAATTGCTGAAGGAGACAGTGACTGGGTCACCAAAATGCAGAGAAACAGTAGGAAGGCAATGCAGGTGTCCCCTGTTGTCATCTCCTCCAAAACAGGTGTATCATTTTGGATACTGTTGGGCGGAGATGGCTCACCAGGGGAGGGCAGCAGTTTCCAGGATCATGGCACCGTTCAGAAGGGTGGGAAAACACCCTCTGCTATTCAGAAGGGTGGGAAAAAGACTCGTGGGGCCATAGTCATAAGAGATTCTATTGTAAGCGGAGTAGATAGGCAGGCTTATGTCTGGTATAGACAGGATAGATCGAGTGAATCCTAAGAAGAGTATAAAAAAAGTAGGAGTATACTTAAGAGGGAAATCAGGAGGGCAAAACAGGGACACGAGATAGCTTTGGCAAATAGAATTAAGGAGAATCCAAAGGGTTTTTACAAATATATTAAGGACAAAAGGGTAACTAGGAAGAGAAGAGGAACCCTCAAAGATCAGCAAGGCGGACTTTGTGTGGAGCCACAGAAAATGGGGCAGTTACTAAATGAATATTTTGTATCAGTATTTACTGTGGAAAAGGATATGAAAGATATAGACTGTGGGGAAATAGATGGTGACATCTTGCAAAATGTCCATATTACAGAGGAGGAAGTGCTGGATGTCTTGAAACGGTTAAGGTGGATAAATCCCCAGGACCTGATCAGGTGTACCTGAGAACTCTGTGGGAAGCTAGAGAAGTGATTGCTGGGCCTCTTGCTGAGATATTTGTATCATTGATAGTCACAGGTGAGGTGCTGGAAGACTGGAGGTTGGCTAACGTGGTGCCACTGTTTAAGAAGGGTGGTAAAGACAAGCCAGGGAACTATGGACCGGTGAGCCTGACCTCAGGCAAGTTGGTGGTGGGCAAGTTGTTGGAGGGAGTCCTGAGGGATAGGATGTACATGTATTTGGAAAGGCAAGGACTGATTCGGGATAGTCAACATTGCTTTGTGTGTGGGAAATCATGTCTCACAAACTTGATTGAGTTTTTTGAAGAAGTAACAAAGAGGATTGATGAGGACAGAGCAGTAGATGTGATCTATATGGACTTCAGTAAGGTGTTCGACAAGGTTCCCCATGGGAGACTGATTAACAAGGTTAGATCTCATGGAATACAGGGAGAACTAGCCATTTGGATACAGAACTGGCTCAAAGGTAGAAGACAGAAGGTGGTGGTGAAGGGTTGTTTTTCAGACTGGAGGCCTGTGACCAGTGGAGTGCCACAATGATCGGTGGTGGGTCCTCTACTTTTTGTCATTTACATAAATGATTTGGATGCGAGCATAAGTGTTACAGTTAGTAAGTTTGCTGATGACACCAAAATTGGAGGTATAGTGGACAGCGAAGAGGGTTACCTCAGATTACAACAGGATCTGGACCAGATGGGCCAATGAGCTGAGAAGTGGCAGATGGAGTTTAATTCAGATAAATGCGAGGTGCTGCATTTTGGGAAAGCAAATCTTAGCAGGACTTATACACTTCATGGTAAGGTCCTAGGGAGTGTTGCTGAACAAAGAGATCTTGGAGTCCAGGTTCATAGCTCCTTGAAAGTGGAGTCGCAGGTGGATAGGATAGTGAAGAAGGCATTTGGTATGCGTTCCTTTATTGGTCAGAGTATTGAGTACAGGAGTTGCGAGGTCATGTTGCAGCTGTACAGGACATTGGTTAGGCCACTGTTGGAATATTGCGTGCAATTCTGGTCTCCTTCCTATAGGAAAGATGCTGTGAAACTTGAAAGGGTTCAGAAAAAATTTACAAGGATTTTGCCAGGGTTGGAGGATCTTAGCTACAGGGAGAAGCTGAACAGGCTTGGGCTGTTTTCCCTGGAGCGTCAGAGACTGAGGGGTGGCCTTATAGAGGTTTACAAAATTATGAGGGGCATGGATAGAGTAAATAGACAAAGTCTTTTCCCTGGGGTCGGGGAGTCCAGAACTAGAGGGCATAGGTTTAGGGTGAGAGGGGAAAGATATAAAAGAGACCTAAGGGGCAACCTTTTCACACAGAGGGTGGTACGTGTATGGAATGAGCTGCCAGAGGATGTGGTGGAGGCTGGTACAACTGCAGCATTTAAGAGGCATTTGGATGGGTATATGAATAGTAAGGGTTTGGAGGGATATGGGCCAGGTGCTGTCAGGTGGGACTAGATTGGGTTGGGATATCTGGTCGGCATGGACGGGTTGGACCGAAGGGTCTGTTTCCATGCTGTACTCTCTATGACTCTATGTGGCCGAAAACAAGACTCCCGGATGGTATGTTGCCTCCTCGATGCTCGGGTCAGGGATGTCACCGATCGGCTGCAGAGCATTCTGAAAGGGGAGGGTGAACAGCCAGTTGTTATGGTGCATACAGGCACCAATGATATAAGTAACAAACGAGGTGAGGTCCTAAAAGCAAAATTCAGGAAGCCACAAGAGAAGTTAAAGAGGAGGAGCTTAAAGGTAGTGATCTCAGGATTGCTACCAGTGCCACATGCTAGCCAGGGCAGAAATGAAAGGATAGGCAGGATGAACACGTGGTGTAGGAGGGAGGGGTTCAGATTTGTGGGACATTGGGATGAGTTCTGGAGAAGGTGTGACTATTACACCTGAACCAGACTGGAACTAATGTCCTTGGGGGAGTTTTTGCTACTGCTGTTGGGGAGGGTTTAAACTAATGTGGCAAGGTCTGGGAACCAGAAGACTAGTGGACGGTGAGGTGGAAACTAGAGACTGTAAGGAACAGAGTCATGAAGTTAGCATTACCAAGGGGAAGAGTAGACAGACAGCAGATGAACGCAAAGGAACTGGTGGTCTGAAGTGCATACACTTGAATGCAAGGAGTATGGTGGGTAGACAAATTTAGGGCTTGGATTGGTGCCTGGGAGTATGACAAATTTGCGATCACAGAGACTCGGTTGAAGGAAGGGCATGATTGGCAACTAAATGTTCCAGGATATAGATGCTTCAGATAGGACAGGGAGGAAAGTAAAAGGGGGGGGGAGGAGTTGCATTGCTGGTCAGGGATGATATCACTCTGGTGGGCTTGAGCAGTGAGGTATTAGAGTAGAGCTGAGAAATAAGAAGAATACAGTTATATTGTTGGGGCTGTACTACAGGCCTTCCAGCAGTGAGCGTGAAGTAGAAGAACAAATTGGTAAACAGATTATGGAAAGATGTAGAGACAACAGGGTGGTAGTGGGATGGGAGATTTCAATTTTCCCAACATTGGCTGGGATACACTTAGTGTCAGAGTCTGAATGGGGCAGAATTTGTAAGGAGCATCTAAGAAAGGTTTTGAGAGTAGTATGTCAATAGTCCAACTAAGGAAGGGGCCATATTGGACCTGGTGTTGGGGAATGAGCCAGGCCAGGTGGTAGAAATTGCAGTGGGGGATTTCTTTGGGAATAGTGACAACAAACCGGTAATTTTTAGAATACTCGTAGACAAAGATGAGAGTGGTCCTAAGGGAAGAGTACTCAACTGGGCCAAGGCCAATTATATCAAAATTCAGCAGGAGCTGGAAAATGTGGATTGGGGGAAGCTATTTGAAGGGAAGTCCACATTTAATATGTAGGAGGCTTTCAAAGATAGGTCGAAGATAGTACAAGATAGGCATTCCCTTTTGAAAACAAGGGATAGGAAAGGTAAGATTCGTGAACCATGGATGACAGGAGAAATCGTACAACTATCCAGGAGGAAAAGGGAAGTGTAGATAAGGTTCAGACAGCAAAGAACAGAACAGGCTTTGGAGGAATATCAGGAGTATAGGACCAATCTTTTTTTTATAAATATTTTTATTGAAAAGCTTTTTAAAATATTTTACAAAACATTTGTATATAAAGAAAAAACCATCAAACAGAAAATAAAATACGAACAACAAAGCCATAACATAATCCCATTGTTACTAAACATAGAACATAGAACATAGAACATAGAACATAGAACAATACAGCACAGAACAGGCCCTTCGGCCCACGATGTTGTGCCGAACTTCTATCCTAGATTAAGCACCCATCCATGTACCTATCCAAATGCCGCTTAAAGGTCGCCAATGAATCTGACTCTACCACTCCCACGGGCAGCGCATTCCATGCCCCCACCACTCTCTGGGTGAAGAACCCACCCCTGACATCTCCCCTATACCTTCCACCCTTCACCTTAAATTTATGTCCCCTTGTAACACTCTGTTGTACCCGGGGAAAAAGTTTCTGACTGTCTACTCTATCTATTCCTCTGATCATCTTATAAACCTCTATCAAGTCACCCCTCATCCTTCGCCGTTCCAACGAGAAAAGGCCGAGAACTCTCAACCTATCCTCGTATGACCTACTCTCCATTCCAGGCAACATCCTGGTAAATCTTCTCTGCACCCTCTCCAAAGCTTCCACATCTTTCCTAAAGTGAGGCGACCAGAACTGCACACAGTACTCCAAATGTGGCCTAACCAAAGTCCTGTACAGCTGCAACATCACCTCACGACTCTTGAATTCAATCCCTCTGCTAATGAACGATAATACTCCATAGGCCTTCTTACAAACTCTATCCACCTGAGTGGCAACCTTCAAAGATCTATGTACATAGACCCCAAGATCCCTCTGTTCCTCCACCTGACCAAGAACCCTACCATTAACCCTGTATTCCGCATTCTTATTTGTTCTTCCAAAATGGACAACTTCACACTTGGCAGGGTTGAACTCCATCTGCCACTCCTCAGCCCAGCTCTGCATCATATCTAAGTCCCTCTGCAGCCGACAACAGCCCTCCTCACTGTCCACAACTCCACCTATCTTTGTATCATCTGCAAATTTACTGACCCACCCTTCGACTCCCTCATCTAAGTCATTAATAAAAATTACAAACAGCAGAGGGCCCAGAACTGATCCCTGCGGAACTCCACTTGTAACTGGACTCCATGCTGAATATTTACCATCTACCACCACTCTCTGACTTCGACCGGTTAGCCAGTTTTCTATCCAATTGGCCAAATTTCCCTCTATCCCATGCCTCCTGACTTTCCGCATAAGCCTACCATGGGGAACCTTATCAAATGCCTTACTAAAATCCATGTACACTACATCCACTGCTCTACCCTCATCCACATGCTTGGTCACCTCCTCGAAGAATTCAATAAGACTTGTAAGGCAAGACCTACCCTTCACAAATCCGTGCTGGCTGTCCCTAATCAAGCAGTGCCGTTCCAGATACTCGTAAATCCTATCCCTCAGTACCCTTTCCATTACTTTGCCTACCACAGAAGTAAGACTAACTGGCCTGTAATTCCCGGGGTTATCCCTATTCCCTTTTTTGAACAGGGGCACAACATTCGCTACTCTCCAGTCCCCTGGTACCACCCCCGTTGCCAGTGAAGACGAGAAGATCATTGCCAACGGTACTGCAATTTCCTCTCTTGCTTCCCACATAATCCTAGGATATATCCCGTCAGGCCCGGGGGACTTGTCTATCCTCAAGTTGTTCAAAATGTCCAACACATCTTCCTTCCTAACAGATATCTCTTCTAGCTTATCAGTCCGTTTCACACTCTCCTCTTCAACAATACAGTCCCTCTCGTTCGTAAATACTGAAGAGAAGTACTTGTTCAAGACCTCTCCTATCTCTTCCGACTCAATACACAGTCTCCCACCACTGTCCTTGATCGGACCTACCCTCGTTCTCGTCATTCTCAGGTTTCTCACATACGCATAGAATGCCTTGGGGTTATCCTTGATCCTATCCGCCAGGGATTTTTCATGCCCTCTCTTAGCTCTCCTAATCCCTTTCTTCAGGTCCCTTCTGGCTATCCTGTATCCCTCCACTGCTCTGTCTGAACCTTGTTTCCTCAACCTTATGTAAGCCTCCTTCTTCCTCTTTACTAGACATTCAACCTCCCTCGTCAACCAAGGCTCCCTCACACGACCATTTCTTTCCTGCCTGATCGGTACATACATATCAAGGACACGTCGTATCTGCTCCTTGAAAAAGTCCCACATTTCCACCACATCCTTCCCTGACAGCCTATGCTCCCAACGTATGCTCCTCAAATCCTGTCTTACAGCATCGTAATTTCCCTTCCCCCAATTGTAAAAACTTCCTTGTTGTGTGCACCTATCCCTCTCCATAACCAAGGTGAAAGTGACAGAATTGTGGTCGCCATCACCAAAATGTTCACCCACTAACAAGCCCACCACTTGTCCCGGTTCGTTACCGAGTACCAAATCCAATATGGCCTCCCCTCTGGTTGGACAATCTACATACTGCGTTAGAAAAGCTTCCTGGACACACTGCACAAACACCGCCCCATCCAATCTACTTGATCTAAAGAGCTTCCAATCAATATTTGGGAAGTTGAAGTCGCCCATGACTACGACCCTGTGGCTTCTGCACCTTTCCAAAATCTGTTTCCCAATCTGTTTCTCCACATCTTTGCTGCTATTGGGGGGCCTATAATAAACACCCAACAAGGTGACTGCACCTTTCCTATTTCTGACTTCAGCCCATACTACCTCCAGAGGCAGATCTCCCTCAAACTTCCTTTCTGCAGCCGTTATAAACAACTCATTATTCTACCAAAACAAACCTATCTACTTAACTAAAACTAAACAACAAACATATAATACTAGCTTAAATTATATTCAAGTTACTTAAATTAGATAATGTCTTACTACTTTATTTTTTCTGTCTTACTCATCACACCTCCACTGAGGCTCCCATCCCTGGGAGTACCCCCTACAGTACCCATAGTCTTTTCCTTCCAGTCTCCTTCTCCCAGGGCCCCACAGGCGCCCATAAAGATTCCCACGACTATACCACAGCCCTGACTAATATTGCCAACAAGTAAGTTTCAATATAATTTAAAAAGGGCCGCCATGTCCTTTAAAACTGTTCCATTTTGTGGTGCACCATATTTATGAAGTAGTCCTGGGGGAGATGCTCCATCACCAGCTTATGCCACCCTTTAAGACCTGGTGGTTTTTCTGGCATCCAATTTAGTAAAATGTTCTTCCTTGTGCAATGGGCAAGGATATTACACAAACTCTTCCCAAAGAGGGCAAATTTGGCAGCCCCAAAAGAAGAATTACTGGATCCATCTTAATTTCAATTCCCAGAATGTCCTTTAACTCTCTTACTATGGTACTCCAATATTTTTTGACCTTGCAACATGATCAATAACAATGTGTGAGAGTACCGATATTAATTTTACATTTGGGACATTCTGGTGACACTCCTCTTTTGAACTTAGCTCGCCTTTCTGGTGCCATATGAGCCCTGTGTAAGATCTTCAATTGCATAACCTGTGCTCTGTTACATACTGAAATTTTCCTTACATTCCCCCAGGTATCCTCCCATATCTCCGGTGAAATGTCCTGTCCTAACTCTCAGTTCCACGTTTTACAGAATCCTTCCATATCCTCCAGAGCACGGCCTTTCTGTAAATGATACAAAGTACTAAGTGAAAGAGTACCTGTACACCGAAGTACCCTTTTCTCCACATCTGATTCATAACATTGGGCCAGGAGTGTGGGTCTTCCTCTGTATACAGCCCCTTATCTGGAAGTATCGGAAAAGGTTGCTATTGGATAATTCATATGTCTGACTTAACTGACTGAATGACATAAGGACCTCTCCCTCAAACAAATCTCTCAAACATAGAATTCCTTTGTTCCCCCATATCTTAAACCGGAGTCAGTTGCCCCAAGTTTAAATCCTTGGGCTCCGACCAACCGGGTAAATGGCGACATCTTAAACCAATTTCCCTTGTCTTGCCTCATTGTCCTCCAAGCTCTCACTGTATTCAAGATAATTGGATCATTGCATTGCTGGGGCACGGATTTCATCTTGTCCATAAATAATAAATGGATTAGAGGGCATTTCGACTGTGAGGCTTCAACATCAAGTCATATCGATTCTGAATTCCCCCGTACCCAGTCACCAACTTATGTTAACAAAGCACTTATTTGATATTTCTTCAAATCCTGAAGATCCACCCCTCCTTCAGCCTGCAAAAGCTGAAGGTATCTCAGGTGATTTCAGCAGCTCAAAATTATCAGTAAGTTTAAATTAATACTTTGTTTCTCCTCAAATTGCTGCCAACTTGGATCCCCCCCCAGGACCAGTCTTAAACAAGAAATCAAACAGGGTAAAAGGGGTCATGAAATAACTTTAGCGAGCAGAATTAAGGTGAATCTAAGGCCTTTTATTCATATATAAGAAGCAAGAGGGTAACTTGAAAAAGGATTAGTCGTTGAGAGAATAAGGAAGGAAAGTTGTATGTCGAACCAGAGAAAATGAGTGAGATTCTTAATGATTACGTTGCACCAGTGTTCACCGAAGAGAGGGACATGATGAATGTTGAGATTAGAGATAGAAGTTTGTTTATTCTGGATTACGTTGACATAAGGAGGGAGGACGTGTTGGGTAGGCTAAAGGATATTAAGGTGGACAAATCCCCAGGACCAGATGGAATCTATCCCAGATTGCTGAAGGAGGCAAGAGAAGAAATAGCTGGCGCCCTGACAGAAAACTTTGTAGCTTCCTTAAACATAGGTGAAGTGCCGGAGAGTTGTCCCCTGTTCAAGAAGTGTAGTAGGGATATTCCAGGTAACTACAGACCAGTGAGCCTGATGTCAGTGGTAAGCAAGTTGTTGGAGAAGGTACTGAGGGATAGGATCTATTTATATTTGGAAGAAAATGGGCTTATCAGTGATAGGCAACATGGTTTTATGTGGGGGAGATCGTGCCTTACCAACTTAATAGAGTTCTTTGAGGAAGTGACCAAGTTGATAGATGAAGGAAAGGCTGTAGATGTCATACACATGAACTTTAGTAAGGCGTTTGATAAGGTTCCTCATGGTAAACTAATGGAGAAAGTGAAGTCACATGGCGTGCAGGGTGTTCTAGCTAGGTGGATAAAGAACTAGTTGAGCAATAGAGGACAGAGAGTACTAGAGTCATAGAGATGTACAGCATGGAAACAGACCCTTTGGTCCAATCCATCCATGCCGACCAGATATCCCAACCCCATCTAGTCCCACCTGTCAGTACCTGGCCCATATCCCTCCAAACCCTGCCTATTCATATACCCATTCAAATGTCCCTTAAATGTTGCAACTGTACCAGCCTTGGTGGCCAGTGGTATTTGTGATATACATAAATGATCTGGAAGAGGGCATTGTTGGTATGATCAGCAAGTTTGCAGATGACACGAAGATTGGTGGAGTAGCAGAAAGCACAGAGGACTGTCAAAGAATACAGGAGAATATTGAAGAGTTGGGCGGAGAAGTGGCAGATGAAATTCAACCATGCAAATGCGAGGTGATCCACTTTGGAAGGTCTAATTCTCAAGCAAATTATACTGTAAACGGAACAGCCTTGAGAAAAGTTGATGAGCAGAGAGATCTGGGAGTTCAGGTCCAGTGTACCTTGAAGGTGGCTGCACAAGTGGATAGAGTGGTCAAGAAAGCATATGGTATGCTTGCCTTCATCAGACAGAGTATTGAGTATAAGAGCTGACAGGTTGTGTTAAAATTGTACAAGACTTTGGTTCCGCCGCCTTTAGAATATTGTGTACAGCTCTGGTCGCCACATTACAATGATGTTGATGCTTTGGAGAGGGTGCAGAGTAGGTTTACGAGGATGTTGCCTGGTGCAGAAGGTGTAGCAATGAAGAGAGGTTGATTAGGTTAGGATTGTTTTAATTTAAAAAAAGGAGATTCGGAGGGACCTGCCTGAGGTCTACAAAATCATGAAGAGTATAGACAGGATAGTTATAAGCTTTTTCTCAGGGTGAGGGATTCAATAATGAGAGGTCACGCATTCAAGGTGGAATGAGAAAAGTTTTAGGGGGATACACATGGAAAGTACTTTACACAGAGGGTGGTAGGTGCCTGGAACTTGTTACCAGCAGAGGTAGTAGAGGCAAGCATAGTAGATTATTTTAAGGTGCATCTGGACAGATGCATGAGTAGGTGGGGAGTAGGGGGATACAGATCCTCAGGAATTGGGAGATAGGTTTAGACAGTGAATTTGGATCAGCACAGGCTTGGAGGGCAGAAGTGCCTGTTCTTGGGCTGTACTTTCTCTTTGTTCTACAATGACAATAAGACTTTCATCATTACAACACTCTTTACTTCTGCATTAATTTGGCACCATGGGAACTTTCACAGTGTTTTCAACTCACTTCCCATCCAATCATTGCAACCTTTGAGTTGTATTTGCTAGTAGTTCCAGTCCATTTGACATCCCTGTGCAACACTAATCAGGTGCCCATCTAAGAAACTTTTGTACTCAGATCATGACAGCCCTGTAGTATGAAATCTTCAGAGACTTCCTTATCTAACCATGCTGGAAATAATGGTACGACGGCAATAGGTTCTGTCCAATCCACAATCTCTTGCCCTTCCAGCTTTCAGGTTTCTTTTGTTCCCCAGTTGGATACACACAGATTAATACATTCTCTGCTACATTCTTGGACACTTGTCTCAATGCAATGTTCTATTTGAAGTCTGCCAAACTGAAAACTCTTCCATTCAAAGTGAACCTTGCTTGGTTCCTCTTCACATGAATTTTCCATTTGTCCTGAACTGCTGAACAGAAATCTCTGGCTGACCTAACATCATTACAATCAGCTTGTGAGCTGTTCATCCTCATAGTAAGTCACATGAGCATTTCTTGGAACCTCACGATGTCCTGGTCAGGAAACCAATTAACTAACTTTAAGAATATTCCACAGTCCACTTTGATCTTAAAGGGGCAGTGCACAAGACAAAATACCAACTAGGCTGAAATCACACAATTTTGTCTGATCTCAGAAGCTGAGCAGACTCAGGTCTGGTTAGTACTCAAATGGGAAATACCAGGCAATACAAGGTACAGTAGGCTTGGGACTCTTGTGATAACAGTGGTAGTGTCCATATGTCTTGACAAAGTGATTCAAGTCCCATCTGCTTCAGAGGTGTGTAATGATTAGAAAATATCTACAGGGTCTCTCAGCACATGGGTAATCCTGGCTGCCATGGGTGTTGTGTGAGGGGTTAATGTTACTTTGGACCCGGGGAGTGTGTGAAATGTTAGCAGTAATCAAATTTCTGCAAAATCATTTTATTCACAAAGGAAAAGGTATGTGTGACATGATCCAAAGAATTACAACTAAAAAAGTTTTGTTTGCACACAGATAGCAAGCTTAATAGCTCATAGACAGACAAACAAAAAAGAATGTACAAGGGATTAAGATTAATGGCATAAATACTTTGCAACATGAAGCACAGATAGTTTACATTTATGCCACCTATTAATGTGCAGTAATGGTCATGTTTTAAAACAATTGTTTTTTTTTCCAGAAATCATCTAAGTAATTGCACAACTCAACAAATTTACATTTCTCAAATCCTCCCATCTATCTTGTAAAAACATCAGTAGCTCACAGGATGGCCGATCCTTTTTCTCATTAATCCTGTATTGTTATGAAAATTGTTCTATCAAAAGCCCAGACAAAGTGAGGACTGCAGATGCTGGAGAATCAACATTTCGGGCATACACCCTTCATCAGGAATGAGGCTTGTGGGTTGGGGCTGAGAGATAAATTGAAGGGGGGTGGAGTTGGGGGGAAGGTAACTGAGAAAGCGATAGGTGGATGAAAGTGAGGGAGAAGGTGATAGGTGAGAGAGGGGAGTAATGGACAGGTCCGGGGTGCAGTGCCGAGTTGGAGGCTTGGGACTCATGGGAGGGAAAATGAGGAAGCTGTTGAAATCCACATTTATCCCCTCTGCTTGCAGGATCCCAAGGCAAAATATGAGGCATTCTTCCTCCAAGCATCAGGTGGCAACAGTTTAACGGTGGAGGAGGCCCAGGACCTCCATGTCCTTTATGGAGTGGTAGGGGGAGTTGAAGTGTTAAGCCACGGGGTGGTGGGATTGGTGGGTGCGGGTGTTCGAAAGATGTTCTCTGAAACGATCTGCATGAAGGCTTCCTGTCTCCCCGATGTAGAGACCACATCAAATGCAACAGATGCAGTAGATGACATTGGTCGAAGTACAGGTAAATTTCTGACAGATGTGGAAGATTCCTTGGAGCCTTAGATGGAGGTGAGGGGAGTGGTGTGGACGCAGGTTTTGTACTACCTGCGGTGGCAGGGAAAGGTGCCAGGAGTTGGGTGTAGGCTGGTGGGGGTGGCGTGGACCTGATGAGGAAGTCGCGGAGGGAATGGTCTCTCCGGAACACTGATAGAGGTAGGGAGGCAAATACATCTTTGGTTGTGGGGTCCGAGGTGGCGGACATGGCGGAGGATAATGCGATGTATGTGGAGGTCGGTGGGGCGGAAGGTGAGGACCAAGGAGGTTGTTGCATTGGAGGGGATGGGGTTCAAGGGTGTTGGTGCGTGAAGTGGAAGGCATTGTCAACCATGTGCGAAGAGAAATTGTGATCATGGAAGAACGAGGCCATCTGGGACTTTCAGGTGGAATTCGTCATCCTGGGAATAGATGTGGTGGAGGCGGAGGAATTGGGAATAAGGGATGGTGTCTTTACAGGAGGTAGAGTGGGAGGAGGTGCAGTCACGGTAGCTGTGGGAGTTGGTGGGCTTGTAGTAGAATTCAGGAATTCCCGATGAAGGGCTTATGCCCGAAACGTCGATTCTCCTGCTCCTCGGATGCTGCCTGACCTGCTGTGCTTTTCCAGTACTACCCTCTCCACAGGAACACTGTCAGTTACAAATCCTGAATTCATGTTATTCAGGGAGTACCTCATAAAGTTAGCAGGAAAATTTAAGTATTGGAATATGGAAAGCAGATGTCATGATGAGTGAACATGATGGAAAGAAACTGTTGCAGTGTTGAAGCACTGGGATGGTTTGGAGATTTTTTCTTGTCATTAGTCAAAAAGATTTGGCAATAAACATTTCAACTTTCATCTCTTTGGATGCTTTTTGCTTAAACTTAAAAGATATCATTGCAGGGTGTGACCTCTACATTATGGGGACTACATCTATAAACATCAGCAGTCTATACCATCTATAAGATGCAATGCAGAAGTTCAACAAGGCTCCTGTTGCAACTTCCCATGACTAAAGTCAACTTAAAATAGTCTATCGTGCATTTTAGCTGATGGGAGATGGACAAAAGGGGTTGCCATCTACGTAGAGCAGGTGTTCACAGCCAGACTTGCGGCCTCCATACAGAGTCACCGGGTAAGATAATGAAAGATTTCAGTGAGAGAAGAAAGGGGAGTATAGTCAGTGAGGCATCCCTGATAAGAGAGGCACAGATGAATTTTTATTTTAAACGAGCAATGTACAGGTTCCATGTAATATAGAGTAGAGGGGGAAAGTGGAGCCACCCAGTTAAAACATTTTCAAGTAGTTGTAAATTGCATAAGCCATTTACAGTCATATTTTAGATCTTGGGGAATTTAATTAGATCTCTGTTGACAGGTAGCTGTAAGCATACCAGCATTTTTGATGTGAAAGCATACTTGAAAACTCTAGATAAGGGACTTCAAGTAACAACCAGGGTGGTTCAGTGGTTGGCAATGCTGCCTCTCAACACCAGAGACCCAGCTTCCATTCTACCCTCAGGTGACTGTGTGTATGTGAAGTTTGCATGTTCTCCCTGTGTTTGCATGAGTTTGCTCCAGGTGCTCTGGTTTCCTCCCACAGTCCAAAGATGTGCAGGCTAGATGGATTAGCCATGGGAAATGCAGTCCGATAGGGTAAGGAGGCTGGTCTGAGTGAGATGCTCTTTGGAGGGTTGGTGTGGACTCAGTTGGCCAAATGGCCTGCATCCACACAATTCTATGATTAATCAGCCAAAGTGTGCATTTATCAAAAACAAAAAGAATAGCATGATCCCACAATAATCTAAACTCTTTGGATAATTGTCATTATATATTAAACAGATCCATATGAGTAGTGTGAAACTAAAAATGTAAACATACAAGCTTTCATGCAGGGATTTTATTGAATTCTTATGAGCAGCCAACCATAGTCAGTTAAAAAGAGGCCCTCTTATTAGAAGGGAAGATGGACCAACAAATGGTGTAAACTGGCAACCTCCAAGAGAACAAATAAGTTGTAAAGCATGGAAAACAAACAATTGTGGATTCACAGTTCAGAACACTGGAAGCTGTAGAAGTGAGTTAATTTCATCCTTACCAATTGAGTTTGAATATGTCCTGTTTGGCAGGAAAACTTGTGTGAAAGGTATCTGAAGTAAAGGTGGGGTCTCACCTGAGAATCAAAACTCTGTCTTGCACCAACTTGCAAATGCAATATAAGACTGTAAGCTTTGGCAAAGATTTATAACATTAGATATAATTATGTTATTCCACATATAACTAACTTTATATTGGAACTGATAATACATATTTGATAGCAATTGGTAGAAATTGGCATCCTTTTGTATCTCCTGTAACAATACTATAAGAAAGTATAAATTGCCCTACAGAATTTGAAAAAGCCATTAATGATAAGCAAGTATCAATTAACATGATCCAGCTAGCAAATATCTGGGAAGGAAGGTAATTGTCAGTATATTGGAATGTGAATGAATACAGATTCCATTGTAAGATCCCAGGGACTGATGTAAAGATGTCTGGTAAGGATCATGAGATCATGGGAGGACCATTGAGATGTCCATCATGGATCATACGTTTACAAGACTGGATGCCTAAAATGGGGAGGGGGGGGGGAGGCTTCATGGCTAACAATAACATCAATGTTGCATGTCATTATTGTAATGTAAAAACGTATAAACATGCTGTACTTGACTGGAAGGGGCAGAGTGTTCAGTGAACATTGTTTCAGGAACCTCTCCCATGCTGCATGGTAAAAACTCTGAATAAACATTGAATTATGCTACTAAACACAGGTCTGGAGACTCCTTTCTGATATCTCTCTCCCTTAAACAGCTCCTTAAACAGCACCTTCCAAACCCACCAGCACTACCATCCAGGATGACAAAAGCAGCAGACATATGGGAAGAGCACCACCTGAAAATTCCCCATTTTGACTTGGAAGTACTTCACCTTTCCATCAGGGCCAAAATTTGGAATGGTATTGTAGGTCTACCGACAGTACATGAATATGCTGACCTAAATGAGTATGGAAAATGCAAAATAAAAACAATGCATGCAGCTGATCCTTTTTGACTAAGTCCAAGTTATTTGGAAGGATATCTGCTGTAAGGTTTTGCAGCATATGTTATCAAACTTGCCCAGTTAAACGTCTACCGCACCTTTCGATGGCATTACCAATGTCTGATGTTCTACCTGTTTTGCCATGCACCTTTTCCAGAATAACTTGTCACTTAGTGATTATCCCAAAATTTAATGGCATCACTCATATCTGTACCATTTTCAAACGTTTGTTGTTCACCTGAACACATTTGGTCAATCCCAAGCTGCCTTGCATGGTTCCTGATATTTGTTCTGGACATGGCAGGCAAGGGGAAATATATACCCAGTTTTGCTGGCAGGGACATGGAGTCCTGCTGGACTGGCCATGCTAACATGGGACTTTCTCCTCTCCAGGTGCAGCTGAGGAGGCCACAACATATGTGTCTGGTAATGCTGGCTGAAGTGCCTTGTGCTACAAGCCAATATAAGGTTCCTTAAGCAGCACAATGAAGATTAACTCAGTGAGTGAGCACTATAGAAGCCATGAGAAGAGCCCAGAACTGCAGTCCAGTCCATGGACTGAATCCATGTCCTTGAGCATACAGTGTCCTTGCTGCAGTATTACAATGATAGTTGCCAGTGCAGCCCAAGGTACTGCATTGAAATGCAGAAGTGTCCTGGAAATCAAATGAAGATGTGCTTCAAGGGTTCTTAAAGGCTGGCATATATCAGATGCCAATGTTAAAGGATGTGGGGTGTGTGTGTGGCTGGAGCTCATGGAGTGTATCTTGATATGGTTGCTCTAAGTAAGCAGTTGGCTCAATCTGCCTACTGATGTTCTGGTTTCTTGTTGAATTTTCCTGAGTTTTGTAAGATGGGAGGCTGAATATTAACAAGACAAGCTGCACCATTAACAAGACATTTAGCAAGTATTATTCCCCAATAATTGGCACACTGTCGCTGCCTGGTGAGAATCTTGTTCCGCCACTTGAAAGAAATGGGAGCAAAATGAGTTTGACATCAAGATAGCCCATTGGTATATTTGTTGCCTGATTCTACCACACATCTCAGGTCACTGAGTCCTCTATAAGATTCCACCTAATTAACCTATTGTTCCAATCAACCTGTTCAGCAATGTGATTGCACACCTCTGGCGCAGGTGGGACTTGAACTGTTCAAGTCTCTCGGCCTAGGGGTTGGAACACCACCATTTTGCCAAAAGAGGGACACAAGAGACTGCTATAAAGGATAGTGAGTAATTTGATTAATCAATTCTGCATTATAATTTATTAACTATCAAATTTGAAAAAAAAAAGAGGTTGACCAATTTTCTGCAAATGATGGATTCTCTTTTTTTATATACTTATCAATATTTTCATATTAAAAGGTCAGGTATTTGATGAATATTTCACAATTAAGTTTCTGTTTCAGTCAACCACTAATTCTAATTACTACCTTCTAAACTGCAACTACCTGATTTGGGTGTCCTTCTTTAAAATGATACTGATTCAGTCATATAAAATTTCAATTATTACCATCCTTTAGCTGCAGATAAGTAAAAAAAATGAATAAATCTAGAAGTTATTTCTTCTAATACTAGGTCAGCTATTTCATTGAAAAATTTGCAGGTTATTTCTCATGAAAATAACAGAAATGTAGCCTAAAACAGAAGAGGGAACAGTGGCTCCCCAGAACTGCCTCACAGCGCCAGGGACCTAGGTTGAATTCCAATTGTGGGCGACTAAGTGAAGTTTGAATGCTCTCTCCATGTGCGTATGGGTGTGTTCCAGTTTTGTCCTACAGTCCAAAGATTTGCAAGGTTAGGTGGATTGGCCATGCGAAATTGCCTATTGTGTCCAGGAATGTGTAGGTTAGATAGATTAGCCAAGCGAAATGAAGGGTTACTAGGATAAGGTTGGGGAGATAGGTCTGGGTGGGATGCTCTTCAGAGGGTTGACTTATTGGGCTAAATGGTCTGTTTCCACACTGCAGGGATTCTTAAAAAAAGCTGATGAGGAGCGAATACCTAGTATAAAAAGATCCAAAATTTTCAGGAAAGATAAAGAAGGAGAAATGGGAACTGGGATGGCAGTAATGATAAGGGATGACATTCGGGTGTTAGGAAGAGGATTCCCTCAAGAGGACAAGATTAGATCCATTTAAATAGAGCTGAAAAACAAAAAGAGGTGCTATTTGGAATGTAACACAGGCAAGCAAATAATGAGAGCAAAATGGAGGAACAAACTGTAGGGAAATCAAAGACATACAAGAAATATACCTTGGTAATTTAGAGGTTGATACTTATATTTATTTCAACTGAAATCATCTTAGGGCAAAGCGTAAAGAGGGGAAGGAATTTCAGTTTGTTTTCCTGCATTAGGACACCTTTCTTGATCAATATATTATTGACCCAACTAGAAAAGAGGCATTGTTGGATTTGGCACTGGGAAATGTGGTGAGTCAAGTAAATCACCTTCCTTTAGGTAAACATTTGGCAAGCATGACCATCACATCATAAGCTTAGATTAGTAATGGAGAACAGAATTGAATAATTTAATGTAGTACTAAATTGGAAGAGGCTAATTCAATGTGGTGAGAATAAATCTTGCCACGGTAGGATGGAACCAAAGACTGTCAGGAACTTCTGTAATGGAAGAATTGGTAATATTGGAATGTGTCAGGAGCAGGCTGGACTCATTCCAATAAGAGATAACGGTAAAGGAGCCAAAAACAGGGCAGTGTGAATGATGAGGGAGATAGACACTATGATGAAATAAAAATGTACAATGTATATCAAATGGCAGGAAACACAACCCGCTAGAAATAATGGCCCCATAGCCATTTGACACTCCAATTTAATGATCAAATAAAAAAACAGGAATGCACCTAGAGGAGGTATAAATGGAATAAAATGCAAAGTGAAGAAAAGAGAAGAGAAACAAATTAAGAATCAAAACCAGCAAAGACATTCACAACAGAAGAAAGGTTTTTTTTAAATCATTCACAGGATGAGTGAGTTGCTGGCTAGGCTAGTACTTATTATCCATCCCTAATTGCCCTGAGGGCCATTAAGAGCCAACCACATCACTGCAGATCTGGAGTCACATGTAGGCCACACCATGCAATGATAGCAGCTTTTTTCTTAAAGGTCATTAGTGAATCTGATAGGATTTTCCCCAACAATCGGTGATGGATTTATGGTCATCATTAGACTCTTTATTTCAGAGCATTTTTTAATTGAATTCAAATTCCACCACCTGCCATGGCAGTATTATGAACCCGAGTCCACAGAATATTACCTAGATCTCTGGATTAACAGTCCAGTGATAATACCAATAAGGCCATTGCCAGTCCACAATGAATTAATAATATAGTTAGATTTTAGGGAAAGTTAGACCAGCATTTGTGGGAGAAGGTAATAGAGGCTTATGATGGTAAATTAGGATGAACAAAGAAGGGAGGAAGCTCAGATAAAGCATAAACACCATAAGACAATAAGACATAGGAGCAGAAATTATACCATTCAGCCCATCAAGTCTGCTCAGCCATTCAATCATGGTTGATACATTTCTCAACCCCATTCTCCTGCTTTCTCCCCATAACCCTTCATTCCCTTTACAATCAAGACCCTATCTATTTCCATCTTAAATATATTCAAAGACCTGGCGTCCACAGCCTTCTGTGGCATTGAATTCCATAGATTCACCACTCTCTGGCTGAAGACATTTCTCCTTATCTCCATTCTAAAAAGTCTTCCCTTTACTCTAAGAACCTGTTTGAGTTGAATGGTCTGTTTCTATGCTGCATTTCCTGTGCAATCTTCTGTACTTATGGGGATAGAGCTTATGATCCAAAGATGCTGAACTCAATGTTAGGTCCAAAAGACTGCAAGGTACGCAGTTGGATGCTGAGTTGTACTGTTCCTGTTTCAATGTGTAAAAGGAAATTATATTATGCAGAGAAATTAAATATTTTTTCAAACAATTATTCATATTAAAAAACCTTAGAGGTGGTCTAAATATTATTTTTATATGTAATATCCATTAAGGTGAAGCGTTCATGTAGGAAAATTGAATATTTTTCCCATTGTACCTACTTATGCATCAAGTCATAAGTAAAGACACTAAGTATGTAATATCATTTAAAAAGTACCTGGCTGACTTAATACCCAAACGTGAAAAAACAACTTACCTGGTTGTGGCTAAAATAAGTACTTAAGTAGAAAAAAAAGATTTTTGTGCATTATTACTAACCTAATCACTTTAAGACTTGTTAACAATAGAAAACTCTGCTTGTGTTTTTTTTATTCAATACAAGCCATTAGAAATCAACAAAAAAGAAACACAGCAAGGTAAAATTTGAATGCTACAAATAAAGATAAGCAAACCATTGGACTTAATTGAAAATATATCAATTGCATAAGGGCAGTATTGCAAAAAACTTACATTGCAGTGACTGCATGTTTTCAAGGATGAAACAAAACTTAGAATATTATCATATTTAATGCTGAATTTGTAGTTTTTACTGAATGAATCTGCTATATGATATATTAGAGAAGACAATAATCTACAATTGTTCCATGTGTAAAAACTGGTTCGTTTGGAGTCATCCAAAATCCTATTCTTGATGGCAGAATTACCAAATGATGTGAATATGGCCTGTATTCATGTTGCCATATTAAATGACAAAGCATTGGCTAAATCTGCTAAGACAGAGTGACTAGGATGTCATTTTAAGTGTCCTTTCAAATTCTTTTTCTAGACAATCAATTTTGTTCTATCTCATTAAATTTCCCTCCTTTTATACTTCATACTTCAGTCAATTCAAACAGGACATTGCGTCCTTGAACTGAACAGCACTGCAAGTTCATCTTTGCAGATTGCAGCCATAACTTTATTGAACTAAAGCAAAAATACTTGGCCATTAACAGTCAAAAAATTATCAAGATACAGAACTGAATATTGTATATCAGCTTGCCAAAGCTTTGACAAACTGATCTTATTTTTATCCGGCAACAATTAAACATCATTGTAGAAGGATGGCTTTGACCACAATGCAATGCAAAGTTAAAAGGAAGTTTCCTCACAGGAAGTGTGTATTAGAAATATGAATGTGTACTATACATGGTTTCCTTGATTGCTTAAACTACTAGCTAGGAGGGTCTTTTGGTTTAAATCTGGAGAACATATGGCTCAGTGATCACAAACACTGGATTAGTTCTGGCCTACTGAGTATTAAAAATATTAGGATTAGTTTTCCACTTTTTCACTGAACTGAAATAGGCCAGTCATGCCCTCATAAGGAAGGAAAATAATTTGCCATTATATTGCCACAGCAATATTGATAGACATCCACTACTGAAGTAGCTAGAACAACATTGCAATAAGTTCGGCAACTGAATCTGGATTCTTCCGATGTCTTCCATCCATTGAGGCACAAGTAATTATTACCAAAAAAGGAGGCAAGCCAGTCACAATGGTAATCTGGAGGATTCTGTTGCTGAGCCTCTTTTCAAGATGCTGAAGTTGGGCGTGACCTCTCATTGGCAGAATATTTTGCTAAATCCTCAATCAACCTATTACATTAGCATTCCTATTTCCGTCTTCAATATATTGTAACTAAAACACTCTTACCTACATTACAACACCTTCAGCTCCAACTGCAGAAAAAATGGCTATTTTATTTGGAATTGACTTTTCACTGAACAATGGGCCAATTGACATTTAACCATTCATACCACACCTCAGTCAGCAATTGCTGGTTGGACTTCTTTAATGGAGACATCATTCACATTCACCTGACGAGCTGTATAGGCAAAACTCAGGCCACGCAGAAGACACACTTTGTTAAGTTGCAAAGTAACTTGGCAGGCTGTCTTATGTGAAAATAATTTAGATACTGGGGAACCAGATCATAACATTTTATTTCTGGAGCTTGGAGTATTCACTGTCACATAAGCTCCAATCCATAAAAATTTATGTGAAACTTACCAGCCAGGTATCTCCTTCAATTGTGGTTGAAATGGCATCAATATCCTGACGGTAAGGAATGATCCTTATTTTCCCAATTTATGAAATAACCAGATTGGAACTTGAGCAATATAGCCACTCCATTCCTGTCAGTTAGGGAGGGTTAAAACCCATTATCCAACAGCAAGACAAGAGCACACTCCAGGCACAGTAGATTTGTTATGGATATGCCTGATGATTCACTTTTAGATGACTGTTTACTTTTGGAAATTGTATGTGAGACCAAAAACTTAACCTAAATATTTTGCTACGCTCCCTTAGGGGCAGAACTAAGTGAAATGACTAAATATTGTGCATCAATGTAAGAAACTGAAGTTGTTCTTGTCTACCATTAACCAAGGTTATGATGCTTTAGCTACTGCTTGTAATGTTGAGAGTTCTTGGCATTTCCTTCTTTATAAATTAACTGTAATTGGAATATTTATTTGGATGCTTTAGAGTTGTTTGCTATTCTTAGAAATAGCAGCATCATCACTGTGTACTTCATTATACATTGACTCCTGATCTGCATGAAAATAGATTAAGGAGCTATACTAAGTTCTAACAAAGCTAAGTTGTTGGATTGCACTTCAAAAACATCCAAGTGATATGGATCCTTGTATGCCATTCCTGAATTCCTATGATGCATCAACCTAACTCCCAGTCATACTTCCCACTTTGATGATCAGGCATCTCAGTGTGGAAACTAGCTGATATACTATCCCTCTATGACTAGTAAGCTGTAGAAGAAACAGTGCCTGGTGTTAGCCTTTTGTTGGAAATGCACAAGCAGGCATGGTGGGCACTACTTTGCTCATTGTCCACCTGTGGTTTGCCTGAAGGTAGAATCATGGCTAATATAATTTGTGATTTTATCTTAAGATCATTTGAATATTGAAAGAGAGCAATAATCAATTAAATTATTTTACTGCTTTTATTTTTAAAATCTAAGAATCCCATGTGTTGCCAAAAGAATTATTGGCTTGGAATTTTCACAAGATTCCACCAGATTCCCACCTAACCTCAGGACTTCAGCAAAACCCAACAGAAAACAAACTATTGTGGAACTCTGCTATTTCTGAGTATTTCTCAGAAAGAGGGTAATCTGTGCTTGCACCATGCTAGGGAAAGAGAATAATGTAAGGAGCAGGAGTGGCAGGGTGCAGGGCTTTGTATGCTGTGAGTTCCCTCTGTCTTGTTTCAGTCAGGACCCAAAAGGTTGGTAAACTAAGCAAGTTCAGGCATAATGGCTAGAAAGGGGTCTCACTTGAAGCAATCCTGTAAACATCAAGATTAGAATTGATCTCCCAACATAGATGCACCTGAGCAACTGAGCCCACATCAACATTCCCAATCCCCCATCTCAAGGAGTGCAAAAGCCAGAATACACAGCTCCAAATGGCAGACATGTGTCCACATTGCACCAGTAGGAAGAGAGTACATGCTGGCCCAAGCAGCTTAGATATTTTCCACCTAATGAAGGACAAAAGGGTAACTAGGGGAAGTAAAAGACCCCTCAAAGGTCAGCAGTGCAGCCTATGTGTGGAGCCAGAGAAGATGGGGAAATACTAAACAAGTATTTTGCATCAGTATTTGCAGTGGAAGGATATGGAAGATATAAAATGTGGGGAACTAATGGTGACATCTTGAAAAATGTCTATATTATGGAGGAGGTGGTGCTGGACATCTTGGAACACATAAAAGTGCATAAATCCCCAGGACATGATCAGGTGTACCCTAGAACACTGTGGGAAGTTAGAGATGTAATTGCTGAGCCCCTTGCTGAGATACTTGTATCATCAATAGCCACAGATGAAGTGCCAGAAGACTGGAGGTTGGCTAATATGGTGCCACTATTTAAAAAAGGTAGTAAGGAAAAGCCAGGGAACTATAGACTGGCAAGTCTGACATCGGTGGTGGGCAAGTTGTTGGAGGGAGTCCTGAGGAACAGGATTTACACGTATTTTGAAAGGCAAGGCCTGATTAGGGAGATTCAGCATGGTTTTGTGCATGGGAAATCATGTCTCTTGAACTGGATTGAGTTTTTTGATGAAGTAGCAAAGAGGATTGATGAGGGCAGAGTAGAGTGGTGGACGTGATATAGATGGACTTCAGTAAGGTGTTCAACAAGGTACCTCATGGTAGACTGGTTACCAAAATTAGCTTTCACGGAATACAGGGGAATAAGCCATTTGGATACAGAACTGGCTCAAAGGTAGAAGACAGCGGGTGGTGGACTGGAGGCCTGTGACTAGTGGTGTGCCACAAGAATCGGTATGGGGTCCAATGCTTTTCATCATTTATATAATCGATTTGGATGTGAACATAGGAGGTATGGTTATTAATTTTGCAGATGACACCAACATTGGAGGTGTAGTGGACAACAAAGAAGGTTACCTCAGAGTACAACAGGATCTTGATCAGATGAGCCAATGGGATGAGGCGTGGCAGATGGAGTATAATTTAGATAAACATGAAGTGCTGCATTTTGGAAAGACAAATCTTAGAAGGACTTATACGCTTAATGGTAAGGTCCTGAGGAGTGTTGCTGAACAAATCGACCTTGGACTGCAGGTTCATAGTTCCTTGAAAGTGAAGTCACAGGTAGATAGGATAGTGAAGAAGATGTTTGGTATGCTTTCCTTTATTGGTCAGAGCATCGAGGAGAGGTGTTGGGAGGTTACGTTGCAACTGTACAGGACATTGGTTAGGCCACTTTTGGTCTCCCTGCTATCAGAAGTATGTTGTGAAACTTGGAAGGGTTCAGAAAAGATTTACAAGGATGTTGCCAGGTTTGGAATATTTGACCTATAGGGAGAGGCTGAATAGGCATGCGCTGTTTTACCTGGAGTATCGGAGGGTGAGGGGTGACCTTATAGAGGTTTATAAAGTCATGAGGGGCATGGATAAGGTAAATGGACAAGTTAATTTTCCTGGGGTGGGGATTCCAGGACTGGAGGGCATAGGTTTAGGATGAGAGGGGAAACATTTAAAAGGGACCGAAGGGGCAACGTTTTCACGCAGAGGGTGGTGAGTGTATGGAATGAGCTGCCAGAGGAATGGATAGAAGCTGATACAATTACAACATTTAAAAGGTATCTGGATGGGGCATATGAATAGGAGGGGTTTTGAGAGATATGGGCCAAGTGCTGGCAAATTGAATTGGATTAGTTAGTATATCTAGTTGGCGTAGACAAGTTGGATCAAAGGATCTGTTTCCATGCTGTACATCTTTATGATTCTATGATCTCACAAACATCAACAAGGTCAAGGGCTGGAAGACATGGGTCAGCACACTTAGGGTTACTACAATGCTAATTGCATGTCTTAGCCTCAAAAGTAGATCAATAGAACTTAGGCTGAACATTGAGATACATTAAATTAAGCAAACTGTAACATTTTGTTGAACTGAGATGTTTACAATTTTCAATAAATCCTACAATAAATCAAGATGATCAGTAAAATCGCGAGTGTTCTATCATTTGCAGGTAATCTTTGTGACTGTTTGACACAAATAAAAACATTCCTAACAAATAAGCACATTTGCATTAGAAGCACCACAGTGATAAAATAACACAAAGTGTGTACTAACTGATGGAATACACGTTCTTTGCCGTCAATTTTGAGTACCCTTTAGATGATCAACCAAAAACTATTCCACTACTCAAGACTCTCCTGACGCTTTGAAAGATTCTAGGGTAATGACTGCCTGTATGTTTACAGCACATTCCTGTATATAATATTTTTATACGCAGTCATTAACTCAGATAATCCTGATTCCTGGTTTATTGATCAGACATTGTAAGGGCAATTTTAACTCCCCCCCCCAATCTAACAGGATGTGAGCTGTTTTGCTGACACAGTGATACTATTTTGGGGGGGTGGGCGAGGTTACGGCTTGCAACTGACTCAAGTGGAGGCCTCATGAAGAGTGAACTGTTTCCTTCATTGCTAGTGGAGCTTCCTTTCACCGGTCCCGGAGACATCCTCCAACAACCCTGGAGTAACCACTCCGTTCCATCGCGCCCCCCTGAACCCACCTCATGCACCTCTTGTCACTTACGCAGCACCTTCCATATCTCGAACACTGCCCGTCTGGTCACCATCCCTCTACCCACCAGTCGACGACGACGATAACCACCCCAAATCCCCCTCCTTACCGCTCAGCCAGAGCTCCACTGTGGTGCTGCCATCGTCCGTGCCGTTGACGACCTCGCGTCGAGAATCTTCCAGGCGCGAGGGCAGCGAGGCTGGCGCGAGGGCGCGCGCTGCCAACCGCCGCGGGCTTTTTGCTGCCAGGTGTGGGCGATCAGAACGGTGTTCTCCCGCGGTAAGCGGCCCGGCTTCACTCGGGACTCCCAGAGGCGGCACAGGAGGATGACATTGACCCCCATGTGAGTGTCGAGCGCCCGCGGGCCTTACCTCTCCAGGTACTGGACATGACCGAGCAACGCTAGGAGAGGGAAAAGGAAGGCACAGCAAGACTTAAAAGACGGCGAGAGGGAGGCCAGTCAGCCCTTCCAGACTGTTCCCGACTGATACCTCCACACCATCTTGTTCCCCAACGTTTCATTACCCAGGATGGGGACAGCGCAGGATTAGATAACAGAGTAAAGCTATCGCTACACTGTGCTCCATCAAACATTCCCAGAATAGAAGAGCACGGGGTTAGATCTACAGTAAAGCTTTTACCATACTGTCCCAAAGAAACACTCACGGGACAAGCCTAGATACTGAGTAAAGCTCTCTGCAGTATGCCCATCAAATTCTCCTGGACAAGGACAGCACAGGATTAGATACAGAGTAAATCTCTGAAGTCAAAGCTCTCTCTACTCTTTTAAACTAAAAATAAAAGTAAATGCCAAATAAACCGAAAGAACTGCAGATGCTGTAAATCAGAAACAAAACCAGAAATTGCTGGAGTAACTGAGCAGGTCTGGCTGCATCTGTGAAGAGAAATCAGTATTAGTGTTTTGGGTTTGGTGAGCAGTGTCCATTTCTGAGGAACCGGACCCAAAATGTTAACTTTGATTTCTTTTGCAGATGCTGCCAGACTTGCTGAGCTTTTCCAGTAACTTCTGTTTTTCTTTCAGAAAGTAAGTGCCCCTTGACACTGTCCCCATCAAACACTCCCAGAACATGGAGGTCATAGAGTTAGATGGAGAGTGAAGCACCCTCTTTGAAACAAAGTAAAGCTATCTTTATTCAGTCCTCATCAAACACTCCCAGGACTGGGACAGCATGGGGTTAGGTACAGAATAAAACTCACTCTATACTGTCCCCTATTAAGCATTTCCAAGTTAGGATATCAGTTTGCTCACTAAGCTGGAAGGTTTGTTTTCAGACGTTTCATCACCATACTAGATGATACCATCAGTGAGCCCTCCAGCGAAGCACTGGTGTTAGTGACCTGCTTTCTATTTATGTGTTTAGGTTTCTTTGGGTTAGTGATGTCATTTCCTGTGGTGATGTGACATCATCAATCCAAGGAAATGTAAACACAAATAGAAAGCGTGTCATAGCACCAGTGCTTCACTGCACACTCACTGATGATGTCATCTAGTCTGATGATAAAACATCTGAAAACAAACCTTCCAGTTCAGCGTGCAAACTTACATCCAGAACCTCAACCTGAGCTACAAATCTTTTCAAAATTCCTAAGACAGGGACAGCTAGGCATTAAATACGGAGTAATGCTCTCTCTATTCTTTTAAACAGAAAGTAAAGTTTGTTCAATGCTGTCCCCATCAAAGCACAGTGCAGTGTTACATAAGGGCAAATCTCCCTCTATTTTTTTTTAAACTGAAAGCAAAGCCCACTATATGCTTTTAGTTTGAAAGTAAATGGAAAGTAAAACCTCCACTGTGTCCCCAATGAAACACTCCCCAAAACAAGAACAGCATGGGATTAGATGCAAAGTAAAGGTCCCTCTACACTGTCTCCTACATCAAACACTCCCAGGAAATTGGAAGACTGAATGGTGGCAGTTTAGGAAAAGGTGAGGTACAATGAGACCTGGGTGTCATGGTGGAACAGTAGCTGAAGTTTGGGATGCAGGTGCTGCAGGCAGTGAGGAAAGCTAATGACATGCTGGCCTTCAAAGCAAGAGGATTTGAGTATTGGAGTAAGGATGTCTTGGTGCAGTTATACAGCACCTTGATGAGGCCACACTTTCCATATTGTGTGTAGTTTTGGTCTTGTAGTCTGAAGAAGGACATTATTGCTAATGAGAGAGTCCAGTGAAGTTTCACTAGATTGATTCCTAGGACGACAGCACTGACATGAGGAAAGACTGGATCGACTGGGCTTGTACTCATTGGAATTTGGAAAAATGAAAGGCAATCTCATAGAAATATATAAAATCCTGATGGGACTGGACAGGCTAGGTGCCGGAAGAACATTGCCGATCTTGAGGAAGTCCAGAATTAGATGTCACAGTCTAAAAACAAGAGGTATGCCATTTAGGACTGAGATGAAGAAGAACGTCTTCACTTAGAGAGTTGTGAACCTGTGGAATTCTCTCCCACAGAAAGCTGTTTGAGCCAGTTCATTAGTTGTATTCAAGAGGGACTTGGCTGTGGGCCCTTGTGGCTAAAGCGATCAAGGGATATTGGAGAAAAAGCTGGAATGGGATACTGATATTGCATGATCAGCCATGATCATATTGAATGGTGGTGCAGGTTCAAAGGGCCAAATGGCCTTCTGCAGATACTTTCTCCGTTAGGAATTCTTTTTCCCCTGGAACATAGGACACTGAGGGATGATATTATGGAAGCCTATCAAATCATGAGAGGCATTGCTATGGTAGTTAGCCAACAGCCTTTCCCCAAGGTAGAGGAATCTAAAACGAGAGATCATAGGTTTAAGGTGAAAAGGGAGACAAACAAAAGGGTCCAAAGGGGCAATTTTATTTTCACATGGAGGGTGATGAGTGCGGAACGGGTTGCCAAATGTGGTGGTAAAAGCGAGTACAATTTTATCATTTAAGAAACATTTAGACAGGTACATGGATGGGATAGGCATGAAGAGATATGGGATTAGTGGTGCTGGAAGAGCACAGCAGTTCAGGCAGCATCCAACGAGCAGCGATTTGGACCAAACACAGGCAAATGGGACTAGTTTAATTGTGAAAACTGGACAGCATGGGGAAGTTGGGACAAATGGCCTGTTTCCATCCTATTGACCATGATGATTGTATAACACCCAACTTACCTGGCTCTACCACTATACCAACTTGGCACCATTAACCCTTAGCCACCTGCCACCCTAATTCCACATTTATAATACATATCTACCCTTTCAAAGTAACTTTCAAAGTGTCTAGCTCGGCAGTTGGATATTTAAAGTTCAAAAGATGGCAAACACTGCTGCAAAACATGATGAATCTCACGATGCTACACTTCTCTAGCTTCTGTTCGAAACATATTAACAGCCATCCCCTACGGACAAACACTCCGCATACACAGGATCTGTTCAGATGAGAAACTTGAAGTGCTCAAGGATGCCCTCATAAGAACAGGGTACGATGCTCAACTCATCAACCGCCAGTTCCAACATGTCACAGCGAGACTGGACACCGACTGCAACAGACAGGGTACTCTTCATTGTCCAGTTTTTCCTGGGAGCCAAACGGCTATGCCATGTTCTTGGCAGCCTTCAACACATTATCAATGAGGATGAGCACCTTGCCAAGACCTTCCCCACATCTCCACTTCTTATCTGTAAACAACCACCAAAACTTAAACAAATCATTTTTTGCAGCAAACTGCCCAACCTTCAGGACAACAATACCGTACAACCCTGTCACAGCAGCAGCTGCAAAACGTGCCAGAGTATCATAGAACATTACAGTGCCTTTCAGGCCTTGATGTTGCGCCGATGTGTGAAATCAATCTGAAGCCTATTCAACCTACACTATTCCATTCTAGTCCATGTGTCTATCCAATAGCCATTTAAATGCCCTTAAAGTTGGCGACTCTACTACTGTTGCAAGCAGTGCGTTCTACGCCCCTACTACTCTCTTGAGTAAAGAAGCTAACTGTGACATCTGTGACATCACCTTCAATTTAAAGCTTCTCCCCCTCCATGCTAGCCATCACTATCCGAGGAACAAAGCTCTCACTGTCCACTTTATCTAACCCTCCGATTACTTTATATGTCTCAATTAAGTCACCTCTCAACCTTATCTCTAACGAAAACAGTCTCTAGTCCCTCAGCCTTTCCTCGTAAGACTTTCCCTCCATACTAGGCAACATCCTAGTAAATCTCCTCTGAACCCTTTCCACAGCTTTCACATCTTTCCTATAATGTGGTGACCAGAACTGGACGCAATACTCCCAAGTGTGACCATACCAGAGTTTTGCTCAGCTGCAGTATGACCTCGTGGCTCTGAAACTCAATCCCTCTACCAATAAAAGCTAACATACTGTGTGCCTTCTTAACAACCCAATCAACGTGGGTGGCAACTTTCAGGGATCTATGTACATAGTCACTGAGATCTCTGCTCATCTACACGACCAAGAACCTTACCATTAGCCCAGTACTCTACATTCTTGTTGCTCCTTCCAAAGTGAATCACTTCCGCATTAAACTCCAACATGGATCCAACACTAACAATACAGATAACACCTTTACGCGTGGGGACACCTCCCACCATGTACATGGTGAGTACCCACGTGAATTGGCCAATGTGGTCCCTGAAATATAGTACATTGGCAAGACCAAGCAGATGATATGACAACGGCTGAATGGACACCATGCAACAATCACCAGAGTGGAGTGTTGCCTCCCAGTGAGGGAACACTTCCGCAGTCCAGGACATTTAGCCTCGGACCTTCAAGTGACTATCTTCCAAAGCAGATTTCGGGACAAGCAACAACACAGCATGGCTGAGCAGCAGCTAATAGCAAAATTCGGTACCCATGGGAATGGTCTCAGCTGGGACTTTGGGTTCATGTCACACTACAGGTGGCCCCACTGAACGATACACTCTCACACACGTGCACACACACACTCCTACATACACCCCCATGCAGACCCTGTCTCATACACAAGCTCTCTCTCATATGTACACACATATACCCACACATGCACCCTTTCATAGACACATACCCCATGACACTCACATACTCTATCACGTGCACTCAGGCGCACATACACACATTCACATGCACACACTCTGTCACTCCGACACGCGCACACATGTAAGTTTATGGGGTGAATTTGTTTTACATTTTATTTTGCTCAAAAACTGCATGAATATATGTACAACTCTGTAAAGCCATGCAGAGGGCTTGTCAGTCTGACTCAACATTGGGACACAGATGGACTTCACATCGATGATTAGAAAAGCTGAGCTGTCTTGAGAATGTAATTTAAAAGAAGTTCTGGGATTTACATATCAAAGAACAGAGGCCAGCAGCATATCCCATTCTAAAAGATGAAAGATTTAATCTAAAATTGTTTAATGTATCACATGTCCATGATACTGAACTCCTTTGGCTATAAATTCTGTGATCATGAACTTATACTTCAAAACCACCTGACGAAGGAGTGGCGCTCTGAAAGCTAGTGCTTCCAAATAAACCTGTTGGACTATAAACTGGTGTTGTGTGATTTTTAACTTTGTCCACCCCAGTCCAACACTGGCACCTCCAAGTCATGGCTGCAAAACAGGACATTTTTTAACTTCCACCTGACTATTCTGCAATGTGAAGGAAATGTGTTAATTTCTACTGCACATTTCAGAAAGTGCTGAGATTGGAATTCTGCCTACAAGTGCAGAGCTCTATACTGATATTAAAAAAAAATGACTGGAGTGGCAAATATAACTTTGATTTTCACTCCCTGTAATATCTGAGCCATTGTTTTACAGACTAGGAGGAAGAACCAAATGACACATTTTAACCCCTTTGAGATTTTAAGCTGTTCCTGGTCCACACAATATCATACAGTGATTATTGCTTAAAAACTCCCTTTCATTCACTTACAACCTTAGGCAACATTTCACCCAAAACCTTTGTTCCATTGTGAACATTTACACATTCAGGTTTATAATGTTTTAATAAATTTTCTCTCTCCCTGCAAATCCCTACATTCACAAATTCTTGGTAGTCCAGAGTTTGTACTGCAGCATAGAACGTGTACCCTTCAAATTTGAAATATTAGTAGCTGTCTGCGTTGAAGACTATTTGACAATTTGAAGGCAATGCTCAAAATTATTAACTTTTTCCACATTTACAAAATAAGTACTGTTCATTTTAGTTTTATAACAAAATCCTAAAGCTATGCATTTAATGTCTGTCACTTGGACAAAAAAAATCAGTAAATCATTTTAATCTGGAGTATCTTTTATATCTTAAATTTACTTCCCAGAGGATATCTTTGCTGTGGCATCAGACAATTGCTCCATTGCAGTGTTTGAAGGACCTTTAATCTCGTAGTTTCTACTAAAGGACAGCTGCCCAGCTGAAGCAGGCACTCTCTGTTTTGTTGTATCCAGGGTCACTGAATCAGGCCATTTTTTCTGGTTCATATTCTGAATCTTTGGGCATTGATCATCCCTTCTCAGCAGTGACTAAATAGAGTTATTTCCACAATACCTTTCATCTTTATAAGCCAAGTTTTAGTTTTACTTTGCTGGTAAATCTGTGCTAAGGTGGGTAGAGTCTCAACGTAAACTCATTGATTAGCTTGGATGTTATTTGCCCTCACACTCAAGACTGGCCTGATACTTTGATTCATGTATTGGTGAAACTAACATACACTACTTCCTTAGTAGTACTATATGGGGATCACTTCTGGCTTGGTGTGATCTTTGTAGTTGCTACTGAGGATTCATACAGAGAAGATAAGGAAATGAAATTCTCAAAATGAACTTCAAGTTGATAGTTGAACAATGGAAGTGAAGGACTGTTAAAAGAAAAGGCCAATGAAGTTACCACAAAGTAGGAAATCTGAAAATTGGAAAGATTTTAGAATATAGCATAAGGAAGATAATGAAAATGATAAAGGAATAGAAAATAGAATATGAATGGAACCTAGGAAAACATAAAAATGAAATGTAGAAGCTTCCATAAATAGATAAAAATACAAAGTCAAACATAGCTCCATTGTACTCAGCAGAATTTATAAGGAGCAATAGAAAAAGGGTAGCAAATGATTATTTTGTCTTCACAGAAGAAAATACAAAACATTTCCCAAAATTACAGATCCAAAGAGTTAAATTAGAGAGATTAATAAGACTGAAGATTGATAATTCCTAGGGACCAAACTATAGACATGTCAGCTTCACATCAGTATTGGGAAAAATGCAAGATTCCATTATAAAGGATGTGATAAATGTTCACTTTGATAATGATCCAATTAGTCACAGTCAGCATGGTGTTATGAATGGGAAATCATGTTTGATGCATCAGTTGACTTTTTGAGGATATTACTGACAGAATTAATAAAGAGGTGTTGATGGATGCCGTATACTATTACTTAGACTTCCAGAATTTGGAGATGTTGGACTGGGGTGTACAAAGTTACAAAATCACACAACACCAGGTTATAGTCCAACAAGTTTATTTGGAAGCACTAGCTTTCGGAGCGCTGCTCCTTCATCAGGTGGTTGTGGAGTATAAGATCGTAAGACATAGAATTGAAAGCAAAAGTTTACAGTGTGATGTAACTGAAATTATATATTGAAAAAGGCTTGGATTGTTTGCTAGGTCTCTCAGCTTTTAGAATGAACATGTTGGTTGTTCTGAAAAGTTATTTTTAACTTTGGATTTTCAGAAGTCTCCTCAACGGAGATTGGTTAGCAAAATTGAAATCAACTTGGCGAAAGTGAGTACTGCAGATGCTAGAGATCAGATTCAAGATTAGAGTGGTGCTGGAAATGCACAGCAGGTCAGGCAGTGTCCTGGGAGCAGGAAAATCAATGTTTTGGCCAAAAGCCCTTTATCAGGAATGAGGCTGGGAGTCTTGGGGTGGAGAGATAAATGGGAGGGCGTGGGGCTGGGCTAAGGTCGCTGAGAGCGCAATAGGTAGATGGAGGTGAGGGTGAAGGTGATAGGTCAGAGAGGAGGGTGGAGCGGATAGGTGGGAAGGAAGATTGACAGATGGGATATGTCATGATGATGGTGATAAGGGGGTAATGTGGATTAAGGATTGACTGACAGGCTGAAAACAATGTGCATGAATAAATGGGTCATTCTCACATTAGTAGGCTGTGAAAAGTGGGATTGGGCCCTTGCTGTTTATAGTATATATAAACAATTTAGATTTGCATAAAGGAGAGCTGATCAGTAATAGGTTTCACATATGATTCATAGATTGGTGGGGTAGTTTATCATTCGATGGATAGCCTTAGATTAAAGGCGAATATTGATGGGCTGGTCAAATGAGCTAATCAGTGATAAATGGAAGTCAATCTGGATAAGTGTAAGGTGATGCATTTGGACAGGACAAACAATGAAAGGAAATACATAGTGAACAGAGGATCAAAGGGGCTTTGTTGTGTCTCTTCACTGGCCTTAAGATAACGGGATAGGTAAATAAAGAGGTTAAGAAGGCACATGGTATATTTTCCTTCATTGGCCAAAGCATAGAGTTTCAGAACAAGAAGGTGATACTGGAACTGTATGAAACTTTGGTTTGAGCTAGACCACTGTAGTTCTGCAATCTGCATCATAGAAAGGATGTGATTGGTTGGAGAGGGTGCAAAGGAGATTTACCCAGGATATTGCCTGGGCTGGAGAGTTATAGTTATGAAGAGAGACTAGATAGAGAGGAGTGGTTTCCTTGGAGTAGAGGAGACCGAGAGAGGACATAATTGAAATGTATAAAATTATGAGAAGCATAAAGTTCATAGACAGGAAGAAACATTCCCCCCTTAGTGGAGGGATCAATGACCAGGAGGCATAGATTAAGGTAAGAAACAGAAGGTTCAGAGGGCATGTAAGAAAATATTTTTTTCATCCAGTGAGTGTAAATTTGGAACTCATTGCAGTAAAGGTGGTAGAGACAGAAACCCTCATATTTGAGAAGCAATGCTGAGGCATGTAAGGCTCTGGAAGATATGGTTAGAATGGTTAAATGATAATTGGTGTGGGTTGTTGGGCTGAAGGTCTTTTTTTCTGGGCTGTAGACCTCTAGGACTGTTTGGCGAACTTGAGCTCCAATTGTTCATGATATATATTACTGATTTGGATGTCAGGACTAACTGTAATGTTTTCAGGTTCACAGATTTTTAAAAAAGCATGGTGAGGATGTGTACTGTGAGGAAGATACAAAGCAGCCTCAAAAGTATTTAGTCATAATGAATGGGCAAGTACATGGTAGGTGAAAAGTAAGTGGGAAAAATGTGAAGTTATCCACTTGCATAGAGAGAGCAGTTCATCAATGGTAAAGAGGTTAAAGAGATGTAAAAGGCTGGGCGTCATCTTAAATAAATAATTCAAGGTTACCATGCATGTACCACAAGCAATTAGAAAAGCTGATGGTAGCTTTTTTCTGCAAGAGGATTTGAGTACAGGAAAAATAAAGACCTTCTTCAATTGAATAGAAATTTGGTTAAAGTACATCTGAAGTACTGTGAGCAGCTTTTATCCTTTGCCTTATGAAAGATATTATTACTATACTGGGAACAGACTTGTTGATGGAATGACAGGACTGTCCTTTGAAGGGTAATCGGGGAAACTGGGCCTTTATGCTCTAGATTTTTGAAAGATGATCTCATTCAAAACTACAGAATATTGAAAGGGATTAGCAGTTTGGGGGCAGATAACATGTTTCTCCTCATTGGGGGATCTGGATCCCTCTTAATTTCAAATTAAGAGGAAAGCTACTTAGGACTGAGATGAAGAGGATGTTTACTTGTGAAGCTTTGGATTTCTTGATTTTAATCCAGTGGGCTGTGGAAGCTAAGTATTGAGTTTGTTTAATACACAGATTGATAGATTTCTAAAAATCAATGATGTAGAGGGATAAGAGTGTAGTGTGGAAAAAGGCATTGAGTTGGATAATCAGCCATGAACATATTAAATAACAATATCTTCTATTTAACACTTTAATATTTCCCTGTCTGTGACCTAATTTTAATTTGTTCTTATGGCCTTTGATTTCCTTTACTGAACTGTGCCTTATGGTGTCTACTTACCATGACGGTGATGCTTAATATGAGCTCAAAGTACTTCTCTTAGTTTTCCCTTCCCAGCCTATAAAGCCTCACTATTTTTAAAGGTTTTCCTTTGCACACCAGGATTTTGACCTTACTCACAGAGCTTCCACTGTGCATTCACTACAGACAACTGGCACCCGATGTAATCAGGAAACACTTAGCAGTGACTAATCTTGATTTGAATAAAAATTGTTGATAATAATTTAAAGTTAGGACATAGTCATAGAGACATAAAGCACAGAAACAGACCCTTTGGTCCAACTAATCTATGCCGACCAGATATCCTAAATTAATCTAGTTCCATGGCCCATAGACCTCTAAACCTTTCCTATTCATGTGCCCATCCATATGCCTTTTAAATGTTGTAATTGTATCAGCCTCTGACAGCTCATTCCATACACACACCACCCTTTGCGTGAAAATGTTGCCCCTTAGATCCCTTTTAATTCTTTCCCCTCTCACCCTAAATCTATGACCTCTCAGTTTGGACTCCCCCATCCAGAGGAAAATACCTTGTCTATTTACCCTATTCATACCACTTATGATTTTATAAACGTCTATACGGTCACCCCTCAGACTCCGATGCTCTAGGGAAAACAGCCCCAGCCTACTCAGCCTCTCCCTATAGCTCAAACCTTCCAAACCTGACAACATCCTTGTAGATCTTTTCTGAACCCTTTCAAGTTTCACACTGTCCTTCCTATAGGAGGGAGACCAGAATTGCACACAATATTCCAAAAGTGGCCTAACCAATGTCATGTACAGCCAACAAGGTATTCAGATTCTAAAATTATTGAACTTTAGGACTCAAAAATGTTCAATATCAATATCTTCCCCCTCTTCCCAGCTACTATCTGAAGAAAGGTTACTGGACTCAAGATGCTGGCTCTGCCCCTTCTCCACAGACACTGCCTGACTTAGAGTCATAGGGTCATCAGGTTATGCAGTGTGGAACAGACCCTTTGGTCCAACTCATCCACATCGACCAGATATTCTAAATTTATCTAACTTGCTGAGTTTCTCCACCAATTTCTGCTTTTGTTTCAGATTTCCATCATTCGCAGTTCTTTGTTTTATTTCCATATGCAGGTAGACAACCCTTTATCCAAGATCCCAAAATCTGAAAAGCTCCAAAATCCAAAGGTTTTTCGTGAAGTTTTCATCTCATTAACAAGGTTGTTTGCTATGCAAACAGTTAACCCAACTCCACACCCACTTGATGCATGTCAATCAGATGTGACATGGGGGGCGCGTGGCCCAGCACTGGCAGGCATCAATTCTGTCTCAGGGCCTGTAGTACTCACAGCGAGACTGCTTTTTGGTAAGAGTTTTTTAAATTTCACCATCAAACTCATTTATTCCGAAATTCGAAAAATACCGAGTTCTGAAAACCAGCTTGTCCTGAGTGTTTCGGATAAAGGATTGTGTACCTGTACCTGCCTTTGGCCCACATCCCATAATGATTTAGCTTACCAAAAGAAAATCTCATATTTAGAATTAAGAACTGACTTAACTCAAAACACAAGACCAATACACAGCTGTCAGGGCAGGGAATTTATTTGATCTAACCTACAGCAAGCAAGAATGCAAATTGGAGGGTTGGACAGACCACTGCTTTTCCTGGATGGGATAAAGAGACTAAGGAGTACAAGTGCATAGTCCCTTGAAAGTTGAGTCACAGATAGATAAAATGGTGCAGAAATCGTGTAGCACGCTTGCCTTCATTGGTCAGTACATTGAGTACATGAGTTGGGATTCATGTTGCAGCTATACATGTATGGAACAAGCTGCCAGAGGAGATGGTGAAGCGGGTACAATTGCAACAATTAAAAGACATCTGGATGGGTACATGAATAGGAAGGGTTTGGAGAGTTATGGGCCAAAAGAGGGCAAATGAATCTAGATCATTTTAGGATATCTAGTTGGCATGGATGAGTTGGACCGAAGAGTATGTTTCCATGCTGTTTAACTCTGTGCCTCTATTCCAGCTCCAAGGAATCCCAAAATCTCTTTTGCTGTATATGTCTTATCAGTTCTGAAATGCTTTTACCATTGGCTATATATTCTGCTGCGTTTGAATCTACCCATGATATTCTCTTCTGCCGCATTTGTGAAAGTTCAGCCTTCCACCTACAAACTGCCTTGAGGAGCAGCCTTCTTAATGCTTTGCCTGAAGGATCTTCAGACCTGCACTGCACACAGGTGGCAGCTAAATGGAATCTGCACTGCTTGCCACCATGTTGAATGAATACTATTATTCATTATTTTCTATGTGCTCTGAATACTGTTGTTCACCCAAAAGGAGACTTTCTACCATAATTCTCTTACCAGGTAGGTATCTGTAAACCTGGATTCTGTGACACTTAGTCTAGTGTTACAGAGGAAAACCATTTGATAGTCTTAATGAGCAAGATGCAGAGTATTGTGTGATAGCAACTATGTACAAGTCATGCTGATGTGATTACTACAGAGACTGAGGAAGAACCCCCAGGTGATAAGTTTTATTCCTTCAAGATCCTGGTTGTCCATCAACCCCATATGGCATTGTCAGAGTGGGTGGTGCTTAAGGCACTTCTCAGCATTAACCATTTCAGAAGTTTACACCATTTATAAAATAGTTCACTCAATTTACTCATTATTCTTTTGCTCACTTTACACAACTTACTGACTTATTCAGTTACTCATTCTCTCCACTCAAATTATTCATTCCTGAGTGTTCCCTTTAACGATATCTTCCTGCAGCTCAATTGCAGACAGTGGTGGTAATCATTTGGTAGTGTTATTAGGGGAAATAAGCTGGAGGAAACAAACAATGTAATTTCTTTGGAGCACTCAGGTGATTTGTTTCAATGTGCAGACCCTTAAAAAATTTTGACAGACTGCATATGTTTGAATTTAAAGAGACCAAATGGATTTGATTTCAGATGAGTTTGAAAATAACTTGTCCTTTTTGTGTGGATAATTTGTGTTATATTTTAAAAGGACTGGGTATGCTGGAAATCAGAATTGAAGAAGATACATACCAGACTGAAAACAACTCTGTTGTTCTCTCCACCTGCTGAGTTTCGCCACCATTTTCTGTTTGTGTCATCTTTTAAGTGCCTATTTTACTCTATTTTTACAATCTTAATCTATCCCAAAGTGGGAACTAATTGGAGAAGAAAACTGAGATCCTATTGCTGTAAAGTGGCATTGGGAGCACTTCAACTTGAAGGTTTTAATTGTCACTTTATTAAAACAGAAAAAAAAAAGAAAAATCTGTCATTTTGGTCTATAACCAGACAACCGTTAGAATAATTATTGTAGACTCAATAGCAGTGTTTTATCTGCACAGTACCTGTATTAAAATGGCCCCAGTAGTTTGGATATATCAAGTCCCATAATGAGTCTGCTTTTATGACGTGCTGTACTTTAGCACTAATGAAGTACAGTTGAACTATAATCTTTTTTTAAAATTTTCTGATACACCTTTCATTGATTCAAGGGCATTGTCAGTGTCATGAAAAGCACTAGTAAAATTATGATTGATGGTGTTGTTAAAGGATGGAGATAAAGGGACAAACCTAATAGCTGCCTTTCTTAATTAGTCATATATGATCTCCTTCAGAACTGAGTTTAAAATATAAAATATGATGTGGGGTGAATAGCCAAGGTCTTTTACCCAGGATAGGGGAGTCCAAAACTTGGTGAGAGAGGAAAGATTTAAAAAGGACCTGGAGGATAACTTGTTCGCACAGAGGTTCATGTATGACTAGAAAGAGCTGCCAGAGGAAGTGGTAGAGGTGAGAACAATTACAGCATTTAAAAAGCATCTAGATGGGTATGAATAGGAAAGATTTAGAAGGATACAAGCCAAATGCGCAAATGGGACTAGATCAGATTGGGTTGTCTGGTCAGCATGGGTGAGTTGGACAGAGGGTCTGTTTCCTTTCTCTTTGACTGTAAGATCATGCCTATGTTTTACTCTTGGGAAACATATAAAGATGTTCTAAAAACCTCCTAATTATAGTTGCATACTTCATTCTCCTAATTATTTAAACAGATTTTCTTTTCAGTTCCTAGAATTTGATTAAGTATGGCATAAAGTCATAACCAGCCTTTTCAACATGTTAATGATAAAATGTTTCATGTTAATTTAAATAATTAAACATTTATATGCATATGATGTAAAATTAAAGCATTGAGTTTGCAACCATTAGACCACTTGTTACTAAGTTAATATTTTACAAAGAAAATGTACAAAATTATTTATACTAATTTGGTATTCCCAAAATTTAAACAAATTGCCTTATTAATAGAGACGGACGGGTGTAAAAATCAAACTTATGCTGACAATATATGGGATCACTTCAGGATTACTGTAGTTCTGACCTTGAAATTTTATTTCATTCTCATTTTATTCATGACCCATTTGCATACAATTAAGTCAGTCAATCTCACTTCCATTTATATCTGGTTGTATAAGAGATCCAAGTTGGATAATACCCAAAAAACAGACATGAGAATCACAATCCACAATTAGCCCAGGCTTATTGATTGAAACATAAACAAATTATTGGAAAAACTCAGAGGATCTGGCAGCATCTGTGGAGAGAGAACAAGAGTTAACAGTGATGCTTTTTCAGAACCTCATTGATTTCAACACAGGCATCATGGCCAACTTCATGTTATTAACTCATTTCTATGATTTCTATGACAAGCCAGCTTGAAAATGCAGTTCGTTGGGATCAATTGGGGGCCCATTAATATAAGTGGCTAAGTTAGACTGCAAGGTTAATAGTTAGGCTGTACTATTTAAATAGAGGATATATTGTGACTGAAGCATCTGCTGGAAGTCATGCAAGAAATTATGAAATAAGGAATGATATAACAGGAGAGAGTGAAAACTTCATGTTGTTCGATGCTGCACTGAAGGTCTTCAAGGCAGCGTTGGGAAAAAGAAAATTCTGATTGAAATCTTGAATGAAGGAGGCACTCTAGAAACACTGTCAAAAGGCAA